>NC_139834.1:23899770-24579770 GCF_963691815.1 Echiichthys vipera | reverse complement strand
TGATGTCGCAGTTTTAACAACCCTCTCTGTAGACTGCAGCATAAATTCAGATTGTAGTTTTCTGACTGTCGCAGTTTGGTGTATTAAAATTATGATGCTAGAATAAATATGTTTTTAAAATCTCATAATGATATTTACCAAGAAGTAAGCTGTAAGTAAACACTGGTAAACCTCTCACGTGTCCGAAGGCATGAATGCATAATCTAGAATAGTGATTGGAAATTACTGCCTTCGTAGAATGGGAGGCAGAGCCTTCAGCGACCAAGCTCCTTGCCTGTGGAACCAACTCCCAAGTGTTATTCGGGAGGCAGACACTGTCCCCGTATTTAAGAGTAAACTTAAAACTTTGCTCTTTGATAAAGCTTACAGCTAGGGCTTACGAGCCCTTAGCAATGTTGTTATTTTTCATGATGCTGCTATAGGCCTAGTCTGCCAGGGGATAATACTTTTCCAGATACTCTGAGCTTCTCTCCTCTCTGTCCGTATCATTCATGTCTCATCAATACATGTTACTAATTCAACATCTTCCCCGGAGTTGTTTGTGCTTTGTCGTCTCTCAGGTCTCTGCTGATCGTGGTGGTGCCTGCTGCCGTGGCCCTGCATGACGACTTCTGCTGCTATTATAATCTATCACCTTAGCTGTGCTTGTTTCTACTATTCTGCTGTATTAACCGCCATAACATATGAGTCATATTCCCATTACTATAAATATTATTATAGTTCCTGGAAGTGTGTCTGTCTGTCTCTCTCTGTCCATCTGTCCATCTTTTCTCTCTTTCTCTCTCCTTTTCTTCCTCCCCACCCGGTGCAGACAGATGTCTGTCCTCCAACGTCTGTCTGACGTTCCTGACTGTCATAGGGAAGGTTTTCGTTGCCACCGTACTCTACAGGGGAATTGTTGGGTCTATGTAAATCATAAATAAGTCATAGATTGTGTTCTATACCTACTCTGTAAAGTCTCCTGAGATAACTTTTGTTATTATTTGGCACTATAAATAAAATTGAATTGAATTGAATTGAATATCCAGCCCCATTTAATCACATCATGTTACAATACCTACATATTTGCATCACACCGTGTGTTTATTGTGATATATTACACACATAGCCATGATATCGTTATATTACACCTCCTGTGAACTGATTCATAGCTTCAACACAGCAACCTTATGGATTGTGTGAATCAAGATTGTTTTTCCATAACCTATGGATAAATATGTGGATTATCTGAGGAAGTGTATATGCAATCCCAGTTTGATTTATTACGGACAGAGTTGTTGTTTGGAAAGGCCCATATTGTAACTGTTTTAAAGCTGCATTTTCTTTGTGAGGTTTCTCTGTTTTCTGCAGAGAGAGCATGTGCTTTCTTTTGCATCCTGTACAAGGTCAGTCACAAAATGAATCAATATTTGCCACAACTTTCCCTTAGAATTAGTTTTCTATTTCTTGGCAACTCCTAACAGGTTATGACACTTCTGGAGTTTTCCCAAATATCAGAAGACAAACTTTACTCCACGGCCTAAAAAGCGGGGCCAAAAATGTTTTGGCCAGTTAAGAGTGATTTCCTCCTCTGGGACACTCAATGAATACGAGCCAAGAATTTTAGAAAAATGGATGCGTAAGTTATAGTAGAAGCCACATACATCTTAACACATCTGTGTTTCAGTTCACTACACCGACAACCAATCACTGCTAATGCTAATATGGGCAGATTGATCAGAATCACAAGGTCAGATCATCTCTTCATGAATAAATGAAAGTTCCACATGTTAGAAAGATACTAATCAAGCGTCCAACTTCTTATCAATGTGAAGAGCAAATACTGTTTACAAATAAATATATGGACATCAATGTAACCTATCCATTGATCCTGGCTTACAAATTTAAGTCTTACTTTGTATGGGCAGTGTAAAGAAAGAGTAGGCGACTTCTGATGAAAGGCACACATTCATTTGTACATAGTTTACTTGCATAACGATAGACATCGACAAATTAGACCAGTGTCTCGAAGCCATAAAAATGTCCTTATTCTCCTTGTTGTAGATTGAGACAAAACACACTGTTGTGGAATTACATCTTCATTGATATCAGGGGTCAGTTGTAAGACATAACATTAAGCCTATACTTGGACTTTTGAAAGCGTTGAGCAGCAGCTGGTGGGGCTTCCCGCAGCAGGAAAACCAGCTATTGTATGAATGAATCAAAGGTGGATTTCTCCTTTGTGAGTTTACTCATGGAAATGAAATGGGATCAGGCAGAGGTATTTATTTATTATTATATCTAGCGAGGGGCATTACCTCAGTGGCATATTATTTTCTCTTCTCCCTGTGCCCCCCTCTCCTCGACAGGCCGCATTTGTAAATATGTGCTGACAGCAGAGGTTACCTTGAGCAGGCCGCTGGACCTGGGGGCTGTATGTCTTCATTTACCCCTGTATCTGCAGATGCCAGGGAAAAGGGAAAGTTATTTTCTGTGTCTGGCCCGCGGGGAAAACTGAAGCTAACGATCTTGGCCATGTTGATTGTTACCTTGCTCCTAGAATAGCACTTTACTTTTAGGAGCAAGCAGGAGGGATGAGAAGGGATGTTGGGGTGTGAGTGTAGTAGAGGCAAAGGTGAGGGTTGGGGGTGAGGGTCACACACAAACACACACACACACACACACACACAGACACACACATGCACACACATGTTGGGGTTTCAGAAAAATAGGTGTGTAGTGTGATTGTACTGAGCCTGTGTGTACACCCATTAATCATCTGGATTATTGAGGTCAACCTTGATGCAAAAACCTTCCATTATGTTACTATACATTGCCCTGTAAAAAGATTACCTTGCACAGCAGCCCAAACTTACTCTTGTCTTGTGCCGCTTGTTGGTTAGCTTAGGTTCTGCAATAGCATCAGTTTTGTCAGAACTAGAAAGTATTTCTTTATTGAAAGAAGTTGACTTTGGTGTGAATATGATAGAGAGATGTTTCATCCAATCACCTGCGAAGGTATGCTTTAAAAATGTCCCAATAGAGTGGCAAAGTCCCGCCCCTTCAGCTAGACCCCCATGGGACCTCTGAGATCGTAAGAAATGAATGGATCTCAATGCAGATAATTAAATTATTAGTTCCAGTTGTTATATGCCCCGATTTAGAAATATGTTGTTTGTGGATTTAAATAATATTTTTTTATATCAAGGGTTGGAGTGTTAATTGCGCAATTGTTCAGTTTAAGGCTGTAGATAAAACACAATGAGAAAGACTACATGCCGCTTATGTGACGTCACGTCATAACCATTTCTCAGCAATTCACAGTGCAGATCAACCAAAATGCTTGTACTGCTTAATAACCCTGTTACGGGGGTTTGTGACCTCTAACCTGACACCTTTAAAAAACAAAGGCATATTCATCTACTGGCAATGGGAAAGGAGTCTTTCACCTTGTTTATGGAGGTTTTCCTGCATTTAAAAAAACCTACATAGATGCAGATAGATACAGATATTTTGGCAGAAAAAGGACATAAACTAGCAAGTTGTAAGTCTGCTTAATGTAAGCTACTCTGATGATACCACTTAAAAGAATATATTTTTAAAACTGAAATCACGTGTTGAGTAGTTCACTCATACAAACAGAAAAGTCACCATTTAGTCCTCAGGAGAGTCCGGTTGAACGCCTCTATGAACTTGGTCACAAACATCTGCTCAACTATCTCTTGTCGTTACTATAGTATACTATATATATATAGGTTTCCATGGACGCCTCTCGTGTCTTCTTCCCGCTCTCTCTCGCGCTCTCTCTCTCTCTCTCTCCCTGTCTGTCTTTCTCTCTCTCCCTCTCTCTCAATCTCTCTCTGTACTGAAAACACCTGAGATGCAATGTTCTGCCAATCTCAATTAACCCCATGAATGCTGGTTCATACCCTTTTCAAAGATACCTCATCTTTCATATAAAACATTAAACACATATTGTATATTTTTAGACAGTTTTTGACATTTGTATAACATTCTAATGAATTTCAACCTTTTAATCACACTTTTTATATGCTTGGATGAAATTATACATGCTATATGTTTTTTGCCAGGTTACACAAACGTTAAGTTAAAGCAAATAGTCAGCAAGTCTAAGGAAAAATGTCCTGTTGGACTGAAAGGCCCAGTTTTAAACCTGTTTTCCCAAAAACAAATGCAAATTGCTCTAAAGGGCTGTTTCTCAAGCAGCTCTCTCCTAAACAGAAGCACATGGCCAAGTATAATGAAGAATGACTTATCTGATCAGCTTACCCTAATATTCCATCCCTAACCTTAACCAGTCTCACCCCTCATGCCCAAACCTAACCAACCCAACCAACAGAGGCAACAAGTTAATCAGAGGCAGAGGAGGGAGGGTCATGCCTATGCAAAGGAAAGCCCAATTGAGTTATTCAGCATAATAATGGTCATGTGCTTTTGTTTGGGAGCGCATGCAGCATATTTTCAGAGAAATAGGCCTTCAGAGCAATGTGGTCTGTCAGACAAATGGGCTTTCCGTCCAATTTTTCTGATTATAAGGCCATGGGTTGGTAGATAGATAGATAGATAGATGGATAGATGGATAGATGGATAGATGGATAGATGGATAGATGGATAGATGGATAGATGGATAGATGGATAGATAGATAGATAATCTATAAGCTTCTTATCAAATCCTTGACATTGTCCCTTGTTTGATACTGACACATTGTCCTTATCTTCTTTGAACAGAGCTATGCCCTCCAGCTCTTTCTTTTTCATTATAATGGAATAGATAAAGAGGGTATATGGACGGCAGGGAGCAGGAGTCTTAGCCACAGAGCTAAAATTAAGGGTTATTACAGTTAAATACAAGCTGACACTCTGTCGGCTAATCCTCGGGGCGGCCATTACGGAGAAAACTAATAGGCACATCAGTAATCAGGACCAAATTCATTGTCTTATCTGGGCCTGAAAAGCACCTCTTGATAGCTCTATAACAATCACTGTAAGAGGATCTTTCCCAATATTTAGTGAGAAGTAGACTTTATAATTGTCTGTGAGATATTAGAAAGTTAATAAACTTAACCAATCACCCTGAAAAAAATAAGTAATGGTGGTTGTGAAGTAAAAAAACATCTTGTTCAGATTGGACATTCAGCTATTGCTATACAATGTATACATGGTTCTAAAAAATAGCGTATATAGCTAAATATTTTTTTTCTCAGGGTGTCATATGTTGTTCAGACATTTAAAGATTTTGAGCTTCATAGCTCAACTTCACTTGGCTTAAACATCCATCAGGTGGCCACAAACATATTGTCAACAATGACAACCACTGTTGTGTAAAGAAGCAATTGTTTACAAAATATAATTTGCCATAACAATTTCACAAGGTCAAATGTTGCCAATAATGTGTTTACAGCTTGCTCAAAAGTAACAATTATTATTGTGGCCTCATGATTTGAAACACCTCCATATTTTATCCAAATGGGTCACAACTTAAGGCCACACTTACACATATGCCTTTCGAACCAATCCCGACTGGGGCACTTCTGTGTGGAGTTTGCATGTTCTCCCCGCATCTGTGTGGGTTCTCTCCGGGTTCTCCGGCTACCTCCCACAGTCCAAACACATGCAAGTGTTAAGTTAATTGATTACTCTAAATTACCCGTAGGTGTTAAATGTGAGTGTGAATGGTTGTCTGTCTCTATGTGCCCTCATTCCCAATGTCAGCTGGGATCGGCTCCAGCCCCTCGTGACCCCATTAGGGATCAAGCGGTTGCAGATGATGGATGGATGGATGTTCATCAATCAGATATGGATGTACACATACCTTTGGCCATGAAATACTGTATGTATTAGACAGTCAAACATAAACAAAATCAGTGCAAAATTAATACAAACAGCCATTCCTTGTCTGATAAAGCACTACTGTAGGTCAAAAAATATGTTGATAATGAAAAAGTGAGAGCTCTGAGCTAATTGTACTGACAACTGAAGAACATCTATGAAATGTCAGAGTGGGTTAACAACACTGGGTTGTTTCATTAAAAATCCAAAGGTGTACAAATACACATAACGTTGGAAAGCATACATCATTCAAATCTACTCTGATGCACTGCTGTTAGCACACTCAATTTATTGAATAGAGTTTAGTTTTAATTTGCATCCTAATTCGACCCTGGCCCTTCTGACTAAAGCTCAGGGTGCTTTTATGGCTCACCACTTTGTAATCAGTCAGTTATTCATGAGTTCTCTGAATATCAATGGCCTTACTCCTCAAGCCACTGAACATTTCAGACATTGTTATTGTTAAGCGCAAAGTGAGTGGGTAGTGAAATTTTATACCACACTTATTTATTGTTTATAAACCAGCAAGAACAGTCAAAAGTAAAACTACCACTTTGCTGAACTGCAAGTGTTTTGTAGTATAAAATATGAGGATGGGATAACAGGTTGAAAGCCAAAGTCAAAAGATTTAAATTATCTGAGCACCATATCAACATGGCTATGTGTTACATCTCACTTGTGGGATGCTACTTTTTGTGAACTTTGTGAACGCAACTTTTACTGACCTACATTCCCCAGAATGCCCTTTGGCTCACCCCAAAGAGTGCCTGTGCTTGAATGAATAATTTGTATTGTAGGTAAAGGATGCACCAGTGCTGCAGGAGTTTTTCCAGTCGAAAAAGCAAGAATTACCCTTCACAATCAATATGGAAGTTGTCAGGATGCTTTATTACATTCTGGTCTATTCTGACTTCTATTGGTGGGGAAACAGGTATAGTATATTTGTTTTTAGCCACGTTTGGTCCATGGATCTAAAGATAGCAATGCCTTTCAGTCAGTCCATCGCTTAGTTGCAGACTGAAATATCTTGACATTACTGGATGGATTCCAATGAAATTTGGTAAACTTTGTAAATTTAAATTTTCATACTGACAGTATGCAGCACGAGGGTGTTGTGGTGGTTCAAATCCCGGCTTTTGCCCTTCTGTGTGGAGTTTGCATGTTCTCCTCGTGTCCGTGTGGGTTCTCTCTGGGTTCTCCAGCTTCCTCCCACGGTTCAAAGACATGCAAGTGTTAGGTTTATTGATGACTCTAAATTGCCCATAGGTGTGAATGTAAGTGTGTATTGTTTTCTGTCTCTTTTTGTCTCTCTGTGCCCTGCGATAGACTGGTGTCCTGTTCAGGTTGGACCCCGCGTCACGCCCAATGTCAGCTGGGATCGGCTCCAGCCCCAACACATATTCATGTATTAACAGGAATAAAAGTAATATCATGTGTCATCAATATTATCATTTATCACAAAATGTTTAGGAGTCTTCCTTTTATCATTTTACAGTCATCTGAGCATGAACACAATTTTTGAGTCTCATTGTAAGGCTGACTGCAGAAGCCTCAGATGCAACTTTCCTTGCAGTCAAATATGAGTGTTTTTAATCATCACACACATCCCTTTCCATCCTTTCCACTGTTTTAGTTGTAGCAATAGCTTTATCTGTTATAAAACTTTGAGAAAAAAACCTTGACCTTGGAGCTTGAGCAGTAGGGTTGAAATAGCCATTCCTTGAAGTCATGGACCACATTTTTTTTTCCTAAATCTTAATTTGTGCATATGGACCCTGCTTCTGGAGTTACAGTGTTTCATGGTTCTCATGTACATATTTCCTTTATGCATATTAGAGCAGACATTCAGTGGCATACGTCACTCTGCTCAAATTGCTGTCCACATTCCTCTCTGGCTTTACTGACTGACTTCCAGAGGACAGTGCCTTCTGCTAGCGATACCATCTCCCTTTGCCTATTTTAAGAGATTTTGCCCTCTTTCCCTCTCCTTGCCTTCCTCTCTGTTTCTCCATGGGTCCCCTAGGCAACGGCAGGTGCACTCAGGGGGCTATGGAGAGTCTTTGCCAGGAGCTTGAATGAGTCCTTTATGGACTGGCTTTCAATGCCCCCCCTGTTCCCCCCGTGCTATCATAGGAAAACCACTATCATCCCTGTTATGATCTACAGCCCTCCGATCGTGGCTTCTCCCCACCCGTCAGGGGGCTTACAAAGACCTCCTGGGGGGTTGTGATGCTCCATTTCAATCAGACTCATGAATCAGGGCACCCCCTTTCACCCACCCACCTCCTGCCTCATACGCACAACTAGAGAGAGAGAGAGAGAGAGAAACTGCATGTAACTTCAAGCCAGCCAGTCTACAGTGACAGAGAACAAGATAGACACAGGAGTCTGACACCCCAGCTTTCAGTGGAATTACTGCAGAATTAAGCTGGTGAAGTGAGGGGAGAGGAAAATGAGTCAGCACAGTCTGTCATTGTCACTAGTCTACAGGGCTGCTGTAAACCCAGAGATGCCAGTTAGCTCTTTAAAATCTGCAACATTTTATCTAAGCAAACATGTTATGCAACTATCACTGATTGCTACGCAACAGTGATCCAACCTATTTTCAGCTCATGGAAGATTTTACATTTGCTGTTCACATTCAGTGATGTGATGCTTTCAAAATATGTGGTTGGTGTGAAATTATTGCAAGGACTGGATTGTTTGCATGAGCAGGTATAGTCCCTGAATGCTGGGTTTCTGGCCAGTATCGGCTGGATGTGTTGTGTTGTGATATCTACATCGTGTATTAGAGTCCACACTAGCCTTTGATTCAATGGTTGCTCTGCCTACTGAGTGCAGACAAAAATAACCTACTCACCAAACAGAACATTGAATGACTGACTGAATATTGGATGATTCTGCATGTCTGCAGAAATGTAGCAGCACGGCTCGATGTCCGTCCACCACTTTAGTCCAGATTTAAATATTTTAACAACTTTTGGATTGATTACCATGAAATGTAGCACATACTGTATGTACATCGCTGCATCCAAAAGATGACTTGGTTTTCCCTTGACTTTTCCTGTAGTGCCACCAGCAGGTCAAAGCTTTCACATATTCAGTGACATTTTTTCCACATCTACTAGATGGATCTACAAAACATTTTGTAAAGACAATCAAGGCTGCTTTTTGTGTATCCTACTAATCTAATCATGACATTGAATATGTCCATGTGTTTCTTGCATCGTCTGCTAAGCCTGAACTCTGAAACACTTCCACAAAGTAAAGATTAAAGCCCTTGCACTATTTCACGATTTATTTTATGTGTATTGCCATCATGCTGATTAAGCTATTTGTGTGATTTCGGCTTACTATTACTAAATTATTTGAGCAGTTTGTCTTGACCATTATGAAGAGACATCTGATTATTGGCAATTGATGAAAGCAGAGTCATGTGTATTTTGTCATCACAGAACACCATTCAATTGGCAGAAATAAGGATGCAGATGAAATGGAAAGTGTAATGGGAATAAGTGTTTGTGTTCTGGGGATTTTTCTGTAATAGGTGGCCCCCAGTTAGGCAGTCACGGTCAGCTGGGTCAACATGCACTGATGCACCTGAATGCTCCTGCCCTGGTGAGTTTCAGGTCATCTACAATATTGATTGTTACAATCAATGTGAAAATCTTTGTCTCATTTTAATGCCTTTCATTTCTGCACTACAAAACATTGGATATAGTATAAGATACTGTAACTGCAGATCACCTTTCGAAATCGTAGTCTGTTTCCACTAGGGATGCAAATTTTAAGAAGTTTCTTTTATTGTTTGTCAGCTACCTAAACAATCAATTATTGATTAATCATTACTAATCCATGAAATACACTGGACATAACTGCAGGCGAGCCTCTCATGTCCCAGACAGATTTGAGTGAGCCTGACTCGGAAGTCAGTACCTTTCACTTTACCGTTACATCTCGGAAGTTGAAAGTTCTCAATTTCCAAGTACGAGTGAACACAGCATAGCCGGCAGTGTCAAGCTCCAGCTGGGAAGATCAACTGCTGCTGACTAAGGAGTGCGTTTGTATTTAGGAAGGGAATGTCGCCACAGACACAGATAAGAGTACTCAGCAAAGAGGTAAATGGAAGTGCTTTCATTGGCCTCAGTCTTTGATAGGTAGTAAGACAATTAACTAGATGGAAATCTTAGGGATCATATATTTAATGATTTACATGACGTTGATGCAAATTCAGAGTAGGCTATAGCAATGCTAAAACAACAGGTAAAGAGTTAACACCAACTGAGTTGATTAGTGAATGAAACACAAAATAATGACTTCATTTAAAATTACTCCCATCTGCAGACCTGATCAGACATGATGGTCTGATGTGGTGTTACTGTAGTTAACATTGGCCCAGCTGCTGGAAACAGATGCACAGCTGAAGGCATGTCCTGGGGGAAAAAATACTGTCCCCCCCAACTCCATTTACTGCCACTGTTTAAATGCATTTATACTCAGAAGAGGGGAGTATCGCTGTCACAGGTCACTTTTGAGTTGATCTAGTTGTGTAATTAAGAGTCTTGCTTCCATCCTTACCTTTCACAATAAAAGGCTTTACTAAGAGGCAGCGCCACAATGTCTGATCTCCAATGTTGCTCCAATATTAAAAAACACAATCCCTCACATGCCTCTAGTTGTATGAAGCCATGAAAAGAGTTTGGGTTTTGACATTTATGATTCCACTGAGATGCAGTGACAGTGGTTGAAACTTATTATGTTCTCACAGAATTTACAAATGAAATGTAGAAAAATTACAATACCGCTTCTTTTGTCTTTTTGTCCTGGTTAGTCTGAAAAATTCAAATTCACTGTCAACAGTTTCCATAGAGCTGCTTACGACCACTTTTTTAAAGGTGGATCACCAAAATGATGTGTATCTACATTCAAATGTCAAACTGCGATCAACACTACAAATTAACTTGACTACCTCGAACTTGAATTTGTATTTGCTGTCTGCACATTGTGAATGTGCCAACATAAAATCAATGCCAGTGTCAACAAACACCTTTCTATAAATTCAATAAGACCGCTGACCATCTGAGAGTGAGAGAAGTTAATTATCGTTTTACTAGATGCCTTTTTATTTGCCACCTTGCTGCTGTAATCTGCATTTCTGTTTTGATCCTTTGATAGGCTTTAGTCGCCAGAACAGCACAAAGTGTTCATCAGTGTTGATGCACACAGATGGAGAGGGTTAATTCTGTAAGGTGCTTCCAAAGTCACTTCCTCATTCACTTAGAAATGAGCTTTCCACTTCATCACTCGTTGTATATTCATGAAGGTCCTTTAAGCATATGCAGGGACCACTTTCCGTTCCAGCCTCAATGCCAATGCCGTTTTAAAGGAAAAAGCCCTTAGAAGGGCAATTTTTTAATTATTAATTGACCCATGCACTTATGCACTGTAGTGATAAGTGCTACACATTCCCCATGCTTTAGATTTAAGACCCTGATAGAGAAACAAAAGCCAAATTGCAGGAATGCCCTTTCCACCAGCAGGGGGTAGGAAAATATATTGATTTGAACTTTCAGGGAACAAAAGACCCTCACCCACCCACAGTGATTCACAATGATCTTTTATCAAACAACTCAGCAGTATTGCCCTCTATCAAATCGGTTACCCATCAGCCATCATTTTAAACCAGGGGTTTTTAGTGTTGGCACTGGCACTCAATCAGCAGTGCCTCTCTGGATTTCCCAGATGTACTGATCCTGCCAAAGACTCCATTGCCTTATTAAAGTGCAGTCAGAGAGGCAGCACTGTGGCAATGTAGGAATCAGCATCCGAAAGGAAGAGGATGAGGAATTTATGACAGGCAAATTCATTACACCACTTTTGTTGATGGTGTTGTAAAATAGAGTGTGAGATGTTGCACAAAGGTCATCTGCTCACACGTTGTTCAGAAGGATCTGAATGAGTGAATAAGCTTGTGGCAATGTCTTGACCCTCTTCTTGCATCCATCAGTCTTATTGATTTTTCATAGAGATTGTTGTTTGGACTAGGTGGGCCAGGTTATTTGACAAGCACCTTGATGGTAATGCAGTGTCTTCAACAGCAAGATTCATTTTTGAAAACTCAGTAGGAAAATTCAGTATAGAAAAGTGAGGTAACTGTAACTGTTAACATGGTACACATGGTATCACCTTTTTTTCTACAGGCTCAGTGACAGTGGTGATGTGATGGCACTTTCTCAGTGTGACAGATATAGCTTTTATTAAGTGAGTACATACTGAGACCTCTAAATGAGTCAAATATTCATATTTTGTCAGTAGTTACTGGTGGAGCCTGCTCCTCGGTCAATATAGTAAAAATATACTGAACTATGTGTATAAAACCACACTCTAATAGAGAGCGAAAGCAGAAGCTAATGTAGGGAAAGATAAAAGGTAGGTAGGAGAGACCCTATCATATGAATGCCATGTTTAATAGTTAAATTAATTATCAATTAGGCTAATTCATTTTTCCTAATTAAAAAGGGCACCACCATCGCTTAAACAGGGAATGTGGACTAAGTCAGATGGTAACGTAGTCACCTTCAAGAAATTAAAAGGATACTTTTCAATCAATTTTTTCTTGTCAATTATTTTATCACTATTTTATCATCTAAAACACTTGTTCTAATAAAACAGGGACCTCATGACTCTTTGCAAAACAAAATGAAAGAACAATTTGGGTTTTGGAGTTTTACTACAAAAATATGAATACATTTATATACTGATATATATAGATATATACAATATAATAGGTTATAACATGAAATGACACACAGAATTAAACTAGGTAGATTTTACAAAATAAAAGGCCGTACAATGTACAAGACCAATAAGACAAAAGAAGACTAGACTGAAATAAGACTGAAGACTGAGGAGATAGCATGGATCCAAGGTGTGGCCTGAGATAATGAGATGCATTCATTTTCCCGCTTAAACTGGGATAAACAGCCTCTTTCTTTGTTCTCAAAGGATGCTACTCTAATTTCAAACAACATCTACATGTACCATAAAGCAAATTACTGTTTTATTCAATGTGATGTTGTTGAAATGCCTGTGTCATCAATCTTCTCAGAATTAGCAAACCTGTGGTTCAAGTATTGTGGTTCTTACTTCAACCACAGCAAAGTAATGCATCCATACAATAATATAAAATATATATTATATATATATAATAAGAATTAATTTAATTAAATATATTAAATACATTAAAGATATTCATTCATTTAATTTCCAGATAATCATTTTTATGCAATAAAAAAAGAAAATATATATATTATATATATATGTTTATGTATATAACCTTTCAGAGTCTTACTCCCTTTGATAAGAAATGAGTATTATTGTTTTAAATGTATTCCCCTAAAATGTCAACAATATAATTCATATGTTCATTCAAGTTTACTCAGCTAGTATGCATCATCAGGACTGTATGTATGTTTTGGTTTGATACGATTTTATTGACAGTTATGTGACATCACATTAAGATTAAAATTTTGCAAAACTGTGATTAAGTGACATAGTTTTTCTTCAATTACTGTCAGCTGAACCCACCCTAAACCAGTGAGAACAAAAAAGAAAGACTGAGAAAAACTTGTAACTGTGTTTTTGCAGGACCACCTCTCTTTCTTACTATAGCATACTACGATATGCTGAACTAGTCAGCAGAAGGCTTCAAAATGATCCATGTATCCACAGTGTTAAGCTTCCAGTATCCAGATAAGTAGTACTTCAGGGTCCCAGTGAAGTGCTGCGTTTTTACAGTTATTGTACCGACGGTGCTGCACTGCTAAATTTAAAGTATACTGACACAGCGACTCACTCAGTACACAGAGTGTTTGTGTATCTGATCTTACCTTGTACCACTGGGACTGTATAGTTAGCTCCATAATGTACAACAATAAATAAATAAACAGAGGGTCTGTTTATTTACTGGAAGCTCTAATAACGGTGTAAGGCACTGCAAACCCAGCGTGTACTAAGCATGAAAAATAGTAAATATTATTGATAAATTGTTCGTAAAACGTATTTCCATTCCAGCTAACCGCAATGTAGCATCTTAGCATAGCATTGTCATGTCATTAAGTAAAGTATTGCACTGGAATTTTATTAGATGCACATAAGGTTACAGTACTGGAACACTATGAGACATTTATTTCCATAGCATTGAACATACATTTGATACATCAGCAGAGAAACAGCATGTTGAATAAACAGAGCAAAATTATCATACTGCAACTCCATGAGGGTTTAATACGATGTCTGTGAACTCAGTATGATGCTGAGTTCAGTATGTTTCCCCATTCAAACTGCTCCCACTCTGACCCAAACCTCCCATAAAACAAACAAATGTTGACATTTTGAACACACAGCAAAATATATAAGCAAGGGACTCATTACACACGTTAAGATGTTTAATTGATCCCAAAGTGTTCGAAACGATTGGTTATTCTTCTTGTGCAAGCAGAGGCAAGTACAGTAATTACTGTGCAGCTGCAATGCAATAAATGCTTAATTGGCCCGTGTTTGCTGTTAACATAGAACATAACAGCATCACATATGACACTCGGCGTTGTGATGCCATTTTGCCAGAAGCCCAGTGCACAGCAAGGTGAGGAAAGGAGCCAGGCTGCAATTATAGTGTGAACTCCTTACGAGGGCTCTCAGCATAATTAATGAACCTTTACATTATTGGGGTCATGAAGAGGTTAAAGCCGTCATGAAAGTATTGAAAGAAGCTTAAAGATGAAAAGCTGACCCTTTTCCTTCTGTACCTTTAAACTCTATAATTATACAACCCTGTAAAGAAACTCATTTGTGAAATTAATTGGCTCCAGGGTTATGTCACTTTTCAGCTGATAATGCCATTTATTTACACCGTTTCAGGTGGTGAACACAATGTTAGTGGATTTGGGCTTTGCAGGATGCTTTGTGTTTCACGAACAGGATGAGTGTCGGGGTGGGGTGCAAACAGATTGCTCGGCAGTTCTCTGCTAGTGAGTAACAAACAGTAAATGTTCAAAGTGGGCGATGCTCAATGAGAGCTGACACTTTTGTTGATTGGATGAATGTACAGAAAGTCTTTGTCATAGTTTACTATAAGATTTATGATTCATGCTTTTGGTGAGTGGGCTGCAGAGTGGACTGCAGAAGGCACCCCGATGTATCACAAATAAATGGAAGTCAGTGAAATGTGAAACACTACATCAATGTGTCAACACTGATATCAAAACCTGTCCTTCCACACTAAATACTGGATAAATTCTGTTTTGGGAATTTAATTGGAAATTAAGCATAACACTGCATATATATGGGAAAACAGATGATTTATTTATTTTTGTAAATGCCAAAATGATGTCTGAAAACAAAACAAACAAACAAAAACAGAAAACCACCCCATTCCCCAGTGCCACAGCCTAACATATACAGAGCTGGGCAGTACTGTGATTACCTTTACAGTATGTCATTCAAGAAAGATGATGAAAACAAAGAGATTGTCATATATATATATATATATATCATTTGATATCTAAGGTGGCTTGCATGATTCAAAAAGTCAACTCACTTGCCAAGTAACATGAGAGAAAAACACTCCACCTTAAAATCTCCGGTAGTTATCAAAAAGTGTGTTAGTGACAGACAGGCTTGTACCGGGGCAGAGGACGTTATATTGCATATCCTTTATTTGGACAGGACCGTTGGAGTTTGACAGGAAAATGGGAGAGAGAGCGAGAGAGACTGGCCGACATGCCGGCCTAAAATAAAGCATGCTGTTGTGGCGTTGAGTACTACCTACATAACATAAAAAAGTACCTGCTTTTCGACAGGGCAAACAAAAGCCTAGTCACATGGGCTTCGACAAGTATCGCAAGAAAAGAAAAAAAGGTACCCTGTCACTATAGGTCAAGAGTTAACCGTTGATCAGATTCACCGCTTGGAGAAAATATACAAAACAACGTTTGAAGATAACCTCTGACTTCTGGGGCTACTGAATGCCAGGTTTAAAAAAATAAAACTCCTGTCCTAGGTGGTGTGTGACAGTGACAGACTGTGAAAAGATAATCCTGTCCCGGGGAACATGGAAGACACGTGGCGAGCCTGACAGCAACGACCCCCAAGCTGTAGATTGCCTGCATTGTTAGTATAAAATATAATATAAATCTAAAACTGAACTGATCATTTCACAAACATTACAAGCTGCACTCGTGTCATCTTTAATTATGTATTGAAGCCACCATTTCTTCCTCTTCACGTTCTTGTTTCCAGCAGCATATGTATGAGATTGAAGTCATTGTTTTGCAATGTGGAACTGGTCCTTAGGGATGGATTGGGCTGTCAACAGTAGGTTCACGCGGAGAGGTTTCTCAGAGGTTTCTCTTGGTTTTTAGTGGGGTTTGCCCCCAAAACTGCTGCCATGATATTCAGCGATTGGAATAATGAAGTTAAAAATAGCGGCATTAACAATAACAGTATTACTAACATTATTACTTTTTTCAGTAACAAGTAATCTAATTGATTACTCTTCCCAACTTTGCAGTTACTGCCGAAAAAAAGGGGTTTGTTACTTTAATTATTAGCTCATTGAAGCTGTTTTCATCAGAACAACTGGATCTCTAAGATAAGCAGCAAAGATTTGTTTTACTGGGGGGGGGGGGGGGGGGGAGACAACCGCATATATGATGATGATTTGATAAGGTAGAGTACAATTTCATGGCAAGCCAGACAGAGGTAGAGTTGGGAGAGTGTTGTTTACACCAAACTGAAAGCATGCGTGGTTGCACACACAATGACAAAAGAAAAGTGAGTCAACAAGCAACAACAAGAACTAGGTAATCCCCAAGTAGCCCTCTTGAACTGGAAGTTTAGCCGTTGCGTTTTCCAGGAAGAAAATACTTTAAGTACAGTGTATCTACCAATTGTCTGAAGTTGAGTAACAGTTTGTTTTATTTAAGTTGAACTACACAGAGTGTGTACATTTGTTTTTTTTATTTTTGGTACATGGCATAACAAGCATACTTTTATTTAGGTTTTTTTGATTCCCAGCTGCAGCCTGTTGGGGTGCAATGAATTTCAAAAGTTCGATTTTGATTTGAAATTAGAGTAGCACCCTATTCATCTTCTTTAAGTTGTATCTCTATTATCCACTCTGTCGTGATTCTGTCAAGCAAAATACTAAATTAGCCTTAATGACACTGAGGTAGAGCACTTAATGGTCTTGAAGTAAGCACTGAGCAATATGCAATTCATAATAATGTTGGGAGCAGGCTTCTTCCAAACATTAAGGGCATGTTTACAAAAAGTCTGACTTTGATAGGATAAGAGACACTCTGACAAATTCATTTCTAATCAGTGTGTCAGATCTTCTATTGCTCAATTTGATTTTTTTCTGAACTTTTCTCACAACAAGACACATCGGTGTGTCACACCAACAGTGGTATCTTGTGTTGTTGATGTTTTGAAGCTGAGTGGGTTTTCTAACTTCCACCCTGTGCCGGCTACACAGACAGGAATGTGAGGGCACCTCTTTCCTGCAAATAAAAAAAATAGTGTCGAGATTTTTTTTCTCATCACGAATGTTCAAATTCTACTTACCTTTGAGATTAGATTATTTACATCATTTTCACCCATGTTTTCAAGAGAAACCCTAATACAAAGCTAGCCAGTGGAGAGCTGTAGGCAAATGTGTAACCTCGACTTATCACTGCTGATGACAAGCTTCATTTTGAAGTTAGTAGAGTATTGATGTGTTTAAGTGCAGCATAAAGTCTAGTTCAGTTTTTGCAAAAATAATATTCTAATATAATATAATAATACTATATAAAGGTTCTTGCACATTTGTTGCCACACTCACACATGGCAGTCCTTTTGAGTCTGAATAAATAATTTATTATTTGGACAGTACGTAAGATACACTGTAATTGTGAGCATTAACCAGCAGGTAAAAAAAAAATATTTCCATTGTAAATAATTGAAACAAGCTAAAGATGTGTCATGAGCCGTGCCTCTGCTTCATTTACATCCGTCTTGCTCTCACACTTACCGACATTTTGGATCCCTGTAATGGAGATGCAGGAGCCTCCAAAGGGGTTTTTATAAAGTGGAGTTACCAGAGGTGGTTTGACAGCTCTGCTGAGAGTGGTGGATGACATGGCCTCATTGGAAATGATTCTTGTAGCTGAGTGATGGAAAAATCTGCAGAGGGGCTGAAGAAGAAAGGCTGACCTTCTCTCTCTGATTGCTTAGGGAAGGACGAAGGACAGGCTATAATGACATGTTAACCTTGCATAAGAAAAGTGTTAACATTGTTCCTTTGTATAACAGATGAAAAGTGTTTGTTTCCATCTCATTGATTTAGAAATGGCAGAGACATTTTTTTCCAGATAGCCCTGTATTATTTTATCCCCACCTCAACAGTTCTCTGAGCACACTCTTTTTTTTTTTTCCTTCTGGTGTCAAATGGGCCTGACCTCAGCACCCGTGAATTAATGGAATACTTTTCACTCACACAACATAATGTTTTACATGACTCAGCCTTTATTCAAACTTTCTGCTTACTAACAGAATAAGTGTGCATCGGTGAGCATGTTTGTATCCTATACCACACAGAAGATGAAGCTGCTGAGGGAAAAAGAAAAACCTGGGTTCTAGCAGTCAGTGAGATCTTTGTGGATTGTCTTCACACTGGCTGAGCTCCGGCTCTGGAATTTGTTAAGCAGTGATTATTATCGCGAAAGCCTATTTATTCTTCCTTAGATGATTAAACTTGGTGATTACATGAGCTGATGAATGAGTGCATGTTTATTGCTTTTTGGCTTGAGTGTTTTAAATGCTGTTGCTACAGTATGTCTACAGTGCACAAGGACAGCCACTTGACAGGAAGTAAATTCTGGTGGTTTAAAGGTGATGAGAGACCCTGAGTGTGGAGGGGGCTTCATCTGTCTTTGGTTGTGTTTCGCTGAGCTTGTGGTTTCTACCTTAATAACTCAACCAGGACCGGACCTCCCTGACAGGGAGCAGCTCCATCCACGCCACATAGAGCAATGGTGGGAGCTAGATGGGGGCAGTGGGTTGGAGCGGCTGACCAGAATAAAGTAACTACTTGCCCTGTGAATTGGCTTTTCAAAGCTGGGTTGGATTGTCGAGCAGACAGCAGCCGGACAAGCACACATTCAGAGAGTAGAAGAGCAAATTACACCAAGGTGTCGTAGGTCAAGAAGAATGACCCGTACCCATTGAAACAGCAGAAGACGATATGAAACACCATCCAATGCAAAAGCCTCATTAGCATAGGCACACTTAAAGCCTAGAGGCTGCTGTGTTTATTAATTCATGTAAAGTTTGTCCTTGCCTGTGTTGCCACTGGAAAGGCCATTAAAATTAAAAAGGTTGCATGAATGTATACATGAAACTGTATTAATCTCCCTATTGTATTATGAGATAGCTTGTGTACAAAACTGACTGTCCTGAGGGTAAAGCTAGAGGAAAATTAATGGTGTCGCAAATGGTAGTGGTTCATGATCATGTTGAGTAAATTTCGTTGTAATTAATCGGACAACAAAGTGACACAAATCTGTGTTTAGTTCAAGTGTGTTGTGGAGTTTTAATGAAACACACACGATTATATATAGATGTTCAGTTCATTACTATGGCATGAGAATAGATAGGAAAGGGACACCAGCTGAAGGGAGGGATTGATTCAAGGTTATTTCATAGAGTGAAACAGTGAATGTGGTAAGAATGGTTTATTATGAGTCCTCACAAACTTTCTGAGAACCAGTAGAAATATTTACAAAAAAATATTTTGGAAATATTTATGAACCACCTTGTCTTGGAGTCAATCTTGCTCCAGGGGAAGCCTTTTCACATCTTTAAAAAAATTAATAAAACAAGATATCGATGGTCATAATCAACAGGTCACTAAAGTCTTTAGGAACCATCCTTTATGAGGTCCAGGAATGTATAAGGTACTGGCAATCTGGTCACACGTCAAGATATTTTGGAGGTTGCTTCTTAAGTCCCTGTTGGGCCTGGGCCTGGGCCTGAATGATTGACAGGGACCAGAGCTGGAAATCCAGGTATTGTAGTTATTTATGATGTCATTCTAGTTAAGCTGTTTTAGTGGTCCGGGTGCATTTGACAAATGCTGAGTGACTGGAGGTGAACAAATTCAGCATAAACTAAGGCAAAAGCTCATTTTTGATGATGAAATCCAGTGTTCAGTCCAGACTATTTCAGAAAAGCAATGTCTGTATGGCGCCCGTTACGTGAATGGAAACATAAACTCTGATGACACAACACACATGCATCCGTCAGGGTGCTGCTGAGCAGAAAAAACTGTAGTGTTGACATTTTCGCTCTAGCGTTTCAGCGGAATTGCTCTGGGCTGAAAAAAAATGATGACAGTAGACTCAAAACAAATTGATGTGCTCCTAATCTGCATATTGATTGGGATCTTCATCAGGCATCCCTAATGAGAGCACACAAAAAGTCTATGAAGATGAGATTGGTGATTATGATGAAGTTGCCATTCAAAATCATACGTGGCTCTCCAAATCAAGATCCACACACATTCAAACATCATCAATTACACTGTTTCTGCTTCAGATGTACAAGAGGGACTGCTCTCTGCAGATGTTTACAAGGTAGATGTTTTGCACCTGATTTAAATGCTAACAACCTCATGACATGCTTAAAATGATCTAAGTACATAGGTGGTGTGTTTGTTTTTGGAGTCAAATCAGTCTTGTGACAAATTTACTTGTATGAATGCAGTGGATATATTTTCTTTCTCAATATTATGGGATCTTGGTTGCAGAGCTGTCTGCGAGCAGTTAAGGCACAGTGCTGCTTTGAGCTGAAAGCTAACAGTGATAATGTTCACATGCTGTTAGTCAAGTATAATGTTTTATCACAGTCACCATCAGTCACACGCGCGCACTCTCGTGCTCGTACATGTGCAAACGTGCTTTACAAAAGCCCAGCTCTCCCAAACGGGCCGTGGCCTTGCACTAACACTCGTCAAAGGAACTGGAATTTAGCCGTGAAACGAGCTTGGGCATGGCACGGATGGACAGTGTGAGTGCGCCCAAAGAAAGGTTTTCCCAGGAAATTTGTGTCCCATAGTGTTCCTAAGTGTTTTGTGGTTGCAGCAAACCAATTAAGTGCTGTCCCATCACCACCTGACCATCAGCCAGCATTTTCACTTTGCACACCCTCCTCAAAAAACAGTGCTGCTGTAGGAACAGGTCGTACAATACCAGGGGTGGGGTTTAGGGGGATGGGGGTAGGGGGTCATCACTATCATGGCTTCCCGGTAATGAACTGTGTAATCTACTGTAACCTAATGCATGAACACTGCACATTTCAACAGACAACTTCATTATGCTTTCTGGAAGCGAAGCATGGTTTCTAGTATGTCCTCATTTTATTCAAGTCAAGGTATTTGAGTTGTAAGCACACTGTAGTAAAGAGGCAAAATCCCAACACTGTGGCAGGAGCTAATTTCTAGTTTGTTATTGAATGAGTTTGTACTGAAAAGAGATCCAATACAATAAAAGTACATTGGAAATTGGGAAGGGACAGGGCCGTGGCTGCTTAACAGATTACTTCCAGGAAAACTTTTCAAAACTATTTAAAATGTTCCCAAGCCTACAGTAATCAGTTTTGAGTTTTAGTGATCAAAAGCTTTTAGGAGATTTTGCAATCAGGCACTTTTGAAGCTTCCATAGTAATTGAGGGAAAACTCCTGAGTGGTTTGATTATGTTTCTTATGTTTCGGCATCCTGGGAACGTAAGATATTATAAATAAGTTTAATGTTTGCAAATTTAACGAGGTAGTATGTTAAAATGTTTCACTTCTTTAAGATGTTGAAATGCAACCTGCCGCCAGTCCAGAATGTTTTTGCTTGGTTGTGTATTGAGAGGTTTGATATGCGTGGGACCATGAAATTCTGCAATAATTTGATTGTTAAGAGATCACTGTATGCAAAAACTGTAAAAACATTGACATCAGTAACCATACACTGTTTTTAATGAATGTAACTGTGTACACATTTGCTTTAGCTACTCTGGTCATCATTTCTACTGCACATTTTCAACCTCAAAGTGAATGTCGTGTTACATTAATATATCGGACATCCGAGACTTGTTATCCATGTTTAAGCGATGGAAAAGACATTTTCCAAAAAAGGTCAACAGGAGCATATAGAAGCTGCTCATTACATAAATCAAACATACATCTGCTCAGTTTGTAAAAAAAAAACATAAATAAGCTTAGCAGCTACTCAGTTTTAATGTGTTTTGTTGCTGTTCCTCAGGAGCAACCTCCAAAACCTCTGATCATGGGTCACAATAGATTTTTAGATTGAGCTCAGGCTTTCTGAAGAAGGTCTTCACCTGGACAAATCAAGCCACAGTTTTTTTTCTCCTTACAAATCCGTCTACTGTAGATGCTAAATAGGTTTGTTGAAACTTAAGCCATTATGTCAGGGATGTTATCTGTTACGATCATGGAGTGTATTACTCTGATTACAGCCACCTAAAGTATGTAAATGTAGAAACACCTCCAAGATGTTATCATCACTTTGGTCACTCCCCAGTCCCGGCTGTGCTGAGCGTGTGTATCCTCGAGTGATGAGGTCAGAACCGGATGTCAAATATCAGCGCCACATACATCAGCTGATACACTGATTCAAATTTCACAGCCCTTTCAAAACAGAATGCTTTGATAAGCTTAGAAGTCTGCTCTTGGGGTCACTCTGACAGTTTGCAGGGACCGTTTGTGCCGTCTGCACTGTGCTGACCACAAGAAGCATGACACAGGCACAAACCTATGCTTCAAACTGTGTCACTCCACTACAGTTGCTGTTTAAAACACAGGGAACAGGTGGTTAACCATGTGAATTCAAACAAAACCACTTGGTAAAGGTGATGAAAACATCATGGATGGGTTTAAAATAAGTATGTTTGTGCCGAAAACGTAACATGCACTCATTTTAACCAAAACCTTGATCTTGTGAAAACCTAAAACTAGATACACATCATCAGGAACATGAAAACTCGGTTACAGTGACATAAAAAAAAAAATCAACAATGCAAATTTTAATCAACATACTCACATAACTAAAACATAATAAGAAGTTTTAGAAAAACTGAAAATAATTTCAGAATATTGAAAGTATGGCTCAAAATCAGTGTGGATAGCTGATATGTATATATATATATATATATATATATATATATATATATATATATATATATATATATATATATATGTATATATAACAGTTTATATCCCTAACAGAAATGATAATGTTAGTTTAAGGCTATGTTATTGGCTTTCTCATTGGGCTCTATATGATTTGGGTGCTGAACATTAAGAGAAAACAACAGATACCGGCCAGCCCAGTGGAATGAATATTAGTAATCATCACAGCTTTAGCCCAAACCCCTTTTTCATAGCCGTCCATTTGGAGTGTGGGTCAAGACCATCTAGTGTAGCCCTTCCCCTTAGCCCTATGCCAGAGGACAACCCTACCCATACAAGTGAACACAAAAAACCGAGGGGTAGGGCTAAATTGTATGAGCAAAGGAGGAAATTGGATTGAGTCTTAGTGTTCTTGTGTAACCTCATGTTTGGGTTGCTGATATTAGGAGAAATTTAAAGAAAATGGTCTTTATTTTTTTTCAGGATTTCCACAGGAAAGGAGAAATGATGCACTTAAAGAATAGCAGCTAAAAAAGCTGTCCATGGCCACAACTGGAGCGGGCATGGTGTCACCGGCACTTGGCAACTGTCAATGGTATTCAAATTCCATGATAGCTGCCTACTCAATATAAATGAAGACATATCAGAATAAGTAACTGTCATGACGTACTGTAATCCATCTGCCAGATTAGGATCAATTAAATCTACTTTCATTGTATCCCTACCGACAGTTTTATATTTCATGATACCTCCCTTTGTGTTTTTTTGGTCTGCATTGTTAAGCCCTCAGGGAATATTTGGTTTGGAATCATAGCACGCCTGTTCCTGTCAAAATGAAACCAGGAAAACTCAGGACTCAGTCAAGCTCACTCAGTTAAAACCCAGATGACTTCCTCTCATCTCAAAAACTCCTTAATGGGTCACTAAAGGTCAAGTGCAGCAAGTCATCTGAACCTAAGTGTTGACATTTACCTCTTTCACTGAGCTAAGGGAACACTGGGAGAGCTGAGGTAAGCATGGCAGACATTACACAGCAACAACAAGGAATATAACCTTCTATGTAAAGTCTTTGCATGAACCTGGCCTGAGGAGAAGTGAATTTTGAATTGTTATATCATCTTGCAGCTGAAGGGTGAAAGGAAAAGGAAGAGAGGGAATGACATGCAGCGAAAGGGTGCTGGTGGATTTCAAATCCAGGCCGCTGCCAAGGACTGGGCCTTTTTTTCTAATATACAATACAGACTTCCACTCCCATGATCCCACTTACTTCTAGGGTCCTGTCGTTGGAAATCCCAGCATCAGAGGGAGCATCAGTCTGGAGTTTTGCAGCAGGACGCTATTGATATTATTTAGTTTCTTTCGTCAGGTAAATTACTTGGTATATGTATTGTCTCATTTACAGTATTTAACATTTATTTCAATTTGTACCAAATGTCATCAAGGTCATGGCCTTAATCTGCATGTCTGTATTCTGCATGTGAAATTAATTTGAATTTATCTGTGGGTCATCATACTTGAACTTAATTTAATGTGACTTTTTATGCACTTAAGCAGTTGTTTACTGAAATGGGCATTGCTTGGAAAGGTACCCTATGATACCTCTATACAGATAAAACTAACCATCTTTTAAGTGACGACATCACTTCTTATAATGAGATTGAATGAACACAGTGAGTCTTCATCACAGTGGCTTTGTGACAGTCTTAATAACAGCAGTGAACAGGGCTGTGCCAAAAGCTGCAGTCAGGAGCACTGAAGAAAGGGGATCTTTTACAGCTCCCATTTTTTTTAATAGAACCATATTAATTACTAACTGAGGTATCAAATATAGCACAGACAACAGGCCTCGGCTCAGCTGGAGAGCGCTGCATGTAGCGCTGCTGAGTGTATAGCTGGCCCTGGAACAGCTGCTCAAACCTCAAACACCTGAGTCCGCAGCGGGCCAAGTAGAAAGCTCAGTCTGCCCTCCATCAGCTGTGGATTCGCATTGGATCCTCTTTCTTCTCCTCGGCTCTGCACCATTCAATGGCACCACCAATCTGTAAGATTCTGAAAATCCACAGAAGACTTCCTTATCATTATACAATATGGATTTTGATAGCCAGATGACTTTCTATTGGTGTGCTTCATAAGTTACAAAATAGAACAAGAGAATGATTTTACAACATATGTTTCTCATCCAGTCATCATGTGTCATGTTTTTGCAATCTTTTTATTAACTTAATTTATGTAGAAAATATATAGTTTAGTTATTTTTTAGTTAGTAGTTAATATTATTATACTGTTATACTGTGTCACAATTTCAGCCAGGCTTTAGTTGATTCATTTATTAACCCTGGTTTAGCTTTTTTAGTCTTGTGGTAAAAACTCATTTAACTCAAGCTTCAGAATTATGCAAAATATGCAAAATAACATGTTAAAAGTGTGGCCTTTATTTAACAATTATAATGATTGATTCAATAATAATTGGTACAATAAAATCCTTAGTTTACTCCATGCCAGTACTGCTGCTGAACAGAACAACATGCTGTGTAGCAATTTTAGAATGAGTTAGCTGATAAACAGCTTCATTTAGTGAATTAATATTAAGGTGACAAGTTTAAAAGCAGATTGTCCTAATTTTACTGAAAAAGGGTTTTTTGTTAACCACCCAATAGCCTTCTTCGTTTGAAAAAGTATAAAGATTATTCAAAAGAATTCCAGAAATGACATAGTCAGTTATTACAGACAAATGCTTCAACTGGAATGCCACAAAGTGCCCCCACTTCCACCAGAAGCACTCAACACTCATTTTTTAGTTCATAATTCTTGTATGACTGATAGATGTAGCCATCAAAATGCTGTCAGCAGTGATGGTCACCAAAATGCAGCAGCTCTTATGGCAGATGACAAAAATACATATCTTGCCTCTCAGGTACAGCAAAATGCTTTTATGCTGTGACAGAACTGTATGTACATGTTCCCCTTATCGCAGGGCTAATGTGCCAGACTACATTAGAGCTACTCAACAATCTGCATGTACTGAATATGCATCAGGCAGAGGAGGGCATGTACTGTGTGGATGCAGCATCTGTGTCTCCTTTGTTTCTTATGAGAGGACAATTTCCTGAAGCCCAGTGACAAGCACCACGGTTCACATAACATGCAAGTTTCCAGCCATGTGGCATACAACATGAAACACTCCTTTAATGCTCTTGAGGAACACAATGCTTGCTATGACCTGAACAAGGAACAGCAAGGCAATGTCTCATACTTGACCTCTGAATTGGACATGTTTGGTCCGTGGCCTGTATTCCACTTTCATACCTCCATATGGTTACCTGTGTCAGTAGAAACTAACATTAGAAGACTTCTTAAGAGTCAGCAAGGTGACGTGTGAAGAATAAAATATATCAGCATCCAATACTTTATCCCCACGTGATAACCCCCTCAAAACATGATCCACTCTGGTAGTATAGTGTTCAAATAGTTAAATTGTTTGAGGTTTTCTACAGAAAAAACACTTTGAGAAAAGTGAAAGTGATACATACAACAGACACTCTCCCATCCGTTGAGATTGCCTGAGCGCCACAGCCTCGCCAGTGGCCGCAGATTCCATTCTGTAATCTTTTGTGGAATGCAATGGAGGATCAATGAAATTGCAATGGCTGTACTGCTCTCTCACATATTGATCGTCAGTTGTCTGTGTCTGAAGTCAATAACCTGTAGATGTAACTGGGGACTAGGGCCGAGACAATCAGCTCAATCCCATATGGCCTCTACAATGTGCTTTCCACATAGCTTCCCATTAACAGATGATTGCGTGGCTTGTGAAACGCTCAATAACAAATCTAAAAGAGGCCATAATGATAAAAGTTACTTTCTTGTTTCGTTGGTGGGATGAAGTTTCACACTGCAGAATGCCACGGTGAAGGTAAAAGCGACATTACCCGATCTATGAAGTTTATTGACCCTTTACATTTATTGACCTCTTTTAGCAGCTGAACTGCAGACGTCTAGTTTATCATACTGTGTCACATTTTAATGAGGAAGAGTTTCAGCACAGTAAATACTGGTATCATCTTGGTCATTAGCTTTTTATAGCTGAGGATTATGAGGCATTTGAGGCCATGTAGCTGATGCGGTTGCGTCACTTGTCACCATGAACTCAGTAAGCAGCAACACCTCACAACTGGCTATGTAATCGTGACCCCAATTAAAATGAACAATGTACCTGAGATTCAATGATTATTGTTATAGTTCTTTCTTAATTCTTTTTGAATGTAGATGCTTTTCGCAAAAGGTTATTGCCTCTATGCTTGAAACATACACCAAACCTGTTCACTATGATCAAACACAAAGTCCTACATTTCCTTCATTTTTTTAATGTTTTAATATTGAAACTTTATCTTTTCATCTAGGACACTGGCATGGATGTTTTCATATTTATCTAACGTGATTCTAATAGGAATAAGAATACCTTAAATATTGTAACGCACTGTCCAGTAACACAAGATGCACAATGGGTGTTCCACAAGGATCACTGCTAGGCCCCCCTATTATTTTGTCTTTATATTAATGATTTTACTAAACACTGTCATGGTGTAGAACTGCAAATGTATGCAGATGACACTCTTTTAGCTGCCAAGCTGACAATTGTGTTTGAAAAGATTGACTTAATCAATTATGTCTGAGTCTAGAACCATGGTACATCCTAACACTGATGTTCTCATTAATGGTGAAAGGATTTACACACTGAATTTAAACAACTTGCCATGTCTTTTCCATTATTTTGAGACAAAAAAATTGCTAAAGTAATAAAATCCCATCCAGATGAACTATTGAAAAAAACGAGATGGTGAATATTGTACTTGTAAACATCATCATGTTAGCAGATGATGGTAGCATGAATGACCTCAAAGCACTGCTGTGCCTCAGTACAGCCCCACAAACACCTTGCTTGGTTGTAGGGCCATAGAACTAATTAGTGTGCACAAATTACCTTGTTGTAGATGTTAACATTGAGTTTAAATGATAACATTAACATTTAATTTAATAAAAAAAATGTCTATAGGGCACCGCAAGTGCTAAGTTAGTGCAGATATCACATAAGCCTTCATTTACATAACCATAACCATATCCATCTTTCTCAGGAAATCAGTAAACAATCATCATTCTGTGCTTGTCACAACACAAACGCTAATGACAGACTCACTGTGGCTCGATGTGGTTAGCAGGTTTCGGCCTTTTCCATGATACACACGATCCAACTGGATCACTTTAAGTTAATTTGATATTTTGTAATCAAATATATAATCTCAGAGTTGTTTATCACCACAGAAGCGACATGTTCTCTCTAATTATTACGTAGTATTGTTTGTGTGAGTCCGTGTTCAACAGTGGGTGCAATTCTTTTCCCAGGCAATTATCTCTCCAGTGTGTTTATTTGTCTCACTGTTTCTCTGAGTTGAGCCTAATAAATATGTATGATTAAAGCAGCCAGGTCTTTTGTTACTTCATGTAGAACTAATTAGAATTTAATGACAGCTTTTAATGCTGCTGAATCTGGTTGGCAACCAATTAATCACAATTTTATGAGCAATATATCACTTAGCATGAGCAGTTTATCACTTAGGTTACAATATTATGAATACATTGGTGAAAGATGCAGCTGATAAACCCCTCAGCTCCACTGATGGCCTGTGTCTGGGAGAAATGTTTCTGTCTGGTGTTTAATCTGCTTGAGACAAATTTTACATTAAATACAACCTCAAAGACTTGGAATTACTTCTTTCACTGCAGAAAGCAGTGCTTAAACCTGAAATTGGTCTTCTTGATTGTTGCACTGATTCAAGAAATTGAAATTGATTGAACCCAAGCTTGACAAAAAAGATTTGGATGAATTTAAAGATTTTTTTTTCTTTTTTGTGTGTACAACGACTCATCAGGTAGGAAGTACTAGATCATGGTAGTGAATCAGAACACTTATCCATATCATAGATTTTACACAGCATGTTCAAGCCACTGGGGAATGTTCCTGCCGTCCATCATGAACATGTAAAAATCTGATTGTGTGTCAAATATTGGTCCATGACCCGGTCAATACCGCCTTGGTGGCAGAATGCAGCTGAACTTTTAGTGACCCACTGTTTCAGCATATTTTCACCCAGCAACTGAATAAAAGAATGAATTGTTTATTTTCGTGTCTAGATTGTTCAAACACTTTCCTAGTGCTGATACAAACAAAATATAAAGGGTACAAATATGAAATTAGCAATTCAACACAAAATCCAGAGAAATACAAGGTAAATACAAGTAGGGTACAAACATAAAGTTAACATTTTGAAATTAAAACCCTTTCAGTCCAAGTAGAAGATAAACAGATTAGGCAGATATTGTATTCCAAATAAGTAGAAGGGAAGGCAAACTGGATAGAGAGCAATAGAAATACTAAGCTAAATGCCTAAACTAACTTTTTTTCTGGGTGTAGAGCAATTTTATAAATGTATGTCTAAATTTAAGGCCTTTTTGTTTGTATTCATAACAGTTGAGCATGATGGGAAATATGGGTAGAGAGAGGAGGGAAAAAGTACAGCTATGACTGGGAAGACCTATCTCAAAGCAAAACCAAATGGATAAACAGTTACAAGAAGAAGCCACAGTCCATGAAGATGATCTCACACAGGCTTCCAAAGTTGAGCAGCAGAAAAGAAAGTAGAGACTCTACCAAAAAGGCCCTCCCACACTTCACTTTCAGCACCTCGCAGCAATGCCCACACTGCAAGCAGGTTTGTGGTTCCAGAATTTGCCTCTTTAGCCATTTACAGACCTACATAAAAACCCGCCAGTAGAAACATCGTTCTCGACTTCGAGTGATCGCTGCTGGTGATTATGATGATGACACCTAAGTTTTCTTTGAGTGCCTAAAATTGTCCTGTGGAATTTAAGTCCGTAATTGGCTGCCCACACCATTTTTCCCTCTAAACCAGAATGTTAACTCCCACAGCGAGACCCTACTCTGTGCTGGAGCAGGGTCTGGCAATGAGGGACTAGTAAAAACTCTAGCTTTATCCAGAGCTACCAACAATATCTCTGTTAAAAAATGCTGGTTTCTCCCCCATAACGACCACTTGCTATCTCACGAAGTTCCACACTTGGGTCTAAAGTCAGAGGGTGGACATCTAGAATGAGCCAAAGGGTGGGGGAAGCACTGGATTTAAGGAGAGAGATGCAAAGGGAATTCACGAGGGGCAAAATATCATGAGTATATATCATGACACCATGATCACTTCAAATCATTGTAGGGATGACTTATTAAGCAAATTGACTCTTCCAATAACAATCCCAATAATTCCTGGCATACATTTATAGTTGGAGAAACATAATAAACGAGTGAAGGCAGCTAGATTTATGGACAGTTTCAAATTGCTGGCAGCTACAACAACACTGCATGTTATTAGAGTGGTTTGATTCAGTTATGCTGTGCTGGCATATTTTCTCCTGGCATTAATGATTTAGCAAAGTTTGATGGTACACTGGCTGCGCAGTTGCTTAATTGGCTGAAGAGGCTTACATTAGCTCCAGTATTAATGTGTGGTGAGCAGCGGCGGTCCAGCTCTAATCATGTGTAAGGTACGGTGTGGAGCAGGGTGTTCAATCATGGTCAGTGACTCCACTGTGGGTAGATAAAGGTTAAGAAAAACTGTAAATCTATGTTTAATGATTTTATGCGCCCCCATCTCAATCTCTCTCTGCAGTTCATTGATCCATGTTCAGCACCCGTAGTTTTCCAGAGGGATTGCAAAAATGAATTTAATGAGTGTATTTGTTGCAGTAAAATCAAACCATCATATAGTCAGTGCAGGACCTTACAGCAGCTACAATATGCTAAATTCAAACAATCACATGCATAAGGTAAATATATATATCACTTTAAATCACAGGAACCTGACTGCATATAAGATATTTGGTTATTTTTTGTTTGGTCCCACTGGGCATTTGCGCCAGTGTTAGAAACAATTCACTGATTCAAGGCTAAAGGAGGGTTCATCAACCAACCAGTCACTGACATCTGTGGAGGCTGCAGCCGTCCCCACAGTCCTCATAAACACTGTGTTGTTGGATATGGAATAAAGCCAAAGAAATGATATGTTCACAATTCAATCAATCAATTTTATTTGTACAAAGTATAATTCCAGTGAAAGGCAATCCCATCAGCTCCTTCAACATGTGCATGATTCATCATAAAGCAGAATGTGGCCATCAGATCGGCACTCAGAAAAAGAGTTATATGTTATGTTAAATTAATATAAAATGTTCAATATAGTGTATTTTACACAAAAGGTGGTAACCTTTAAAACAGCTCTAACGTAAGACTGTCATAGCACATATAATGGTCCTGAGGTATAGTCAAGAACCCATTAGAGTTGAACTTTCCAGCTATAACCTGTTGTTTTTCATCAATGTAGGAATGAATATATCTGAAACCAAAGGTCTACGTTGACTTATTTTAACTGATGTACGTAAGTCAAATTGTTAAAGTTAAATTATCTACATAACTGAAGTTACTTAACATGACATTTTTATACCAAACAACAATCTTTTCCTTAACATTACCAAGTAGTGTTGTTCCCTGAACCTAATCAAACTGCAACCTTGTCTTTAACATTCTGCCATGCCTTTCTCACCACTGAGTCAGTTTGCAGCCCTCAGGTCAGGCCCTCGCTGATGTGAACACCAAAATACTTGGAGCTGTCAACCCTCTCCACCAAGGACTATTAAGGGAGGTGTAGTTCCTTCCCTGCTTCTTCCCAAAGTCCACAATCATCTCCTTAGTCTTGCTGTTGAGGAGTAGATTGTTGGCACAACCACAGGTCAAGTCTTTTATTACTACCTGTAATAAAAGACTTGCCTTGCTGTGTGCATGACTGATTATTGTAACAGAGGCTTTCATCCACATCTGCAAAAGGCAGGTCTAGGCTGACACCAGGGTTTGACATTGTTGATAGTTAGATGAATGGATTGGCTGCCCAGTTACTGTGAGCTCTTCTTGTACCATGTATCATATTTATTCTTTCAGCAGGTCTTTTTTGTAATCACAACTCCAGGACACATAATGTCCTTTTCATGCTAGAGGACATGACTTCCTTAAGGAATAATTTACCTGCAGAGACTTGTGAAGTAAACTATCAGTTGGACGATTACAGATCTGTCCTGCTCTTCGATTTGAGTCGTCTCCGTGCCACTGTTTACTACTGCTCACCCTCCTGGGCACAGTATGTGTTTGAAAAGCAGAAAAAGAGGGATCTATTTGTCTCCATCAGATTCCACAGTTTAATTTAGGAAGCTTTGGTGCCATTTCAGCTATCTGAGCTGCTTCATTGGCTGAGGGAAAAGTTTGCAAATCTTCTGTTGATGAGACTATTTTCAGTGACAGAACAGAAACTGCCAAGTTAATCCTCTTGATAGAAAAGATGAATTACTGTTGAGAGTTTGTTAGTCTTTTTGCTGTCTTGATATGCGTGCAGGGGCATTTGGTGAGAAAAGATATTTTATTATGAGATTAGTACAAATGGTGCCGGTCATGGTGCCCTGTAAGAGTAGGTTTCACAAACACATTCTAGTTTCTGCAGTTTTATTATTTATTTTATCCTTATGACGAGCACAAAACATCTGTAGCCTTACTGCAGTAGTGTAGCCCTTGTATGTCAGCATATAGGAGGCATATTTGCAAGTATGTTAACCTGCTCAATTAAGGCATTTCTGGTGACATCACTATGTATACTGTCAGTCTTCACATTGTAAATGGGATAACCAATCAGTTCATTCATTAATGCTTTTGTTCGGATGCATTTTTGGTTATTTTTTGGTTATTAGACTGGCCTGCCTGCAGTCCAGACATGTCTCCCATTGAAAATGTGTGGCGCATTACAAAGCTCAAAATATAACAACAGAGACCCCAGATTGTTGAGCAACTGAAGTCGTACATCCAGCAAGAATGGGAAATAATTCCACCTATAACGCTCCAACAATTAGTGTCCTCAGTTCCCAAACTCTTATTGAGTTTGGGAACTCAATAAGAGTGATGTAACACAGAGGTAAACATGCCCCTGTCCAAGCTTTTTTGGATGTGGACATGTTGCAGGCATCAGATTCGAAAAGAGTGAATATTTGCAAAAACACATTCTAGTTACTGAAGCTTTATTATTTATTACATCCTAATGAAGAGCACAAAACATCTGTAGCCCTGTAGCCCTTGTATGATAGCATATAGGGGATATCTTTGAGTATGTAAACCTGCTCACTAAAGTAATTTCTGGTGATGCCATTATGCATACAGTCAGCATTCACATTGTTAATGGAATAACTGTCCATCATATCCTCTATTTGCATCTGGTTAACTCCTGATTACCACACCTGCCTTCCATCAAGCTTGTCATCGTTACAGTATCAAGTTCTTTAACACTCCGGCTCTCTGCCTCTGCCAACCATCTCCTCCTTATGCATTCCACCTCCCTTCCCCCTCTTTCTATACACAGTACAATACTCCCTGTCCAGGCATCTACACCTCAGTCAGTGTCTTGAATTTGGGTCCACCCTCTTAACTACAAATCATGACAATAACCTACTGGTCATGGATCCAAACTGCCAAACAGAAAGTGAGATCATCCAATAGGCTTTATACTGTAGTAGAGGTAACTCAGACTGTACAATGTTGAGTGGATTACAGTGTGTTTGTTTTTTCTATTCATTTCTGTATATAGTTCTTTGCACAACCTCTGTCTGCTGTACAATATAGATGAAACATACAGACGGTGAATGTTCCTCTGGCCTCTGTGTGATCTCCCTCTACTGGTCCTCAGCCAAGCCTTTACAGTCTTCTTTTGAATTAAAAAGAAGTATTTTAACATTTAAGCACGTGTTTACCTCTTGCATTCCAAACATTCACGTCACTATAATACAAATCCTTTCCGTTATCTCTCCAAATTTACTGAGGTGATTCATAAAGCCTTGGGATGAGAGCTGAGCATGTGTGTTTCTCTCTTTACAGGTGTCTTCCTGTTCACTCTGGATGATGTTCACTCTCCTGTTGTGTTTAAAATTCACCTTGTGCTGTCTGAACATATTTCCACACTGCTGTTTGGTTCATTCCTGGAACTCAGTCGGTTTACTGCCCTTTTAGACAGATGTTACCGTGTGCTGTGTTGGCTCCACTGGAGTTTTATACCCTTAGTAATGGCTTGCATGTTTGGTAACAGGTGTGGGGAAGTAGATGTTACGTTTTCTTCCTGTGTTAAATCAATACTGTTACCAAATATTCCAGCTGATATCAGTAAAAAATGTATCTTAAGATTAACAATATTATGCTCCAGACATGGATAAGAGCAGGGTTTGCAGCATGCTGGCTTGTGGCAAAGATGATAACTGCCTATGCAATAAATGGGTTGGGGGGCATTGTTTTTTGGCAAGCCAAGGAAGCCTCTCCACCAGTCACTTGTTGGCCTTATACCTTGCTTTTTATTGTAAACTGTGTTTTGGCTGAATGTGTGCAATACATTTTTATTTGCTAATAAGATCTATTTCTTGTTTTACCAAAAACGATGATTTTAGCTTGTTGTTAAAATTATTGCTGTATCTGGCCTCACTGGACCATCTTTCACTTAAATTGTTTAGTTTCAAATATTTTGCCTTTTCTGTTTTATTTAAGGTTTGATGGTAGACCTGACTTGAGTCAGAACACTTGAAAACAGTGAGTGTGAGCAAAAAAATAAATGATTTAGTTCACACAGCTTTAAGATGACCTTTGCCACATATTCTCATCAGCAAGTTCATATGCTATTTTACACATGTATGCACAGCAATTTGTATGATATATGAAATATGCTGTAAAATGGCAACCTGTACATGGCTGTGATAGTTTAACTTAGGCACCAAAGCCACTTGGTTAAGATTTGAAAAATAATTGTGGTTTTGCTCAATACTTGGCACGCTAATGAAGTCCTGTGTTTTGGCACCCATACAACATCCCAACCATCTACCCTTTGTTAATTTTGGCATGCTTATACTACAGTGTAAGTTACTTGATTTCCTCCTGTAGTGCCCTATTTGTCGTCATCAAATAAAGGGGACACTATTGGTGATGACACCCCTAATTCCAGTCTGATCAGAAATCCCTAATGCCTTATCAAGAAGGGCCTCTCGGTGTGTTAGCCTTCTCTTTGGCTCTGAACTCTTGTGTGACATTCAGTTTGTAAACGAAATTGCATTGTTATTTTGTTGTATATTTCGATCTATTTGGCTCTTGAAACGATGTTTACTTTGCCTGGAAATGTCGGCTAATCTCATTCTACTTAGCTATGCTAGGTCACGTTTTGTGTTGGTTGAAAATAGATCGCTGGATTGTGTGTAGATTCATATCATGTGGAAATGTTTAAGTATGTGAGATTCATGTATTTTTATTTCGTTTTCTGTTTACAGTTTTACAGTAAAGAGAAGTGTATGAAGAATGAAAGAAAGAAAATAAAAGGACAAAATCACACTTCAGCTTGCCTTCTCTTGAACTGTTCGCTAGCTGTCTAGTTCTGCACCAGTAACGCAGGCCGAGGGCAGCATAGTAAAAAGACTACAGCGCGGCGGGCCCAAGTAAGAAGATTAGGATGGAAAAAGAAGTCATGAGCGAACACTCAATCAGCCCAGAGCAGAATGCCGTCGAACAGGCAACTGGTGGAGCTCCAGTAGAGCCAACCACAGCAGATATTCACCTGTTAACTGAACGGGGAGAGCCATTTCATACACCACAAGATGCCCAGTCACAAGCATCCCATCACCCCTCACACTGCTCCAGCAGGAGATCAACGTCAACTGCCAGAGCCATGGCACGCGCCAAACTAAAAGCTGCACAGGCAGAGCTAGATTTCGCTGCAAAAGAAGCCAGCATGATGATACAGAAAGCTGAACTCGAAGCCAATCTCCACCTCCTCAGCTGCCAAAAGAATGCTGCTGCACGCAAGGCTGAAGCGGCCGCATACGAGGAGGAAGAGGAGATTGAAAGCGGGGAGAAGCGCCATGGGCCATACGTTCCAGGACGGCCCCTCAATGCAGCGGAACGAGCCGGTAACTATGTCCAGCAACACGCAGCGCTGTTTCATAGACAACCACAGCCACTGACACACACACCAGTGGAGCCCCAAATAACACCCAGACACCAAGTCGCCGCAGCCGGGCCAGCCGCAGTGGGGCCCCAGAGAACACTCACACATCAAGCCGCTGGAGCCGGGCCAGCTGTTCGCCAACATCCGATGCCAAACGCCACGCACATCAAAAAGGAAGAACCCAGCGTGCGGCCTCCACCCAGGGCACATCTTGACAAACTACAGTCGCTTACAAACCCCCAGAGAGTGACCTCACACGAGCCACATCAAACACAAGACCTGGCCAGGTATCTCATGCGGCGAGAGCTCCTCAGCTCAGGCCTTCTCAAGTTCGACGACCGCGCTGAAAACTACTGGTCGTGGAAAGCATCCTTCGTGACCGCCACACAAGAGCTAAACCTCTCCTATAGAGAGGAGCTGGACTTGCTAGTCAAATGGCTTGGTGCCGAGTCAGCAGAACATGCAAAACTAATCCGCTCAGTGCACGTCCTCAATCCCGCCGCCGGCCTCAGCATGGTGTGGCAACGCCTAGAAGATTGTTACGGCACACCTGAGGTCATCGAGCATGCACTGTTTAAAAAGCTGGAAGATTTCCCTAAGCTAAACAACAAAGACGGCGCCAAGCTCCGGGAACTGGGCGACATCCTCCTCGAACTGGAATGCGCGAAGGCGGATGGATACCTCCCTGGCCTCGCCTTCCTAGACACGGCCCGGGGGGTAAACCCCATTACCCCGGAAAAGCTGCCCTATAGCCTCCAAGAGAAATGGATCACCACGGGGTCCAGGTTCAAGGAACAACACGGAGTAGCCTTCCCTCCATTCCCAGTCTTCTCAGACTTCGTCCGCCAGCAGGCCAAAGTCCGGAACGACCCCAGCTTCGCTTTCGCCACCTCCACGCCGTCCAGACCCGACAAGGTCGTAAAACCCAGCCAGAACGCTACGGTCGCCGTGCACAAGACGGAGGCTACGTCCAAGTCCAGCGACAGTCATACCGGTTCCACGGAGAAGAGCACCAGCGCACCAGACCGGGAGTGTCCACTGCACAAGAAGCCACACCCACTCAAAAAGTGTAGGGCTTTCAGACTAAAGACTATCGACGAACGCAGGGCATATCTGAAAGACAACCACATATGCTACAAGTGTTGTGGGTCAACTCAGCACCTCGCAAAAGACTGCAAAGCGCCCACCAAATGCACCGAGTGCAACAGCGAAAGACATATAGCAGCTCTCCACCCTGGTTCTCCGCCACCTGCAGAGAACGCCAAAGCAGTCAAGGATGAAAGCGGGGAGCCAACGGAGGACACACCGGCAGCTGTGTCCAACTACTGCATCGAGGTCTGCGGTAATGCAAACACCCCACGCTCATGTGCCAAGATCTGCCCCATTAAAGCCTTTCCTGCAGGGAAAAAAGAAAAAGCAATCAAGATGTACGCAGTGCTGGACGAGCAGAGTAACAAGTCTCTCGCCAAAGCAGAGTTCTTCAACCTCTTCGGTGTCAAAGCCAGCCCAGCACCGTACACGCTGAGAACCTGCTCGGGGACTACAGAGACCTCCGGCAGGCGAGCCAGCAACTTCGTGCTTGAGTCCACGGATGGGAAACTGCAACTCCCGCTCCCCACGCTGATCGAGTGCGACATGGTGCCCGACGACAGATCAGAAATCCCGTCACCGGACGTGGCATACAACCACCCACACCTCCAGCCAGTCGCGCACAAGATTCCCGCTGTGGACCCAGACGCACCCATCCTCCTGCTCTTGGGAAGGGACATCCTGAGAGTCCACAAGGTACGGGAGCAGATCAACGGGCCACACAACGCTCCTTATGCGCAACGGCTTGACCTAGGATGGGTCATCGTGGGCGAAGCCTGCCTGGATGCTGTCCACAAACCAGCCGAAGCCAACGTGTACAAGGCAAGTGTGCTACCCAACGGTCGAGCATCTTTTCTCTGTCCCTGTCCGAACAACATCCAGGTGAAGGAGGACTACAGTGGCAAGTCACACCGCCACCAATGTCTCTCCGCCACCCAGCAGGACGACCCGGACCAGGCAACGAGCACAGATGGGCTGGGGCACTCCATCTTCGAGAGCTCGAGAGACGACAACAAACCAGCGCTGTCGATGGACGACAAAGCGTTCCTGACCATCATGGACAAGGAGGTCTACCAGGATGACGACCACAGCTGGGTAGCACCCCTGCCGTTTCGGTCGCCACGACGACTCCTCCCCAGCAACCGGGAACAAGCAGTGAATCGTCTAGCGTCACTCAGGAAGACTCTGGAGAAAAAGCCAGAAATGAAAAGTCACTACACCGAGTTCATGCAGAGAATGCTGGACAACGACCAAGCTGAGCGCGCGCCACCCCTGGAGCCAGGTAAAGAACATTGGTACCTGCCCACGTTCGGCGTGTACCACCCGAAGAAGCCAGGTCAGATAAGAGTAGTGTTCGACTCAAGCGCCGAATGTCAAGGCACCAGCCTGAACAACGTGCTCCTCAGCGGCCCTGATCTGAATAACACCCTCCTGGGGGTGCTCCTTCGATTCAGAAAAGAGCCAATCGCCGTTACAGCAGATGTGCAACAAATGTTTTATTGCTTTGTGGTCAGAAACGATCATAGAGACTACCTCCGCTACCTCTGGTATGAGGACAACGACTTCAGCAAGCCCGTAGTGGAGTACCGGATGAAAGTCCACGTCTTTGGGAATACCCCATCCCCAGCCATCGCCATCTACTGCATGAGGCGAGCCGCCGAGAGAGGCGAAGCGGAATATGGCTCCGACGCAAGACAGTTCGTGGAGCGCCAGTTCTATGTCGATGACGGGCTGACCTCTGTCGCCACACCCAAGCAAGCGATAGACCTCATCACAAGAACCAAAGAAATGCTCGCAGAGTCGAACGTACGGCTGCATAAAGTAGCATCAAACAGCGAGCAGGTGATGGAAGCCTTACCTGAACAAGACCGCTCCAAGGACCTGAAGGACCTGGAACTCGGCGTCGATCCTCTCCCCCTCCAGCGAAGCCTGGGCCTATCCTGGAACCTGGAAGCGGACAGCTTTACCTTCTTAGTGTCCCGGGAAGAGAAGCCGTACACAAGAAGAGGTATCTTGTCCACGGTCAACAGCCTATACGACCCCCTGGGGTTCGTCGCTCCTGTCGTAATGCAAGGAAAAGCATTAGTGAGAGAACTGTCAACAGAGCAGGGGTGGGACACTCCACTCGACCCAGAGAAGGAGACTCAGTGGAACACGTGGAAGGACTCACTAAAAGCTCTGGAAGACCTGCACATAAAGAGGTGCTACATCCCCGGGCTACTGACTTCAAGTTCAAGGCGAGAACTCTGCATCTTCTCCGATGCCTCCACAGTAGCCATAGGCGCCGTCGCTTACCTGAGGGCAGTCACCGCTGACGGCAAACCACATGTGGGCTTCATCATGGGAAAGTCCAGGCTGGCCCCCCGTCCTGCTCACACCATCCCCCGCCTCGAGCTCTGTGCGGCCGTGCTTGCTGTCCAGATCTACGAGCTGATCAGAGACGAGATGGACATCGACGTGGACGCTGTCAGGTTCTTCACGGACAGTAGAATCGTGCTTGGCTACATTCACAATTCGTCAAGAAGATTCTACGTCTACGTAGCCAACCGGGTGACCCGCATCAGGCAATCCACCCATCTAGACCAGTGGTCCTACACCCGCACAGACCTGAATCCTGCGGACCACGCTACAAGGTTCATGCCAGCAGCAGAGCTACAGCAAAGCAGTTGGTTCTCCGGGCCCAGCGTCCTCTCACGCGAGACCGCAAAGGAGCCTCCAGAACCCAACGTCTTCACCCTCGTGGAACCTGAAGCAGACGCAGAAATCCGACCCAAGGTTGCGGTTCTAGCTACCAGAGCCGTGGATGCTCCTCTGGGCTCCCAGCGCTTCGAAAGGTTCTCTAGCTGGAGGAACCTCTGCAAAGCTACAGCCAGGCTGATCCATGTTGCCGCATCTTTCAGAGGCAGTCCACCCAACTCATCGTGCAACAGGTGGGGCTCTTTCAGGGACGCACTCACCACGGACGAGCTGTCCCACGCAGAGAGCGTCATCATCCGTGCAGTCCAGCATGATGCCTACAAAACGGAACTAGAGTGCCTCAGAGAGAGCAAGGCACTTCCCAAGCAGAGTCCCCTCAAGAAGCTCAATCCAGTGACCGATGAAAGCGGCCTGCTGCGGGTCGGAGGTCGCATCTCGTCCGCTCCAGGCCTGCCAACGGAAGAGAAGCATCCTCTGATTATCCCACACACTCACCACATCGCCACACTGCTGGTGAGGTACTATCACGAACAAGTAGTGCACCAGGGGCGTCACATAACGGAGGGTGCTGTGAGAGCAGCTGGATACTGGATCGTCGGAGGTAAGCGCCTGGTGTCTTCTGTCATCTACAAGTGCGTGATCTGCCGCAAGCTACGCGGGCGCCTGCAAGAACAGAAGATGGCCGACCTGCCTCCCGACAGGCTCACTCCAGAGCCTCCCTTCACCCACGTAGGCCTTGATGTCTTCGGGCCATGGGCCATTATGACTCGGAGGACAAGAGGAGGAAGCGCGGACAGCAAGCGCTGGGCAGTGATATTCACATGCCTGTCCACCAGGGCTGTTCACTTCGAGCTCATAGAGTCCATGACCACCGACAGCTTCATCAATGCCCTGAGAAGATTCTTCGCCATCCGGGGCCCGGCCAAGCTTCTCCGCTCCGACAGAGGGACTAACTTTGTCGGTGCCTGTAAAGAGCTGGGCATCGACACGGAAGACTCCTCAGTTTCAACTTACCTCCAGAGCAGGGGGTGCTCCTGGGTCTTTAACCCGCCCCATTCTTCACATATGGGGGGGGCTTGGGAAAGACTCATCGGCGTCGCCAGGCGCATCCTGGATGCCATGCTGCTCCAGACCGGACACACTCGCCTGACACACGAGGTGGTGAGCACTCTTATGGCCGAAGTCATGGCTATAATGAATGCAAGACCCCTGGTGCCTGTGTCCTCCTACCCAGATGAGCCCACCGTCCTTACCCCGGCAATGCTCCTGACCCAGAAGATGAGCACCGTCTCCGCGCCCTCTGGAAACTTTCAGATGGCTGAGCTGCATGGGAAGCAGTGGAAACACGTCCAGTGCCTCGCAAACACCTTCTGGAAGAGATGGAGGAGAGACTACTTATCCACGCTGCAGGGCCGCCGAAAGTGGACCGACGAAAGACCAAGTGTCAAGACCGGCGATGTCGTCTTGCTCAAAGACAGTCAAGCCCACAGGAACGAATGGCCTGTGGGAGTGATTGTCAACACGCTGCCGAGCCGGGACAAGAGGATCCGGAAGGCGGAAATAAAGATCGTGAGAGACGGAAGTGTTAAAGTCCTTCTGAGACCCATCTCAGAGATCGTCGTTCTGCTTTCTGATGAAAGCTAGAAGACCATATCCTTTTGAACTTATTGTGTATTTTGTGTTTAAGTAAAAGCTTGTAGTGGCATATTAGTTATACGCCAAGCGGGGAGTGTTCTGCCTTCCATTTAATTTCATGTCTGAGCTTAGTTTCACCCACGTAAATCTTATGGTGAATACCGCCACCTAGTGGACCTTTATGGGTTACTGCGCCTATTGCGCAATCCTACTTCCTGTTAGTTCCGGTCAGTGTTTTCAAGTGTTTCTGCCGTAAAGCCACGGACTTCATCTCTCTCGCAATCCATATCTTTTCACACTCGAGCCTTGGACAATATTAGTCTGTAAGTAATCCTTTGTGTGAGATTCAGTTTGTAAACGAAATTGCATTGTTATTTTGTTGTATATTTCGATCTATTTGGCTCTTGAAACGATGTTTACTTTGCCTGGAAATGTCGGCTAATCTCATTCTACTTAGCTATGCTAGGTCACGTTTTGTGTTGGTTGAAAATAGATCGCTGGATTGTGTGTAGATTCATGTCATGTGGAAATGTTTAAGTATGTGAGATTCATGTATCTTTATTTCGTTTTCTGTTTACAGTTTTACAGTAAAGAGAAGTGTATGAAGAATGAAAGAAAGAAAATAAAAGGACAAAATCACACTTCAGCTTGCCTTCTCTTGAACTGTTCGCTAGCTGTCTAGTTCTGCACCAGTAACGCAGGCCGAGGGCAGCATACACAATATCAAGTTATATTAAGATAGATTGATTATTAGATTGATAGATAGCTTATTACTATCACAAAATTTTTATTTTTATGAATGTGTTGATGTAATTGTGTCACTGACAAATACTTCCACAGGATTATTAACTAAGAGAAAGTTCACATTATGTGTCACTGTGCTTATTGGTCAAGTCATACAAGTGGTCTGATTTGCTTTATTCATGTGAAAACTAATGTCTTCTTTGAGAACAAAGAAAGTGGGACTTTCTCCCAGTTTAAGTGGGAAAATGAATGCATCTCATTATCTCAAACCACACCATGGACAGTGGACTTAAGGAGCAGGTCCAAGCTTCGTCTTTTTCTTTTTGTCTTCTGCGTCTTTACAGTCTAGTCTTTTCCCAGTCTTTATTCTAGTCTTGGTCTCGTCCTGTCTTATCTATTGCACAGTATTTTATTTTGTAACATTTATCTATTTCAATTGTGTCTTTACCTTTTACAAGTAACTTTCTGCCTTTCATAGAAATTCAGTGTTTTCTTTATTAATAACATTTTATTAATCCGTCAAACTTCGTTTTAAGTTAGTGCTCGTAATTTTGAGCACAATTTTATTTTATCTCGGCCGGTTAAATAAATCTTTAGTCAACAGCGCAAAGTTACCCTTTAACTTTATTTTAAATCCAGTATTTGCCAGGAGCTTGAAAAGTGACCAACTGACTCTCATCCACTTAACTCAGGCTGACTATTTTGGGCTAAATGTTGAAGATTTAGGGTTAACATCAAAGTAACCCATTGCCGTGGTAAAGCATCCCCTAATCGAGAGACTGTCCGTGTGCCGCCCTGTTGGACAGCCGGTTCACTCCAATTTGCCTCTGACGAATCTTCTAACGACCTGGTTCTGCCAGCCCAGCACCTTGTTAGAGACCCGGTGTTCTGCACGTCTGGAAACTGCTCTGGAGCTGTGAAATACATCTCCTTCCTCTTGCATTCCCTCTACAAAGCTGAGTATTTGGTGAGATCACATGTCACTGGTATTTTAATGCGCTGATCTGGTGACCACTGGCCATTTGATATTAAATTTTACTTTTTAATAAAGCTATGATTATGAAATAGTATTTCCATATCATAGATCTGCCATGCCATTCATCTTCTGTGTATTTTCATAAATAACAACATTGATAAAAATTCCTTTATAAAATTAATAAAATAATAAATAATGAAAGGTGACCAGATTACCATCAGACTTATTCCTTGTTTAAGCGATGGTAGTGCCCTTTTAACAAGGAAAAAATAATTAGCCCAATTAATAATGAATAAGATGATTAATTAATTTATCAAACACACATATTGTAGGAGGACCTTGCATACTTCTGCCATTCCTAGCCTTTCTCTACAGTCCTAAACTCCAGTCATAATTTCTACAGTAGTAAAAATGTAGATCACATAACAGATACAGTGCATTACTTTTCCCAGGTGTACAGTGTGTACCAATAGTGAATGCTGATAGCCTGGACTATGACCTGCACCTTTGTCTTATGTTCTGTTGAGCAGTCCAGTTTGCTCCAGTCTTCCATCCATTCGCTTTTAAGTTTTCATAATTAAAACTCCGCTCACCGCTCAGTCTTTAGGTTCAAAGTGAATTTGATGTAATACCTGTAAATGAAACTTTTGATCAAGCGAGGTTGTGCAAGCAACACGCACAAAAACACATGTCAAAATCAGTGTAATATAATTAGAGCTGCTGCCTTGAGTTTGGATCACTGACATATTCAGACCCCCTCTGCCGCATTGTACTGTACATGTTATAATTTGCGCCCCATATGGACAGCATTCTTATACGTGGATTATGCCACATCCCATTGTGGCAGAGCTGAGATATTTCACTGATAAATTTAGTGGCTGTGTCATTTGCAGGGTATAAATGGAATGGACCCCAGAATAGAGAGGTCTTTCATCTTTTCTGATAAGACTGTCCTGATTACATCTAAATGTAGAGCAACATTTAGAGGACTATCAATCAAGTGAAACATGAACAAAGGGAGTGGGGACTGAAGGAATTATGCCCCAAAACAGCCTCCCTGCCTTTAATTTCCTGTGACAGTAGCATTAGCTCTCATCACCGGCTCCCTGCCATTAGACTGCAATGATTGTTGCTGCTGCCTCTACCAGCAGCAGAGAGGGAACTAATGTAGCATTTTCATGGTGTTTTCGTCTCGCAGCTCGCCCCTGTGATGCTGCCTTTGCATCACTGCCTCTTTTAAGTGTCTTTGTAGACCTTTTCCACTCTATCAGATTCCATTCATTCTCACTCTTCTGGGCCCCATCTGCCTCCCTGGCCCTCTGGGGCAGCCTTTAAAAAGCTGTATGTCTTTTTTGTGTTCTCTCCTTGCTAAGTACAGTAACTGGGGTCAGTCAAGCTTTAAACTAACTCAGCGTTTGAGTTTCCTCACACAAATGAGGGCTGCTTGTATATGTTGTGACGTGTTTGCTTCAGTCCTTTGAGGGATGATAGAGTTTCATTGCTGTAGTTGGATGAGAAGACGGTGTGTTTGTGTATTTGTATGAGAACGCGAGAGAGACAAAATGTGTAATTTCGTGAGGTATCTCTATGAATTGCATCACAAACCACGTTCCTCATCATTGATGATGAGATTTGTCCCAGTGGACGCCTAATTAAGATATGAAGCTGTTTAGCATCATCATTTACTTTCTCACACACTGATTGCCATTCACAGAATATTGCATTTTTAAGTCCAGCATCATGCATGTATGAGTGTTTACACTGCAGATGTCTTTTATCATTGAATTTACAGTGTATGTCTATTTATCACCAGTGTAACTAATGGCCACGATGATGGATTGCAGTAATAGCGTGTCTATCACTGGGTCCTTAAGTCCTCTTACTGTATATTGTGTTTGTAACCCACCTCATCTATCATCCCCATCCCAGCAACCTACTGGACACATTTTCCATGACCACAGCCATACACCGTGTCATGTTTAATGAGGACTGGGTACTGGTTTTGACAGTGGAAATGCAAAGAGATTCACAGTCTGTGTGTTTGGGGGGTGACATCAAACACTGCTTCACTTTATGTGTCCGTATCCACAGAGAGTTTTGGTTATTTTCTTAATAACATGGTGAGAAGTCCTTGGTCAGTATCCCCCAGTCTCCTCTATCATGGCCATCTTTATCACTTACAGCCTTGTTATACATTTATATCATACTGATTCACTTTTAGGAAACACTTTAATATATGGGATCTGAGCTCAGGACTGCAATTTCACCAAATGTAAAAGCAACTATATAAGTATTATATGTTTTATTATATTTTACAATAAGAAAACAAATCCTTCTTTTGACTGAAATGTTTGAATCCATCAGAGGGTAAACATCCTGTGCAGGGGCATGCACACCATTTTGAGGGGCTGTCTCATCTCTTGTAAACTTCCGACCAGCCACAGTCTTGTGCATGTCCCTGATCCTGTGTGTCAAAGCTATTTTCTTCTCACACATACTTATTCTTAATACTACTTTTCAAGTCACACATATTTAACTCTTCTGTGTATGCAGTAAATGCGCATTAAATAAAAACTGGGAAATGATTAAATATCTAGTCTTCAAGTAAAGAAAAACATTTTAAAATGTCGGGCATCCATTTTCTCTGAGAAAATGAAGCATCTGTTTCTGACACACAGAGCACTACATGGCTGTTATTAACGTCTGTCATCCAATGTGTCCCAAAGTCATTCTGAAGTTGTTCACCGTGAACTGTAGGCCGTGGCTCATGTTAAGTGACAGCTTAATGTTCTCATCATTATAGCTCATCTGATCAGTCAACAAGCACAAGGTTCTGGCAACAATGGGACACTTTGTACTGTAGAATATAAAAGGTGTCTATCCTGTGGAACTAAAAAACATATTTAATTCTGAATCTTAATATAAAAGTAAAAAAAAAAAAGACAGCTAAAATATCAATCATTTAGACTCAACTGTTTATTCCATACTTAAGCTTAGATCTCCCAACACCTCAGGCTTTGTACAGAAAGACCAAACTTTATTCACATAAAGTTTCTTATATCCAGATTGATGGTGCAGGTAGAGAAAGTTTGAAGAGCTTAGCACCAGCTCGTTGGCTCCTGCTTTCAAAAAAGGCTTGCTGTCGAGAATCGGCTCACCACAGCAGCCATCCAGTCTGCCTACACAAGGATTAAAAAGTGTTAGACATCGCATTATGTTTCTCAAAATTAAGACCACATTTCACCCGAATCCTGCTTCGTCCTGCAGCAAAAACAGTTTTGTTGTGTCCTCGGATTTCCGGTGAAATACAACTTGGTGGCATAAAAATGCTGCTGTACAGTTTGTGACTTCAGTATCTAAGCCTCCCTGTCTGGAGCTGGTGACAAATCTGCATATAGTCCTATTAGTTAAAGTGTGTATATAGTTATATAACTCTACAATAAAGAACAATGTTGCAATGACCATGATGGTTAAGTTTAGGCAACACATTTTTTTTTAGTTTGCTGGGTATTTTTCTCTCTGGGCTGCTTTCGGCTCCACTCGGCTACCTCCTGTGTTCTTCACTCAATCAACTCCGGGGAGCAAAACCAAATGTCATTTGCCCCACAGTAGCATTTATACAAACAGAGAGATCACACTGTTTTCTAGATTAGAAGGCAAAATAGTCAAGTGAGAAGGTAGAAATAAAGCAATATACTGAATCTGATTTAAAACCTTGTGTGTTTAGGTTGGTATTAAGTTCACTGATTGTATGTTTGCCTGTCTACAGTCTACTCTAGTATCTACTCAGTGATCTGTAAAATGCTTATCAAAGGCACATTGATTATCAGTTTGGTCCCCGTTTATTCACATTGGATGCATGTTTTTTTTATCTAATCCTTTATTAAATGAATTACATCCTGACATTTGCTGATGATGGGTAAAATAAAACTGTCAATGATGGCTTACATGTACAGTATGTGCGACGAAATAATAATGTGGGAGCTTTATAACTGTCAGTCATCGCTGTTCTGACATTGATGATGCAACGTTTAAAGAGGTTTGGATCAGGCAGAGGTATTGAAACAGCTGAGCGGGTGGGTCCATCCATCTATGGCTCACTGTTGGAGTGGATATCAGGGGCATGCACATTGGCCCAATTCCAGTCATTAAGACTTAAAACAGAGCCATGTGTGTGTGTGTGATCATTGCTGATGAAAAATGACCAAGATGACCCTTGTTTTGTCTTATTTTGTAGATTGCAGTTGGCAGTGTGACAAGCCCTGTGTTTAACTGAGTAACTTTCATATGGCAACAACAGCAGCCGGAAATGTTCTGTTTGCATCAGCAGTTCATATAGCTCTGACACGATGCAAAGACAGCCAACAGTAAAAACAGGTTGGAATTAGATAAACCTACAATCAGAGCAAACCAAATGTGTGATCTGTGACTCTGGACTGCTGACGCTCCTCTGTGATTTGACTGCCACGGTTCTCGGCGGCTAGAAATCTGTCTAAATGTGAGAGGGGTCATGCACATCTTACTTGACTTGTCAGATGAATTGTTACATAGAACCATCAGAACAGGTCATTGGAAACTGATTGGGAAAGGGCAGGTGATCGGGTGAACCATCTGTCAATCAAATCACCAAAATCAATCAAGAGAAGAAAGAAAACATATTTTCAATCAAGAATAGCATTCAGTGTCATCCTCTTTTCTCAGTGAAGAAAAGCTCTCCAGTTCTGATAAAACTGATGCTATTTCAGAATCTAAGCTAACTTCTTTAGAAGCCACCATTGTTGTTTTTAGCGGTTGCCTTTCATGTTGTCTTTGCCCCCTCCCTGCTGCCACTTCAACTGTCAGTAGCAGTGCTGGACTACCCAAGCAGTGCTGGACCACCCCAACTCATTTTATACAGTATCTGCACTGAGTATGGAATAAAACATGACATTGAATATATTGTAAGCACAAGTGCTGTTTTAATATGTAGAACCAAGCAGGATAAAAGGCTCAATTTCCCTGTGTCCAAACTGTCTGGCAACATTCTTGAGGTATGTAGAAGGACTAAATATCTTGGACATCTTATAAATGATCATTTGAGTGATGATGATTATGATGATGATGTGTATAGACAATGTTGTACACTATACGCCCAGGAAAACATCATTGCACGCAACTTCAGCTTCTGTTCAACACAGGTAAAGGTACCCCTGTTCAAAGCATATTGTACACACCTCGTTACACTGCCCATTTAAGGTCGAGCTACAAAAAAATCTATCATACAGAGGCTGCAGGTTGCGTACAATGATGTTTTTTGCATCCTTTTAAAAATACCCAGAGGGGGCAGTGTTTGTCACTGCAGGAGTGAGCACATTCAATGCACTTTTAAGAAATCCTGTTGTGTTTGAATGTTTAAATTCATGAAAGGACTAAAGGAATCTGGGAAAAGTATTACTGTAGTAAATCCAACTGTGAGTTGTTATTGCTATACCTCCAGCCTTAGGATGCACTGGATGAAATGTTTGTATACAAGCTGATTTTGTATTTTATTTTTTTGTATTATACCTGTCCTGTGCTGTTTATGGACTTGTAGTCTGAATTACATTTCATATCATATCATGATCATAAGTCAGCGCAGATTAGTTTAGCTTTAATGAGAGGTTTAAATGTAACATACAGTATTTCATGCTGATGCTATTGATAATAACTCTTCTCGCCTTTTATTCACTCTTCAACTAATCTAATTAATCTAAACATTAATACATTTTTAGAAAAGTCCCCACATCCAGTCATCATAAAGGTGAGACTGACAACCTGAACATGTTTGGATTAAGCTAACAGATCATTGTAAAATATCCAGTAAAATGTTAGTAGTGTGTGGAGGGAGAATCAACAGGCAGAGGAGTTACTGAACAGAGCAGATGCTCAGAAGGATTCACAGTAGTTTTATTTAAAGCTATTATGTTTTGACACAGCAAAAGTCTCCACTACAAATATGAAAGTAATGGGCTGATTGGTGCAGGATGGCCCAATGAACTCTCTGAAGTCTATTTCATTATGAACTGGGGGAGTTATACGGGCTTTATTTCGGTACATCCAAATGACTTGATGTGTTTCTCTCTCTGTTATCTATTAGAAATGTGACAGTGCATCTGCTGTGCTCTTCAGTCATCATCAGCTGACAGGTAGGGGACATCATTACGACTGGCTTCAAAGGCAAAAGACAACATCTCTCGCCTTTGATACAATCCCACAGGCGGTCAAAGTGAAAACATTTTAATCATCATATCCCTGTCTCATATCTCCTGTCATGTATAGCAGATAACATTAATGGAGATGGCCAACAGCTGTCACCCAGGGGTACAATGTCGAGCCGGCGCCCTCCAGCTTGTTGGGAATACAGGGATTACAAGCTGTGACAATACGAGAAATAAAGCGCTATCAATTTGACTTCAAAGCATGAGACAGACAGAATACCAACCTAAGTTACAGAAAATGTCTGAATGGGATGGAAACTCTGCCAGTGGTGATGAAACGCAGTGACTCAATGACAATTTGTTCAAACTGTCTGATAACTTCGAATTTGGTCACATTGGAAAAGCTTTAAGGTTCAAAGGTGCCATGTGCAACATTTTAAAACATCAATAACACAGTCTAAAATCTGTGCTGTGTTGGTTTGGTATAATTACTGTAAACTAATCCCCCCCATGTGCCGCCACACGTCAGCAACCCTCCTGCACACACACTTTAGCTTACTAGGCCTTGAAATTTAGACTGACAATTTTTATAGTGAGTGAATCACTTCGTAACCTCAGGGGGGACAGACCTTTGACCCTTGTGCTGCCGCATCTATCATCTTTTATAGTTGGCCTGCAGACCACCATTAACTCAGACGATCATCGATTTTAACAACCAAATAAAGTTCCTGGAAAAATGCTGACAACAAACATAAACACATATAAAAAGAGACAGTAAAAGAAGGCACTAAAGAAGATATTTGTATTATGGCAGTTTCTTCCCTCAGTGTATTCATGGCAAGAGCCCTGAAGAATGTGGTAAACTCAACGAATGTGTGAAATTATTTTGAGAGCACGAGAAAATATCATTTCTAGCTAGCAAATCCCTAGCCACCGTTTCCCCCTGGAACCAAATGCATTAACAGTAAAGACATCTGCCATAGTATCATTCCTCTATTTGAATGTGAACCTCCAACATGAATATTTCACCTTCATATCTCTTCATACCTTCATTAAAGTGTAGCAGTGCCTCTGTGTATGTTAGAATGATTAAAATGTGATTTCTTGTTTCTGTGCTAAACCCTTGGCTCTCTGTAATTGTGTTGATGCATCTCTCCTGCCTGCTAATCTCTGGACTCGCTCTCTGACTGCCTTAATGGGGATTTTCAACCGTGACCAGGGCAGAGGCCTCTGATTTCACACTTGTGTCAGCCCACGTTACAGCAGCTCTCATATCTATCTTACTGCAACAGACACTCACGGCAGTTTTATATTTTATTTTATTTTATTTTATTTTGAGGTCATATACCTGCGGTGGAGGCCAGTAACAATTAAATTAGACATGAGGATTTGGAGAATGACAGAGTTCAGGTTTTCACTGGTATTAGATACGGTATATGGGTTGGCTTGGTTTAGTTTAGTGCAAAAATGTTCGAATTGTCATGAACAACATAAGTTAATCACAAAATAAATAATACATCCCCAGAAATGGAACAGGAAGAAAAAATCTGAACACCTTAACTTTAAATCATATTAAAAATCATACTAAAATTAAATCATATTTACAGAACTAAATAAAAACAACAAACCCAGAGCTCCTACGTAAAACTCAATATCCACTGTGTGTCATATTCAATTTATACAATTCATTGTTTGTATATTTTCTTGAATTGATTCAAATTTTGGACTTTTCTGAAGTTCTACGTGCAAACCATTCCACTAATTCAGCAATTGAAATGCACACTATCTTCACCATGATAGGAACACACTGTTAAATGTAATGTTCCTGTTAAATTATAACCCCTATCAATGCATCTTTGTGGGCAGCTGTGTTTGATTGACAGAGGAGCTGGCAGGGCCATTGAGACCCGAAATAAACAGTTGCACTTTAACAATTTACAGACTTTTATTCTCATCAAAGTTTCTATCACAACCATAAAGTGTAATAGTCTTTGAATTACTGCAGCACCTTCTTAAATGTTAACATGTACTGTGTTTTGGCTGAGAAATTCTCCTTGGCTTTTAAAGTGTGTGTGTTTTTGTGTGTGAAAATTACAACCCTTAAAAAATCCCTCTGTGACTATGTAAATATGTAAAACTACTGTATTAGAAATATATAAATATGAAATAAACTTTTGAGGGTTTTTATGTGAATGTGTGACATATTGCTTATGTGGCATCCCTGGAGCCCACTTTGGAAGCCACTCCTCTAAGTCACTTGCAAAGCTTGTAAAAGCCGAAGAAAATCCCCATCCTGTCTGACCTGAGCCACCATGCCCAACTGCTCAACGATTTCCCTCTTAATGTTTAATACAGGGAGGCCACTTCATTATTTACTCTGCATAAGTTAAGGTCAGATAAAATTGATTATCCCCCCCAGCTCACAGTGCTGCCCTTTAGATGTGTATCTGCTCGGGACTAAGATATATTGACACAGCAAGTCTCTGCTCGCTGACAAGCATGTGGCAGAAGGCAAAGTAGCTGCCACTCGGGCCAGGCACAAAATACACTGTTGACAGGGAGCAGAGGAGACAAAGTCAAATACCCAGCCAGCAGCCGCTCAATCTGGATGATTAAATCAGCACCTTGTGCTGTAATCAGGGCAGGGGGGATATACGGGGTGGAGAGGTGTTAAGAAGTTTTAGGCCTTTTATTATACTATGAATCATCCAGCGTGACTGCCTGCCGATGCTCATGTGCTGCAAAAGTTAATGTTGATACAGCTTATGTAGGGATTGTATGAGGGATTCTAAAATAATTCCTCTCCCTAGCTAAGAAAAGGCTCTTCAACATTTATAGTGGAGACACGTTCAGGAGACAACTGAGCTGAAACAGTAGGAGCATGATCCACCAGGCTTCAGACTTAGGAAATAATAGATTATATTAAAATAAATACATTATAATAAAATAATGACAATAATAATTATTATTATTTCTAATAATAATATACAACTGTAATAATGATAAACTATATGCAAATATTTTTTGTTTTTTATTTTATTTTGTATTTTCAAACCCCTGTTTTTTTGTTAGGTTTTTCTTCAATACATGTATAAAACTGTGGTCTGAGACAAATTGTATATATAATGGCAGAAAGAAAGCTTGTGTTAGTTCATGCAGGATATGGTAGTCATAGGCCCCAGCCTGCTGACTGAATGATTTCCATAATTCACACACCGATCACAGCCTATCCTCACTCAAATTTGTACATTTAAGTATGACTCCCACCGTACTGATTTCTGCACACCAATGCTGTCACACACCACTGCTGCTGGCAAAACTTTGCCTCCTCCCCAGTGTCTTGCTTTAGGTCCACTCTTGTCAACCTGTTCTCGTGAACAGTTGCGTACCGAATTCTACGAAAAGGTATGCCCAGAAATTTGAATAAAAAACCACGCTGACGGACCACAGGACCGCACGTCAAAAGACACTTAACTGAAAGTACAACAACGCACAAAAAATAATGTTATGTGAACCCCAGCAAAAGGTAAATGTTAGAGTTCGGCATGAAAAACACTTGGTTAGGATTAGAAAAAAAGCTGCAACGGACAAGGAAAAGGCCGCGGAAAACGTCTGCGAAAAATTGCAGCGAAAAACTCCTAACCGGAAGTGCAACAACGTGCAAAAAACAACTACTTAAGCCAACAACAGGTGACAGTTAGGGTTAGGCATGATTAGAATTAGAAAAAGGACGTTGATTGGTTTAGTAAGGACGGGAATTGAACCCTGCTCCCCTGGCTAAAAGTCCTGTGTTGTAGCAGTGGCTCGCTGTCTTATACTATCTGACATGCTTTCACTATGGGGAAAACAAACCTAATAAATATGTGGAACACACACAAATTACTGCGCATTACTTTTCATTGTTATATGTACGAAAACTGCATGAGAACCGCCTGCTCTTTGTATTAACATTTTATTAACCAGGATATTCCCATTAAGATTTAAAATCTATTTTACAAGGAAGTCCTGGCCAAGACAGCAAGTTTTCACATTTAAAAACAAAAGCAACACATAATAAAATAACATTAAAAATAAATAAATAGATCAGTGCTCAGAGAGAGTACATGTGCAAATTGTATTCAAAAAGTCCTTATTCCTGCTTTTAAAATGGTCCATGCTGATGAGGGATTCCAGTTGGAAATTATCCTGTAGTTTATTTCAAGATAAGGGTGCTAAATGTTTAAAAGCACTTTCCCCAAACAGTGTTGGTTCGAGGAAAAAATTATTTCTATACAAAAAACCCAACTTCAGCCTGAGTTTTTTTTGTATGGCACTCAATATGGTATTTAAAAAAAAAAGTTACATACATTTTTCTTACATACAGCTGTCTGAAGCCTTGAGAAGCTGATCATTTTAGTATAATCAACATTTAATAAGTCTCAATCCACAAAGATTTTTCTGAACTACATTAAAGGCAGATTCAAGGTCCTTATTTTGCACTTTCTAAAGATGAGGCATAGCTATACATAATGGTGTCATCTGCATAAAAAAATAATTTTGTCTTTGTGACATTACTACACACCCCTGGGAGATTTCTGCATTGTGCTCCATGTCTGGGCTTAGCATACTGATTGATTAATACAGGGAGCATTATTAGGAGCAGGGCCATCAGCGCCAGTATTTCCATTTGTTGCGATGCATAACCCTTCTCAGTGCTCGCTGCAGTCAGTTACAGAATGTCAGAGGCCAACTCTGATGTATAACCTAGTAATAGAAACATCAGACTGGAGTTTGAATGGTGAACACATTTAGGAAGAATCAAGTTCAAACATATATCTGACTCGGTTTGCATCTAAATGACAATTTACAGACAGGCCGATAGCTGGGGCTCAACAGTCAGGGATTCTTATTTTGAGAGGGGCTGTATGACAGTATGTTTAAAACTGGATGGAAAGTTTTGGTGAATGAGCACTGATAGAAACACGACACGGACCTACCATGTTAATAAGAAAATGTGTCTGGATTATAGCATGTGTTGTTCACCTCATGCCTCCTACTGTTTTCATTAGATCTACAAATGGGATTAAAATGAGGGGAAACAGGTGGCTTCGAGGGACAGTGACATAACTGGTTGAATGAAATTGGCTCTGATGTTTGTGACCTTGAGCAAATTAAAAGCTGCTGATCTACTGTTAGAGTTATGCCTTCCTCCTAACTGAATATTTTTTAGCATCAGGGAATTTTTTAGCTCATCATAGGCCTGTGATCCAGAAGCCTGTGAGCAGATAAAGTCCCATTAACCTGCGGTGGAAAATAAAAACAGAGCTGAGATTTGTATTTAAAATCAGCTCAGTTTTCTTTTTCCACATCCATGGACTGAAGTAAACTGCAAAAAATAAAAAATAAAATGCATGTCTGATCATATTACTTACAAACTCACAGGATCAGTCAACATATTCAATTCCCCTTCAGTTATACAAACAAACAATCTATAATTGATTACAAAAACATGTTTAATTTCATTGATTGGAGTAACAACAGTTTAGAATTTTGCTTCCAGTTACAAAACAAATGTCCTCACAGATCAGATGGAGCACAGTGTCACAGCATGTCTGTCTGATGTGAAGAAAACTGCAAAATGTAATTAATCATCAGATCCTGACGGGTCCTGACACCAGGATGGGATAATTATAAATCATAAATAATTCATGAAATGCTATGTGCTTATGAATGCACTATCCTGATGTGCAGATTCTCTTGTTACAGAAACAACAGATTATTCAGTGACATCATGTGAACATGATCATAATCAAAAGATGAATCACTCCAACACTACAGAACAAAGTGAGAGAGGCTGAACCCACAATGCCCTGTGTTGAGGCAGCACAATAAACAATACAGCTGCTGTATACAGTATGTTTCATTAGGAAGTGACTCTGTGGCTTTGGACCAACACAATGTTTCACAGGAAGCCTAGATTAAGTTATCCATGGTAAAAGTTTCTAGTAAATGCACACGTTCCTGTTGCTCACCATTAAGAAATTATCAAGTCACTATGAATTTAATTAGTTCATGCTTCATTCGCAAATAAAGTAATAAATAAACCATAAAACACCTAAAAAAAAAGTTTTTGTCAAACTCGTCATCCGATGCAAATATTGCACATTGCTACATGTAAGCAACAAGTAGCAATCTGCTGTAGGGGTTGAACATGAGTTGTTGTTGTTTTTATTAAAGTTATTATGTTATTATCACAATTTCAATGCACCACAGTCCCATTTGTCTGTAACATTTGATTTTGGGGTGGCAGTAGCTCAGTCTATGGGGACAGAGCTTGGGAACTGAAAGGTTGCCGATTCAAGTCCCCGTACAGATCAAGTGTGGAGTGTTGACTGGTTTACCTTTGAGCAAGGCACAGAGCCCCTAACTGCTAAGGGTGCCTGTCGCCTGTGAATCGGCAGCCTGTTCTCTCTCACACCTCATTTAATGGGGTATGTGTAAAGGTCATGTTTATGTGTAATGTGTAAACACAGCGGTGAGTGACGAATACAGGTAAGCTTACTTTCTTTCTTTAGATGAATAGATCATCATCTCCTTTGGCTTTTCAAATTTGTCACACCGATGACTAATCATAATAATGTTACTGTAGTATAAGATTATGTAATGCAGTTTTACAGCAAAAGTTCACTGCAGCAAAATAGATTTTCATAAAACCTTAGATAACCAAGCTAAAGCTTTACAGTACACTGTATAGTTATTCTTAATCCTTAACCTTTCACTGGTTGTTTACCTCCACATGTCTCCTAAACCTGAAAATTAGCTCCATGAAGCACAAGCCTTCATAGTTTCTATAGCAGAGTGGATTTTACGTTCCAAAAGCCTTTTCTTTGTAGAAATTACTTACTTTAAAAGTGTGCTTGCATGTTAAGGGGGCTCAGATTGGCCTCGCTGAGACAGAGCTGTTTGTTTTCGTTGCATATTTTCCAGATGAAAGGGTAGAGCAAGAGGGGAACAAAGTCAAATAGGAGAGAGAGGAATTGTTGGAAACCATCACAGAAACAAAGGAACATATGGGGTGGCAGGACCTCAAATTGTGTGGTTGGGTGGGTTTGACTCATGCGGCCTTGGTCCTCGGTTATAATTTAGCATTTTGACTCGCCTGGAATGGCCAGTGCTCTCTGTGGAATTGGATTTCTGTGTAATATCAGCACACAGCTTGAAAATATGTGCCTGTAAGTCGACTTGTTTGTGACACTTGAAGTATATGCACTCAAAATAAGGGATTTTCACACAGTGGGTACAATGTATGATTCAAATATTGAACTGTGGTTTCCACTGATAAGCTAACAGATTGTGGTCCTGACCTTTTTCTTTTTTTTACGCAACTGTTTAAGATTCACAGCAGGATCAAGGCATTCACTGATATCAGTCCTCGCTTTGCTGTAACACCATTGGATTTACGGCCAACTGTATTCAATTCAGTCACTGAACAACATTACAAAATGCTGTTTGTAGAAGTACAAATACCTGTTCTTTCCACAGCGAACCTTTACTGCTGATCCTCTCAGTTTGCACAGGTGTAATCACTGTGGTTATGTTCGTGTTATCAGAGACAACACTCCATGAAATGTGATTACTGTAAACCAACACAAGTGGTTGCAGGATATCACTTGTACTGCTGATGAACACCTTCACCATTTTAAACCATTGTTAAAGCAAGCAAACACAATGTCTATTTTAGAGTGAAATGTTTCCTTATCTTAAGTCTGTGTAAATTGGAAATGCCGGGCTTCAGTGAGGACCAACTAAAGTCTATTCTGGGCACAAGCCAGAGTACATGTACTATGTAAAGAGGACGCCAGCCTTTTGGAAGTAGAGAGCCATCAAGCAAGTTTTTAATTGAACGATTTATCATAGCTGTAATGCGTTTGACGCATTGTCTAGCTCTTTAATCCTGAATAAATACAATTAAAACGTTGAAGATAAGTCTGAAGAACTTTTTTCAATGCATGCCTTGCCTGAGCAAGGCCCCGGCCGCCACTTCTCTGCTGGCCCGCGGCCACTTGCCAGCTTTATGGAAGGCCAGCCGGATGGCAGCACCAGATAAGCCCTCGATTAGTACTCCCCGAGCCAGAAGCCTTGGCTGGTGTTACAAGCTTGAACTCAAGTTCTAAATTTACTTGGAAGAGATAGCGAAGAGAGCCAGGCTGCACAAACACATCTGTAATGTAGATGAAAGAGGCCAAACGTCCAGAGCTCTGACAGGCCTGCCGGCGAGGCAGAGTGCCAGACAGGTCACAGCCTGGTGACAACAATGGTGCTTGTCCACGCTTTGGATCCATCTCCCCTCGCTCAGTCTTCCTGAGGAACATTTTCTCGACCTGTCTCATCAAGGATGTGCCACCAGGATGTCAGAGTGATGAATAGGTCTGGTTCAGTGCCAGAAGAAGCCGTCTGCCTGTCTTACTTGTAAGCAGACCACATCAGAACAATTCTGCAAAGAGCTGCTAGAACAGCAGGCAATGTTTCTCCGTATAGTTAGAGATGATATATACAAAAAAATAGCTTTTTGGTAAAGAAAATCACATGTTGTCCAGTCTATGAGAAATAGCATAATATGAACTGGTTCCTCCCAAGTACATGTTTAAATATGTTTTATGTGCCTGAATGCCTGTCTTAATAATTCAAATAATGCAATTCATAATAACACCCTTTTATCTGTTTCATGTATTTTCATAGCTATATCAAAAGTAACTAAACTCTTATTTTCCACTACATGCTGCTAACAAACACTAGCCTCCTGAGACCATCCTGATCTCAGCAGAGAAATTTGGAGAAGTTTTCCAAGCAACTGAACCAATCAGCGTTGGTTCTGAGAAACAAGAAGCTTCTGTTCAGCTGAAACAAAATGCCGGCTTCCACGAATGAGATGAGCGCAGCTATTGAGTAAGCTGCTCACTAATGCTTCTTTCTCCTGGATCCTTCTGTTGGAATATGGCTCGGGTACCTGATATTGTGCCTTTTATCTGTAAATATGCGTTATACAAACGGCAAATATCCTTTACCGACATGTCCCATGTCATGTTTTACAAATGGAATCTATGGAAGCCCTGAGAGGCAATGGGGGAAAAAATCAGCACACTGTTGGCCAAAACCTTATCTCTTACATAGTAGATATTAACTTGTACGTGTCTTAGTACCAAATAAAGTACCAGTTACTATCATGGTACTATAGAGTCGAGTCGTGCTGTTCCAGGCACTAGAAAATACACTTAAAGGTATAGTTTGTATTTTTTAAGTGCGGTTGTTTGAGGTACTTATCCATAGTCACCTAAAGTAGATGACAGTAAGACAGTAAGACAGGAGTAAATCAATATCAGTTTGTGTTCACTAAATATAGAACATTTTCACAACTTTACCGGGCCATCAGAAGCCCTTTCTTTTGGCACTACATTTTCTTAATGTAGTCTTACACATAAGCGCAGACTCAATATATTATATAAAGGACCTAGGGCATGCATACATGAATTAATATATATAAATATATAATATAATTACACACTTTGAAAGAGACTATAAAATAAATAAATGGGCTGTTGAGGGGACTTAGATTATAATATTCCAAAAATGGGGGCTATAGTGTTTGGTTTCATGTGTTCATCTTGTCAATCAACTTTATATTGCAGTAATTAGCATTGTACTATCTTTGATTTATGCTTTGGAAAAAGTGGAAAGTCTTATCACTGCACTTTGCCGATAACCAATAACATGAATTCAAGTTTAGTCAATTACTACCATCAATTAATAACAGTAACAGTGTTATTATGAATTGACCAGATACATCAATCAGCTACATTGATGGTTCTGATGCAATGCTCCTCATTCACTCACACTAAGAGAAGGAACAGGTGTATATTAAGACAAAGCAGACCAAAGTAATTTATATCAATGGGAGATGATTTAAGGAAAAATAGACGGATGGAAATAAGAAAGAAATAAGCAGGGAGCGTTTTTGCTGGAGGAGTTTCTCAGCATGAAGCTCTTTTGCTGTTTGTTGTCAAGCAGGATGGGTGGAGCTGGCGCGGGGAATGTACCCATGATAGCAGGAGGACAAGATGAAGACAATGCTTGAACAGAGGGAGGAAAACATGAAGAGCTGAAATCAAAGCCCACCCTGACTCCTTTGCTGCAGTCATGGTATGTGAAAATGGCCATCAGGACTCAAAGAAGCATTTGAAGCGTGAATAACAAAATTTATCATATTTGAAAAAGGGATCAAGGCAATGCCACCCTTTTATTGTCCTGACAGCAGTGTTAATTGGTTGCAAAGAATATTATGTGCTCGACTTGCCAAGTTTAAATGTGACCTCACAGGCTTCATTTCAAGGCAGCATTCATCCTCATTGCAAAAGAAAGCAGTGGGATTTGTGAGGATCATTTTTCTGCTGACTTGGAGACATTTCATACGTTTTTAAACACTTGTTTACATTACCATAAAAAAAAGCTCAAGCATCTTTTGCTGTGTGGAATAAAGAGCAAACCTTTGAGCCTATTTGCTTATTTGAACTGAACAGGAAAAGGGCAGAGAAGAAAGGAAGAAGCTGATTGGAGCAGAACAACAACTTCCCCCACCTCCCTGAAGTCCTCTCACCCCTCTGCCCGTAAGAGACCCAGATGGTCCAGCTCTGTTTAATAGCCCGCTATACTTTTCAATCAATCAGGGAGTGACAGGGACATTCAAGGCCAGGTTAACCCAGGTTAACCATGAAGTATTTCCACTGGGGTTCTCTGTTCTGACCCCTGACAATTCCAAACAGCTCCCAATTAAGGAATCCTCTATAGCTACCTGTTTCCCCCCCACAAGAAGTCTTTTTCCCCCAAGGGTCCGAAGGCATATTGAAAACCCCCCGGGAGGTAAATTGATGGCGTAGTGAGAGGCAAGTCTTTTTTTTATCCAACAGCAGCCTCTGTGCTTAAGGGATTGATTATGGCTCCCATCAGACCAGTGTTTGCACACTCTCTGATCCCCTAATAGAAGCCAAGGTAGCTGCAGAAAGAGCAGAGCATTTAGCTCTGACGCTTGTGTGTGTGCGGAATGGGATAAAGGCTTCACTGGAGAAGATGAATAACTCCTTCTGCTCTTTCTGAAGGGCCGATTGAGCACCAACGTAAGAGTTTAAATTAAGAGCTTTGCTGTGCGTCAAATGAGTTCCTAAATAAGCAAAACACTTTTAGTTCTCCGTCACTTGGGTCCATAAATTGAGGGGAAAGTACGCTTTGTTTTTAATGACAGACTTTGAATCAAATTCCAAATCCCCTTTTTTTATTTTTCAACCCTTTTTTTCCACAAAGCTCAAACATTGACATTGTGGTGCTTTTTTCTTTTCTTCACATATTCCACCTGGATCCCTAATTAGCTGTCATGAGTTCTTACTCCCAGAAAATCCATTTATTCCTCACTTTCATGGATATTGCTGGCTTACGATTATCTTAAAGCATTTGGGATGCATTGCCAAAGATCATCTTACTTGAAAAGAAGTGTCAAGTTTGTCTCCATTAAACACTTAACAATTCAGAATCATATGAAGCAATATCAGCCATTCAACAACAGGATGTAAAGCATTTTGCTACATCATCACTCTGTAACATGTTGTCAACGTGACACAGAAATCCGCTGTGCGACATGCTGCTTTAATCAACATGCACTGTGTTAGAAGTCTGACAACCCTACCTCATCAACCGATACTGTACCTGTCCGTCGTAACATTTGCTCCCTCTCTCCCTCCTCTTTGGCCTCATTTATTTTATCAGCCCTACCAGAATTTGACTTTTTCTCACTCATGCATCCTATCCTGTGCTTGTATGACTGACTGTGTGCGTGAGAGAGCCACTATACGGGCAGTAGAAAATAAATGGCAAAAATCAGAACACACTGATGACCTGGTTACTTATCAATCTCTTCTCTCCTCCTTCACTGCCTCTATCTCTGAAGCCAAAATTAAATTCTCCTCCTTTTTCCCTTCTACCAAGTCACTCGGTGAACTACTTCATGAAAAAGGTAGATGACACTCTTCATTCTCCAACCCACCTTCTGATCTTACCTTTCCCCCAACCACATCCTCATATCCCATTTTTTTTCACCCTCTATTTCCTGATCAAGTTCTCACCCCAATAACCTCCACCCCATCCCTTCTTATCTTCTCCACTCTATTGCTCATGACCTTCTTCCTTTTCTAACCTGTCTCATTAACGTGCCCTTATCTACTGCCTACTTCCCTTACTCTCTAAGATTGAACCCTCTCCTCAAAAAACCCACCCTCAACCAACCTGAAGTAAATAACGACGGTTTGTCTCTCTTCTTCCAATTCTTTCCGAAACACTGGAGCGTGCTGTCTTTAACTAACTCTTTCATCCACCTGAAACTCAACCTAGACAAGACCAAGTTGCTTTTCCTTCCAGGGAAGGGCTTTCTTGACAACTCTGTGGTAGCCCCCACCCAGACTGCAAGGAACAGGGTGTGACACTAGATGACCAACCCTTCCTTTCCCGCCAACATTGCTGCAAACACCCGATTACGCAGATACATGCTGCACATCAGGTCCAGGCTCTTGTCATCTCACACCTAGACTACTGCAACTCCATCCTCGCTGGTCTGTCAGTGCAATATTTTCTTTCTTTCTTTCTTTTATTAGTTTGTCAAATGATGTCACTTTTTTATTGTTTGTGCACACATGCAACCATGGCAACCCCCATTTTACCATACACTGTCAGCAGCTGAGTTTTAACAGCAGCAGTGAGTGCTTTTGAAACCTTAATTGCAGGGTTTTGCTTCTCAGGCTACATCCACACTAGTATGTATTCATTTTAAAACAAACTTTTAAACAAAACAATCTCCATCCACAGCACTTAGCACAATATCAACAATAAAATAATATAGTCCAACCACACCTGAAAATGCTTATCACAGACCATTCACACATGCCAGTGTAAACTTGAAGCAGATTGTGTCTGTGGTTGAATATCCTGGATATATGAGGTAAATATACAGAAAATGCTCCAGAGGAAGAACAGCAATGGTGAAAAATAAGAGCAGAGATGTATTTGCTTGGACTGAGACAAGGTTGAACTGTTACTGAAAGTAACACGAGTATAAGGCTGTATCGGCTGCAGACACAGATTGTCTCTATGGTTGAACATCCTTGATATATAAGTTAAAAATACAGAAAATGCTTCAAAGAAAGAAAAGCAACTGTGAAAAATAAGACCAGAGATGTATTTGCTTGAACTGAGACAAGGTGGAACTGTTAAGTCTAAGGCTGTATCGGCTGTGGACACATATTGGGAGTAATTTCAAAGCAAATACAGCGTCTATTTCAGCAGTACCAGGATGAATGTTTTGCCTTGACACGTAGATGTATGCATCATTTCCAAAAGTCTAGACTCAATCACAGCCCTGAAAAATTTAAACTAAAACGCAGTCCGCACTGCCATGGAGATCCCCATCAATACAAAAAAATACATTTTAATAGTGTTAGTGTATTAATAAAATCAATGTGCACAACACTTTTTCATTGTATGATCTATTATTTAGAGAGCTCAATTACCAATTTCATAATTGATGTGTTATTGCATATATGAATACATGCTGGAAAGTTTTCAGGTTGTTTTGATCAAAGAACCTCTGACTTCACACATACCCCGTCCACTTCTGAACTTCCCCAATCCTGAATGCAGAAGTACTAACATCTTATCTACAGCTCATTTCCACACTGCAATTATTCTTTAAAATATCATATTAAATGAATGCTCCCAACACTTCAGTTTTCGTAACGTAGCACATTACATCGAAAACATGTTTAGAGAAAGTTTGGACAGCTAAAATCACTTAAGGAAAGATTTTCTATAAGAAATGTGAGGATCACAGTATTAAAGGGGACAAAGCACAAAGCATTACACACCAACAGATAGAGACACGTTTGATCACCCAGCTCCAAACCAGATTGGAAAACATCTGAATTAAAACTAAATGGTTCTCAACTTTTACATCCAAAACTTCCATTGCACAATTCACTTTAGTATTACAGGAGTTTTTCACTTGGAACGGTTTATTATTTACTTCTGTGGGTGCAATGAAGAAGAGTATGAAAACGTCTGTAATTAGAGTTTACTGCGGTTGGATGATTCAGGGAATAAAAAGAAAAGAAACAGTGGCCCTTCGGTGCTCATACAACTCCTGTTCATATCATTTCAGAGAAAAAACAATAATTTACAGTGACTACTGCTTTTTGAAAAATGTGAGTCATGTCAGAAACTAGAAATGCTGATCCACCACAACTGCTAAGTCATGTTTATGTTTGACAGCTGGAGCTGCACAATGGTCTTCATTCATCCTATCAGCTCTGGCCGCTGTAATTGAAAATATCTTTAATTACACTCAGTGTAGGGTGGTGGTGGTGGTGATGATGTTGTGAATCAAGTCCATTGGGTGTTCACCATCATGTGAGGGTCTCCAGCTTGAAGAAAAGGAAGACAAACAAGCACAGAGAATCACTGTAATTTTCCTTCAGTGTGTGTGTGTGTGTGTGTGTGTGTGTGTGTGTGTGTGTGTGTGTGTGTTGAGTGTGTGTGTGTGTGTGGGGGGGGGGTTGTTCTGGTTACTCTGTGCTCTTTCATAAATCCGGGATTCTCTGCACCCACGACTGAGCATGTCCATCTTCTTGCTTATGATTCAGGCAAACTAGCTTCTTTCCCAATGCATTCACTGCCATCCCGATGATGACTGTGGCTCATTAAATCTCTTCTCATAACTACTGTCCACCCACTCACACACACACAAAGTACAAACAGACACTTTGGAGAGAAATTGAGGTTGCTGTGTCAGTGGCCCGGCGGTGAGGAGCCTTGTACCAGGGGAGTAATTGAGAAAAAGGGAGCGAGGCTTAGATAACCATCCACACAAGTTCCTGGCTGCCGTCCAATTATACCCAGCAGCCTCCACCACCTCCTGAACTCCAATTACGGCTGGCAAAGCATGGCTGGTCAGAGGACTTGTCACCCCTCCCTCCCTCCCTCCTTCTCTCCCTCCAAAACACAACTGCTGGTAAGTAATAGCAAAGTCAAAGCAATGTGATGTCCTCTGGAGCCATAGAGTGTGTGGGTGGGTGTGTGTGTGTGTGTGTGTGTGTGTGTGTGTGTGTGTGTGTGTGTGTGTGTGTGTGTGTGTGTGTGTGTGTGTGTGTGTGTGTGTGTGTGTGTGTGTGTGTGTGTGTGTGTGTGTGTGTGTGTTTGTCAGTGTCAGAGAGGGATGTTTTCAACACAGCTAATAAATAACTGCACTGGATGAATCTTTTCCACTAGTTAATTCAGAAATACCAGATAAGACAAAAGTATGAGATTGCGTACAAAGACACATTGCTGTTGTTATGCTTAGGATTTTCAGTAGTTTTGTTTTTCGTCCATGACATGGCGAATACAATATTGATATCAATTGATTTGATGGCACTATACATATGTGAGGACCACATATATTTAGTGCAATTGATTAATTGATTTAATCAATTGATATATATCAATATCAATATATATATTAAAATTTCCAAAACTGTGTTCTCCCCTCTGGTTGTGGATGCTCTGGCCATCCATGGCCAAACATGCTCTATGCATGTTGCACACCGCAAGCTCCCGGTTTCCAGGCCACTAGTTCCTTTGTGGGACTGGTCGTGCTTGACACCCTCTCTCATCACCACCCATAAGCCTATAGAGGCGTTGGAGATGATATTTGTTTCTTTTAAAACAGTGTTTCTCTTAGCTTTGACCACGGCAAAGCAGGTGAGTGATTTGCAGGCTTTTTCATCCGTCTTTCCTGCTTGCATTTTGCCCCGGGACTTGCCTGCCTGTGGCCCAATCCGCCATTTGTGCTTAAGGTGGTGGAGTCAGCCTATGCATGGCCCATGGTGGAGCTTTCTGCTTTACATTCTTTTCCCTTTTGCTCAGGGCACGAGGAGAGGCTTAACACATTATGGCCAGTGTGGGTGCTATACAGGTATGTGTACATGAGCAGGTCAACTGGGTTGAGGAGAAATTATCAGTTGTTTTTGTCCTGGCTACTCCCCATAAAGGCAAGCCGTTGTCCCATCAGAGGCTGTCACACTGGATTGCGGAGGCCATATCTCTGGCTTATAGTTGTAAGGGTTTGCAGCCACCCCAGGGGTTGAGGGCTCACTCTACAAGAGGTGTGGCCACTTCATGGGCCTTATTCAGAGGAGTGTCTGTATGAGATATCTTGGCTACGGCAAGCTGGACTACGACTCACACTTTTGTGAAGGAACGTCTTTGGCACAGGCAGCGCTAGGGGCTAGTACTCCGGGGTCCCTGTGATAATAACTTCCTGACTCTGCTGGATTTATGGCTTCAGGAGATTGGATGCAATTTGGGAGGAATCTACAGCTCCATTCCACAACCAGACAGGATATTTGACGAGAACAGTAAAATTGTTGAGAGCGATGACCGCTATGACATACAGTAAACTGTAGCCCTATGCCGTAAAACAAAAACAGTAATATACACAGAACAGATCAATAGCAGCAATCAACCTCCAGTGTTTTCAAATGTAAATGAGACCCAGATGCAAATTGCTATATCCATATACAAAGCACCCCTGGGAATCTTGATGGAACTGAATGAGTCAGAAATGCACAGCAATCTTGCAAATGTTAAATTATGTCATTAGCATTTACAACTTCACAGAAGTTGCTTTATTGCTTTGTTGTTCTTGGTAGCGGACGAGGTTTATCGTTCTATTACCTTGCTTCCTTGCCCGACTTCTGTTTTCTTCTATTGAACAAGATCTTTTAGTCATGGCCCGAGGAGTCTTTGGAGATTGCCATCTTTATCAAATGTATCTGATCATTTGTGTGCATTGTTTTGTTATTATGTGGTTCTTTTTTATCCCCCCGGTGTGGATTTCATTTTTCCTTTGGGACTCATAACCAATCCCAATATTTTGATTGATGCATTCATTTCTCAGTTTCCACTCGGCCCTGAGGCAATACTTGCTCTCCTTTTATACTTACCCAAAGCACCCTGCCATCAGCACACCATGGCAATATTATTCAAAACAGGTTGAGGAAATGACTGCAGTCTGGTATAAAGTGGCATGGCCTTCAGGCGAGTGATACAAGGCTCTTACTCTCGCCATTGCTTTTGAGTAGGGTTTTTAAAATAGTGGTCAAAATGTATCCTGAGCTGAGACCGTTTCAATGTGATTGGCTAACAAAATTCCACTTTAGGTACTTTTGAATACCTTGTGTTTGTGTGTGTGTGTGTGTGTGTGTGTGTGTGTGTGTGTGTGTGTGTGTGTGTGTGTGTGTGTGTGTGTGTGTGTGTGTGTGTGTGTGTGTGTGTGTGTGTGTGTGTGTGTGTGTGTGTTTGACTTCCTGCAGAAATGTGAACAGCACGTCTGGCTCTGAAATGTAGATACAAAGGACAGCTCCACTGCCTCCCAATGTGTTCAGCAATTTGGACAGCTTCATTGACTCTGCACATACAGCATAGAGCCTGAACTGGCCCATTTACCCTGAAGTACTGAGGACTTTGAATAACTTTTGACTTCCATCCCCTTTTGACCACACTTAGCTCAGGAAGCCCTGAAGGGTCATGTGTACCAGCATATGAATTGCAGGGTAGTTATTTTGTCACATTGTAGCAGAAACAGCAATATCCAACTCATGAAGGTAATTCCGTTGTTATTGGCTGTTGAGCTGAGTTTGCCTTCCTTCTTGCAAGTGTTACACCAAAACAAATTCTCTAGATAGACTCATTTGCAGAGACTCTTTTGCTGCATCCAGAGTTAGTTAGTTTGGTCTAAAGAAACCCAAACATACCAGAGCATAACTAAGGCTTCACAGCAGTCCAATATTACCCTGCTGCTAGCTTCCTGCACACATGTACACAGCTTGGCTCCATCATATATCAGCGAGTTGCTGATGGTATATTCATGCATTGGGCCCCTAATGTCATCAGAACAAAGACTCCTCGTTGTGCCCTGTTAATAGGTTATGACTGAGCCGACATTAGTTCAGATGCTTTGATGAGAATTTTTACATTTAATTTCATGATCTATTGATGCTTCCTTCCCTCCGTTTGTGTTTGATTTGATTTGTAACTGTGAAGCACACTCTAAACCTGTCTTTTCAAATGTGCTATATATTATATCACAGCTTTAATGGTGTTTGTTAACCTTAAAAGAAATTAAAAAAAACATCATTAGTAATGTGAATAATCAGCCAATATCTTTTGGTTTGGTGTTTTTGATTGTGTATTTTAACTTGGCTGGAACAGACTCCATTACTCTAGTTAACCAGTAGTGGTGGTCAGTTTCACTAAGTGGAGAAGACACAGTGAAGATATTAATTCATATCACAAGATGACAGACTTTATCCTAGTGTTCTACATCTGGTGAGCCAGACTGACCTGTCTAGTACCATTATTATTATTATTATTCTTATTATTATTATTATTATTATTAATGTTTTTATTTGTATTATTATATCCATGCACAAAACATTCACAATGCAGGCTTTGCTTGGCTTTATACTGGAGCAGCTAAAAGATGTCTAGAGTACAAATGGGTTTAAAAAACATTCTCAAAGTGAATAAATCAACATTAGGCTGATTGAAATTCTCTTGAAATTGACTGCCCGATAAAAAAGATGAAGAAAAGATTGAGGAAAATAAGAATAAAATAAGATAATTTATGAAAACAATCCAACATCCATGTGATTGAAAATACCTGGACTGGACAAAAATTGACTTGATTTAGTGAGATACATTTTTTTAAAAAGGCCATTATTATGTTTTACAAATGAAATGTTCATATTTTTTGTCTTATTTCATGAAACAAAATAACTAGTGCAGCCGTTTTGGATGAAAGATGTCCCAACTTTTATTTGGTACTGTATTTCCAGCAGTTTCCAGCACTGAGACACAGAACATCTATTAAAGGGGACCTATTATACACGTTTTCAGGTTCTTACATATATTTTCTGTTTGGACTAGAACATGTTTACATGCTTTAAGGTTCAAAAATCTCTTACTGCTCATGGCTGCTGCACCTGTATTGACCCTCTGGCTGAGACACTCTGTTGCAGCGCCTATCTCTTCAAGACCGCCTCCTGAAAAGTCAAGTCTGCTCTGATTGGTCGGCAGTTCTGGGTCTCCACTCCACTGTTTCACTCTCCTGCTGCGTTCCAATAGTGGTTTAACATGCCCTCGTTCAATTCCCCTCAGCATTTGCTTTCAGGGGAATCCCCACCGCATTCTTAAGTGCTGTTCCAATAGTCTGAAAAACTGAAGTGAACTTGGTGAGATGGACCCCCGGAGGGCTAAGTGATCGAGTCAACAACGGTGGTCACTCCTTGTGGATCCCCCACATTGCATTGCAGTAATGCGTTTGGTGGAAGAGATTACGTCTTTGGGTAGGTAGCAGGGATGGACAAAACTCTGCGATTGGTCACCACTAAAGAAGAACAATATGCATAAATAAAGCAACTTTTTATCATCATTTAAAAACTTTGCTATCTGACATGCTTCTTAATACCTTATTATAAGTCTGTATTCTTACATGTGCCTGTTTAGTAGATAGTTTCTGAAGAAAATTTACATTGATAGCTGAATATTTTACTGAAAAATGACTGGTTGCAGTAAGTATTTAGTCAGCTCATTTTACTTTTCATATCAATACTTGACTTGTGTGTTTTCTTCTCATAGCAATAATAATGATGATAATGATACAGATCACAATCAGAAGTTTCTGAATCAAAGAAAGATGCAGCTGTTTACAAAGTGCAGACGTATTGAAAGAATCATACGTAGAAAATACAATAAAATGAGTCCAAATGTATTTCTGATTATTTGTAAGAAGCAGTACAGCGCTAAACCTACAACTGGTAGGGGATTCATGATAGTTTGGGCTGAAGTGAACAAGGGCAGGTGCAATTTTCCCACAGATCTCCAAGTGGCCTCTGTGTGACGTGTGCTGTTATGTAATGCCAAGGGTTGAAAGTGAAGGAGGGCATGTTAAACAAATACCGGTAATCAACGCAGCTTAAGTCCCTGTACTGCTGCAGAGGACTGACAGCAACAGAGTATATCAGTGGATTTTTGTACCATTAAAAAAATCACTAAAAAAGCCTTTGAAACCAAAAACAACACAAGAATTAACAACATACTCATTACAGCTTTGTCCAGCATTAGCATGTAGATTCATGTTGTTAACATGGACTGTAAGGGAATATAGCAGCATTTTATACTGTCAAAAATGACAAATTAAGGCTTTAAAACCAAACAATGCACAGCCGGACATCAACAAATTGGAAGTTGTTGGTTTACTTCCTTCTTTAGGAAACGCTAAATGGATTTACTCTTGAAACCAAAAATACACTTTCTTGCCAACATACTGAAGAACTGGATTGCTATTATTTGATGTTTTGGCCACTTTTAATATGAACATTCACCATTGTAACATTATATACATGACAGAACATAAGGAAAATCATAACAGTTTTCCTTTAATATCAATATATTCATGCTGGGTCACAGAGTTATATCTACAAATCAGGTTACAGTGTAGCATTTTCAGAAACTATCACAATGCTGCCTGTTGTTTCTGGTCTTTGCAGACCCAGCTTCTCTGCTAGACATCCCAGCAGGGGTTTAAGTGCCTGGTTTGCCAACTGGCATATTTCTGCTCACAGCATGGACTGCAGCCTAATTATGCATCTTAGTTATTTGTTTGTATGTCAAGCCACTGAGTAAATTTTCCTCTCACTCCCCATTTTCATTTATTTTTTCCTGAGGGAGACTGACTGGCAAACTGCCGGGAATCTTGAATAAGGGGTCTGATGGGCAGATGCGTGATGTTCTGGTGACCTTTCCAACATGTATGCAGGAAACAGAGGGGAGGCGAGTTTTGCAGCTTGAGACAAAATATCTGTGTGGGCAACTCTTCCTCATCCCAGCTCGTCACATACAGCTAGGACCCTTTAGCATCACTTGTCAACATACTGGGTACACGGTGTGAATTCACGCAAAAACTCTGTGGTTAGGTGTAGGCCACAAAACAGTTTTGTTGGGGTTAGGAAAAGATTTCCAACAGGGTTAAAATTAATGAGTTTCTAAAGTAACTACAGTGACACCACCCACAACCTTTTCCTAACCCTAAAAAGTGGTTTTGTTGCCTGAACCTAACCCCAGAGTTTTGTGAATTCACAAATTAACACATGCCCTGTGTATAAAACATCGATCGTAGTTGAGCATAATGTGTTGAACCAGCAGGACTACCTAGTGCATTGACAAGTGACGCCAAAGGGTCGTGACAAAATATGTGATGAGTTGGGATGAGGATGGATTGGAAAGAATTGTGTGTGGGTGCCAAACGGCAAGGTTTGTGACAAAGTAGCAGTATTTGACACCCTGGGAATGAGAATGCTCTTTGATGTGAAACCCTCTCAAAGAAACTTTGTGAATCCCAACACTTCAAAAAGCTTGTCTGTTTTATGTCGCTTATGTACTTTAATGTGTGTGATATTATTGCAAGGGTTCTGCTGTGTCATCCAGGCTGCTCGTGTCCTGTAAAGTCGACGCTTGTTTACTGTGACCTTTCCTCATGCCCTGTTGTTATCTATCTTCACACGTTGATGTGTTGCAGTTGTTAGTGTCAGCGAAGGTCATTTCTCGACAATAAATGAGGCCAATTCAGTTGCATCCACCTTTGGCTGCTAGTTGGATTCCCATGCTTCGAGAAAATGTTTTTTTTTGTTATTATTCATCATATGTGGGCGAATGAGTTACCTTCATTTGATTGTTGAGGGTTTTTCTGCTCTTCAACTGGCTTAAGGTTCATCTAGAGCTGCTGCAAAAGTAGAGCTTATGAAAAATATTGAATGATGATTAATTCAATTGTTATTTTTAAATAAAATAATGAAAACATGAAAGTTATTAAGGGACCGTTAAATCTGTGATCTGTAATTATCACATTTAATTTTCACAAGTAAGGATGACAATCGATGGGATTTTATTGATGCCAATGCCATTATCGATTATGCTTAGATTCTTTATTGTTTCCTGATCAATTTTTAGTGTGGAAAAAAACTTGGCCTACACAAGTTTTTAGCATCAACACAACTATTTTATTACTCGAGTCTGACAATGAAATCATCATAGTGTAGATGAAATGAGATAATATTTGTACAGATTTTTTTTGTATTTAGGTTTTATTAGTCAAAGAACAAATCTGATAAGCCTACCTGCATGGCACTAATGTCATTAGAAAGCACACTTTAGACTAGTCTCATCCTCTCCAACACGACTCCATCTTGTTGGGAGTTTTCAGAAGGGCAGATGCAGGCGTTTGAAGTTGTTGTTTTTGCAATGTGCAACTGTAACAAAAACATGCTGGCATTGATAAAAGAAAGCTCAGAGGCATAAGATTCCAGTTCTTAACTGTTCGCTTCCCATCACTATTCACAAGAAAGAGTTCAATACATGAATAAATACACATAAAACTGTTTGTGAACCACCCTCTACAACCTAGATATACACAATATCAATATATATGTTCAGCACACTAGAAGCTGTTCTGGAGCTTCCGTCCCGATTATGTGAGTTGAAAGTTGAATTATAGATTTTAAGAAATGTAATTGTTCAGATACCTTTAAATAGACTTTAAGGTGACCTTGTGTGATATTTTTCTGCCAACTATTTTCTAGGTCAAGATTCAACTTTCAAACTCAATTGTTAAACCAAGATGGAATAAAAGTCCACAAAGTTCGCACAATGAAAACTGGTAACCCTGCATGTCTCCTAGAAAATACACAACTAATTTTCAACAGCAAAGACATTTTGAATGGGAAGTAATGCTTACAAGATTAGGTTTTCTACTAACACAATGAAAAAAGAAGTTCATCTACATGCTGCCTTACAACAGAAAATAATCACAGACGGAGAGAACCCAAGTCTCTGGAGGCACAATCCTCACCATTGGGAAAACAATGCAGTAATATACTGTATAAACATAACTTCTAGGAGACCAGGTTCAAACTGATCACAGAATTAAATACTTTCCTAGTTAGAATAAAGGTAACATCATAGCTCTTTGGCTCAAAGAATTTTCTCAGCAGGCAGGATGTTTATCAGTGGCACTAGCTTCACAATCAACTGTGTGCACATACAACGGGGAGAATGTCACCAATCCTGCACACAACATCACTCACAGTGAGCGCCATTCATTCATAATTACTAACTCTACATAGAGCAACAATTGAAGAGTGGAAACATTGTGGAGCTCAATGAAAAAACACAAAACAACAGCAGAGCAATGCAGGAAGACAAAGAATGAAAGCTGCATCGATGTTATTAGTCTGAGTACTGATCATGAATTCAACTCTTGACTCATGTTGCCATTATTTCAAAATAAGAGCACACAGAGTTAACATGAAAGCTATCAGCCTGGTAATCCCATTACCTATGATAACATGTTACATTGCTGAAATATCAGGGCAAACCAACATTGCTTGAATGGACAAATAAGGGCAGCCAGAAGTTTTAAGATGCTGGCATTGTGTCTAAGCCCCCATCATTAGCATGTGCTCAACCAGAACATGAACCTGCTTTACTCCAATAGAGCTGGGATCACAGTAAAGTAAGGAGTCTGACTTCAGAGTGACATTGTGGCTCATGGCATCAGATTGTGAGGCAGCACTTCTTCACCATTAGCTGAAGGTAAAGGTCAGGATCCAACAGCGAGGCAATTTATATTTCGTAAATACCAAGTCATAATAAGCTTCTACTGCTCGCCACTTTGCTTAATACGCCCGGGCGAAGAGCCTGTGTCATAATCACATTTACAGAGAGCCTTGAGTACACTTTGGAAGAGTTCACAATTATTGCTTTTATGTAATATACAATATATCCTAAAACACAGCAGAGGCAAATTATGTTGCCCACCTTAAACCATTCTTTCACAATAAAAACATAAATCTGCAAAACATGGCAAAACCAAGGGACAGGAAAACTAAAGAGCAGTATCTCTGGGCCCCCCTCCAATCCTCACTCAATCCTCTGTGTCTCCTTCAGAGGATGACATTGCAGGAGGCGAAATGGAACACATTCTCCAGCAATTACTTCATTAAAATGTGAGCAGGAAGAGCCCAGACAGCTGGAGGATGTGCAGGCTTGTAAAAGTATTTGTTCCTCCAACATAAACTAACCTTCTTCTTCTTCTCTCCATGCTGCAGCCAACATGACAGCTCAGATAAGAACAAATCAAGAGACAGAGGTAAAGAGCAGATCAATAAATGTAGCACAGCTGGTAAAATGTTGTGAGGCAGCGTCATCTGATCAGATATGAATGAATAGATGGAAGCTTTCCTCGAACCTTAGCAGCAGTGCAACACAATAATAACTTGAACTCGGATAATTATTTTAAAGGTAAAAAGCATTTCAGTAATATTTAAGCTTTTTTTTTTAAACACTGGCTGCTGCAAATCCCTGTGAGCAATACAAATCATACATGAGAAAAATCTTTGGCAATTAGACTCCATCATAACCTTGAGTCTAGACGCTGGTAGTGATGGTGATAAACGAAGAGGATGCTGAAATCTGGATAGATGAGAAGAGGAGCAGGCTTCTGGCGAGCTCAGACCAGGGTGCTGTATTTGATGAGTTGGAGGTGAAAACGGTGGAGATGGGTTTGCAGATGTTGACAGCAAAGATGTGATTGGAGGAGACAGTGTCAAGATCTAGTTGGTTTAACTTGAGAATAAATGCCCTTTCTCTAATGAGAATGAGTGAGTATCAAAAGATAATCTTCCTGGTTGAATTTACACTACGCTTCAATGGTCAAATCTTAAAATCCCCAAATTATCAGGGAAAAGTTACGAACATGATATCAGGGTCATGTCCTAGATCAGATACATTAGTTAAACTCACTCACAAATCCCATCACAAGTTAAAGTTCATTAGTTTTGCTGTGCATTATTGATCCATTCTAGTCAAAGTGCATTATCAAATCTCAAAAGTGTTACCGGTGCCTAAACTGTTGTATCAACAGTATTTAGACAGTTATTTTGTGTGTCAGTGCCACATGATTTGTTATTCCTTTCTCCATTAAAACATTTTCTTCTTCCTCCAAATAATTCCTTCAGTTAAAATTAAACTGGAACTGGAAACTTTGCATCTTCACATAAAAGTACAACTAATAGTATCAATCCATCCCTTAAACATAAAGAAGCCAATCGCCTGTAGTCTGCTGCCCTTCAGCTTCTCATGCTGATCAGGATTCAGTGGCATTAGAGTATTGATTGTTACTCCAGCAGCTTATATTTCCTCCTTGTTTGCCTCAATGATTTCAAATGCTGGATGTCGCAAAACTTTTTCAAATATAACAATGACAAGACTGATATCATAGTCACTGGTCCAATGAACTCTACCAGCTTGGTTCACAGCAAGCTTGGGCCCCTCACTAAAAATATAAAGCTGACTGCCAGAAGTCTTGGTGTAGGTTTTGATGAAGGTCTCTGTTTTGATTCTTCAAGTAAAAGCTGTTGTTCAGACATGCTTCTTTCAGCTGAAAAGAAATGTTAAGAAGCAGATCTTTTTTGTCTCCTTTCAATTAACACAAGGTTATACATGCTTTGATTTGTTCGCGCCTGGACTATTGTAGTGCACTTTATCAGCAAGAGCTCCCTTCACTGACTCCAATCTGTGACAATCGTTGCCGCCCAAATTTTAACAGGCACCAAAAAATACAAACACATTACTCCTGTGCTAGCTAACTTACACTGGCTGCCTGTAATGTTCCGTATTGATCACTTTTAAAGCATTACATGGCCTTGCTCCAAATTATGTCAGGGATTTGTTGACCCCCTTTGTACCTTGGTATTCCCTACGATTGGTGTATGCAGCTCTGCTGGTTGTTCCGAGATTCTGCCTTGTGAACAAAAGTGACCAGGCTTTTGCTGTCTGCCTATTGAGATCAGAATCGCCACAACCTTAGCATCATCAAAACTTTCGTTTATAGTTTTAGGAAAGCATTTATGAATATTTAATATGTTGCTAGGTTTTATCATTGCTCCTTGGCCTTTTAATATACAGTATGTCTTTAGCTTCATGTTTTTATAATCCCACAGTCTCTTTTGTTTTTATCTGTTGCTTTTGGTTTTATCTTCTGGAAATTATTCTGTAACCTTGTTAAGAAAAGTTCTATAGAAATAAAGTTGATTATAAGTTTATTATGGTCGGGGGGTTATGTTGAAACTTATTATCACCAGTGTTTTATATCATTATTTCCTTCAACTTATATCATGATTGAAATACACTTTTAAAGCAAGACTTTTATTATTGAAAAGCTGAATTAATTAGCAATAAAACAAACACTCGATCGATTCAATACACTCGTCCCAATCAAACTGGTATGACCAGGTGCTAACTACAGCAAATATTAGCTAATGTTAACAAACTGTAGATACATATTGCTTTGTAGTTGGTATTACTGAGTCATTTTATCAGTAGTCGCTGTTGAGCAGAAGTTATATGGTCTCTCTTTGACTCAAATAAACTTGAATAAAAGAAATATGAAGTCTGGCACTGTTATGGAATCTGTAGTAGATGTGATATTCAAAAGCAATTTCATCCAAATATAGAAAGATAAGCAGACCCCCAGGTGGAAGGTTAAAACCCAAGAAATGAATCTGAATTATGAAGGAGAAACAATATTCCACCGTGAAGAAGAAATGTTTCAAAAACCGACAGCAAGAGTTGAATGAGAAAGTTGAAAATATCCCCTCAGCAAAGAAACATCATCAGTGCAGACAGATCACTGCATTATATAAAGCAATCACAGCTTATTGTAAACATCTGTGTACCCAGACAACAGCAATCTGCTTAGTGTTGAACACAGAAACAACTAAATGAACTCTTCTTAGCTCAAACACACACTTGACAGTATGACGGCAGGAAATTAAGCCAGAGGGAAGACAAGTATACAGTAAACCACTGACACATCTTCAAATGGTACACTAATGCTTATTTAGTCATCCATAGACGCATCATGTGCTGAGTGGAAGTAAACAGCAGCTTTGCAGCGTATAAAGTGAGTTCTCCTTCCTTACATTATCCGGCTCCTCTTTGATCACAGGCTCTGACAGATCTGTGGCAGACAGCCGCCATCTTTTTATAAACAAATGAGTAACGCGGCTCAGTCCCTCTCTCATCACCAGTCTTACCTTGAGGTTGCATTCTGCATTGAAAACTGCAAGAAGGGGAAAAACATCAGTGTTTTGGTGTTTCACAGTGACTAGAGCATATGGCATCACGTGATATTAACTCACATTAGTGTTGCTGCATTATTTATTCAAGCAGAAGGGAAAGTATCTCACTTTGCTGTTCAAAAAACAAGAGCTGTAACGGAAAAACATTTTTACTCTGGCATCTCTCCACTGCATTCTCAGTTCAAGAAGGATTAATAGAGTTGTCCATACGTTATAAGTCATACTGTAATGTGGAAGTTTAAGACTTGGGACATTTGACCAAAAGGCTTTGACGTAAAGAGTCGTACTGTCTATGTGAAAGAGGTTGTGTTAAGCCTGCTGTGGTTCCAGAGGGAGCTGCATGAGCTTTGATAAACTTAACAATGATTGGGGCTGTAGAGTTACCTTGCATGGCATCTGGAGTCTCGCAAAATCACAAAATCACACAAGATCTGCAGGTTCACAAAATCAATCTTCAAGGCTTCAAGGTTTCAGCAGGTGAATAAAACTATGCTTTTTTTTCATTGGTTGTTACATTAAATCTACCCAGATACAGTAGTGCTTTTTTCTGATTGGCTATTGTGTAGCCCCTGGCTGTTAAGTTGCAGCTCAGAGGGACATGTTTGATTCTAGCTGGTTCCATAGTGAGGACAGCGCTATAGCAGCATATTATAAATTGTTTTTAGAATTAGAATTGTCTTTATTGTCATTGTACCAATACAACAAAATTTACAGTACAATCCCTTAAAGTACCTAAATAATTTAAAATTAAAAGCATAAAAAAAAGCTTTCTGCATGAGAAATACAATGCGCAGCGGGAATGGGTGAACAACGACCAATGCGTGACACTTGAGAGCTCTGACGCTGGGTTTGTGTAGATGCTGCCTTAGGATCAGTTATGTTAGAAGTGGATAGTAATTTTTCATTGAAAAACAAGCTAAGAACGGCAACGAAGGCTTTTCTCAATGGAAAATATGTTTTTACTTTTCCCCTGACTGACTTCAGCAGCCCGTGGGAGACGGATGGCTCATCCTATCAACTGCCAGGTACTTTTTTGAAAGTGCCTGTCCTTTCCAAGCTGTTTCATGATGGCTTCTCAGATGGTTCTGTGTAATCTGTGGCATCCGGTTAGTAGAATACTACAAGCTTGAAAATGAATATTATCTGGTGGTATGGAGTAGGAATGGTGTGAGCTGGCCAGACCTCTGTAGCCCGCTCCTCATCTATGCTTGAAGCCATTAGCTATTAACTGCATACCGAACTGTGGAGTAACACTTAGGGTGGTGCAAATAAATAAGACAATATCAATGGATATGCTGCATTGAAAAGAAAGCAAATGACATATTCAATAATCACAGTATTGATTTAAACAATTCTTCTCCACAAAACAATATTATCAAAACTCAGATAGTGTGTTACTTTGCTGTTGTGCAAGCTCAGCTAGCCCCTTGGTCATGTGAGCCTCAGCCGGGGCCTGGAGAAGGTCTCCTGTCTAACATTTTACAGTGTTTCTTTGTCTTAGTGCCAAAATGTAATGCATTTTTGCTTCCTCATCAATACAACATACTACTGTTGCTACTTGTACAAGTTCTTACACAGTGTCATCCCTAATACTAATGCAATTAATAATTAACCTTAAAGAATCATAAACCTCATCTAAGCTTAAAAGGTTCAAAAGGTTCTGGGATTTGGATTTTGATCTGTCAAGAGAGTTCTCCAAAGGATAAACAAGCCACTGCTTTCTGTCCCTCTTTTTTCTTTTAACAGTGTGAACACAACCCCAAACGCTTGAGTATTCGGAGTGCGTAGCAGAATATACCCACGCTTGCAATGAAACATTTTGTCTTTTGAGGGTTGCTGTCAGGAGTCTCATGTGGAGATGACAGCACGGCTAGGCTTATTCCCATCTTTCTTCTGTCTTCCTTTTCTATCCTCTCCATTACCAATACAGTCCTCTCCACTTCCTCCACCGATTCTCTCCCCCTTGTCGCTGAACCTCAAATACAGACTGCCCTGTTTTGTCTGTATGCCATTGTGCACCAGCAAAAGAATACCAATGGCCAGCAGCTCAAAGCAATCAATTCCTTCGAGGTAGATCCACTGTGTGCCTGACATCAGCCTCCCTGATTTTTGTCTCCAAACGCAACGGATCAATAGCAGCTACCACCTCGCCTCCCCACCATACAAACCCTGGCACAATTCTTAAAGCCCCTAGCTTTTAAAATGCTCCAAGCCTCATCGACCGCAGCTTGGAACTCAAGTCCCATAGAAACCTGAACTGTTGCTTCAGGATGATTTTGATGTAGTTGTTTTCTGAATAGAGTTGTTAAAAGGTGGACTATCTGTACTGTATTGAAAAAAAAAATAGCTTGACGCTGTTAAATGATCTCTGCAGAACTAAAAAAAAAAGAGCTTTAGAATTACTAACTTCCTTGGCAGATGTGTAAAGTTGGCAGCCCTATGACGGTAAGGCAATACAATTCTGCCAGTGCTCTGCAAAATGTTCACTGATGTGCCGGGTTATAGAGGGTGATGTTCTACCGCTGAGCAGTAAGAATGGTGTTCAACAGAAGCACAATAACATGACATGATGATACTGATTTTTTCTGATTTTTTCCCTCATCCTGCCAAGAGGTAACATGATTTCCCTTTATCTACTTCTGCCAGCGGCTTCAAATCAGCTACCCGACTACCGTGTTTCATAAAAACAGTGCGATCAACTGTGTGATGATTTATTTTCCCTTTTGATATTTTTCATTCTAAATGATGTCTTGGCCTAAGATATTTCTTTATTTTCTAAAACAATACCTATGGTATGTCAACACATGAGGTGAACAATAATGTCTGCTTCAAAGCACTGGATGGAGTAGAAAGATAAATGTGGCTGAATCACACTGTACAGTAGTAATCATATTTAATCCCTGAGGCCAAAGCAAAACATAACCACAGCCTCAAGGTGCCTGTCATCTGTGGACATTTATAGATTGACTTCAGGTGAGATTTATTAGTAAAATGACTATGACCAGCCAGATCACAAACCTCGCTCTCAGCTAAAATGCTTGAGCATAAAATCAAATAAAAAACAATAGAGATGACCTCCATCATTACAGCTTCATTGCTGCTGGGCATCCGTCCAAACTGTCAACAAATCGAACTGATGAAGAGCGATATTCAGTAAGTGGAGGCCTTGGCTCCATGTTGAGGTGAGAACCTATACACAAATGCTGTGGGTGGCATCAATGTAGACAGCTACTGTTAATAATGACACTGTCAAACATCAGAAGGGTTAGTGCAGTATTTGGCCTTTTTCAGCTCTATCAATGACAGTTACAGCCTATGACTTTAAGTTTTAGTTTAAGCAAAAATATATTTTTTTCATTTGCACACTGTAGAGTACAGGGGATGAAGGGAACAGCGACAGGTGTGCAACTTGATGCACCCCAACAACAACAGCATGGGGTTTTATTGCAAAGAGGGCTGTCACCTGTATTCCTTACTCATCTTTAACTGATGTATGTAAGCGTTTTATTTAGTGTAAAAATCTGATGTAGTACAAAATGGCCTAGTATAGTTCTTAGAAATGAATACTTATTTAAAGTAGTAACAGATAGCTTTCTACACCCTAGCGTTCCGAAGTGGTATTGTCACAAAGACAACAACATATGGACCACTTTCTATTTACCATAGAGCTAAGTAAGCAATGTATTTGTTTACAAACAAACTGAGCAACAGAGATGGTGATAACATATTTTCAGTCCATTGATTTTCATATGAACTAGTAGATCGAGCTAGTCAGGTGACTATCCAGTCATTTGTTTATATTGTTAGCAACATGGCTACCACTAATGGCCTGGCCACCGTCTAAAACAATACGAAATTGTAAGAATCCCAATTTAAACCAGAAATCCCAATATCAGTGCTCTGATACATGTTGAATGAAACACTTTCTTTTGAGTTGTAAGCCGTTTTGTTGACTTGGCTCTTAGCGGAAGCAGTCATGTGGCGTAATTTTATATGTATAGGGATTTTATTGTGAAAGGTAAGAACGAAGTAGTGAAGCTGTAATGCACTGATGTTGACAGTGTGGAAGGAAAAGAATTTCCCTTCTTGGTTTAGACTACGAAGCCTAGTAAAAAAAGGATTCGTGATTTGGCTGGGAGTTCGTATCCGCTGGCAGGCAGCAAAATCACGGCTTATTGCAAACCAATCCAAACACTGTTTGTGTTATTATTTTATAGCCATTGCATTGTGCAATCAACATTTACTGCATAATGATAAGTTAAAACAGAAGAAAATATATTTGCATGCAAATAATGTTATGTTGAATTGGTGCTTCATCTGTCTTTTCTACAGTGCAGGGTTATATGCAGAAAAGTGTAAGCCTTCTTGTTCTATCCCTTTTTTTATCTGCTTTATAATTACAGAAGTATTAGTCACATCCCATAAGCAACCTGTTGGAGAGCACAGCAGCAGCCCGAATGAAAAGGTTAATTCAAAGGTTAATGATCTCAGACCCCCGCTCCAACACAAATTTTGTATTGTTTAGTTGATTTGAATAGTGATCCTGTTGTGCATGTAGTTACATTTACAGGATGGTAGGATGTCAAGGTGTTGCTGACCTTTGTGCACAGCTGTTGTTGCTAAAGTGTTGGGGAAAACACAAAATATATATTTCTAAAAGGACATAACTGAAAAATCTGGACTTCACATAAAGTGTGAAAGAATGCACGTGTTTGTGTGTGTGTGTATATGCAGGCTTGTGTTTGCCTGTTTGTGAATGTGTGCAGGAGCGTGAAGGGGAGCAGAAGGGCCTACATTGTATGCTTGTATCAGCTGGTGACAGGTGGTGAGGTGAAATCCCTGTTTTAACAGGAGCCTGCCGCTGCCCTGAGGACACACAGCGTACACAGACCCCACATATTAGCCATGTTCAAACATCTCTCACTTTGTAACTGTCCAAACTAAATAACCTGCGCCAAGCAGTACTAAATAATTGTGTTTGCCCCGCTTGAAGCCTGCCAGGAGAGCCAAACATTTAAAATAGCTACAGCAGAGCAACAACACACTTCTGAGCTGTAGCTGCGATTGTCATGTTGTAATGTTAGAGCGTCTAGACAGAAACGTCGAGCTGTATAACTCTCCGAATATTGGAGAAGAGCCCAGTCTGTGTCGATGCCTTCTGGCCTCACCGCCGCACAACCACCCAGTCAACTTTATACACAAGGATGTCTGTCTGAGTATTGTTCTGATAAGTTAGGTTACTGCTAACAGTAACTGCTACATACAACTCCTAACATACAACTTACCTACATCAACTTGTTCCACTTTACTACAACAATCATACAAACAGCTACTAGTAAGTAAGTAGGTAAAATGCATTTGGATTGAAGAGGTTACTGATCCGCCCACAGGCAGCCAGTGGCAGAAGGTTCCTAGACGGTGGCTTGTGTTTAATGCAGAAAATGGAATCTCTAACATGGCTTCAACATAATGGCTTTCTCGCATTCAAACAAAAGGTCTCAGGTACGCAAACGTTCTTTAATGGCTCTTTTCAAACATGATAGGGCCATTATGATGCTTGCTGGAGTGCTTTGGCATCTGGTGCACGAAAGGGAATGTGTCATATCCATGTGTTGTATTCTTTAGCAGCTAACATGTATTTATGCTACATGGTGAAAAGGATGCCATCAAGCTTGTCATCAAAACAAAGCAAACCCCATGGTAAAAGTGGGTTTCAGGGAAATGGCAGAGTTACTTGGATAAGAAATCAGCAGCTCTGACGGCTTTTTTCTCTTAAACTCGTGGTTGGAGCTTTAAATGAGGTGTAATAATGCTTTGGGTGTGAAACAGAGAGAAGCTCTTCCCAGCCCACACCAAAGAAATGGAGCTCGGAGCAGACAGGATATTTACTGCTTTCATTTTGTTTTCAGACAGCATCTTATTGCTTATTGTGTTCCATTATTACTGCTTCCAACTGGGGCTAATTTATTTAGATTAAAAAGCACAGTTGTTTCTTCAATGCCTTTTGAAAAAAATAGACAAAAACATTGTTTTGTCTGAGGTGGGCTAAGGAATATGATTGCACAAGGAGATGGTTTTATGAAGTTCAAAGAAATGAAGCATCGCCAGGATGATTCCAAAAGATCTCTCTCTTGTAGCCTGGAGGTATCTGGCAATATCATGCTAATATATGCTAACATCAGTATGTCAACACAAGTAATGTTCACTGCCTTAGTTTAATATGTTATTATTGATTGTAATACCTGCTAATTGCCACTGCCAAATGTAAGAAGTACAGTACTATCATATCATATGGAAAGTATTAACAGTCATGCTAGAAGCTCTTTGAGAGCAAACTGAGCTAAATGCTAAAGCCAGCATTCTAAAATGTACACAGTGATGATGCTCAAATGCTGATGTAAATTTTACTGGATTAACAATCAAAGGATCAACAAAGTTATTACAATTCATTCCTGAGGGGTACATGAATGTCGAAACCCCATTTCATATCCATCAAATAGTTGTTGAGACATTTTGATCCGAACCAACATGTGAGCCTGGTTGTTGACATATTTCAATATGGAACAAAGGAATAATTCGACAAACAAACATTACCATTCTTCGAGTTCAATGCTGCCAGTGTGGATGAAACCCCAGTACGATTATGACCCTGGATAATGCTTGATCACACGTTTCTAACCATCTCACATTAAATATGTGGCAGTGACTGAGCACTTCTGCCATCCTCAAAGGTAACAACATTTCTTATGATCTCAAAAAGAGATTCAGGCCATGGCTGACAGTGGTAAGCCCCTGCCTTCAGGCCTGTAGGATGACGTTGCCTGCAGCCTCATATTAAAGTCGCTGGATGGACCTTTTCATACTCTGAACCTTGATTCATGTCCTTAGTGTGGGCTGCTGTAATCCCTGACCATGAACCATGAGTGAACTAACAGCATTCAGTAGGCCATATGGTAGAAATTTACACTCTAACCTAACTCTTTCACCTTGGAGATTCTCGGCTTTTCCCACTCAGTGAGTATAATGTGTAAATAGAGACTGCATACTGCTGGGCTGTCTGCTCACATTCAGACTTTTATTCCCCACACTGCCCAAACTCAAGGGTTATGGTTAGAAAGGCTCTATCTTGTGTAAATACACGTTGTAATCGGAGCAACTCCAACCCACTTTAGAAGAATACAGGACCAATATGTTGAATTTACTGTTTATCAGACTTGCTAACACACCTCAAGGCCCCTCCGCTTCCTTCTTCAAGAGGGGAACAGATAGGTACCACAAATTAGTCTCATAGCGACAAAGGGACTGTAGACCCAACTCTGCCGCAAGTCACCAGCTCGCTGTTTGTGTTATTTTCTGAAAGCGTTTCATTGCGGCTAGAAAACTAGCCAACCGCTAAGATTTAACAATGTAAACCTTCATCCACACTGCCAACGTAAACACATAGTTAAACTCGTACAAACTCTTGTGAGACTTTTATACAAATGCTTATTAGTCCGTTCTCGCATTGCCAAATTAGCTCTTAAATGTGTATTTGTCCAGAATCTCTCAGTTAATTTCCAAGGGTATTATCAACGATGCAGACTAGATTGACTCAGGACATGACTAGATGGACTTGTATCCAATAAGAGAATATAAAATGTGACCTACAACACTCAGGGAAACATACAAGTTGAGGCAGTAATTTGTTCATTTTGAAGCAGCTAAACAATGGAGTCTGTTTCACAAACTTTGTCAAACAGTAACTAAACAGTAACTTGTGTGTTTCTGAAAACATGTGAGGAGTGAAAAAGATAATACAGTAACTTAAATTTTATTAATATTTCATCTGCGCTGCCTAGTTTGACAGTTTGATCTGAGTTTTGTGAGCCTTGTAAGCTGTGCTGGATGAAGAACGGCAGTATCTTTTAGTAAATAAATAATAATAATTCAAGCATGACACTCCTCTGTCAGTCATCGTCTTAACATGAGATAAACGGTTGTGATTGTCCTGCTTACAATCTGGCCAGCTGTTAATCTGTCTGAATTGGGCTGAGGCCAGATGTCTCTCTCTCTCTCTCTCTCATCTTCATATTAACCCTTATAACTCCAGATCTGTTCATTTGAGCAATCATTGTCTATCTCCAACAGGCCTAGTTTTTCAGCCACATCATTTAATGTTGCCCTCTTTTCAAACTTTATCCAACGTCCTTCTACAATCCCAGTAATCTATAAAAACAGACCCTACTGCCAGAGAAGGCCTCAGGAAGGATCTAATAGCGGGAAACTGCTCATCTGCCCTCAAAACTGAATGATACACAAAAAAGATTGGTCTTCTAAAACTGTCCACATTACTATGCTCTCCACAGAACAATAGTGCCTCCTCAGGCTCTAGAGTTAGTGACTCAAATTCAGAGGAAACTAAGAATATTGATTTTCTTTCCTTTCTTTGATTGAGTTTCTTGCATCTCAGGGGCTTGGGAATTGTTTATATAAATGTGCATAGTATTATGTCCAAAATGAACTATATTTTAGTTTGGACATAACAAGCTGACCATGACATTTTAATATTTTCTGAAACATTGTCAAACAAAGTTTAAAATGTGTTTCCCAATGTTATCAGCCTACTCGGGGAGGAGGCATTACCATTTTTGTGGAAAAATTAATCTGGCTCTGTAGTTTTGCATTGAAGCCAAAAGTGTGATTGATCATTTAGTCGATTTTATATAAATAATTTAATGAACAATTATGATGATTCAGAAATTCCAATTCTGGGTAGTATGAACATTAACTGGTTAACAAACATTTCTAATCATTTAAAAAAATATCGGCACTAAATTCAATCTCACACAGTTTATTTCCTCCCCTACTCGACTTGATCCAAAAAAATTAAGGAAAAGGGCAAACATTCAGATATCATTTTAATCAATAGACCACAGCATCATAAATCTAGTGGCGTTTTTCCTCTTGATTTCAGTGACCAAGAAAATCCAAACTATTTATTATTGTCAAAAGGATTTTGAAACACCTTTTTATCAAGGATTTTTGTCTGATATACAACAGTGACATTGGGTTCACCATGGGGATTCCTGATCCAACCTTGGTCTCACATTATTTTATGAAGACACTGAATTCCATTGCAGACAAGAATGCATATTTCAAGAATTCAGAGTCAAAAACAGGAACAATTATTGGTTGTGTTCAGAAATCGCTGTACCTTTACATGACAGGGATGCTGCCTTGCGCAAACCACAAAACACTTAAACAACTGACTGGTAATTTATTAATCGTTCGAAATGCCAAATCATCATTTTATGTTTGTGTGCTTTATTTCAAGTGACTGTACTAAACATGCAGAACATTTACATAGCAGTAAACAGCTGTTTGAAGTATACATAAAGATATAGTGGAGTAAAGGTGTCCAGAGCAGAAAATAAAGTTACTCTCCCTCCGTGTGTTGTTATCTGAGTCTCTCTGTTGTTTGTTTTGTTGTCGTTTTGTTTAAGTGTAGGATGGCTTTGTTATTTACATTTTATTATCTTTTATGGTTTATTTGATAGGGACAGATACAGTATACATAGACAAATTAAAATTAGCTATCCAATGCAAGTATCATAGTGCTTAAAGAGGGTGCTAATTTGCAACAGCCACCCCTAGAAGTGTTTTTGTGGGAAAAAAAGAGATTACAATAAGGTAAAAAGAAGACAAACAGAGTGCAGTGAGTGCAAAGGTGCAACATTTGGGGGTTAGACCCATGTGAGCAACCCAGTCCATTTTTTTCCCCAGTATTTCGAGTAGAGTACCTTTAAGTAAAGGTAGCCCATAAAGGCTTTGGAGCTTTGGAGGTTTTGGAAAATGGTTAAATCATTATCATATAATTCTACACCATCCCTACACAAACTCTCTTTATGACTTCCAATGTGGCCCTGCATCCAGGTGTTGTGTTCTTGGACAACACTTTGCATAAAGAGAGAGAGTTGTTATTTCTGAACACATTGAAGATCTTCACCCAGTTATTGAAAGAGCAAGTGGTTTAAATTATGACTTGGAACATTAACACTGGACCTAACTCCCAAAACAGCCTGCATTCTTTGTTGCATTGATTCAAAAATTTCTTAGAGATTCTGGTCAATGTTGACATGATGGCATCTTAAAGTTGCTGCAGATTATCAGGTGCACATAATAACGTAATAATACTCTGTGATAATTTAAGTGTCAATGGAGGCCATTGGAGATCACTTTGTGCTTTTTCACCAGCATTATCAAATAAAGGCCAGATGTGAGTATTTAGATCACATTAAAAAAAGACAGCAATCTGTAGTTTTAACTTTTTGGAAAGAAATACATTATACTGTAAAAGGGCTTATTACATAACATATAACATAAATATTAACATTTAAAATGTAATGTACTAATGAACATATTCCTGAAGGAGTCATGGTTTCCAGATAAGCCTTTCTTAATGGTAGCAGAGGCAATAATCAATGTGTTATTGCTTTTGAATCAACTCACCAACAAACTGAAATGTGCTGGAAATTCAATAATAAGAATAATAATAATAATAGGTAGCCAAGGCTCATTTATGATTTTTTTTATCTAACACCCACACTTCCCTGTAGATAACCTACTGACACCTCTGTTCAGCTGAATATTTCATAGGCCTACTGATTGTCTGCTTAAAGTGAAATTAAAATATCATGAGCTAAAAAGTGTCTGCTGTGATCCAGTAATACTGGGAGGAGTGAAACCAAGCACTTTGGATTCATGTCATCCTGCCCCCATCATGTTTGTATTAGTAGTACTGTGGGGAAGTACATTGAATTTTACAATGTCAGTGAAAATAAAATACCATGTATCCTGCTGTCTACCACCAGATAAACATCCTCAACCAGACCAGGACTTTTTCTAAAGCCCTTTCTTATCTCTTGTTCTCTCCTTGAGTCTGTACCAGTCTGTGTCTAAACAGAAGAAAAAGCACATGAAAATAATCCCTCAGACCCAGGAGCAACACACACTGTGCAGAAGGGGATTATTGATTCCATGTCATGAATAGGTAATGGCAGGAAAGCATCTCACCCCAAAAACAAAACAATTTGTCCTCTCAGGACTGATATGCAGTGTTGTCAGGTGTTGTCATTTTAACAGAGACAACAGACCTGAAAGGATATGTAATGGACTTTCGTCGAGCAAGGTGAAACTCTCCTAATGACATACCATAATGGCTTTAATTAGGATTCTTTGGACCTCAATGCCTCTGCATATTTTCTTCTCAAATAGTCATTATCTTCTGATAGAACAAATCTGTCTCAGACAGTGATTTCTTCTTTTGAGTCTTGATTATAGCTACATGTCTTCCCTCGCCGTAAACTCTACAATCTCAATCTTTATCTGTATGAACGGCATGTCTGGCCACTCCCATACAGACAGATTTCGACATAGTGTTGTTGCCTAAACCTAACCATGTAACGTTAGGGCATAAAAAAATGCACACCAAGGGGTCTGGACTAAGCTAATAGTGACCATTACCATGTTAAAATATGTGTACCAGGCCCCTTCTAAGCCAATAAGGCTTATAACCACTAATAACATCCAGTCAATAGGCGTGTTTCCATTGGGGTAAAATGTGGCTGCTGTGGAAGTTGCAGGCCTTCTTAAAAATCCTCTCTCTTGCCGTGTTTCCATTACAAAAAAATGCCCCAGAGTAGGGCTTGGCGATATGACGATATTAGATTGTGAAGAAATGAAACGTGTTGACGGTCTGCCAAAGCACAGAGATCGTAGTATCGTCTACAGGGCACAATCTATCCACTGCTGTTCTTTGCTCTTGCACAGCCACCCCTAGAAGTGTTTTTGTGGGAAAAAAAGAGATTACAATAAGGTAAAAAGAAGACAAACAGAGTGCAGTGAGTGCAAAGGTGCAACATTTGGGGGTTAGACCCATGTGAGCAACCCAGTCCATTTTTTTCCCCAGTATTTCGAGTAGAGTACCTTTAAGTAAAGGTAGCCCATAAAGGCTTTGGAGCTTTGGAGGTTTTGGAAAATGGTTAAATCATTATCATATAATTCTACACCATCCCTACACAAACTCTCTTTATGACTTCCAATGTGGCCCTGCATCCAGGTGTTGTGTTCTTGGACAACACTTTGCATAAAGAGAGAGAGTTGTTATTTCTGAACACATTGAAGATCTTCACCCAGTTATTGAAAGAGCAAGTGGTTTAAATTATGACTTGGAACATTAACACTGGACCTAACTCCCAAAACAGCCTGCATTCTTTGTTGCATGAATTCAAAAATTTCTTAGAGATTCTGGTCAATGTTGACATGATGGCATCTTAAAGTTGCTGCCAATAAGCCAATAAGGCTTATAACCACTAATAACATCCAGTCAATAGGCGTGTTTCCATTGGGGTAAAATGTGGCTGCTGTGGAAGTTGCAGGCCTTCTTAAAAATCCTCTCTCTTGCCGTGTTTCCATTACAAAAAAATGCCCCAGAGTAGGGCTTGGCGATATGACGATATTAGATTGTGAAGAAATGAAACGTGTTGACGGTCTGCCAAAGCACAGAGATCGTAGTATCGTCTACAGGGCACAATCTATCCACTGCTGTTCTTTGCTCTTGCACAGACACATAAGGGTTTTTTTTTCCTCAGCCAAATCACACTATTAGCTATACCGGCTATTGCACCGCTATCAAGCAAGACACGCTGATCAACCAATCATAGCAAACTACAGTCAGTGATGATGATTTCTCATCCATGCCTTATTCAGAGGGTAGCGGGAAGTGATGGCTAACAATATAAACAGAACCGAGGAGTTACATCGAAAATGGAAGAGAGAGAGGGGGGAGAGAGAGAGAAAGAGAGAGAGAGAGGGAACATGCAACAAATGAGCCCCAGGTCAGAATTGGATCAGGCCGCTGCAGCACTCACTTTAACAAGCCTGTGCAAAAATGTGTGTGCACAAATCCTTTTCTGCGCTGCGTTCTACACCACTGGATAAAAGTGTCTACTCTACCACGAGATGTTGTTGTGGCATCAAGCACTACCACACGTCACATCCCGCTTAGACTTCTCTGGGGAGAACACACATGCAAATTATGGGTGAGAGAACCGCCTCATTATGGGTAACGGAAACGCACATAATGAAGGGATAACGTAGGTGCCTCTACTTGTGCTACTCTGAAGGTGCAGACTAAAGCTCACATTTCTTTATTCCAGGGAATTTGACCACTGGACAGTTGGTGCAGTCCATGTTCACCTACAGTACTGTTGAACATTTTAAATTAACTTATATTTAAAATGTGCAAAATGATCTCACCAATAGTAACATTTTAGCAATTGATTTTATATGGTCATTGAATGTGACTTTGATTTTCCAGCATGGTGAGGTGCTTATTTGCTCTCAGCTGGTTTAATATGGAAAAAATTATTCTTTCATTTTAACAACTGTTGGTAGAAATAACATGGTTTGGTTTGTCGTTTAATTGAGCTTGAATAAATTGTGTCTGATCATAACACTACAAATTATTGACAAGGAAAATACATAACAATGTTTTAAAGACTAACTTATTTAATTTACAACTTCTGCTAAGCAAGTAGCAATTACAATAAAATAATACATGTGAATGTAGCAATGGAAGGCGGACCGTAGTATAGACCAGGTCAAATCTGTGCAGGATATCTTTGATGTTTACCAATTAAACTGAATTAATTCACAGTTGAACAGCTGAGAGTTTGGGAAGATTTTGAAGCAGTACAATAATAATTCAAGTTTATGGGAGATCCTAATTATCCTAATAATGCTTGGTAAAAGCGTCTTAAACTTATCTAAATTGCAACATTTTTATTCATATTCATATTTTCTAAACTCTGCGTTTAACAATATTAAATACACCAGTCATGTCGTTTTGGTAGTAATTGGCAATCACCCTATTCGGTCATTAAGGTATGAGGAGGTGCGACAATTTGCAAATTAACTATTCATATGTATATTTCCTCAATCTCCTCATTTTTATCCAGGATGAGTGTGCTTTAGCTCAGGAAACTGAAAGTTACAGAGTTAGGAGGTCTCTTTCAACAGGAAGTCGCTGCTCATTGGAGGAATTGTAAATTGTCAGCAGTGAATGAATAATAATGTCCATCACTCCCACACACACTCGTGTGGTAGTGATTGACAGCCCAGAGTCTGGACCATGGACCGCCTAAGCAATATTCTTAACCAATCACAAACTTTATTGCTGTATAAACTTGTTGTGTTCGTTAGGCTCTGGGCTCTTCTGGGTCCTCAGTGGTTGCAAATAACAGCTAAGGCTATCTGCAAATTTTGAAGCCAGAGAGAGGCCTTGGCCAAGCAGATTATTCTTGGTTGTTCTTTTTGTACCTTAAGAAGTAGCTTGGCTTTCCTTAGGAAAAATGAACACCACAGTTGTTCATCTTTAACTTTTTGGGGACCTCAAAAGTCAGAGTTCTCTTTGAAAGATGTAGAATTGAAAGAAAATTTCAATTCTCAGAACAGAGTGCAAAAGCATGTGTGGCACCGTAAAGTAACAACACATGATGGTTTTATCCTGAATGGGTCCTGTGTCTGACTTCAGGGCTTCCCAGGGGCACGTCCATGGCCCAGCTAACCTCTAAAAGCCACAAACATATTCAGACATCGTTCTGTCTGGAATGTTAGCTTGTTGGAAGCCATTTTAGATTCTGTTGCATTTGTTGAGAGTTGTGGAAAATTTCTCTGGGAGTGCATCTTGTCCTCATGGCTCGAGGTGTGCTGCTTGTTTTTCTCACTCTCCATCTCTGAGGACGACTGCAGAGTCACATAGTGTCCCTAATTAAGGCAGAAGAGCATGCTGGGTCGAGGTTTGCAAGAGAGGAAACAAGACTTTTTACCTTTTAACACCCTGCTTCACATTCATGCGGCTCCACATATTCACACCTCCGAGCTTCCTGTTTAGATGCAGCCCTACTATGAGTTGGCAGCTGGTGGGTTAAGTGCTTCATGAACACCTCACTTCTGTTGTGAGGGGTTAAGTGCTTCAGTGTTATTCACTTCACCCACATACATTTTTTAGAGCCGGAATGACAACTGGAAACTGTGACCTTACAGTTGCAACTGTAACTTGTATCAGCTTTATTTCACCCGGGGGTGCAGGATGTATGTGCACATCATCCACATATTGCAAAGCCTCCTGATATTGCTTCAGCCTAGTAATATGCATCATCCTAATAAACTTTATTTGTAACTATATTACTTATTAATAACATGAAACGGCCCTGTGATTTCACTGGATGTGGTTTGGAGTATAGACACAGAGAACAATATCACTATATAAAAGAACAGTAGGAGAGAGAAGCAGTGAAGCAATATTGTACCAGCTCCAGGCCTCAGGCACCTAATACTGGTGGGTGAATTTGGTTGCCAGGGCAACAGAGCATCCAGCATTGCAGAAGTGCTTAAATATATTTTTTATGAGATTGTATAAAATGGGGGGAAAAAGGTGAACAGCAGTGGTATCATTACTGCAGGTACAGGTAGGCATTGCGGCCCTCTATCTTCTCACTTTGGATGGTTATCAATTATAACAGGATCATTTCATAATGCAGCAAAAATAAATAGCCCAAAGGCAATCCCCCATGTAAATAGCAAGTGGAATTAAATCTAATTGGCTGTTATGTTGCACTGGTCTGATATCCTAATGTGTATGCATGCTGGAGTGTAAAGACAATTGATCCTGTGTTGACATATGGAATACACTTAAAGCTACAACACAATATAATATTTTTCTTTCTCCCACCATGCACTCATCTTGAATAGTTTCCCGGCTTCAAAAGCACATCAAAAGCCTCGGTGTCTGAGACTTGAATCTCACAGTTGGCTGGCCATCAAATTGAGTGCATCACTGATGATGATAATGCTGGGTAATAATGGTTGTAACGCGTGTCAAACAGGAAATGTGTTTTACATTTCAACATCAAAGACAGCAGCTCCTGTAGTTTGCAACGGGCTCACAGTTTCAGGATTAAATACGTAAATACGTATTAAATAAGTTGCAGGCATTTCTTTGCTTCACATTTCTAATCTCCCTGCTCTGTCAGATGCATTCTAGGTCTGTGGAAATACATTTTGGTTCACCATGCAAGAGTCCCTGATATGATCCCAAAAACTGCTTTATTCAACTGCTGGGTGCTCTGAGAAACCCTTGCCAGCTTACATCATGCCCAGATCAGCCCCAGTATCAGAAGCACTCAGTCAATACGTTGCAATAGGGATCTGAAGATGTTTCCCACTGGCAAAGATAAAACTACTAATCCTTTTGCTCACAAAGTAAACTGAAATTGCTAGCCAATGCCAAAGGATAAGTGTTATGTATCTTGAGTGATCTACTTCAGGCTGGCTTGAGCCACAGTGTTCCACAGGGCCCTTTCTTCACTTTCACAGGAAGAGGGGCCCAGAGCTGGGATAAGTAGCTGGAAGGCCCTCTGGGTGGATGGTAGCCCTTCTGAGCAGCTTGTCCCACTAATTACACCAAACCAGCCCTCACAGCCACCCACTGCTGTCCTGTTTTCAGATCGCACGTCTCTCTGGCTGCACTCTGTCCTCTCCTGTCCTGCTTCTCCTCCTTCTGTCCTGATTTGTTCTCCCAGAGGCCACATGGCCACTGTGCTAGATAATAAATGTTCCTCTCGTAGAAATATTCTTTCCTTCTCCTTCTTTACAACCACTGCTATTGGTATTCCCACTGGCCATTCTGCTAAATACATTTACAAGTATTTGGCTAACCCCCCCTTCTTTCAGATTCCAGCCTTTTTGTCCATCGGTTGTGTCTCCATTCTTTCCATGGAATAACTCAGCACCACGGACATGGCATGTTTACTGATTGACCATCACACAGTTGTACTGAAAAACATTTTGTGTTTTCAATAATATGTCGATGTATATGTTCTTCATGTAAATCAAGTGGTTTTCCTTTCCTTTCTACAAAATGTGTGATATTAAAAATACTACGAATTATATGAAAATAGATTTTTAAGGACATATTTTTAAGATTTAACAACAAATCAAAAAGCAACTTGATGGTGTTTTTGTTTCCTCTGCTTTCAAAAACAAAATTAACCTATACACAGAGAAAGCTGTCAGTATCTGAATTTTTATATCTATCCAAACCTGAATGCTGTGTCTCAACTGACATATTGTGTTAATATTAGGGGAAGCCTAACCGCATTTGTTACATAATAGCCTATCATTTTCAAACATGGTTTCTACCTGAAAACTAAACGAGATCTTCAGATCCTGCAAATCCAGTTAGAGCAAGTCATAAAGAAATAAACACTTTTTCTCATAGAACCTTTTTAGGTTAATATGAAAGACTAAAAAAAGCATGGGAAATTATTGAACCAGTTTACTGTAACAGATCTTGGCAGATGCAGTGTGGTGCCTGAGGGGGAACAGAACATCAGACAAATGATACATCAGACCTAGTAAAGATAAGTGCTAAAAGTTTTAGAAAAGTTCTTGTTCACTGATGTATTGTTCACTCTCTGGCCCTGCACTAGTTTCAAAACAACATTCATTTTAAAGCATGCTCAGAAATACCATGTGTCAAACCATGCCACGAGGCCATCAGAGTGATGAACATACAATTTCAGGCCACTGCAGAACAATAAGGATTAACTGAAGTAAAGATCACCACTTAACCTTTACCACTGGAAAAACATAGTACTACAACCGGCATGGAGGTAGAAACAGAAGCTCCTTCTGAACACTGCTCCATTCGCAGGGCAGAGCTGCAAGACTGACAGGCCAGGGTACAAACACAGAGTTCAGTAAAGACGGAATCACATTTTCAAAGACAGATCAGAATGGCTCAGGACATACGTAGTTTTAATGATAGTAAAGCGTTGATGATGCAGGGTGGCATCCCCAAAACTCTCTAATGAGCGACCTGCAGCTTGGTTTCCATCCAAATGTATTGGCAAAAATGTTAATGTTTCCATCTACTATCGTTGTGTGATTATTAGGAGTTGGTTCATTGAGATAAGATAATAAGCAGGCAGTGCCAATTCTCCATTCACAGTGGGCTTGTTTGCCACCATGTAATCTTTGAATCTGAAATGCACCGTATCTTTACTCCTCTTGGTTTGTCTGTAAAAATCCCAAAACAAAATTTTTAAAAAAAAATCCAACTATATAATTGACCTTAACATTATTTGAATGTTTGCCATAAGACCACCACTAAAATTAAATCAGAAAAAATAATAATAAATAAAGCACTGTGTACATACAGCTTAATATTTTTTACAGTCTATATAATCCTTAAAGAGCTTGGATGTGTTTGAAGCCAGCATATTATTGGTAGGTCATCCACATCTTCAAGGCCCAGAGTTTTCGCTGTCATCTCTCTGTCAGATGAAGTAATGTTAATGGAGGGTTAGTGTGTACTGCTCTGTGTCTTGTGCTTTTCCTTGTTTAAACTCAAAAAAGAGTCCTTAATGAATCCTGAGATCTCAGTAGTACTCTTTTTTTTCAACTGGGTACCTCGCAGGTGACACTTAGCTTAAATCCAAAGAGCTATGCACTTTCAGAATAATAATCAGCTCACATCTGATGGATGAGCTAAGAAATTAGAAATGTGACAGATGCTATCTGAATTCACACAACACAACCCCCCAAGCATTCTTCTGCTGTCTCAGAGTTCAACGTTCAAGTATGAATTGATGTCGAAGGGGACAGCAGGAGAGACTCCTTTCCTTTTCAAGGGTCTTTAATCAGCTGGCAGCAGAGGGGTAGACATCGATTCAACAGAGATCCCTGCTAGGTGAACTCAAATGATGAGGTTTAGATCATTCTCAGGCTTTGGATTTGGAGATTCAAAGAAAACTAATGGCACATATAGAGAATTAGCCACATAAGTAAGAATGATAATGTGACTAAAGGCTTCATTAGTTTCTTTTTACACTGCAGGGTCACAATGTCACTGTTGTACAAAGATATGTTGACAGAGATTCAGTCAAGTTCTATCCGATATCTTAACAAATACCTGCCACCCAACAAATAACTTCCCTAAATTCCTGTGAATTAATATTAAATCAGCATCAGTGAATAATAATAATAATCAATCAATTCATTAGGGATACTGCAGTTTCAAAACCAATCGTTCTTGAATATGAAGGAGATTCTCAGATAACTGATTGCACACTGTCAATCAACATTGATACATTTATTTACAGTAGTCTGATATCAAGGAGTTGCTAACTGGAACTGTCAACAACATCGAGGTGCAGTTTTAAACATTTATTAATCCAGGGAAGGTTTAAGTGCATGTAGCTACAAATTTGCCTCAGATTAGTACTCTCCCACAGTGCACATTAACAGCAAAACTAGTAAACTGGGATGAAGGTTGTTGCGTAAGTGGAGTAAGTGCAATGTACATGTGGAACCTTGAAGAAAAGGTGCCGTTAGATATTCCGCTTTACGATCAGAAGCACCTGTGTTCTATTACTGTCCTCTTTAAAGGTAATACATCTGTTTCAAACACTGGCAGATGTCCAGTCTAGAGTTAATATGATTCAACCTTTTCAATTACATGTTCAGCAGGTTATGAGCAGAAAACGCCCAAAGACTTTGATGGTGTAAGCCGATTTTCTTTTTTGCTTCAATCCTAATTGAGTCTTATCGAGCTGCTGATTGGATCCTGATAGGACTCCTCCGTCATCTGATTGCTTGCCAGCTGTAATTTATTTTATAATCTAATTAAATCAATTGGCAATGTTAAAGAGATGTATTACTACTAAGTCTTTTTAGCAATTCCACTGAGCTTTGGCATTTATTCATCATAATCTGGACCCTATAGTTAATTAATATGGTACAATAACATTATGTTTAATTACTGAAAAATTGGTTACATTTAATTATCCTTTCTATATTGTGGATCTACAAAGATGAATTATTTGAAGGCCTTAAAATAAGTCCTAATTTAATTGATTTTATATAAGAACAAATATCCGCTCAGACCTCAAAAGTGGACTGATTATACTAAAAACAGTCATTAAATGGTATTATCTTTTGTTTATTTTAATCAACTTTTAAAGCCAATTGGCGATCAGCTGAATACTGTGACTTAACTGTGTTGACAGGCCCCAAAATTGAGGTTGAATTGGCAGCAAACTTGCAGTGGTTTATGATGCCCTGAAACACAAAAACAATCACTTCATTTGTCACGCTTAAATTCCCATGGAACGATACTTCAAATTCCCAAGACATGCAGTCTGTACATCACAAACTCATTACACGCTTATTACAAGGCAATTAACAGCAGTGAGCATATGAGCCAGTTCAAGAGATATATGACAGTCCTCATTCTGCTAAATAATCATCCAAAAAAATGGGATTTTGGCACCGTAGACTTGATGTATGCTTGTTTATTGCTGTCGTTGTGATTTGCCAAAATGCTCTCTGAACGTAAGAGCAGACTGCAATGTTACTTTACTGAGATATACCAAATGAATCTTTTATTAAAAGTCAGCTATCAGCCAGACAGTGTGTCTCTCTCATATGGATATGATAAAGGTTGTTTCATTTCACTGTCTGTTGGAAGCCCTGAAAATAAATTAATTCTAGTGGGTTCTAATTTTTGGAGTATGTTAATATACTTATTGATGTTAGAAATTATTTTAACTTTCTTTCCAGGAAGTTTGAATCTTATTGTTGCAGGTGTGAAGCTGTTGGCTTTTTGAGTAGCTACAGGAGAGCTGGGGGGTGAAATGTCCATGCTAGTACTATAGTGGGGAAATAAATTAGCTTGGGTGGGAGAATGGTGGGTGATTTAGGGATAAACGTGGATTCATTTCAGAGCCAATCCATGCATTACTACTGCATATCCGGTAAGCCAGACTAAGGTATAAACAACTTTCTTAGCTACATTGAGCTGATGATTTATAAAGAGATTGAGTGTCACATACCTCAGGGGCACTCAGATCAAAAATGAAATGAATGACTGAAAATACAAGGGGCTAAATTAATGGGGTTGTTTCAGGTAATGCTGGGAAGATGAGATAAGATCCAGGAAGGCAAAGGCCATTGGGTCAACTTCAGGCAGACAGGAACAGTATCCAGGCAGTTAGGCACTGAGTGTGTTGAAGCCAGTTGGTAAAAAGCATTCTATTTTTTTATTTTCTTGTGCGAGTACTCAATCTTGGTCTTTACATTAAAAGACTGTCTGTTCTAGTGCCACATGAAGTGCAGCCTTTGATACAGTCGATTAATTGATTCTTTTAGACTTCAAAGACTGATTGGCCTTTCTGGTACTGTTCAGGTTCAGAAATGTTCATCTAAAAGCTATAAAATGAATTGTGGTGTTCCTCAAGGTTCAATTTTAGGTCATTTTATAACTTGTATATGTTGCTACTTGGAAATGTCATCAGGAAGCACGACATTTTCATAGCTATGCTGATGACACACAGCTTAAAGTTGTACTCTTCATCTATTTAATTGCCTTTTAATTTGCCGTTAATATCTATCAAAGAGTGAGTTAAAACAATGGTGATTGATCATATGAGCCACTAAGGAGCACTTCTACTTGACTTTTTTGCCAAGTATTCCAATATCTGGGTCTGTGGTGACATTTGCGGGCTAGATGTTAGTAAGCCGCCATGTTATTGACGCTGCTAACGACGGTTGATCTGTCGGTGCAGATGCTCATGAACATTGATGCTGCATTCGCTGTAATCGTAAATTAGAAATTTCATATTCAGAGTCAGGCTTGTAATCAGGGTAGAAGTATAGTGTGCGTCCACTATCATGTAAACAAACAGAGCTGTAAACCCATTTAATAGTCTGTTTAAAATACAAACCTACACTCAGGAGGACGGTAAAAGGTTGTATTGATGTTGCATGTTAGTTTCAATGTTAAATCTCAAATTAATTGTTGAAATTTGAAAGTGTGGTTTTGTTAACAATGGTTGTGTCAGTATCTCTGTCCTGTCAGGCCCTTCCCTCTTCCTTTTGTGTGAGTTTGTCTCCCTCTGTCTGTTTTCCCCTGCTTGTGTCTTTCAATTCGGTCGGGCTCACATTCGACGCCAGACTGTTTTCGCATCATGTCTCTCTTGGATGGCTCACAATTAACCATGCTCGTTTGCCATATCCGTTGCTCTGTTTTTCGTTAACTGTTTCTTTTGTTTTACTTTCCCGAGTTCCTGTTTGTCCACCACCCGTTGTTTGTCTCCTGATCCCACGTTTTTTATTCGTCATCTACACCCGGACCCTGTTCCTGTTTTCCCCGCTCCCTGGACACTGTTTATTTTTTTTACGATTAAACGTTTGTTTACCTCTTACTCAGTGTCCTTGTTTTCATTTGGATCCCACTCCTCAGAGTTATTCCCTGCACTGTTCATGACAGGTTGCGAGCTGTAATAGCCCTCGGTGAATTTATTTCATAAGGGAGTAACAGAAGTAGAAGTAGAACTTGTCAGTTCGTAAGGTACAGTTGTTAGTAACTGCAGTTAGCTCTCAAATACCTGGCTACCATTAGCACCTCTTCTGCTTCTTCTTCTCCTCTGGTAAAACATTGCACATTGTGGTATACGGGATGTGGTGTAAATGGTATGTATACTCAAATTACTTGTGCATTGTGGGTATTTTATACTTGACTATAAAGTGAATGAAATTAACCACGACAGAATTTGGGCACCACTTAAAAAAATTTCGTACTATACACCATATAGTGCACTACTTCTATGATTGGGAAAAACTTCAAACACAGCTAGAGACTGTTGCTAGTTTTAAAAGCAAACTCAAGACCTACCTTTTTAACCTGGCTTAAAATCAAGATTTATTCATTCATCCATTTCATTATTTATTGTATTTGAGATTTTTAGCCTGGCTTTTAATGGTTTGTAATTGTAAATTAATTTAGTTTTTATCTATTTCTTTGCCTATCGATTTATGTACCTCAGTATGTTTTTATTTGTTCATTTAATTTTTATTTATAATCTAGCCCTTTGTGTTTCCTCATGGTAAATTGATGAGATTTATCAGTTCCTGTTTTAATGAATGCTGTTATGTACTGTTTATGTGTGTATATTTATTTCCTGTTTTTATGTATGTGACCCATTATGTTTTGTTTTGTTTTGTTTGTTATATATATATTAGGGGTGGGGGTTCTGTATGCTTCTTTCTCTATTCAGACTAATATTAACTGCAAGCACGATAAACTTCACATTTTTTGGCTTGATCTCTAGCATGCAGGAGCTTTTTGTCAGTGTTGTATTATTTTAAAATCTAAAACATGGATCATCCATGGTCTATATACTTCCAGATTTAAACAATACTAAATGTTTAGCCCTAATATATTTGGTATTAATAATTGCCTTAAAAGACCCTGCTAATGAAGCCTTGTTTGGCCTGGAGGCAGTACCACTTTGTAAGTGCCGTCTGTCTGTCTGCCTGTCTGTCTGAGGACTTTTGTAATGTAATGAAGCTTCAAACTGCATATTGGTCCTCCCTGTGGTCCGCCCTGCTCAGCCCCTTCATCTCACTAATCCTTCCTTTGCAGATTCCCCAGGTAAGGTAAACTGAGGGAACAGTGCAGTGGTTGCAGTTCAACAGTGCATGTTAAGAACACTTCTGATACGGGTTATTGTAATCGTCTCACATGGGGAAAGCTGACTTCAGGATACCCAAAGAGATGGTAGTGCAGTTACGGTGGACAGTTTTGAATATTTTTAGAGTCCCATTTAGGGATTAGACAAGAAGCAGAAATACCTACACTACATGACTTTCAAGTACTTGTTAAAAGTTTTCTTTTTGTCAAGAAGCAAGTACTGCAAGGAAATCTCTTCCATCTGCTGACTGGGGCCAGAAAGAGAATTCAACATTACATTGCTGTTATTGCAATCATTTTTGAATTTATTTAGCAGTGTGTTGAGGACCTTATCTTATACCCAAAGATAACCCGATTCTGCAAAATACTGCAGAGTGGCTACACTCAGAGACTTGAGGAAAAGGAAATGTTGGAAGGGAGTATGAGGCCATCTCTTTGGTTTCTATTAGTAAGATAGCATAGATGTAAAACATAAATAGGGTCAGCCGGTAGCTAAGAAACGGCGTAAAAAACATACAGCAAAACTAAATATTCTACAGTATAATAAATAACGAATACTGAAACAAATACAAACGAAGCTGAAGGAGGTCGAAGACAGGGCACATAGAGACAAACGGAGACAGACAACCATGCACACTCACATTCACACCCACGGACAATTTAGAGTCATCAGTTAAACTAAACACGTGCATGTCTTTGGACTGTGGGAGGAAGCCGGAGAACCCGGGACAATCCACGGGAGAACATGCAAACTCCAGATTTGATCTTGTATTACTTTATTATTTTTTGCTTTTTGTTTCCATATGCAAACAGAGATATTTAGAGACATCCTTCCGTCCATCCTTCATTTACAGTAAAAACTTTTGCTGAAAAATTAAATAATACTGATTTGGTGATACAGTGATAGACATTTTATCATCATCATTAGTCAAATATTCATTTTGTACAAGACTTTGTGTTTAGGACTTTTAATTATTAATTAATTATCAATTGAAAGCAGACTAACAGGCTAAACCAAGATGATGAACATTAAACTTGTCAATCAGGACGTCACCACTGTCATAGTGTTAGCATGCTATAATGCGCTTTTAGCTCAAAGCACAAGTATAACATAACAGAGCTGCTAGTGAGGCTGTAAATTAGAGCCTTGCATGGGAGTGTTTTCTTAATCCTGCTCCTGGTGGATTTTTGACCATTACCATCCACACCTATGTGTGTTGGGTAGATTGAGCATTGATGTACTGAAACATGTTATTTTACTTTTTTATTCATCTTTATTGAAAATGTTACAAATGATAATAATACAAACTAAATAAAGCGAATGAGCAGTAAAAAGGAAAGCAAAAAAATAAAACAAGCAAATGGGATCCTCAGAATCCTAAGCGATAAATACATGACTCAAATAATATAGTTCATGTTCAAAGGGATAGGAGGAAGTTAAAAACATTTCTGGTCCTAAACCCTCTTAATTTTTGTAATTATTAATTATTAATCGCAAACAAAGTAAAAATTCTGTTTCAGTCGGAAAAAATCACAGCAAAACAATAAAAAAGAGAAAAACAAGAGATACAAACAGACAAAAAAATGAAGAAAATAAACAACAACAACAACAACAAACAACAAACAAACCAAAAACAGAAATTCACTGCTCCAGCTCATAAGAATTCAAAGTTTTGTCTTTGAAGAGGTTTTTTTGCTTTGATATGCAGTATGGCACATTCTTTCATCTCATCATCACAGTTGTTCCACAGACTTTGTTGTTACACAGTCTAGTTTTGTACTGGTTCTTATTGGTGGTTTTTGGAATATACAGGTTTTTCCTAACTTAAGATATTGGCTTTCTCTAAATAAATAGAAGTATTAATAAAGATTTGCATACCTGTCAGTAACAAGAAGCTGAATTATGCTCAAGTGCACTTGAGCACTTACATACTGGTGTCATAATTACATTTATTCTAGTACAATAAGAGCAAAGTTACATTGTACAGTGCCATGGCAGTGTGTGCAGATGAACGATGTGTGGCTTCCCTCAGTGAATCCCTTTGGTGGAGGTCAGCCAAGAGTCCGGTGCAAATCTTGGTAGACCTTCGCTGCTACGTCCCTTTAACACACTAATCAGGAGCAGCACTCCTAAATCCAGGGACCCAATGGTTATTTTTGCACCACCTGAACATGAACATGAATATTTGCTACTACCACCAAGATCTGCACACAGGACTCAATCCATAAAAGAGACGAACTGTAAAAGCATCCACGACCACAGCTTAGAACTACAAAATGCACAGCGGCTGAATTCTCATGGTAACAAGAGATCACGGAAGAATCGAGTTCACGTCACACAAAATACATCTTGTCAGGCTCCAAGTAAGGCATCTGTGCTTCGGCCAAAAGTCCACCGATCAATTGTCCTGTGCTACTGGCAGCGAAGAGGGGAACGGATGATGAGACGACCACTCGTTCAAAACAACAATAGCGGCACCGAAAGAACATCACTTTTTTCAGAACGAAAGAAAACAACCATCTTTTCTTGATGTAAATGTTTTTTTCCTTTCTGCTACTGTTGACTTCGGTGAGAGTTTAATACACAGGTTCCAGTAATCACCTGCCCTATCCCAATCAGTTTCTAATGATTTCTCTCAGATGGTTCCGCGAGAAGAACAATCTGATGAGTCAGGTGAGCCCCCATCAGCAGCAGAGTTAAAACCGCCCGCCCGATTTGTGTTGGGGGCCACAGGATCCCAATCCCAATGCAGTCCTTTGGGTTTAGGACTTTGCAGTTTTTTACAATTTTTTCCTTATTATAGGCTTTGAATACTTTCTCAATAACTAATTAAAAGGGGTTGCAGAGCTGAGTCACACTGTGCAGCCAGGAACTACAGCACTGAGATGAAGCACCCGGTACGTGTCCAGTGGCTAGTGCTGTTTCATTTGGAAATATTAGATGTAATCATTTTGAAAGCAAATGACCTAATTTATAACAATAACAGCTTCTTGGTGTCCCCCCAGATTTTTACAAGGCAGGACAACTTCTATGATTTATGAATTAATCATTTATGAGTATATTTAACTAATTCGGGCCTTGCCTTTGAAGGTAGAGCATTGGGTCAGATACATTACATAACCTCAACCAAATTCATTCACACATGTACACAGTGTGCAGCGCATGTGGAGGTTTCAGAAGCTGTGCCTGCTGTGAAGCAGAAATTTCAGGCACACACGTTTCTGATCTCCCCCTTGACAAATCACTTTGATGGTGATTTGCTTGTCTGTTTGCATTCACAGCAACTGTCCTGAATTTTCTACAAGTCAATTTTCCCAGCTTGCATGCATGTGGCGCTTTAAAATAGTCCCTTTTCCGGCCTCCAACTGACAGCGGACAGTATCCAAGATATCATGGTTAAAATAATTAAACCTCAGGAAGTGGCACGATGACTTTGTAACTGTCACTCAGGCTTATGCTGATTTATATTTAAATGTTCATGTATGTTGCTCTTCTCCTTCATGGTTTGTCCCATTTCATTATGGTTACTATAGAAACAAAGAGAGGAAGAATGCATTTAGTTGTAACTTCTGCCCTCTTTAAGTCTGGTTAACTTTAAGTGTAAAGGAGTGAGGTTTATAATGCACAATATACACCTTGAAATATGTGGATTAAGTCTGTAATATAAACCCATGTGCTCCAATATGAGCACACCGGTTTATATTACAGACTTAAATAAATATATGTTATGTAATTATGTAGAAATGTCCTCTATCAGTTAGTGAATTCTAGTAGTCCAAAATGATTGATGCAAATTTTTTTTGTTTAATGTTCAACACATTAACCTGTTTTCCGTGCAAACACACACACACACACACACCCACTAACTCTATCAACTACGTCACGAACAGCTCGATCCGCGCAGCTCAAACTTTGGATCTCTGATAAACATTTTAAGTAATAAGTGGAAAACATATTTTACTGAGTTAATCATATGTACTTTAATGGATCTCCACTAGTGATGTCCAAATGAAGCTTCATGAACCATTTTCATTATTTTCCAGTCCACCACATAGAGCTGTCTGTTCAACAAAGGGTTGAAAACACACTGAATTACCATTTATTGAGCCCTTTTGTTTAAACCAAGAGCAGCATCTAGTGGGCTCAACAAATACGACTAATGGTTCATGAAGCTCCATTTGGACATCACTAGTCTGAAGTTACTTTTTTGTTCCTAACTTCCTATTAATATTTAAAGACACACCAGCACCTAGTGGATTTCTTTATCATAAAAAGGTTTTTCAACAAGATATAGTGAGTCAAAATGTGCTCTATGTCTACCAAACGTTGAGCAGAACGTTACTGTTGCAGTGCAGAAATTAGATGATTATCTCATATAATCTCTTCATTGAAAATAAATGCCAAAGGTGAAGTTATGACCAGTCTTTATTGATGACATTTCAGCTTTAAAGTATGTAACCAAAGTCAAAATATCTGGCTTTCCACATCACCTCCACCTAAAATATCAAGTCATTGAAAACTGGCTCATGGTTTGATATAAAACACACACTCACCCACACAAGCACACACACACACACACACACACACACACACACACACACACACACACACACACACACACACACACACACACACACACACACACACACACACACACACACACACACACACACACACACACACACACACACACACACACACACACACACCAGCTCTGTGCTGACCCCATTATATTCACACTCATCCTTTGTAACATTTAGCTTTACAGTGTTGGTCATCTAAAAATACACATCACACCTCTAAAACAGCATCCAAAGCCAAATGATGCTGCTGCTTCAAAGTGCATCAGCAGATCAGAAGCCTTCAGAGTGACAACAGTAAAGTGGACTGTCGTACTGACTACCAAATGTATTGTTTTTTCAGTTGTTGATGCTGAAAGTCATTAAACGAAAAAGAAAACACTTTAAAGAGATCTTATGTGTTAAAAAAAGGTGCTCCATATATAATTTTGACGTCAACATTCCCATATTCATTTAAGACATTATAATAATGACAGTAAATGCACCAGACAGTTTTAGATAGGTCTGCATTTTACAGCACAAATACTGCACGCTCTCAGTGAAAACCAACAACAGATGGTGGAAGCAATGAATGTGTATTGGCTAGTGGGAGAGCTTTGTAGTGGCCTTCAAAACAAACATATACTGTAAGTGATGGAGGATGGGAGGGAGAATGGTGGCACAGTGTAACTCTGGCAGGAAAGAGCAGCAAAGGTTGTTTGAATTGTCTGCAGTCCTGGGTTTTTACAGCCATTAGCACTGACAATACAGCGAGATAAAGGTAACCAACACTCTTCATATTGGTTTCATTTGTTCCTGTATTTTTAAATAAAATTGAAAATGTTAAGCCGGGATACACGGTGGTGTAGTGGTTAGCACTGTCGCCTCACAGCAAGAAGGTTACAGGGCCTTTCTGTGCGGAGTTTGCATGTTCTCCCCGCGTCCAAAGACATGCACGTGTTAGGTTAATTGATGACTCTAAAATTGCCCGTAGGTGTGAATGGTTGTCTCTGTTCGTCTCTATGTGCCCTGTGATAGACTGGCGTCCTGTCCAGGGTGTACCCCGCCTCACGCCCGATGTCAACTGGGATCGTCTCCAGCACCCCCGCGACCCCGACCCCGGGATAAGCAGTTGAAGATGAATGAATGAATGAAGCTATAAGCCTACGACATACAGTTCTCACATTAAATACACTAGTACACCGCTCATTTGGGGCGTGCCAATTTGGAGAAGAACAGTGGCTTGTCGCCTGGTAGTGCTGCCTGCAGTCAGGGCATGACGTTCTGAAGGTGAGTGCTGGTAGCTTGACCCACAAAAGTGCTGCCTCTTCTTTTACTCAACTTTCTGTGGACATATTTTTACAAAGTGGGTTGAGATTATAGTAAACCATGCAATCGTTTTAACAATTCTAACACAACTATAATGAAATGTGCCCACTAGCTTTTTTCTTTCCTTTCCCCTCTTCTCATTATTATCTACCTTCAGCACATGACACACATGGATACATATGATTAGCATAGCCAGAGAGAATGTTTTAAGAAATTAAAATGAAACTAACCAAAACCTGAACATAGCCTAACCATGAAGCTAAATGTAGCACCCTATTTGTCAACATCAAAGAAAGGGAACACTGTTTGTGATGGATCCCCTAAATGCCAGTTTGATATATCAGATACCCCTAATGCCAAACAGGAAGCTCGGAATGTGTTAAGGGCCTTTCTCTCTGTCTCTCTTCGACCCCTTCTGTCCTTGGACCAACTATGATCTCCCCCTCCCTTCTTCACTCTCGCTAAATAACTCATCATGAGAGACCCCTCTTTGAGAAAAATACATTTTAAGAGTTAAATAAACAGACACTGTCAAAAAGTGAAATTAACCAATTTTGCTTATAGGAACAAGATACACTTCTCCACCTCTCTCTCTCCCCTCCTGAGAGATAAGTTTTATTGCCCTCAAAAGGCCCACAAAGAAAGAGGGAGTTTCCCCTGTTTCCCATTTTCCCCAGTTTAAGCGGGGAAATGAATGCATCTCATTATCTCAGGCCACATCTTGGACACTGGACTTAAGGAGCAGATACTAGTCTTTTGTCTTCCGCGTTTCTCTCAGTCTAGTCTCCGTACAGTGTCCTTGTGTCTTCTCCGTAGTTTTGTCTTCTCCTCAGGCCCATACGTTCCTAACCATTGTACAGTCTTTTACTTTCCGCCTGACAAAGAAGTATAGTGTTTTCTTTGATTAGTAACGTTTTATTATCATGTCATATATTGTTTGAAGTTAGTGCTTGTTTTATTGAGAACAAGCTTTTAATATCTTGGCCAGTTAAATTAAGCTTTAGTTCACAGCTTGAGGTTACCCTTTAAGTTTATATTGAATCCAGTATTTGCCAGGACCTTGAAAAGTGACAAAATGACTCTCATCCACTTAATCAAGCTGTCCCTGCTGATGAATCCAGAAAGATTATTTTTGGCGAGCTGAAGATTTAGAGTTAACAACAAAGTAACCCTAAACACGGAACATCCATTGCCACAGTGAAGCGTCGCTTATCAAGAGACTGCCGTGTGCCACCCTGTTGGACAGCCGGTCCACTCTTTTGCCTCTGACGAATCCTCTGATGATCTGGTTTTGCCAGCCCTGCACCTTGGGAAAGACCAGGTATTTTGCATGTCTAGAAACTGCTCTGGAGCTGTGAAATACATCTCCTTCCTCTTGGATTCCCTCTTCAAAGCTGAGTGTTTGGAGAGATCACGTGTCATTGGTACTTTAATGAGCAGATCTAGTGGCCATTTGATATAAGATTTTACTTTCAATAAAGGTATGATTAGAAATAGTATTTCCATATCATAGCTTTGCCTTGCCCATCCATGCTCTGTGTTATTTTCATGTATCATTTAATGTTATAACCTATTATGTATATATGTATATAAATATATTCATATTTTTGTAGTGAAACCCCCCAAACCAAAGTTGTTGTGTGTGATCTTACATTCTGTTTTGCAAAGAGTCTTGAGGTCACTGTTTTAGTAGAACAAGCATTTTCAGATTGAGATTGATAACATTTAATTCATAAAAAAAAATTGATATTAAAGTATTATTTAATTCTTGCAGGTGACTAGGTTACCATGGGTGATGGTGGTGCCCATTTTAACAGGGAACAATTAATTCACTTAATTATTAATTAATAAGGTGATTCATTAATTTATTAAACACATAATTCTTATGGTAGGATATCTCCTACCTACTTTCATCTTTCCCTACATTAACCAAAGGCCAATTTTAATATTAGATTTTGGGCCATACAAAATATGATTCCAGTTGTCATTTTACAACTGCAGAATAGTGTATCAAATTCCTAATTAGTTGTATTCCCAAGGCTCACTTCCTTTTCAACTGGAACTGCTGTTCTACTTTGAGCAGTTCTTCTGTGTCAGTAAGAACTACAATGAACAGAGTCTTCATTTATTTCCCTCGTCACCAGCACCCCCTTCAATGGCACTCACTCAGCCAATTATTATGCCCTATGTCAGTAATAGGAGAAATAGGCTAATAATTCATTCATTCGTGGAATTAAATTTTCATTTTCCTGGAGGTCAGAGGTCAGACTGGAGCTAGTAGGGATTCAGTGTCTTGCTCAAGGACACTGGTGTATTCAAAGAGGAAACTGGGAGTGGGGACTAATAATGAGAAATGGCCTGTGAACATCAGGAAGGTTAGCAAGTAAAAGTAAAGATCATATACACTATTTTGTCTTTTTCTCCTCTTTAACCTGATGGACAATTGAAACTGTGGTGTCCCATCAGAGCAGACAGCAGTACACTCTCTTATCCTTCTTCCAGACCTTTGCCATTATCCTGTTCTCTTTTCATACATTAACTGTCGGCTAAATTGCTGTAATGTGTGATATGCTTGACACGAAAAGTGGAGCTAAATGTTGTGCAAATAGATTCGACCAGGGATGGCAATCAAAATACACAGGCGAATATGTGAAATATACTGCTCTCCTCACAGTTGCTTTTCATTTATGCGTTGGTAAAAAAACACATATCATGAGCCTTAAAAGTACTCCTAAAAGTTACTTCCAAGGTTCCTTTTTTACCTAGTGTCTGTCCTGAGACAAATTGTCTTAACCATTATTCATTCATGCATTCATCTTCAACCGCTTGTCCCTGTCAGGGTCGTGGGGGGCTGGAGTCGATACCAGCTGACATCGGGCGTGAGGCGGGGTACACCCTGGACAGGACGCCACTCTATCGCAGGGCACATAGAGACGAACAGAGACAGACAACCATTCACACCTACGGGCAATTTAGAGTCACCAATTATCCTAACAGGTTCATGTCTTTGGACTGTGGGAAGAAGCCGGAGAACCCGGAGAAAACCCACGCAGACACGGGGAGAACATGCAAACTCTACACAGGAGGGCCAATTTTCTGTATGTGTGGTGAGAACTTGAAGTTGATCTTCTCTCATCATTTACTTCATTCATCACTGACAAAACCAAATCAGCTGTAAGGTTTCCACCATAACCACTGCCTGATCCTGCAACAAACTGTATTCTATTAATGTTTTACATCAGACCCTATATAAGCATGAGGTCTTGCAGCCTCAGGTCCAGGCTGTTGCCAGTAATGCTTGCCTAATGTAATATCTTCTTTACAGGCATCTAAGACAGTTGAAGATCATGCAGAATTCACAGCCCAGACCCCAGAAAAAAATCTTAGGGCAACATCCTACAGACACAGATGCAGACAGCATTATTTTGGTTTTACCAAAACAGGTTTCCCATCTTTCTCTGCCCAACCCCAAGCCTTTCCTAACCTTGACCCCCGTACACACACATGTTTCATTCTGATTTTCAATATCAGCAGCTGGTAAATGTCTAAACTCTAAATGGTCACCTTTATTGTAAGTAATATACATATTGGGCTCATTTTGACTGACACGATATTATTTCTTAACTAAAATTCAAACAAATAACTCTCACTTAAGCAATATTTGGGATTTCTTTTCAACTCTGATGGATATAACTATAAGGATATGCCTGTTTCTACAAGAGCAGCCTTTAGTGAAAAACAGACGGGCATGAAGGAGACTGTCTTGGCCTTATGGCTTTCTGTGGCATGTCATTAGTCTGCCTAATTAGATAATAATGACTGCCTTCCGTTACAGGCTGGTGTAGTACACATGGTGCGCATAGCTTCAGATCACCTTACCCATGCCAAGTGAGTCAACTCGGCTGACAAAGTAGTTCAGAGATTGTTTTCTCTCCCCTCTTATGTCTTCACTCACACAACCAGTCATCTTTCTTTTGCATTCTCAGCCGCTGCCAGGGTTGAGCACAGGCTGAAATGCTATTCTGACAGACAAGCCGGCAGACTCATTACTGTGTGTTCACAGTAAAATATATGAGGAATGCTGTCCATAAAAGACAGGGTTTCTCAAATACTTTACACTTCTTGAGGCAATACTTGAATGAACATACACAATATAAAAGATGGCCCCCCGTCAGTGAGCATCACAAGGCACACAATCAGGTATATTTTCAATAAAGTTTTATTCTTTTGTCCCTTTAGAGGCTGTCTCTTGAAACGTTCAATAATAAATATTCAGAATGTCTTCCAATAATGGTTTCAGCACACAGTGATGACTAGGCCCCATTGTGCAAGTAATGGAAAGGTGGTAAAATGAGTTATGGTGGGTTTACTTCACAACGCATGCCTGCCTTTGTCTAATTTTAACAGGGAGTGCAGGCAGGGTATTGTGTTTTTTTCATAAGTTTAAGATTCTAGTTTAGAAAGTATAATTAAAACACAAAATCTTGGGAAATATGAATATATTCTACAGTTGTTATCAATGCACTAGAAAAGGGGCAAATGATGTCTGGGTTAGAGCTGCCTGAGTAAAAACGTACAAAGTCTTTTGATTCATTTTCATCTGGTTTTTCAGATGAGGGTTTGTACAGATGAGGTTCACAGGTTTTCAAATGTCACTGAAATCTGAAAGTAGTACACTTGACACAGTGTGCTTTATGAAAATGTTTACAATTATGTTTTTGGTTTTCTCCTCTTACCTAAACCACAGACAAGGTTGAAACAGAACTACTTGGTTACATTTAGGCAACAAAACTACTAGGTTAGGAACAGATCATGGTTTGACTTAAAATTATATAAGGATAAGGTTTGTTCCTTGCTGTGTTCTAGGTATAAGTGTTTTAATGGTAGTATCCAATTTGAGAGACCGTATAAGGGACGGACTGGATGTAGAGAGGTTAATGTGTGTCAATAAAGTTTACAAAAGAACAAAAAAATAAATAAATTCAACACACTTAGTGACCATGAACGTGACAAGACAGAGGGCTCCAAAAGAACAGACAGACCTCCAATTGCATCTTACCACCAAAGAGGCCGCTAGAAACAAAGTATCTCAATTCTTATGGATTATGACTTTAAACTGTGGTTTGAATGGCTAGAGGGGGCAAATCAGACTGTGGAGGCAGGAAGGCGTTATCAGTGAAGAGTGACCAAGGAGTTACAGTCAAGGCAAGCGGTGATAAGAGCATGGATTACTGTTTCACAATCTTGTAAAGCCTCACACACACAGACACACACACACTGTCCACACCCCGATCTATTTTACATTACTGTGAAAATGGGCCTCAAGTTCAAATTAACATTCAGGTGTGCTTTCGTCAATGAAACTGTCCTGTTGAATAAATACAGTCAAGATATGGCTGTCCCGATTATAATGAGTGTGTTCATGTCATATAAATCACCGCTGCTCATTAATAAGAAGTAATGACTGTTTCAAAGACATTGATAATGGCCACTGTGATGTGGGGACAACAGACGCCTTCAGTCTAAATCAAAACAATTTAAGGGGTTGATTTCCTGCAATGACTGCCAATTTATCTGGTGAGATGAACATTACGCTTGAGCAACCTGGGAGTATAAAACGAAGAGTCTTCTTGTCCACTCCCCCGTCTCTACACTGCAAATGAAACACCTCCTACCTGGAAAACAGGTCTCATCATGCAATCAACCAATCCATCATAATGAGGCACTAGAGGAGCAGTGATCATTACCAACACAAATCAAACATTTCAATAACAGTAAATCACAGCAAATCACCCCAGCTGTCAAAAAGTCATCCCACCCTCATGAGAAATATTTGGGTGTTTTTCTATTTAAATGCAAATTTAGCAACAGGTTTCTGCAGGTATGGAGCTCTAGCCAAGGCAGTTATTCATGATTTTATATATAAAAAGCAGTAGGATTGAAATAGAGTGGCCATGTGTAATACAGAAATACTGGTGCATTATGGATAAAAGGCTCAGTCATAATTTCTTAAAAAGTTGATTAAACAAGATAAACCCAGACGGTACACTCTGAAGGCCGAGGTTTGCTTACAATGAACAAGTTCTTATGAAATGTGAACAGACTGCTTTTAGAGACAAAAATATTATATAGCTGCACTGTATGGCAACACTCAAATGTGGTAAAAGCCTTTAAGCATAAAGAGGAGAAAGTCAAACAGGGACCTTTAAGGCAAAAAAATATATGACGCGGAAATGCAAAATGCTGGAAATATTTATTCTGCCAGGTAAATAGTGATGCAGACTAGAGCATTTATGTGAAAGGTAAGAAGGTAAAGAGAGGACCTGGTAAGTGCTGCCGTCCTGGGTTGAAAGCAAAGTGCAGTTTGCCATCTTGAAACAGACTACGGAGCTTTTATGTTGTTGTTGTATAAACCTCATGTCTTTATTAGGGGTTCAAATGCTCAGAAAATCTACCTTGTTCCAGAAAAAAATCATGTTACTTTATGACGATGTATTAGTCCTTCCTTCGTTCTTTGTGAAAGTATTTATGACAAAAGCAGAAGTTAAATTAATATATCTATATGGACGTGCAAATTAATCACCCCCCCCCCCCCAAAAAAAAAAAACATCCCAGCCCTTTAGACAATCTTTGTTCATTTGCATGTTTTTGTACATGATCTAAAAACATACAATGACGGATGAGTGGCAGGATTTCCACCACCCTTTAGATGTTTTTCTTTATAAAACACGCTTTAGAGTACAGCCCACATACCCCGTTCTTACCATATATTTATACTGTAAGAAGGGGGATTACACCACCTGTATCTCTAATTTACTCTGAAACTACAGAGGACAATATGTGAACAGTTTTTTTTTCATTTTTTTTCATGCCTCAGAACTTGAAAGAACAAATTAATCAAGAGCACAGTTGGCTGTCAGAAGAGTACACTAACCATAGAAATGCGTTGTGATTCATACTCGGTGTTTGTTCTTGATATTTTTATATATTTCCTGTGATGAAAGGATGCCGTGCACAGAGCTAAAGGTAAAAAGGCAAGCTCGCACCTTGAGGAGCTGTCAAACACAGTTGCCAGGGAGAAGGCTTCCAACATTTTAACACCTAAGAAATTTTCAACATGTGGTTACACCGTAATACAAGTGTGTGATATCTAGGGCGGCTAATTCTGACGACCGATAGCAGGCCACCAGCCTCCAGTAATGAAGTTTTCTGGTAAGGTGAACGATGGCTTCATAGGCTGGCAGTTTCCATGACAATACACTGTCCCCTGGACCTTTGTTCCGAAGTAAACACACAGATGTACCCCATAGTTATTCATCAGAAAAGAACAATGTTATTAGCCTGTTTGTTGATAATGAGGTCATTTTAAAATAAAAGACAAACCTTTTCCTCCCAAACCTCCACATTATTGCTCAGGTAATAGACCCTGTAATAATAATAAAGGTAATAAAGTACCCAGTAGTTAAAAAATAACTACTGTACAAGTTTTTTTTTGAAAGCCTGATTTGTTACGCCTTTAATTCATAGCTTCACAGCCTCTTCCCCTGTAAGTATTGGTACATACTGTATTTGTTCATCATTAGATGACACCATAGCTCTGGAGTAATTACACTGTACATTGTGGGCTGCAATCTTAAGTGTCACCCTATCGTGTTACCAGAGTGTTAATATAGTGTTATTATAGTGTTGCTACCTTATTAATACAGTGTTACTATATTGCAAAGACCAGGGCTATTCAATTATTGAGAATTGGGGCCAGTTGACGAAAATGATCCAAAATGAGGGGCCGGAAAAATATATCAATGGATATTGTAAAACAATGCAGGTACATAGGACTACATACAGTATATTGTCTTTATTTTATTAATGTAAATAGTAGTCATAGGCCTCAAAGTGCAACCAGTTTGTCAAAAAACAATCTATTATATGAACATACCTGTTAACCAGAGGTTTTCAATCAATTATCATGCTACTTTATAATTCTACTCCACTGCATTTATCTGATTACTTCAGTTACTAGTTACTTTACCAGGCTTAGAAGTACATATGAAACAGTTTATCCACCAAAAACTGAACTTACAAAACTGAACTGACAAAAATGAAAGTAACATAAGTGAGTAGCAAGATTTTTTTGACAATGCCTTATCAACTTATACTCTTTACACACCGATATGGCTGCAGAGTAAACACAGGCTTCATAGTGACAGAAACAAAAACTTCTCTGTCCATTCTCTGGTAAACTGATGGTTTTCTGTGTCAACTTTTCTTTGTAGAAAGAGACAAATGTTGATTTGACCGCAGATTTAATCAGACAGAAACGATTGAGAACAACAACAGAGCAGAGCTTGGCGAGAAATTGCCAAGAGGTTTCAGAAACCCACGAAGAAGAGCATAGCGAGAGCGTGTGGAGCATTGTGGCCGCTTGCCTACAGGGAGCATATGGAGTAAGTCTCACAGCATGGCGGTATTTGACGCGCTGAGACAGTAGCGCTGAGACAGTAGCGCTGAGACAGTAGCGCTGAGACAGTAGCGCTGAGATGTATACAAGAAAGGACAGCGGTCATGAATTACTTTTTCACACAGGCTTCTACTCAAAGGGCCAGGAAATATTCCTGGGGGCCGCCAATTGAATAGCACTGGCATAGACTGTATATAAAGATGGACAGGCCACTCTCCAAAAGTGGAGAGCCAGTATCCCACCCCCGCCATGTCAGTGGATGAGACATGGGCCACACTAAAAAATCAGAGTATGTGTCAAATAATTTTTTCCAAAGATGATTTATGTCCTTTTAGGTAGTGCCAATCACACTGATGTTTAATCAAGTGTGTGAGGAACTTGCAATTGGTCAGGCGGACATTTATCCACACCTGGTAAAGAACTTCGTTATGGAAGCCGAGAATGGTCAAGCTTGCGAGAAAACAAGATAAGTAACATGTTATCGCAAAACAATAAAGGTTCTTTTGCTCTTATAACTTGCAATGTTTAACAGAGATTACATAGGGAAATGCCTTCATACACTGCAGTCATCTGATGCTACAATTGTAGTCGGCCATATTGACATGACTTTGAAATATCCATAAATTGATACAATGCCTTTTGGGTCTGTATGTAGTCAGAGAATGTCCTGAACCCAAATGTATCAGTTATGTCAGGAAATAATCATTTATATTCTATTTCATGTTTTATACTTATTGTGAATATAATCCAATTAATCTTTTTCCATGTGTATTTTGTATTAACCCTTTGTGAACACCTTATATGCAAACCCAGACAAAGTCACACGTGTCCTTCCACTAACGTCACAAACAGCTTGATCTGCGCTGCTCAAACTTTGGATCTCTGAAAATGTTTCTTAATGTTTTAATGGATCTCCACTAGTGATGTCCAAATGAAGCTTCATGAACCATTTTTATTACTTTCTGAGTCCATTAGATGGAGCTCTCTGTTCAACAAAGGGTTGAAAACACTGAATTACCATTCATTGAACCCTTTTCTTTAAACCAAGAGCTCTATCTGGTGGGCTCAACAAATACAACGAATGGTTCATGAAGCTCCATGTGGACAACATTAGTCTTCACACTTATTTTTCCAAAAGCAAGCAAAAGTTTGATTTTCAAAAGAAGCCATGAAGCAGCTTTCAGCGATGTTGCCAGAGCCTTGACTTGGAGGCTGCAGGTGATCCTTATAGATCTATGCGACATCTGAGGCCTCACAATAGAAGCTGTGCTGCAGCAGATGGCACAACGACTTCAGAATCTTTTTCTGAAGCGCCAAGGTAGCTCAGCAAATCCGTCCAAGGATTCCTCTTTCATTAAGAAAAAAGGACATCCTCATAGTCCACGTGTGAACAAAAACATTTCATGACTAGAAAACTACTGTACATAAGGAAGAAGAGATGAATGAACCAGCACAGTATATCTGGCATTCCCCGCCTGTTTGCTGATGAGATATTAGCATTCATATTTTGTTCCTAGAGGGAGGAGAGCATGCCTGCAGAGCATAAAGTCCTCCTGCCTCGCCAGCTTTCCCCCTCTTTTTGAAAACTTTCCTCTCCTGGATCCTCGTGAGATGTAATTACTGTGCAGTCGACTTGTTAGACCCATAGTCCCGGGGAATGCATCTCCCTTATCGACCATTCCTAGTTGTTATTTTTAACAGCTCACATCACACAAAATGGCTGTTATGCAGTGTTCCTTTGCTAAAATGTATACAATGCTGTCACAATCAAGAGAAAAGAGTATTCAATCAAAGTGTAATGTTGTTGTTGGTTCAGATGCAGTTATTTTGTTTAGCTGTGTCATCAAACGGTTTACATTATGGCTGAAATTATAATGTGCAATATCACACATGGATGGAAATATAGATCAGTGAGCAATCATCTGCCATACATTGCCATGACTAATATTTCAGCCTTCATTTTCCCAGCAATGAGCAGAGTTGACACAAGCTCTTTAATGGTGTTGCAGTCAATACAGACCTGACTTCCCTGATCATGTTTGCCTCTTCTTGGCTCATTGGTTTTTCACGTTGCGTTTTAGAAGACGGCTTCAGTGAAACTGATCGTTCCGGCATATGACGCGTAACTACTGTTGCTGTTGTTGCTTTCAAATACGTTTCATTCTGTTCATTCATCTGCTGCATTCAAAAATCTATTCAAATCAAATCTATTAAACATTAAGAGGACAATAACTTATCTATTCGTTTTGCATGGGTTGTCACTCATTGTGTTTCCAAGCATTATTTTAGAGGGGTGGTGGATAGTAGTGATGTCCAAATGAAGCTTCATGAACCATTAGCATTCGTTGAGCCCACTACTGTAGATGAATGGTAATTCAGCGTGTTTTCAACCCCTTGTTAAACAGAGAGCTCGATCTAGTGGACTCAGAAAATGATGAAAATGGTTCAGGGAGCTTCATTTGGACATCACTGGTAGATGGGGATGTTCAGGAGTATATAAAAGGTCAACAGTAGATGCTTCATAGAAGTGTTGCACATCTTCTCAAAGCTGTAAACCTGATGATTAGTTTGCGATGCACTATGTCAGTAATGAATATTGTGTTTTGGTTAGGTGCCTATTCAGAGTTGAATGTTTAGAGTGATTAAGGGTTAAGAACATTTTGACGGAAGTATATTATAGCCATTCTCATGTGATATTATATCTCAAACGTTGTTGCAGCAGCTTTAAGGTTGTTACCAGTTCTACAACTACGGAATGGAAAAAAAACACATTAAGACACCAAAACTCTCAGGAACAGCAGCTGTGATTTGGTATCAAAAACTTTGGACATTTGGAGTTCTTTGCAAGAATAAAACTTTCCGGCATTTGAATGGCGAGTACTTATTGGCTATCAACGTATTCTCATCTCTCAAACGGGTTTTTACGTTATCGAACGAAAAGGTCTGCACAAAAATTTGTATGATATCTTACGAAAGTAGACCAAGAGATGGTGATAGACAGGAAGTGGTCCGCGACAACAAGGCACTGAAACTACTGTCCCATAACCGATTGATGCCTACAAACGATGACGGTTATGATTCCAAAAAAAAAAGGCCTGGGTTTGGTTAAGTTCTCTGGGACATGAACAGCATGCACTTAGCTATTACATGATAAACACACTGCTTAAGTGTGTATTTCATTATGGGTGATTTTTAGCCAGAGACATGAAAAACCTGTCAATTCTCAGAGCCACCATTGAGGACTTGTCAGTCCTGGCCTCCCGCACATACACCAACATCATGCAAAAAAACGTCTACTGTATCGCATTGCAAATGTTTTCTCTCCCTTTGGAGGTAACAGAATACTTTGGAAATGATTCAGGGTGTTGCGTTATGCTAATAAGAATGTGAGTTGTGCCACTTAAAAGCCCAAGTGCATGTTTTATTAATAAAGTGTGCACAATACAAAAGTCCAAAGCTGCGGAAACCTTCGCCAAGCAGAAACAGAAAGACACTCATTTAGTGTCAAATTATGCAAAAAGGAGATATAAGGAACACTCGATTGTGATGAAGACTGAGTATTTTCATGGGGCTCATTTGAAGTCTAGCACTCAGAGAAGGGGTATCCAAATAAGAGGCTCTCTTTTAATCAAGGTGGATTTCAGATAGGACTGAGAATATGTGGCGGTAGAAGAGAAGCTTCATGAGCCATAGACACCCTGCACTGCTTTCACTATGTTCCTTCATCTCACTGCTTACATAATATAATTAAACAGTTTAAGCTGGCTTTATGGACGCAAGCGCTGAATGTAGCAGTGTCAGTGGGGGGAGGAAATCCCATCAGAGGTTTCTCCCCCCCCCCCCCCTCCCCCACACACACACACACACACACATACCACACTCCCCTGTTTCCTCCTCAGCATATGTGGATAGATAACAAGAAAAAAATCTTTCTTGCATGGCCGTGCCAGGGATTGCCAGGAGGAATTGGTTTGTTCTGCAGCTCTCCGTTGCCAGCCTCACATCCTACCAGCTGCTACAGAGAAGCTGCAAGGAGGTGGCCTCTCATATCATTCTCAGGGAAAACAGGGCAGCAGTTGAAGACTGCGGGATCCATTCCATTTGATTATTGCGCCATTTGAATTATTTAACACAAATGCAGGATAGCTGGTGGTAGTGAGTTGAGGCGGAGTATCAGGGATAAGTGAGGAGAGATGAGGAAAATATATAACTGTGCAAATCAAACCCTGAGTGCTGAATTTTAAAAAATGAAATGCATTATTCATAACTAATCACTTCTGGCAGTGATTGCGTGAACACACATTGCTAGTGGTGGGGAACTGACAAAATGCACAACAAACAAAACGCATTTAAGATGTAAATACTTGTATTAAGCCGCCAACATACGGCTTCTGATTTGTGACAGGAGGAGGGTGGCACGTTTCCAAGACAATACAGGTTCCTTATCTCTGCAGTGGCGACAGACACCCATTGTCTTCTGCTTTCGCATTAAAATCTCTGTTCCAATAAACACAGTTTTTTTTTTATGATCATTATCCAAGCTCCTCCAAAAATGTGTTTATATAATACAAATTTATTTAGGAAACAAAACTGCTTAAAGGCCTATGTTCATTGGTGATGTTGTTTTCTAATCTAAGTGTGTTACATAAGGGTGGATGGTTGGGACTTTAACCCTGGAGTTCCACCTGTTGCTAGTTTATAGTTTTTTCTCGAATGCTGAGACATGCTTAATGAAACTGGGATCAACTTGATCATCATCATCTCTTTCTAAGCACAGCGGAAGTCTTCTCTAGCAAATGTTTTTCACACATTTTTCATGCCCTTTTTTAAAACCTTTAACACAGATCTTATAGAAAGACCCCAAACTGTTGTATTAAGTGTGATAAACAAAAGGTAATTATTTTCATAATTAGGAATTTTTAATTCACCTGTGTGAAACTCCTTTACTCAGTTCTTGGGTTAGCACGAACAAATGGGCTAAATGTGACGGTCAACTCTTTATTTTGTTTTGTAAATATTTCTACAGATACATTTTCTTTGGTTGATTGTAGAGTTATATCTATTTACAGTATTCAGCAGCATTTCTGAGTCTAAAAAGGATAGAAACAGGACTTTAGGTTGAAACCTAGTATATGGCTGTTGTGGTCCAGCCCAAAATAATGTCATCCTGGCGCAGAACTTTCAGTTTAGGCCTGTGTGAACTTTTTTGCAACTTCTGAGTGGACAAATCTGTTTAAGCAAATGAGAAATACAGTAGATAATTGTGCTCTTCACCCAGGCCTTCTGTGAACACTGAGAATGTAATATAACAACATATTATGTATGATATAAATTATCTTATTCTGATAAATGGCGCAGAGAAATGTGCTTTTGCTGGAAACACCCAACCCACTAAACATTGGACGTCAGACGGACGTGCAGATCATGTCTATATTCTATATACGTTCATCATTTGACCTTTGAACTGGGTACATTTTTTTGGACGTCATTTGGATGTCTATGACAGGTGCAGGAAATGTACATGATGTGTGTTTTATATTATTTTAAATTTTCCTGTTTTTCTTTAAATGGTTTATTTGGAATAATCAAGTTATTCATTTATGCACATATGTATTTTTGTATTTCATGGTAGCCTATCCACCATATTATGACAGAACTCTCCGACAGTCAAATATTGCAGGTCAGGAGCAACAAGCTAATGTTAGCTCCTCTGCTAGCAGCAAACAACCTGTTGCTGTAGCAGCTGTTGCTGTGCTGTGGCTCAGGTGGCCAATGTTCGGAAGGGCAGTAGTTGTTCCCCCCACCCTGCCTTGTGCCATGATTGTTGTGCAAGACACTTCACCCACCTTGCCTAGTCTGAGTGCAGTATGTTTGAGGTGGTGGTTGGAGGAGCTGTAGGCGCAGAACAAGTCTCCAGGACCGGCGCTCTAGTCGTACATACTGTACTCGACTGTTTGTATAGTATCTGATGGCCCAGAAGCATATTTGGCCATTCAGTCCAATACATGTGTTGAAGAGGATATCACCTAAAAAAAATGCTTGGGTGTCATGAGCTCTCTCTCTCTGCCTGGCAACTCACTAATTGTACTCATCAGCTTCACCTGTCTCTGCTCTGCTCCCGTTTACCTGCCAGCTGCAGTGCATTTCCCACTCACCACCTCCAGCATAAAGAGTCCTGCTTTTCAGCTCGGCCTTGTCAGACCGTCTGCGAAGTTGCTTCAGTATCGTGCTTTACTCCCTGACTCCTGTACAACCCGGACCTGCCTGTAAACCTGCCTGATCTTCTGCCCCGGAAAACCCGACCTGCCTTCGCCCCTGAACCTGCCTGATCTTCTGCCCTGGTAAACCCGACCTGTCTTCGCCCCTGAACCTGCCTGATCGTCTGCCCCGGAAAACCCGACCTGCCTTCGCCCCTGAACCTGCCTGATCGTCTGCCTTGGAGAACCCGACCTGCCTTCTCCTCTGGACCTGTATGACCTTCTGCCCCGGTAAACCGACCTGCCTTTCTGCCTGACTACGATCACTGCCTCACCCTGAACTGCACTCCCTTTCCCTCTCTGGAACCCTCAATAAAACTCTTAAAACGTGACGCACTTGTGGTCCTCATCTGTCTGGTTCGTGACATTGGGATGTAAATTGAAAGGTTCAGAGTAATCTTTAGACCCTCTGCTAAAAAAAAACGTAGGAATTCATAATTTTAGACCCTACCAAAATGGAGTTCTAAGCAGGAAAACGAGGGTGCGGGGAGAGACGGCCGTCAGCTGACATATATTGGATTAGCCACATTGGCTCCACCACCCAGGAGCTAGGATGACATCACACACTGCTAGATAAATGGGAGTGGGACTGAGTGTTGAGATTATTTTCCAGGACCAGGAGAGAACGGGAGCCCTTTTTTTATTTTGTAATGGGGACAGGATTTCTTTTAAAGGCTAGAGGCTAACACGGCACTCCATGTCTCTAGCAAAAATTACACCGCCTGCCAAGTCGAGTGCAGGCACTCCCGTGTCTCTAGTGGAAAACACACCAGCTCCGGTAGTCAAGTGCAGGCAGCCAGCATTTATGATATATGATTTAAACTGATATTCAACACAGTACCATGCCCTGTAAAACACGACCCTCACGGCCCACATCCTCCGGGTGCTCCAGATTAGCATCTAGTGCATGTGCCATCAATTACAGGCTATGTTGCAAGTCATGGTGCAAATGCTGCTATTTAAATAGCATAACAGAGCTAATGTTAACACGATGTGTTCCTAAACCATCTGTTTGTACAGTGGATCGAAGAGCAAACCACCTTGTCATTTGTAACACCACCATAAGAATGACCACAGTCCTGGGGCCTCATGTACTAAGAATTGCGTGGCTTTCTTACTAAAACATGGCGTGCGCTAGAATCCAGAAACTGGTGTAAGCACAAAAAAATTCAGATGTATCAATGTGTGCGTACGCATGGATCCAAGCACTTTTCCTTTGTACATCCCAATCAACGTGGAATTGAGCGCACATGCAGAAGTGCTAAACTCCTCCCTGTCCACGCCCCCATTTAAATATGCAAATCAATGTAAATAGGGCCTGCACCGGGGATTCCCTCTCTGCACTATCAGATTTAAACGATGAGTAAAGGTAAGAAGCGCAACTTCAACGAGTCTAAGCTCGAAATTTTATTAAATGAAGTGGAGACTGAAGAGCGGTTTTATTTGGTAGCCTCTTTACAGGGATAAACACAAAGAAAAAGACATTTCTGGGGAGTGTGTGTGTGAGGCAGTGAACGCTGTTGGGTCGGAGCAGCGCACAACCACTGAAATAAAAAAAAAAATGGTCCGACGTGAAGCGGAGGATTTCGGCCCACCGCCGAAGTATCACCGCAACGGGCGGGGTGACAGGAGGGGAGGAACTGACCCCCTTTGACCAGAGAGTGGCGGCTATTGTGGAGGGAACAGCTCTAAGCGGAGTTGTGGGGGGCCATGAAGGCGACACAGATCATCCTCAAGGTAAATGTGTTAAACTCAGAAATGTCATTATACTAGGCTGCTCACATTACACATGCTCGTGCGTTAAGTTGCCAGGATATAAACACATTGACTCATGTTTAATTACTTCATTTTTTTAAATTATTATTTCTCAATAGACGATGAGACAGGAGAGGGCTCCTCCCTCTGCACCGTGCGCCCTGGCGTCTCCACCGGCACCTCCAGCACCACGCGCCCCGGCGACTCCACGCCAGCTGACGTCCGCCCGACTGGCCGTGTCCTTTCACAAGCTGTGCTGGAATCACAGGAGGAAATATTGAGAGCCATCCGTGGCGTCAGTGATCTTCTAGATCAAATTGTCAATGCACTGGGAGATATTTATCATGCAATAAATGCACGTACTAAGTAAATCGTGTCCTTGCCTCTTTACATCATTGAAATCAGACGCTGCTGGGCCCGTATCGCTTTGCGGGGTGGGTCGAGGTTGACGGGTCTGGCATCCGGTTCCTCCGGTGGGGGGGGGTGCTCTGGCAGTGGTATGCCATGGCGGTGTGCCAAGTTGTGCAGGACACCATAGGCCAGCACGATGCGGCACACCTTCTCAGGTGTGTACAGCAGCACCCCGCCCGACCTGTCTAGACAGCGCCAGCGCCCCTTCAATAGGCCAATTGCCCTCTCCACCACTGCCCGAGTTCGGGAATGGCGGTCGTTGTATCTCCCCTCTTGGTCGGTGCCGGGGTTAGTGAGAGGGGTCAACAGCCACGTTCTCAGGGGGTAACTATATATATATATATATATAAATCACACTACTGTTCGCGGGAAAACAAACAGGACAAAATAACTGCATTACAAGGATTGACAAGACTGATCACACTTATATTAATGACTGCAGAGGTTCCAACTTTACGCACGCGTTTATTGAGACGAATAATGAACACAAGGAGACATTCTTTTTTCACCAGGGAAAAAAACAAATACACATATTTGAATGCGCGTGTCCAAACGGGCATTGTGCTGGTTTAAATTTGGGGCGCATTAAACGGATAAATGATTTACTCACCGAGAAGCCACCCATCGCGCAACATGCCAGCCTCCAACCTGTTACCTACCATGCTATTGTTTAGATTGAACGAGTCATGCGTTGCCAGAAATCCCAGAGTGGTCAGCACCTGTGTGGGAATGGACAACCCCTGGCTCCTGGGCGTGTGTCGTTCTAAGTCTGGCCGCGGCTCCGCGCACAGCTCCAGTAACACTGGCCTCGGCAACCCGAAACGACTCATGAGCCAGTTGTCGTCATTTGCAAACAGATCTTCCCGCTCTCTAAACACCCTCTCACGGCTTATATAACCATTTGCGATGTCTTCTAACAAGGCCAAGGCTGCCATTGTTAATTACATTTTTTATTAAATTGCGCATGCTTTTATATCCTTCTCCTTATTTTATATCCTTACGATTGCAAACACGTGTGTGTTAATTGTCCATTAATGTGTCTCTGATGCGTACATTACACTGAGGATGAATTGTTTTCACATAACTAACAGTTTCCCAGCATCACCTCTAAGTGTCGCCAACGAAACAATAGCTGTAGAAACGTGCATACAACAGCCATGAAGTTTGCGTGGCGCACCGCACATTTCCACGGTCATTTCACTTTTGATACATCCGAACGTTGGCGTGGAAAATGGCGTACGCCACGTTTTTGTGCGTACGCAACATTGATACATGAGGCCCCTGGTCAAGATGACAGAGGTAGCGTGCTAATCTTGGCAACAGCCTTCGAGGTGAAATGAAGGTCAGTGGCTAATTGTCACTCAAGTCACTTAATTATTCATAAACTTTAACCTCCAATAAAATAAAAACTAGCCTCAAAAATTCATCCCCCTCACTGTTGTCATGTAAATATGACCTAAACATACAGACCTGAATGTTTTTTTGTAACAGGCCTTGAATAGGTTTAATTATGCTCTTAATACAGCCTATTTAACACGGGGGTCAATGAGAAACTGCTCTATTGTGCAAACTAACTAACTGCAGTTTTGGGCACTTCCGTATTTGATCAACCAGGAAGTCGCTATGGTGGGGGCTTGTATTGGAGACATTCGCATTTGTCCCAGCCAAAAAAATTTACAGTGGAGGAGAAAAATACTCGATTTTGAACACAGCCTCCTGTTACCGGCACGGCCCACCCCCTCACCAGCTCAGGCTGTTTGGGAAGAGAGTTTGCAGCTGATGAGTGGCGACTGGTCAGAGGTTAGTAGAAGACAGCAGCAGCTGAGTTTAAGTGATCTCTTTCTCATGGGGAAGAAAAGAAAGAAAGGAAATGTGAGTTGGTAAAAATTTTGTCCAGAAGGATCACTCTATTTTTTGTCTGACGTTAGACTTGTTGATGTTAAGCTTATGCTGCGATTCAACACCCTTGCCAGGTAAACGTTACTAGCGAAGATATGGTGGACATTCAAGAAACGTAACAGGCAAAAGCATCTGTTCAAATCATTAACACCCCCCTACTCACACACACACACACACACACATACACACAAAATCACAAAGCTGCACTAATCAAATTTTCAATGACAGAGGATTATCACAAGACTCTGTAGTTCTGCTTGTTTTATCTTATTGGTTTACTGTTGAAGCACTATAATTGACCTACATGACAACCGCAACACGCAGCCTTTTGTCTTAAAATCTCTCATAAACCTACTTTACAATATCTTTCCAGCACCAACAGGAGACAGACAAAGTTAGCGACTAGCAAGTGAACATATTGATGCACCTGGAGAGAGTTGAAATGAAGATTAAACTTAAAATCGTCACAAACATGATTCCGATTGAATGTTGCTCTGTGTCAGCTGGATGTTTAAATGGTTTAAAGTTGGGTTAAAGTTTGTCAATGTGTTCACAATGACATCTTTTCAAGGTGATGTTGAAATGGTGTTTACAGCTTGTTCCACTGCACTATCGGGAAAACAAACCAAACACACCGGCAGTAAACGGATGCATATACGTTCAATATTAATTATCTTTGGGAAAAGACATAATGTAGCAGCATTGAGAGGACATACATGCATGATTGTATACATCTCCATGACTCCATCCAGCATCACAAAACCCTGCATCACAACTCTCCAAACGCCCTCCTGACACTGATGGATTTACAAGAGTTCTTCAGAGACCTGCGAGCTGAAAGCTTCCAGATTAGACCTCAACTTGCAGCACCCAGGGAACTGAAATGAAATCCCCCCAGTATCTGGGGCTAATATGTCATGGTGTGGATGTCTAATGTCAGTAATCAGAGCAATGTGTGGCGGGACTGAAGGGTGGATGAACCCTGGAGGGGGTAGGCGAATCTATATTAGTCTGGAGGAATTAGCTACGAAGATGCCGAGCTTGCGAATGTGTGAACGCCCACGTCACACGTCAGGGAAATGAAATGTGCCCTCCCGCAACAGCGTTACTGAAAAAAAAAGTGTCAAATGGAGAAGGGGAAAACCTTTCATGTTTATAATTTAATAAAAATGTTTTAATTGTGATTACTGTACAGGTTTCATAAATAATGATGTTCTGTTTCTGTGTCAGGTAAAGGCAGAGCTTGGCCGGTGTAATCAGAAACCTCAAGGGCTTCAGAGCTTTTCCTCCTGTGCAAAGATTGATAGTTTACCCAGAGTGTTTGCCATGTAAGGCTTTCACTAAAAGCCATTTTACATTCATAAAAAGGTGCTTATCTGCAAATGTCATTTAAACACAGAGGAGTCAGAACCATTTAGTCAATTCATCAGAGAGTAAATTACACAGTGGTAATGGAACGATGTGAGCAGACTGTCAAGGACATGGAGGCCACCTGCGATACTTTCGATAAATCATAATTTATATTAAGACTCAGTTCTTAATCCAATCTTGGGCTGTTTCACCATGCTACTACCACATGTGCCCATGGTGGAAAAGGCATTTACATAAAAATATTAAACTGCATTAATCATTCAGGTAGCAGAAATGTTTGCTTTGATTTATGCGAGTGGCTTTAAAGTTAAAGATGGTGGGGATTGTTCCCTCAGCTAACAATTCAATCACTCACTGGCATTTTTCTTGTAGAGGGCACAGTGGGGGCGGTGGGGGGGGGGGGGGGTACATTAAGATGCAGGGTTGAATAATTAAACAAGCCTCAGGGGAGGGCTTTGCATACTCTTCAAAAACCATCCTTGCTGGAGAAACGAGAACCTCATTCCTCATTGATGGAAATGGCTCTCTTCCTCCAGTCATACGGCTCCAGTCTAAAAATACCCCAGAGGTCATTTGCCAGGCTTATTATGATCGATATTTTCTCGCTGTCTCCCCCCTCCCCACCTGCTCCCAGGTGGGACGCTGCTTCACTCTGAAAGCTACGCAGCACTGGGGGGGTCCAGTAATTGTACGAGTGAAGTGCATGAGGGACGGAAAGATATGGCAGGGAACAGATAGCTCATTTAACATAACGGAGGTCAAAGAGTTGCCCATGTTTTAGCCAGGGCTAGACCCGTGTCTGCACTGATATGACAGAGGTGAGGTCTCGCCCTCAGGAGCTGAGTCCAACGTATACATGTGCATATTATATAAAAATATATATTTATATTATTTCATTAAAAAGAGTTCTAAATTGTTGTTGCAGGCAGCAGCATTACAGATTTGAAGTAAAAAAGACACACAAGTCAGAGTTGAACCTTTAATTTAAAAGTACACTGGTTATAAATGTACAAATGGCCAGTTCATTCATGGAAACATCACAGCAACAGATGTATAACTGTGAAATGAAACTCAAGCTTATGAAAGGTTTTTGGAGTGGGCGTACGTCCTGCGGGACTTCATTTGTGTGCAGGTGGCAGTGCCTCTAATTGGCATGTTTGCTATAGAAAGCACACAGAGATAATTGTCCCGGCTTATGTTTCTCAAAGTGAGGATGCATGTCGTGCACAGCTATGTTCTTACATGCATTTGTGAAGCTCTAAGCGTCAGTAGAGAGTAATTGTCGGCGTTCAGGGTCACTCAGGAAGCAGCAGGGAGGCTGCGGCCAGCAGGAAGTCCAATGCATTCTGTGCTCTACACATATTGAACTGCCCAGATGGTTGGCTAATAAAAATCATTGAAAATGCTGCTGATGTGGTGCAGACACAATTATTTTACAGGTCTAAGGGAATCATCAATGTCATGTATCACCGTCCGTGGTCCGAGTCAGTTATGTCTGCAGTTTAGTTGTGGAGTCCATGGTTTGTGCACATATGAAGACCCTGTTCATGCATAAGCAACCACTGGAGTCAAATTGTGTTTTGCTTCAGCACACTAGCTGGGGCAATTGACTGATCTATCATGTATATGGCCAGCTAATGGTACCTAATTGGCTCTCCAACTGAGATAAATAGCAATGTAACACACTCCCTCCATCTTGCATTCGCAAATGCGAGTTTTATTAATTTTCATCATTACAAATGTCAGTGGGGTTTTGAATCTGGGACAGAGTCACTTCCACGTTCACTTAATCTCCATATTGTACTCCACTGGCTTGCGTGATCTGGCTTAAAAGTATTATATTTCGTAGATTTTTATTTTCTATTTCTTGACACTGTCATGCTGTGGTTTTTCCACTGGGTGGGCCATGACTCTATAGGTAGCTCTGTGTATTTTGGCAGTTTTTGTACTTGTAAACATAATTTATTAAAGTATTTTTCATGAACCCACTGAGAGCGAATCCTGTGGTTTGGAAGTTATCATCAAACTGTGTTGGTGTTTTTGTTCCAGTGCTCTGTACAAATCTGACACCCACTCGCCTGATCTGATCAGTGACTCTGTGAGCCCAGTTGCCTGACAAAAGGCAGCAGTAATGTCGCAGCACAGAAGTTCCTGCCAGTAGACAATAACCTTATTTTCAAGTTCATAAAATGTACCTTAATTCATAAATTGCAGGAGCTTAATACAGACATTCCTGTTAATGCGTCTCAACATATACTGGTGAGACCAGAAGCCAGCAAGCCTGCCCTCTAGCTAGTAGCAGTGTTGCCAGGTTGGTTTAAAAAACGTATTTATTAGCCAGAAAAAATTGTGAGTATTGATCTATTATGAAAAACATCAACACTGTGACAAACCAGGCCAACATTTTGTCAACCTACCCAAGCTCATTTTTATGGACAAAATCCTTCTTGAAGCCATCCAGTTGTACGGCATCATTTGTGAGATGTAAAGTTTTCCACCTCAGATCCAGTTATTTTCAATGTGCGACGAGGGGCCACCAGGAAAATCCAAGCACACTGTAACAAATTACTGTAAAAACACAGGAAGATTTCGACAGTAATGTACCGTTCTACATTAACACAGCTCAATACTGTAAATGTCCCCTCTAAGGAACAAAGCATTAACAGGCTACCGTCCAATCTTACGGTATACTACAGTATTTTTTCAGTTCGGTCAGAGTTGAGCCTGCCCCAAACTGATCTGAACAAAATCACTTGGCTTATCCCATCACCTCATTTAGCACATTGTCAACATAAAGAAATAAACAACGGTTTAAACTATTATAGATAAGCAACTTTATTCGAAGAAGAAGTACAGAAGCCCTAAAGGGTCATACATTACATACATTTTATTTCCTCTGTTGTGATAAAAAGATAATTTTCCTCTGTTTTTTTGGTGATAATGAGATAATTAATTTGAGAACAAAAACGATAGTGTAGTCTATTAAATCATTGCAGGAAACATCATTCAGTGTATCAATGTCAGAGGAGCAGGAGAATATCGATCACCATCACATATCTCTTCAATCAAGGCCTGACACAGGCTGAAACCGCTTTATGCCTTTCTAATACAGATAATGTTCACATTAGTGTGCGTCATCTAAGAAGACGGTTAGTCAGGGTTTAGCTTTATCAAAGGTTTAAGTAAGCCTGATGTCCTCATTAACTACATATGTTGTTTTTTTAACAAACTTTATTTTCAACAATATTATATTACAACAACATTAATACCAGTACAGCGCGCAGTTTTACAATGTGCACATACATATACAGATTATAGTTTAATTTCATAACAGTAAGTAACCAACATCTGGCAATGTTGTCTATAGTGTTCTTCAAAATATGAGACATTTTTACAGTGCATGACATGTCAGGTGTGATAGAAATCTCAGGCCTATTACGTTATATTCATTATCTATCAAATCAATTATCTCAGGAAAAGGAGGAAAATTATCTTGTTCTCAAGAGAAAACGGATCAAAATTATCTCGTCATCACAGGAAAATGGATCAAAATTATATCGTCATCACAGGAAAACGGATCAAAATTATCTCGTCATCACAGGAAAATGGATCAAAATTATATCGTTATCAGGGGGAAAGTGAAAGTTATCACAAAAAGACATAGGTATTATCTCGCACGGGAAAGAAAGGCAAGATTTGAAAAATAGTATTTTCACCCTGCTTCTGACCCTGCCATCACGTAAGTGGACGGAGCACTACTACTTTCCTCCTCTCATACATACACCCACATCGGAATCCATCCTGCTCCGACAGTTTCTTTGTTTGATGCTACTCACATGGTACAAGCATGTACGTATGTATGTATGTTGTTGTTGTTGTATGTTGAGCCTTTCCATGAAGAGGAATGTTGTTGAATGTTGGAATGTTGTTGAATGTTGTTTTTTTAAATGTTTTATACCTGCATTGGCTCTAATATAATAATTTATATTATAAGGCCATCTCTTCATTGGTTCTCATTTTGAAATGTAAAATGTTTAAATCATTAGCTTCTACATATTACATTCTACAGTTCATTAATACATTTTTCAGTAAGAAAAACTAATTATGGTGATTACAGTACAAACACTAAAATAACAGTGTATTGATAACCACAGATGAAAGTATTATACTGTAAATCTTACATGCTGTACTTCGCAGTACTGTCAATTTTTTTTACAGTAATAAACTGTTGTGGTATATTAGATTGGATACACTGTATGATTACAGTAAACTACAGGTAAATGTAGCTGCCAGGAGTTTGCTGTAATTTAACAGGAATTTTCCTTACACACACACACACACACACACACACATAAAGCCATCTAGAGGAGAGAATACTTCCGACTGTAGGCAGCGCTTTATAGCCTTTATACACTTCTATTATAATGTATGACTTATGTGAGAGCAAGAATTGAAATTTTTCTCACACACACACACACACACACACACACACACACACACACACACACACACACACACACACACACACACACACACACACACACACACACACACACACACACACACACACACACACACACACACACACACACACGAAACAGGGGCAATGCTAGGTGCCCTTAATGGAATTGAATTGAATTGTCTTTATCGTCAATTTACAGTACAATCCCTTAAAGTGCAGAAATAAGTAAAACATTAAAAGCATCAAAAAGAATAGGCTAGACCTTTAAAAGACACATTTAAAATGAAAAACTAACACACCAACAGGCACACACACAGACACACACAGACACACACACACACACCGTAGCAGCTTAAGGAGACGAAACAAAAAAACAGTAGATTGCAGAGACCCTGAGCATCATGTACCATTATAGGTACAGGTATTTGCGATGTTAAGCACTGTTATAGCTTCTGGATTAAAACTGTTCTTAAGTCTATTAGTCCGAGCATTTAGAGACCTGAAACGTCTGCCTGGCAATAACTCAAAGTGTCGGTGGCCTGGGTGGGACGAATCCCTTAAAATGTGTTTAGCCCTACTAAGACAGAGAGCTGTACAGTTCTTCCAGGGTGGGGAGCGAGCAACCAATGAACTTTTGGGCTGTGTTGACAACACACACCACTGTTTGTTGACCAAATTATATTTATATATTATGATTATATATTCAATGTTAAAAGGAACATCTGTATCACGGTATAAATTGTATGGAAAAAGTACAACAATATAGTTTTTGTGCTTTTCCTTGAACAATCATCCAGTGCTCTCACATCCAGGAAACATGCGCTCATCTGACCAAAACATTTACCTTGATACTGCGATTTCTGTTGAGAGCCAGTAAAGTGGCCCTTAGGGTCTGTCCTCTACACCATTGAGAGTACAAGTGATCCCATTTAGGCCATTTCCCTCGAGACGCCACACAAACTCTAATGCTCCGCTGAGCATCTGCTGTAAGTGAAATGTTTCCCCTTTGAAAGACAATCCTCTTCTGAGCCTTGACTCCACAGCAGCACCTTATGCTGGAGAAAACCCACCGCTCTTACAATACTCATTTACTCTGGGAACGTTTTGACAAGTCCAATTACTCTTTACTATATTGTTCTTAATTTCAGTTCATGTACCGCTGTATAATTCAAATGAATTCTGGGTATTATGAGTCCCAAAGTAGATATTTGATCTGGTTGGTTCTAGTTCCAAGGTGTTACACACAATTACTTGACGTGATGGACTTGTCAGCGCCTTGGTTCCATGAGGATAAAAGCTGTCAGTTATAGGGACAGCCCATAAAAAGAGGAAGGTTGTGAAGGTCCCAGCCAGAGATAAATATTTGATGGAGATTTTAATAAAAGGCTTAACACGTTGAATTATTGAGGGGACAAGTCTTGGGCGAACTGCACCCAGAGCTAAACGGGTGTATGTTTAATTATTCAGTCACCCGTATTTAGCTCCAAAAATTCATCATCAAGCTAACAAGTTGGAAAGCCTCCTGACTCCTTTGTGACCTCTTCATCGAGGAGTGAGGTGTTTTTGTTCGCTGTCAGGTATTGATTCAGGATTAAGTGATGACACATTGACCCATCACCTGTTTTTGTTGTTGTTGGTGGCAGCTGGGGTACTTTGAAGGTCTGCAGTTGACTCTGAAGTCAGTCTGTCAATCCGTCTGTTGTTTTCCACAACAATCATAGTTGACAATATTATAGTAACAGCATGGGTCTTTGACCTTCCCAATGATCAGAATCATACAACAAACATAAAATGACAATATGGTTCTCTTGCACAATTTAACTCACACCTAGGATCCCCAGAAAACCTAAAAGATATAACAGTTATATCTATTTTTTTAGCACTTTTTAATTGACAATTTAAATTCAATTGGATGCAGCATGTGTTTTTTTCCACATTTCAAAATAACAATAAAACATGCTGTGATCAAATATTTGTGGCATTTACAATAAATGCAATTATTTCAGAAGGAAGTATAATTTAATAATGAATGTAATTTATTTATAATTTATATTCCAGCAATGTCAACTGCCAATTTGCTAAGTGACCACACAGTAATGGCTCAATGTGTAAGCAGCTGGGTTAAGCCCAGCCTGACTAACCGACCAACATTCAGCAGAGTATTTCACACAGCGGATATTACTAGATCACAAATAATGTCATGTAATAATGCTTTGCATTTTTTTTTTTTTTATGGTTTAGACTAAATGGATGTTTGTAACTTTTGGAAATAGTTGCTCACCTGAAGCACCATCTTCCATCACTGTGTGTGACAAAGGGTCTTGAATCTTTGGTTAGTCTGGAGTTTTCTTTCTAACTAGTATTTAAAAAAACATCTAAATAAAAGCTTTAACAAGAACCCCAGTAGTTCTCCAGGTTATGGTGGAGTCGCTGGTATTGGTCAACAGCCTTATCATCTCAAAACAGATATACTATATACCAGTCCTTCTGTGTTGTGAGCCAACAGAAAAACCTGCAGTACAGCAACTCCTTGCCCACTCTGTTTGATGGGTCGAATGATTGTGCGTGATGTGAAAGGTGTCTCTCATCGCGACAAACACACAGACAATTATTTTCCAACTCCGCCGTCCTGCTCAGCTCTATGGAGCATTTTAGCATCTTTCAGCTCACTGTTGAACTCTCTGTTCTGGTTCAGGCTCACTGCTCTCGTTAACCTCCATTCCAGCAGTAGCAGGCAGCTGTCAATGCTAAAGCTCCAGCAGACAAACACAGTTAGAGAATATCTGGTGAACACAGTGGAGCATTTAGCAGCTAAAAATCCAGATATTTCCCACAGTTGGTGGGAAGAGTTAGGGAGAATATTCATTGCTAGCCTTGTAGACAGAAACATGACTCTAAATTAAAATTCACCAATTAGAGATATGACGGCTGTTGTAGTCAATTATTGGGCTTGTTAGAAAAACTCTTTTCTACTTGAATTGTGCTATGGCATATGAATTGTGCTATACCAAACTCTGCAATCTCAGAAGGGCTCCTTTCCTAAACAAGTAACTTTATTAAGGAACATTTAAGCTACAGTCACCAAGTCTGGCAGATGGAGTTGACATTTTGAATGTGCACAATTCTCACGCCCCTCCCCCACTACCACAGAGCTCCACAGCTCCCTCCCATTGAGTGCTCGTCAGTGCGCGTGCACCAGATTCCTGTGAACGCGCCTGTGTCTTCTCTCGTACAAATACATGCCATGGAGTACACTACACGGATGTAGGCTGGCTAACGTACTCATAGATAGCAACTGCTAATGTCATTTAGCGTATGCCTAGCTTGAGGGGTGTGCCTTTGATATTATAACATGCTCAATAGGGGAAGGGGGGATCTGTGGCGTGTGCACGAGCTGTGACAGTCAGCTCTCACACAGCCCTGCGCTGAGTGGACAGGATGATATGGGCGCTGGATTTTTGCAAAACAAACAACAGGGCTCTAGCCGCATGTTGTTCTATCTGAGCATATCGTCGGTTTCAGTGAATATGATCAAACAAATGTTGCCGACTGCAACTTGAACATGTAGTATTATTATTATATGTATGAAAAGACAATTTCTGACCATTTAAATAAAGAATAAATACAAATAATTTAAGATATATGATACCATTTCTAAATCACCCATTGTTATCTACATTATATGTTCTGTAAAAAAGGTCTTTATATCCGTGCATAGACGAAAACATAATTGTCGATACCCATAGATAGCGATATGTTGCTATAACATGGCTGACTAATATATTGGTCTGGCTCTAACATAAACTTAAAAGGTGAGGATGTTAGTGTTGTGTTTACAGCTTGTGTCTGCTGCCCTTATGAGGCTGAAAATACTCTGTTATTGCAGCTTTATGACCTAGAAATGTAAAAATTGTCTGGGTGCAAAAGTACGTCATATGAAAGTATGACATTTATTCATCTTGTCAGGTTGTTAGTGTTTTCTCTAGTTAACATTTTAAATCCCAAACGCCATCTACCAAAATGATTAGAATTCAGGAACACACTTTCCATTAAAGACCCTCTAGATGATGTCAACGTAATCAATAATGCCATTACCTTTCAATTAGCCGCAATCATGCTGAGTTTATTAGGTTAACACTGCTATAATATCCCTCAATAAAATCAACCAATGCTTTCTGAAAGTCAAGGGATGAACCTGCCGCCTGCAATCTTCACTTCAATCTGCTCCTTACCACACCATTGACATCTTTAACGACATCTCAGTGCATCAGAGCTAAAGTATCCCTTCCTGTAACATCTTTACCTCAGTGATGAATCTGTAAGCTAAAGCTCCCTGATCAAACATCACTTTATACCGGAGGAGGACCAGCATTTGGAAATCTTCCAGGTAATTAATTTATATGCTGCAGACAGGCCTACCATAAATGTGGAAGTTTTAAAACTCCTATGCTGGGACGCATCTTTTTTCATGCTTTACTACTTTTACTGCTTTCCAATGAACATCGAACTATTCGCTGCAATGAAAAAGAAAACTTGAGCGAAGTTTTCACAAGGCAGTTTTTAAGGATGTACATTGGAGAGAGAACACAATCCACTTTGATCATAACATCTGTGCTGTAGTACTGTTTCTGTTATACCATGGGAGCAGCCAAGACTTTCTGTGAAAGCTTCTAACCAGGACGGGCTGTTCTCCTTGTTTATCCACCACACTTTTTCTGCTGGCGTGAAAGGGCTGTCGGTTAATTTTTAATTTCATCCTTTGAAACACATCAGTAAAGTGGGTTTCCTAATTAACCCCATTGCCTATGCAGATTGAGGCAAGAGACAGCCTGAAACAACACAAGCCTCCTAAGTGTTGTCTGTTTTACTAAGACCTAGTTCCATCACCTAAAACCTTGCCATCGCCACCCACTGGCGCCAACATACACAGCCTCCAGCAAACAGAAACCCAAACATTGTTTGTTCCATTGGTCAAAGACAAAAATACACCCACAAAACATTGTAAGATTTACTTTATTTTATCTGTATGGGTAACATTATTCCCTTCTTCAGTCCTTCCACTGTGAATTGGCCTTTTTCATCCTCTCTCACGTCTGACAGCAGAAGTAGCAGAAAATGGAGACGGCCGCATATCTACTGTGTGAATGGAAAATAAAACCCACATCAGCCCATAGACCTTGGATAGAAGGCACCGCCATCCATTATCTTGTTATCTGCTGTTTGGGAATTGAATCGGCTGAGAGGAGTTGTACAGTAATCATGCTGCCAGATTCTATTAATTTTGTGTTCCAGTGAGCATGATGATGCGAACAGCCTGTTGCCCAAGCCGCCACAGCGCTTCAATCTGTCCTATAAAATACGACAGATAAGACAACATGTTGATGACATTTTTTCAAGAGTCAACCTGTTACAGGTGAAAAGAATATTTCATGAATCATGAAGCACTATGCTAACTTGAATTGGGATGAAATAATCTAAAGGTGCCAATCTTCTGAAATGTAACTGGACAAAATTGATTTGATTTTGATAGTGAAACATGTAATCTTGCTCAAGACAATTTATCCACCGTTTTACAACTATAGCAGTAGAGACTGAGTAGGCTAGGGCGGTGCATATGTAAGCACAAGTTAAACTAACCTGGTTGTGATTGGTCACTGTCTAAACATAGCTTGACACCAGCACTACTCCCGCCCATGACACTGTTTGTCTAATTGTTGCAATCTTGCGTGAAAACGGGCGCATATCGGAGCGCAGAATTGGTCGTACAACAGGACACACATGTGATTTATGAAACATTCGTATCCGACCAATCTCAGTGTACGAATTAGCGGGCCTTGATAAATGCGGTGGCTGAATTCGATCGTCATTAACATGTTACGCTCTTAAATATTCCTGGTTCGGAGGCCTCGCCCACTGAGGTCAAACATGGAAAGGAGAAACGCTGGTACGAAAAGAAACTTTTCCGACACACAGATCGGCATCCTGACATCCGAGATGGAGCAAAATAAAGATGTGCTTTTTGTCTTAAGAGTGGAATAAAAGGGGCCCATAAAAACGCTGTATGGAAAAGAATAACGGAGGCATCTGATAACTTGTTTGTTTTAATGCAATTTATCAAGGGTAGCCACTTACCGAGGAGATGACTTTGGCTCTGCAGTGCGCTTTCCTGCAGCCGCGCGCCAACACATTCATTCATTCATGCATTCATCTTCAACCACTTGTCCCTGTTGGGGTCGCGGGGGGCTGGAGCCGAGCTGTTTTGAAATATAAAAGAATCTGGCCACCTGGCCACTACGTTTGCCGAAGTTTGCTTTGAAGTGGTCGTACGCACCATTTCTGCCGTACGTTCGTTTGATAAATGAGGGCCAATGTCTCAAATCAAGTCTTTCAGCTCTAAGCTCCTGTGGTGTTCCAGGAAGTAGCCAGTTGTTAATCATCTTGTCTTTCATGTTGTATTGACCCAGCCTAAATCCACTGCCTTCATTTCATTCCTCTACTCCAAACTTTTTCACCAGCCATATTGTGTGGAACAGAACATTGAAAGTGTATGCTACTGAAAAATAATAGAGAGCAATGTCTGTAAATCCTCAGAGAACATTTATGGCAGTTAATCCTTTTCAAATTCATCCACTGATTCTGATTTATTCCACGTGGCAGATTTTAAGATGAATAATCAGACACTAGTCATTGTACAAAGTGCACCCTTGGTTGAGTTGGGACATCTGCATATGTGTCGGGAGTGCTCAATGGTTTTTGACAGTCTCTTACTCTGTTAAGGATAATACCATTTTGATGTGTGGGCTGAATATCTTTAGGGATTTAAACTATTCCCAAATCAAAAACTATTAAATGTAATGAAAAATCACAAGGATAAGCCTCAGGCTTTGTTATAGCCTGTCTTTCTTCTAGATGCAGCTACCTGACCACTGATCACACCGTTTTTCTAAAATGGTATATTTTTTATTTTCTTTTTTCCTTTCTAATGTAAACCATCATAATGTGTTTTTTGTGTGTGTTTGCTTTTGCTTGTTTTGTAAAGAATTAATCAAGTACAGACAGCTGGTGGCTGAGTGGTTAGAGCAGTTGACCCATGTAAAGAGGCTGAAGGTCCTCAAGGCAACGGCCGCAGGTTCGACTCCAACCGGTTGCCCTTTTCTGCATGTCTCCCCCTCTCTCTCACCCAATTTCCTGTATGTCCTATATAATAAAATGTTTGGAAAACTGCCAAAAAGTAATCTTTGTTTTGATCGATTTCACAAATACATTTAAACATTGTGGACATGCAGAAGGCTGAATGGTAAAAAATACTGCATTTGTATGGAAAAGGCAGATGAGAGTGTGATGAATTTAGGAAATAGTAGTGTATTTCCAGTGATAAAAGTATCAAAATAATAAATATTGTCAACATAAAAAATAGCATGTGTGCTCAGCTGTTAGCTTCTGGCTACGAACACAGGCATTAATCAAAAGTCAACAACAAGGATGAATTGTAGGGAAGTGATACATATGCATCTATGGGGTAACATCATACCTTGGAATTGTAATTAAACAAAAGTAAGAAACTAATTGTTTTTTTTAATTTCCCTAAAACTGATTATCTGTGCTCAACAAATTAAGTTAGTCGCCGTTTTGAAAGTTTGCATGAGTGTGTGTGTGTGTGTGTGTGTGTGCCGCATAGAAAGGAGAGACCTATTTGAGAAGTAACTTGGACTTTTGGTAGCACTTATTGAAACTGAAGGTATTACACTGTATGGTCATCACATACATGTTTTATTCCAATCTACTGTATGCCCAATATGCACTCATTTAGGTCTATTTGTCTAAGAGAAGAAACTAGACCTCTGACAGGTAATGTGCTCATTAGTGAGTAAATGTCAACTTGTTCATTCCTGAATGATTTTCGAAAGTTGTGTGTTATGGAAGCCTTTTGCCATAACAGCCTGAAGATGGAAGTCGGTCTGCATGGTCAGGCTTTTTTTGAGACTACAATAAATTCTACCTCTTGTACCAAATTTGCCTTTTGTTTTGTTGTATTTTGACCCCCTCGGTTACTTACCAATTAGCATGTAATTTGGTGCATTTCTTCACTTTCTGTTTAAACATATGAGTAATGATAATTAGACCTCTGCTCTCCGTCCTTGGTGCTAAAATATGCGCCAAAATAGGTACTATAAAAGGCGTTTTTCACTGCTCTCACATGCAAACCTAATCAGTACAGCCAAAGCACATATTGATACATTTATATTAGTTGTTAATAATAATAATGTTCTTCTGATCTTTTTACTTTTTAAAAGCAAACTTGATAAAAACAAAGAAATTTTAAAAACCCTGCTGTGTACAAACTTTCCAAAGTAACCTTGAAACGGAGGTCTGGACTTGTTTGAAGCGTCAGATTGTGCACGTACTGTAGCACTGAACATCACAAGCTGATGACTCAAAGCCTCTGAAGGCTGCCTTTTCATCACATCAAGAACCAAACAAATGGAAGGCCAAAACAGCTTGTGCTTACTTGGCTTTTTAAATTGTGGGGAGGTACAATCTACCCCTTTTTACTTTTACTGCCCCAAAAGGACTTTAGTTGCTTTCATGTAGTCTCACCTTGGTTCAGTTTTGTTTTTCTTTTTTAGATTAACAGCATTTAATAAACTTATAAAAGTCCTTTCAGGGAAATGCACACACACACACACACACACACACACACACACACACACACACACACACACACACACACACACACACACACACACACACACACACACACACACACACACACACACACACACACACACACACACACACACACACACACACACACACACACACACACACACACACACTTTCCTTTGTTGAGTACTTAACTTGATTTAACTTTAGTTAGATTTATTGTGTGTTTTCTTAGCATTTATTCATTTGTTATTACATGTTTGTGTTTACAATATGTGTGTGTAGGTACTTTGGGTTTAATTGGATCAATAGTGTGACTATCAAATGAAATATTTGATAAGGAAAATTAATAAAGAAAAATTACTAAAAATTAATAACTTCAATTTATTAAAAACGTCACGCGGAGAACCAATCAAATATCGTGCCTTGACTCACGTTCAGATTATGAGATTGAGTATTCTCAATAAACTTACCGTTAATCAAGGAAATATTAGTTATCACCAATAATTATCAAAGATAATAATAAAAATGACTCTAGTTAAACCAGAGTTCCTCGGGGCACCACCGTCATAGACGGAGTGATAACTAATGTTAAAGTCTCATAAAATATATTAAACTAATAATTAAGGGTTAAACACCGATAAATATAATAGTTTAATTAGTTGAAGGATTTAAGAAGTTCTTTTCTTAGTAGAAGCTGGCTCATTCATCTTTGTGTAATATTAAATAATCAGACATATGGTAAACACAAACATTTATTAACAAATTAATAAATGCAACAAACAAAACACAATAAACTAACTAAAGCTAACAGCAAACGTATGTTTGTGTGTATGTGTGTGTGTGTGCGTGTGTGTGTGTGTGTGTGTGTGTGTGTGAGAGAGAGAGACAAAGAGAAGAGGTGGGGGCTCGAAGAAGGTGTGAACATTCTCTTTGTTACACAAAGGCCGGAAGCCTGATCTCTCAGTTCTTATGACAAAGTTACAATGCTATCTAGCCGTTCATAAAGTCCTATAACATGTAGTAATGCGCAGTTGGTGATTAGTTACCAGTCCATGAGATAGGAGAGGTTGCGCATTGCTTGATGCCAGCAGCTGGGTGAAGAAAGGAAGCTTCGTGGTGAAGAGGTTCTTGTCTTATTTGTGGCTCTTAGGCAAAAGAGGATTCGGATCGTCTATGCTGTGCTCAGTTGAGGATAACCGGTTGGTTAACCTTCGTGGTGATCCCACGCCATAGGCCAGGTCCAGGGCCGAGGGGACAGCTGGAAGCTGGTCTCCTGGAGTTGAGTGATCAGGGAGAGAGAGCGGGAGGAAGATCCGGGAGCAAGATCCAGTAGAAAAGATTCAGTAGAAAGAGGGCGAGAGATGGGGGGCTTCACTTTATATAGGCCCGGATGATGTCATCACCTGGGGGTCAATTCAGCCAATGAACAGTTTGGGTGCCTTGGAGGATTCACACCTGGGTGTGACCTGTTGTGGGGGTGAAGGCATTTTGAGGTCATTGTTCCAACAGGCTGTGGGCCTACTGTAATCAAACTGACAGTTCGAGTTAATCCAGAAAATGAACAATCATCTTTGGATGCCGGTTGCACCTATATGTGTTTATTTATTTTAAGATAACTTTACCAACCTCTTCTGGGTAAGAAATCCCAAATCCTTCAACTGACTAGCTATTGATTTTGTTAGTGGTTATTAAATTAATTATTGATCGTAATCCTAAATTAATAGTTTAGTATATTTCATGAGACTTCATATTAGCTGTCACTTTCACTTATGCCCTGTTAAGCCCTATTTAACTAGTTATTTCTATTATAATTATTTGTGAGAGCTAATAATAATTGATTAACAATATGTTTATTGAGAATACTCAGAGCCTCAGAATCTGATTATGATGTTCTACACAGTTCTTACTTCCAAAAGGAATCACACAAAGTCCGCCACCAGCTGCTTTTAGACAATTATTGGTTATCTGCTGCAGTGTTTCTGCTGCTTAAGGAATTCATTTATTCACTTCACGAGTTAGATGAGAAGACTGACACAACTCTCATGCCTCTATGTTAAGTATGAAGCAGCAGTCAGATAGCTGGGCTTAGCACAAACACTGGCAACAGGGGGAACAGATGGCCTATCAACATCCACCTACTAACCTCAAACCTAATAAAAACATCATCACATTAGCTTAATGCATTTTTTTTTTTTTTAAACGCAAAAAACAAACATTTTGCCTTTGTTTGGGTGCAGTGACACCCTGGAGTCTTGTGATTACCACGAGGTTGCTGGGCAAGAAAGCAAGTCACTGCTCCCGGTCAAAATATAACAAAATATAGTTCAGGCAACCTCCTGCAGCTCTAGAGGGGCTGGATGCTGTTGTTGGTTAAGGCATCAAAAGGTGACATACCTTAATTTCCTTCTTTGCTCTGGACGTAATTTCTACAATAATAAACATGTCTATTACATTCGAATTAGAGTGCATTTCTTTACGCTGGTGTATACCGTATATATACAAATAGGGAATGAGAACGGACTGAAATAGCACAAATGTGTTGAATTCATGAGGGTATATGTTCTGTAGTACTGCCCTCATTCATCTCAACAAAGTCAAAGCTTCTATTTTCTCACTTACTTTCAATGGAAACTGGAAATGTTTGAAATGATCATTAGGAAAAAGGAAAGCCCTGGAAGGCCTGGAATATTGAGTGACAGCTGCCACAGATAGAGATCAGAACCAAGGGGGGGATACCTACTGAGTGACATGTGAAACCTGAACAGAGAGCAGTCACTGCATGAAGACTGACATACACTAGGTGAGTTGATGTTGAGCCCAGCAGTCAGTTTCACAGTGTGTATTTAACAGTATGCAAAGTAGATATGTGTTTATTTGCGTGTGTGTGTGTGTGTGTGTGTGTGTGTGTGTGTGTGTGTGTGTGTGTGTGTGTGTGTGTGTGTGTGTGTGTGGCAGGTTATCTTTCTATGTGCATATAAATAAAATATTCAAATGCTGACTTTGGCATATCAGTCTGTGTTTCTGCTCCTCAATTCATCTGATTTTATCTGCTTCATTTCAAGCAAACGGACAGAGCGGAAGGAAAAAGTCATCATCAATCTCAGCTTTGCACAACCACATACTGTTGCTTCAATAATACGCCTCATATTTCAATTTCATTCTCAAACAACCTGCAGATTGTTTTTGTATATGCACCATTTTAGTTATTTTGCAGCACAGGAGCCCCTTCAGAGATTCAATCATTACTGATTTTCCACCAAAACCAGGTGTGATTTACATCATGGAGTAAAGAGATGGATTTTGAATGCTGCATTTTCCACTTGTCAAAGACATAAAGGAGCTGTATTAGGTTTGGCATAACTGTCCAGCTCTTTCTTATTCCCAGGTATGCTTTAAATACAGACGTAACTTTCATGGCCTTCTGCATTTCAAACCGAAACACATGGTACCCTTGCGCATCTGTATGAGATTCAACGGGATACCCATCCACAGCAATATTAGACACTCAGAGCAGGTGCTCCAGAAGGAACATCAACAAAATCAATGTAAGGAGGAGGTCAGGGTGATGGATTGGTGAAATCCCAGACTCTCTTCTCCAGGAGACAGCGGTTCAAGTCCCCTGTGTCTTGTGCATCTTGTTACATTTCAAACACACTTATTTTCAATCCCACCCACAATTTTTTCCTAAGCCTAACCAAATGGTTTTCTGTGAATTCACATCATTAACCAGTGACAGTAGGGCAGGGCTACCCAGTATGCTGACAAGTGATGCCAAAGGGTCCTGACCAAGCATCCATATGTCCCAAGTTGGGATAAACAGCATCAGTCCTTAAATGAAATGGCCATGATCTAACATTTAAGGGGAACTGTTAACGTCTGTTAAATACTACTGCATATATGGAGAAATTTATAGAAAGTGTTTTGTGGTTCAAGCTGCAGGAAGTCTGATAAACTGGCTTGAGTAACACTTGAGCATCAGTTTGGGGTGAAGAAGACAGTATGAAAATGATAAAACTCCGGGGGTGTGAAGACCTTTGTAGCCTGAGCTTGAGAAAAGCAGCTCAGGGCTACATTAGCCAACACTAGCATAATAACAACAACAACCACCATAACTGTCGGTTGTGATGTTGCATCGTGTCTTGCAAGCAAAGAATAATGCATAGCATAAAAGACGATAGCTCTTGTTCCACTGCATCAAAATGTTTGATCATTTTTTCCCTAAACTGTCGATTCTGAACCCAACAATGATACTGCAGTGCAATGCTAAATTGAATACTTCTGTGAGCAGTTACCCAAAAATAACAATTAAAGGAGAACTTTGACATTTTGAGAAACGTGCATTTTTCGCTTTCTTGCAGAGAGTGAGATGAGAAGGTTGATACCACTGATATCTGTAGGCTGAATATAAAGCTGCGGCCTGCAGCTGGTTAGCTCGACTTGAGCTTGAGCATAAATCAGAAAAGCTCAGAGAAGCTTATATGGGCTACTTTGGATGGCAGGCTTTAAAACAATTTCTCATTTACGTTGAATGACTTCTTGTGTTGACTTCAAAAATGTTTGGTTTTTACACGGAGACAAATGATTTGTTGACTCATGAATAATAAAATGAAATAAATTGAGCAATATTAAATCAAGTGGGAATTCGAGCCCTAAAAATTTAGGGTCTGCATATTGGTAAATGGATGCTGAAGTTGGTGCTAGATCCAACCTTGTAGTGTTTGCTGACACTCACTCACTTTGTTAGAGAAACACGGTTAACATAAATGTGTGAGGTTGGGATTTATTTTTTCACTCCATTGATTGCATTTCACATTGGGGGGGTCTTTCATTTCATAAAGCACCTCAAATGCCTTTCCCATCATTAAAATGTTTCCGACTCGTATTAGGAGAGAGACCCAAAATCAATACAGCCTACAGTAAGCGTTTTGGAACAGTCCTGCTGTTTTTCTCTGCTCAGCTGCTTGTGGTGGGGAAATCTCTGAAGTCTCATTAACAAAGACGTATATACCATAGATACAGTAACTACTCCATTATTTATGTTGTATATGTGTGGAGATCTTAAGTGTAATGGTGCCCTATTAAACTCCCTTACTTTAAAGTGAATAGGCAGCACAACCACCAAAAATATGCACCCTCCTCCTCAGTAGTGATAGAAGAGAACCTGGCCCCTGTGTGTTATCATACTGCAGCGTACCTGTGACTAATTTCTGCCTGAGCTTTCTGGGAATGTCACAGTCAAAGTCAAACCTCCAGCTCTGGACAATCCTTACCGACTGTGGAGACCACAGAAAACCAATCCAAATCCAATTTGGCTTGTGATTGATTACAATGCTCAATTCTTAATGAGGTGGCTAGCTAGGCTAATAACTTATGTAGATACATAAAGGCCATTTCCTTTAGCTTCCATGTAAACATACCCTTGTTGGTATCTCCCTAATTACACTCATTTGCAGATAATCTGTTAATTCGTCTTTCAGGTTTTGAATCTTTTATATCATTATTAAACATTTCACTCCTCTAAGCACTGTAATTGTTTGTAAAGAAGACAGAGGAAGTCATTTACTGGTATCAAGAATAAATCCTTATAAGACCAATGACAGCCTCCCGTATGATAAAACAAGGTGAGCTAGATAAACATACGCATCTGATTCAAGTACACTGGGAGCATTTGGTTGGATGTGACGCAGCTTTGGATGAACAGAAATGGGATTGTCATGAATAAATGTTTTGGGACTCAAATTGACCAGATATGAGATATTTTCTGCCAAACATTGTGCAGATAGCCCTTCTAACATCTGCTCAACCCAACTATGAAAACACAACATTTTCTCTTTGTTATGGCCTTCTATCTACGCTGAACCGAAATTTTCTCACCTTAAATCTGACTGGCTGAATCTTCAAATGCTGGCATCACAAAACGATGAGCCTGGTCATTTACTGTGATGTAGTAAAGATGAGCACTCATTTTAGATGTCGATATAGCCAATCATATAATACAGGTGCTGTACAGTACATCAACCAGAGAACAATAACTAGTCTGTATAAACCACCAAGGCCCAGGTGTTACAATAAATGAACCTTTTCAAACGGAAAGAAGAAGAAATAATGTCTTATGTGACTGTGTGTGTACTTCTTCTGTACAAACAATGTGTACACGGATTTATGACTCAGCTAAGCAGAATATGATTAAAAAATGGGTTAGAGAAGAAAACCACAGAGGACCTTTAAATAACACTTTATTTGGATCTGTAATCTTTTCAGTGCATCACAAGTCTAAACAGTGTCTCAACAGAGCTCTGTATTATCTGTAGATGTGTGTGTGTATCCATATCAATATGATTTTATTCCATCACGTGTCAACAGTTTAACATACAAACATATTTAAACTGGAATTTAATTTTGACTTACTCATGACTCATCAGTCAATGGGCTATTGTAGCTGGAGATTTTAAATTAAGCTCATGCCTCATGATTTCTCAGATGTGCATGAATCTGCTTTAGTGAAAACACTCTTATGCATCTTACCCCTGTAGTATTTGTTTGGGAAGAAACATGCAGACTTAAAAGGATATTATTGTTGTTTTGAAGTGGGGCTATGCCGTTTTTGACACAACAGCAGATGAAAACGCTTTTTGTTTTTAGCAGTATTTTCTCAAAAAACCCTTAGTGCTTCCCAACATGCCTCTGTTTCAGGTCTTTTTGGCCGAGGTCTCAAGTATATGTCTGTATTGGTTTGAGGTGAATATTCATGGGAGTCCTTTTGTGCCTATTTGTTTTCAGTCAATTAAAAAGTAATTGACATTACCAGAACTGTCTTCTATGTTTGATTACCTATTATTAATAATAACTAAGTAAATAATCAGTTGTTCACAAACAATCACAAGTAAATATTACTCACTTTTTATTAATATAATTATTATAATTAGTTGAAATGTATTGAGAAATGTTAGGTGGACTTTCCCTAATTTCTTTTAGTGTGCCATAGCTGTTACATTTAGGTACTCTTTACTGAAAACATGGGGTGAAATCTGCCTGAACAAGATGAGTGCAGATTGTTACCTCACGTTTCTTGAGTAGATCCTATAGGATAGTTTTTACAGTGTAGTTATCGACAGTCAGTGTATTACCATTCAGTAAATGAAGGTTGGCGTGCCCCCAGTTTGGAGAAGCAGACAGGAGCTAAGAAATGTACTGCTGTTGTGTGGATACAGGCCTTAGCTCAAAGCTAACACATGATGGGAATTATGTAATAATAATTATTATCGTTCGAATGGAAATTGGCATCACGATCGCGAACCCCATTCTAACATACAATCCACTTTACATCCAATGACGTGTTCTCATACTTACATTTGCTTACTGTCAAAATGCTTTAATGTCACTTACAGAAATAAAGTTAGCCTAAAACTAACAGTTCAGTTTGTCTCACATCCCTCTTTTGTCATTGCTTTCACACATTGTAAGGTACGGTTTCTCAACAGGGGCAGTACCGCATTCGTACAAACTAGGGGGGCGCTGGGAACCTTAGAGTTTTTTGTTATGTTTTGTTTTTTTACATTTTAAACTGCCCTGCGATAGACTGGCACCCTGTCCAGGGTGTACCCCGCCTTACACCCGATATTAGCTGGGATCGTCTCCAGCCCCCCCGTGACCCGATAAGGACAAGCGGTTGAAGATTGATGGACATTTTAAACTACTTCAAGTCTCGGAGGGATCAGCATTCCAGGCGTATCAAAGGGAAAGCAGGTTAGTGGCACCTCAAGCCCAGTTCAGACCAAAGATTCCTAACAAGACAAGTTGTAACTACTACTTGCAAGGTGCAGGTCTGCAGCGTTCTGAAACCTGCCCATTCACACCAGTGAGATGAGGCAAGACAGTGTATAATCTCTGTAGCAATCCCTCTCTGTACTTTTGTTCTAACCTCTGACTTTTCCGGCTTTTTTGCGTAGCTGTAAATAATTATAAATAATTATATATAAGTAGTGGATCAAGGTAAGGTTAGGGAGGCGTTTGATCAAAAAAGGTCGAGAGCCACTGCTTTAAGGTAATGAGACGCATGTAGCATTATTATAACGGTCAAAAGTTGTCCTTTTTGAACGGCCTTTCAGAAGACAGACAATATAGGAGTAGGAGTAGAGGTGTTTAATGGATTATCAGAGGATTAACACCTCCTGTACATAAGTTCAGTTAAAGTGAGAAATAGAACTTTATGTTGGAAGCACACTGGAAGAACCATCATAAAAAAAACATCTGGACTCTCTCTTGTCACCATGTCCGTCCGTCTCCAAAACACCCACATCAACACCCAACCTCTGTTTTGCAGCCGTATGTTTGGAGTGCTGAGTGTTCTTCTTGAGTGACAAATCCATTTCATGCCAACTGGAGAGCGTTCATTTATGCAGACTCTTGACTGATGTCAGCTGGAGTGACGGGGGATGAATGCAAAGAAAAGCTGGGGGCATCATACCCAGCAGCACCGAGGTGCCGGCACATCAAAGAGAGATATGAGGCTTTTTGAAACAGAGGGGAGGATAGCAGGACAAGCTTCAGCCCTGACAGTTCGCAACAGTGTGCTTTTGTAGATTATTGTTTGCTCTATCCCCGGCGAACGCTGCACAGAAGGTAAGCAGCAGACAAGCTGACAGAACACACATCAGGGTATCTCTCCACGTTCGCTCAAAGAAAAAGCACAAGTCAAAACAAAAGTTGTGTCAGATGTTCTCAGGGCCTGTTACTCGGGGTCTGAACTCAGTAGAGAGAAGCACTTACACTGGGAAACTCTGAGCTACTCAATGGGTTCTCTCTGCTAAAACGTCATAACAGTATTGTATATAATGGAGTCACAGAATAAATGGGAAATTCACAATTATGGCCTGCTTGGCTCCCACTTACAGTCATCACATTTAACACACAACCTATAAATCCTTCATAACTGTAGTGCTGACACAGAGAGGAAAATACAAACCTCAGTTAAAACACTGCAGATCTTTTTCATGTGAGTGAGAGAGATGTGAGATGTGTGAAAAATGGTTTGAACTGCCTGTTATTCAACACCTCCATTAGCTTGTGTTTTTTCTTCGCTGCAAACAATTTGTTTACTTTTAACCTCATTATGTATACTACATGTCTAAGTCTCAGTGACCAGATTGTTTGCTTTATGTGTGAACTTAAGTTCATTTAAAAAAGTGTATTTATTTTGAATGCATTAGCCTGTCAAGGCATGGCAGAACAGAGGCACAAGCCACTAATGTATGAATATGTGGCTACAAATAAATGTAAATTGTTTATGTATGGCTTTTTTCAAAATATATATGATTATATTAAGAATGAGTTTGGCCCACTACACAAGGTAAGCTTCCCCTGTATAGAAATGTGTGTCATGTAGTAATATTGCTGCAGTCTGATTACAAACAGTAATGGTTGATGAAAGAAAGAGAAACCAATCATCCAGAACTGGACATGAGGTAAAGCAAAACAGCGCTCTGGGCCAGTATTCACTGGCATTCGATCTTCTCACCAGGAGGACTAAATAGCACCAAAAGTTCCAAGCTTAGAGTCTCCTCGTCAAACCTCTTAGCAAAGCTGCTGAGACCTACTTTCACTAAGGAATGTCTTAAGTCTTAAGCAGAGAGAAAGGACCGGGTTGACTATGTTGCTGTGGATGATGTAATATTTCAATGAAACTGTGATTGGCTGTCCTGTGTCTTGGGTTTTGTGTCTCTGTCACTGAATTGTTGATAGAAATACTGTAGGAGGTATTTTTCCATATCAAAATAAAGATCTGAAAATGAAATGTAGGCTAAATGTCACTGATTTAACATGAAACATTGTAATATAGGTTACTGACTAGTCCAGAATATGTGCAGCTAATCCAGAGCCTCTTACATGTCTGACAGCTTGTTAACTATTACCAGGTATCAAGAAGCCACATAATTATCGGACTACAATAACCATCGCTGATAGAGAAAGGTGCAAACCAAAACCAAACTGGATGCAAGAACACCTTTTACTTCTTGCTTATTATTAAAAGTTTCTAAACTCTGAACTGTTAAATATGAGTTGAATCTTGACTATGTCTAACTTTTCACAGAAGTGGCTTTTAGTGCATAAATGCTTTGTGAAATACACTTAGACCAAATTTAACAAAAAAAAGTTGCTCCTAAATCAGAAAATTAGAGGTTACTCATTTGGCCTTAAGATGTTTTGTGAATACCAGCACTGATCAGATTCTTTATGACTGGCCCTTCTACAACCACACTTTGTAGAGGCTAATCATCAAGCTGCAGCATGCAACATTTGAATTGTGTGTTCCACCATTCCAACCTGAATCAGCTCCTTCAGTCACGGCAGGGACATTGTGTGTGGCCCTATCTGCTTGACCATACACAGGAACCTTACAAGAGATTTCTCAGCTAGAAAAGGTTTTGTTGGTTTAGTTGTTGCCATTAAAGCTGCAAAAACCAATAAGTAGTATTAACAATGGAAAAAACAAAGAAAAAGATCCAACCAGCAACCGTCGGCTCAACCTGGGATTGCAGATTCGTGCAGGTATGTGAAAACATCAGCAGCAGCATCAGCCATATTTAGCTGTCTGACAAACTGATTGATGATTGTCAATGTGTCATCATGTTGTCACTCCAAAGGTGCAAAACTAGATTTGTATTTAACAAGTACAGAAAGAGAGAGAGAGAGCGCATCCCAAGAGAAAGAAACAGCAGGTCTGAACTCAAACACACAGCCTGTCAATTAAATGTAACTGACGTGTTTTCCACTGAGGGAAAACCTGACCTTCTTGTGCACGGCCTACCCCTTACCACCCACACACATCCATCCCCGCTATCTCAGTGGATCGTGAGCACACCAGCCTTCAGTCTACAAATAAGCCTGCTTAATTATAGCTAACTGTTGATTGCGCTCAAAGCCATGACTTATATTCCATAACGCTGTCCAAAATCAATTAGTTACATCTCATGTGATAGCTATCAACTGATTCAATACAAGCAGCAAGTTCAGGAGCCGAGCCCATTGGTGTAAGATGGATGGCTTCATAAGGCCTGGATCAATAGCTGGTAATCAAATAAATAATAGAGTCTCTCACTTCAACATGAAGACAAAGATCCTGATTGGTCAGGATGAGGTCAGGCTCTACCTTACCTGTACATTATCACATAAACACACAAACACACACTTCTGTCTCTGACACATAACAGACTCCATCAGAGCCCAGGGGAACTGTTGGTACTGATGAAACATTTTATATTCATGTTCCCTGTGTGAAGAGTAAGAAATATGGCTTCCCACTATGAAAGCATTATGTGGGAGACATGACTAGAAAAGGGAAGCTGTTTGTCAGTGAAATGGCATGGTCAACTAAAATGGCGTTATAAAGGAACAGGCTGAGATGCAACTGCTCACCTGGAGGACCAAGGATAAGGGCCATTAATGTTTACATCTTGCACTGTCACGAGGATGTGCCAAGCATCTCTTCCAAAAATACGCCTCCTTATGTTTAGTAATACGGTTGGCTGTTGTAGTTTGAAATAAAGACATTTTTTCCTGTATGAAACTGTTCACAACCACCAGGTCCTCTTCTGGGAAGATAATTTGCTGTTGAGTTTTTCAAATGTATTTGAGCACCACAAGCCAAGTGCCATCCAGTTCCACTGTACGATAGTAGCAAGGCAGACATCCCTACAGCCGATATCTCCAACACTGGGCAAATCACACCAAAACTGTCAAGACCAATTTATAACACTACAGGTTAGAGCAGCTAAAGAGCCAATATTATAGCCAATATTATTCCGAGAGGAGAGCAAGTATTGCAGTGCCTCTACGTGGCTGAGTGTAAAAATTATACCAAATGTTTAAAATTAAATGATCTCTGTTAATTATGCATTCCATAGTATAAAAAGTCCTGAAGCAATAAGAAAAATACATCTACAATCAGACTTTCAACCCGAGGCTGCAGAGATGAAACAACAGCGAAGAAAACCAACTGGTCCTCAACCTGTGGCTGTTATACCGCACACTGTTGCAGACAATAGAGTCAATCAACAGAGCGCCATATTATGCCATATTAGTCCATATCTACATATTGTATGTAGATTGATATACATAATACAGAACCAACTTTCACAATCGAACTATGGCAAACACAAATGAACAGACGCTAGAAGACCCATCTGCAGGTTCCCAGACATTCGGACAAGAAGCAATCACTTGAGATAAAGAAAATAGTATTCGAGGTAGACTTAAAAAATCCAAACAATATATAACTGAATCCTGACTCCTGGCCAGTTCTTAATGTCTTGTCCAGATCCAGAGGCATCCTCCCAGCCAGAAGGAATCTGTTGTTATTCCTTAATGGTTGCCATGACTAAGTTACAAGCTGCTGCTGAGTTTTTGAATCTAGTTCTGTCTGACTGACTGGGGCTGTATTAAAAGCAGCATTATGCAGATTGGAAACAGAGCAGCTTTACGACAGCAACACAGCTTGTGTTTTAAGATTCACTTGCAACCTGTTGGGGCAGAGAAACATTACCATAAGTGAACAGCCCACAGGAAGACAGCGTTGAACAGAGGTCGAGATAAGGTGACATATGTATCTCAGCATTGCCCTCAAGTCCAGCAGCAGTCTTCAGTCTTTCATCTGATTGCGTATACATATCAGTGTCACAGACAAACAACAGAGCTGACTGTGTTTTGGTTGTCTTTGTATCTCTTCCACTCGCTTCCAGCCCTCTAATACAAAATTCCCTCAGTAGGAATAATTTAATTTGTTGCTATTTTCCATACACAAAATTATCCATGTGAACAGCATTCAAGCAATCACTCAGTCATTCTGTTCAGGCTATCTAAAGAGATTAAGGAGGAAACATGAAGAGTGCGAGGCTCCACAGACTGTAGCAGTGTGTCACTTCTCTGAACGTTTAATTTGCGTCACTCCCAAAACTTAGTACTGATTTCTGCTCCTCCACCCATTCACAATGCCTCAAGAGGAGGCTGGTAATCACTGCAATTAATGTCTTTCTAATTAAGGCTTTGCTTGGTATTGCTTTAATGAACTGCACAATACTGACAAATGAATCCATGCTTAGATAATAAATCTGATTTGACAAAGCACAAAATCATTAACCTCATGACCCAATGACAGTATGTGTGAGATGTGTGTGTGTGTGTGTGTGTGTGTGTGTGTGTGTGTGTGTGTGTGTGTGTGTGTGTGTGTGTGTGTGTGTGTGTGTGTGTGTGTGTGTGTGTGTGTGTGTGTGTGTGTGTGTGTGTGTGTGTGTGTGTGTGTGTTTGTGATGCTGTGATTGGCCGCAGCTGGGTGCAGGGCTCTCGCTGGCATTGGTGTTTGCTTTGAAACAGTTTTGTGTTACTGTCTACATATTTTCAGCAGCTGTCAGTGCATCTTTACTCTTAAATTAACGATGTAGAATATGCAGGTGGTATGTCATCATATGAAACAATAGTTTGCTTCAATTTTTGACTTCGGGATTTACTAAAATGCTAGTCTGGTTATCTGTTTTGCAAGGGCACCATGCAGATTTGTGTTTACAATTTACATTCAACATGACAACCACCGAAAATGATTTCAGTGGCAAGTTTACTTTGAAATCTGAGACGAAACTTGCCCTTGATCCAATTCCTCCAAAGAAAGGATGTATTTGCTTTACGGCTGACTGGTTTCGTAAAAGTTTAATCTACCAATTAGCCCAGCTAGTCATCCGGATCGTTGGTCGGATTGGTTGAAGGACTATCCAATTGCGTGCAGCCATTTGACGACGCCCGCCTCTTGTGCTGAAGAAAATGACAGAAGCCTTACCAGACATACCTGTATGTGCAATCTACAATTGAACTTGGTCTGGCAATAGCCAGGCTAGAGGCCCACCAGTGGCCAAACAGCTTACTGGAATTCATAAACATCACACATGCCTCGTGTCCCACAGAATCACAGAGCGGAGTTGGTGGAAATTGAGGGTCAGAAGCTGACCTCTCTGGAGCGAAGCCTACTCCCAGAGCCTTCCATTAGTTTGAGCCTGTCAATGAAATGATATGTTCAACAATCACACATGGGTGTTTACGCTCCATATACTTTTGTGCTCTGTTTATGCAATTATAAAACATAAAGAGTTAATGTGAGGTTTTGGTGTCAGCCCTGAGAATAAAACAGTATCTTTTTGTGTTTTCTCTCTGTGTTTTTCTAAGACTCTGCACCACAGCTGTCGCTCTCTCCTCCTCCATGTTTACACCACAGAGGAGCCTTTTGTTGGAGGCTGTTAAAAGCCATTCTGGGAAATACAGGACATTTCTAACTGAAACAAAAGTTGACAATGCAGGTTGAGAGGAAATGGGTACAATAAATTACAACACTTCAGCTACTGGAAGACAAGTTAGAAATCAGACAATGTTGATGTAGAACAATGCTGGAGCATTTGAAGGTGGATTTATGTCATTTGAGGTGCCCGACCCCCAGGGGCCAGGCCAGTTTCAATATAGGTCAATGGGTGGTTTAAAATACATCTGAATTGCATTGTTACCTGGTCTTCAGGTCCTGTGTTGAAGCAGAGTTCTGTGTGAAAACATGTAATGAAGCTGCAAAGTGTAGTCTTGTGTTTGCACTGTAGTTAACGGAGGCGGCAGGAACATTGCACAGAGGGCTGTGAGGTGGGGGTGGGTTCACAAAATTTTCTTTTTCCCTGGTGCCCCCTAACTGGTAATTCAGGTCACGATGTTCCTGCATCAGAGTAAACATTTGAGCCCAGTCACCTCATGCACACCTGGTGGGCAGTTGATGCATCCAGCAGGAAGTGCAGTATTTGTGCATAATATTATCCTTAGATCTTAGAACCAGACAGATGTATCTCATAGTTCTTCAGAGAGTCTTCCACTGCACAGCAATTTCAAAATCAAGCAGTGAATATGCTTTGTGGTGCACATGATACCCGACCAAAACAGGTCAGCCAGAAAGAAAACAGGGATCCACATCATGCTTCTGTGTGTGTGTGTGCTATGTGAGCATGTGTAAGCGTGTGCGATTACCCTGTGTCTTGGCTGCAGACCTCATGTCAGTGTCGCTTGACATTGTTTATCCAACACTGAAACGTCTATACCCGTTCCATCTGGCCCAGAAATTTCAAAGCGTCCAGCAGCAGGGCAGACAATGACAGACGGTAATATTGTCTGTTAATGTAACAGTAATAACCATGTATATTACAGTTAACACTGCAGCTCCTCAGTGTTCCCGTGTCTTGAGGAGAATCTGTGGGATTAAACTGGATCATAGTGTGCTGCTCTTTGGCTATAGAGACAGCATGCTCTGCACTGCCCAGGTTTTTCGAATTAACAAATATATTTATTCAGCCTTTTTATTGGGAATTAACCCCAAATGTACACATGTATTGTCAAAAAAATCGTTTTGAAGCTTAAATAAATGCTTCAGGTCACATTTACACTTGTGACATGTAGCTAAGATGCGAGACTGATGGAGACAGCTGAATAGATTAAAATGTGATTGAATCTGTTTGTGAGACGTGCAATTGAATAACACATCTGAGATGCCCACGGTCTAGACACCGAGACCATAGATCTGTCTGCACAAGTTATAATTCTGGTATGGGGGGGGAATGGGGGCGTTTGTATAGTTTGTACATTGTATTTCTTTGAACCAGTCTTTGGTGGCTTGGGCAGTGCTAAGCTCCAGACGCAGTGACAGTGGCCTTGCAAAATAGATAACGGAGATAGCGGAAGGGAAGGACAATGCTGGCAATTGCATGAAATGGGCGGTCAATGGCAGGCCTTAGCCCAGTGAGTCTGACTAGTGTGCACTACTGTAAAGAAAGGGGTTTATGCCAGAAGAAACTGAATTCATAACCATAATTTAAAAGAACTCTACTTGAAATACGGAATTTGATGATGAATTAATTTTGTTGTTGTTTTTATTTTTACCCCATTATGTTGCTTAATAACTTTCAAAATAATCCAAAAAACTAGTTATTACATAGATATAATATGATTTGCTGCAGGAGGTTGAGTAAATCAGTGAGATATCAGAGAAATATTAGAGAGCATGACTCATACACTCAACACAACACACACTGAGGTTTGGGTCTGAGCCAGTGTGTGATGGTCATAATAGGAGCAGTTTGTAATCATACAAATGTAATTAGCATATATTCCAAATTGCTGCAAATAGTCTCCCATGCATAGCTTAGTAAAATTAGCCTCTATTAAGAGTCTCTAATATTTTATAGTGAGTGTGACCTTTGGCGATGTTAGCTGCTGTAATCTGGCTCCTCGGGCCTTTCAATGTCACCAAGCTCTGCACTCACACACATGCTTTCTCAATAATTCAGCATGCTCCCAGGAGACGTCAGCAGAGGAATGATCTACAATGTGGCCTGTATTGGGAATAGCACTTAGACCTAATCCTAGATATTGTTTGTTTTGTGCATAGTCAATATGGTGGCAGCTCTATCTCTATGATGGATACGGTCCTCGGTATGGAGCCCAGCTTTCCATTAGAGCACAATGTCTCCCACTGATTTATGCTGTCACGCGAGCAGCTCATTTCCTCATAAGGTTTTGTGTTTTAACCATGTTTGCATTTGGGCTTCATTCTCCTCAACCAGACGCTCATTTCAACCAGCCGTGTCCTTTCCGAATTGGGTTCAGGGGTTTCTCCCCCAAGAATTTTTTGAAATTGGGCTGATAAACATGCAATTGTGACGTAGTTTGGGAATTAAAGGAAAGGCCTGGTCATGTTCGACTCCTGTCAGGGCAGGTCTACTGAGGAGGTAATGTTTAGGTCAGCACAGCCACCAGCAGCCAGAATGAGACAGCTTACAGCCTCAGAAATACTTGACATGCGCTGAGCCGATGTCAAGTGGACCGGGTTGAATCCACTGCAGGTCTCCTGAAACTGTGCAATCTAGAAGACATCACTGCTCCGACGGACGTTTTCTCTCCTGACCAGTGTTTGGGTTTAACCCGTTAACTGGACACTTTCAGCTGAAAGCATCCGCGGTTGCCATGGTGACAGTAGATGTCGGGAGGTGTCCTTGTGAATGCCTCCATTTACTTTTAATGACACTTTTAAACATAACGTCACCTACCTGATCAGTCTTTATAGTTTTGTTTGAGTAAATGTGTCAGTAGCTTTATATATGACGCTTGTTACATTAATCAGGAGGAGAGCAAGTTGTTCTTCCTAATAATATCCATGTCTAATTCATTTTCTAAACAAATCTATTTGTCTTTCAAATCTGCCTGTGTAAACACATGTGCGTAGAATTTTATTCACCACTTAAAAAAACGAGACTTTTTAGGAGATTTGTAGCCATGCCGTTGTAGGAAAATAAATGAAAGCTAAGAGATTAACTTGGTGCCACGTCACCCTGGTGTAGTAAAACAGATCTCCTTTGTATACAGTCTATGAGTATCTCTCTGATGTTTTCATCATCTGCAACCGCAGAGGCACTCAGCTGAAAGTCTCCAGTTTAACAGGGTCACGCGTTAAACCGAAACACCATCACTCAGTCTGCTTTAAGTTTGAAGTTATCACTTGTCAGTGTGTGGACGCGTCAGAATGTTGCAGTTTTCATTGCTACAATGTTGCATCTGTGGCTGCTGGTAATGCGACCACATAAAAGTCAACTATACTGGGCTATTTTCATCATCATTATGTTTTTTCTGTATGATGGCAGAGAGGTCCGGGGCTATTTCCAAGAGATCCGGGGCTATAGCCCTGATTGCCCAGGTCTAACGACGCGCCTGTTTTTCTCTAACGGCATTCCTTCATTACATGTTTTTCAAGAGTTGTAGCTGCAGTGCTCTTGGGAGGCAGATTAAGTGTTGATTACACAATGTATTCACTCATTTGTGCAGCACGGGTATAGGTGGGTTTGTGTGGTCGTCGGCTGACACACTTTTTGTTTGGTAGAAGGCACCGGGGGACACCAACAACAACAGCTGTTCCTGGAGCGCTGGGCTTTCCCAGCAAGGCAGATCGAGCTACCTGTGCTATAGAGTGAGAGTGTGTGTGTGTGTGTGTGTGTGTGTGTGTGTGTGTGTGTGTGTGTGTGTGTGTGTGTGTGTGTGTGTGTGTGTGTGTGTGTGTGTGTGTGTGTGTGTGTGTGTGTGTGTGTGTGTGTGTGTGTGTGTGTGTTTATGTGCGTGTCAGAAGGCCATATGGACAAGTGCAGATGAACTCTTGCTTATTAGCATATTCATGTAGCTAATTCTGCTACCAGCATTGTCTGTTCATGCTCTTGTCATTGTGTCATCTCACTATGGTATTATAATTACCTACAAGACGTTTGTGTATCCAGTTCCTGCAATAATCAGTATATTTCTGTGAGTGAATGGAATTGTCGAATGACTGGGAAATGTCATTTTGCAACCAAAGCAACATGGAAGCAGAGAGAAAGTACTGTGCCAAGCGTAAATAGCTTGTGTATTCAATTGTGTATGGATGGGAGATTGCAGTGGACTACAGGGAGCCAGGAATTGTAAATGCATTTTAGTAAACTGATATGTGTACTTCCTTGACTTTCTGAAGTAATTTGTGATTGTAAATGATGTGCAGTGTTGCAAAGAGTGAACTCTCAGGGAACTCCTTCCTGATGCAGCTGGTGAGGATAGCCAAGAAGAAGCTGGGCTAATTGAATTCTCCAGTCCACTGGTGGAGAGGAGTTCTTACTTGACTCATGAGAGAAGTCAGATAAAGACTGGAGGCCCACCAGTGGCCAAACAGCTGACTTGAATTCATAAACATCACACATGCATCTTGTCCTACAGAATCACAGAGGTACAGACAGTTCACATGGTCAAAGTTGAAGTTATTCATTGTTAACTGTGGTTCACCTTTGCGGTCTCTCATCCAAATTATTTTGGCGATGTCTTAGTAATTAACTTGAGTGAGTACAACAGTATTATCACACTTTGTCTGAAACAATGTTTGGACACAGCCCATAGGCTACAGTGTTTATAAAGGCTTCTGCTGGTTATTGTGTCTCCCTACAGCTGCCAGACACGGACAAACTGTGTAGTGATCAATTTTTCACTGCCTCAGTGCGTTGTAATTGTGGAAAGGACCACTTTCATTTTCTGCATAGTGTATGATGTGCACTGTGAATTATGTTTTTTCTTATTGGAGTTTCATATATTGTGCTGAAGCTCTAATAATATTCCAGAGCTCATTTCTCCTTCTATAAAGTTTGGACGCTTTTGTCTCAAGTTTGAAACCGTGTGTAAAGAAGTTAATATCCAGCTTAATGCAGAATAAAAATGAGAGTGGTTGTTTATGAGATTTCCCTCGTCACTGGGGAACGGTAGTCCTCAGGTGGTATGGTAGCATTGCATAACAGATAATGTAGGGCAGTGTGGGATGGAGCTGGAAGAGACTTGAGACAAGAAAGCAAGACGAGCTTCCTTCGGAGACCTACAGGAGAAAACACTTTTCATGATGCACTGAGAGGTTGTTTAAATATTACATCATTGAAAGCAAAGTATGGAGTAAGGAATGCGGATGAAATAATATTTTTAAATACAGAACAGTACTGTGAGGTTGTGGGTCTTAAGTCAAACTCCTTTCAGTGGCTGCTGCGACAAAAACATCACAAACTTCACAGTTATCATTAGTTGCGATATGTGCCTGCAAAATTTTCAACGCACAAAAACATGCGAGGCAATGTCATCTCAAGAGAACTCAAGTGAGTCATTCTTGTCCCTGTCTCAGCATGACAATCAATGATGGGCAGGGAAGTGCCCATGTGTTATTTGCTTTCTCAGAGTGATATGAAGCATTGTTGGAAACCCCCGTCCTCATCCCATGGGTACAGTGTTGTGCTGTGCTAATGGATTTTGCAACAAGGGCGCATCTCTTGGCAGTTTGAAGATGTAATTATGCCACTAATGGTAGTACCACTGCAAAATGAAAGCATCAGCAGGAGTGAAAATGGTCATATACAAGACCCCAGCAGTGTGCAACATGACAGGTTTAATCACATGTCTCTAATCCTCACCTCTAATAACATCATCTGTACACACTGTATTGTTCTGATGTCATAAATATATAATTATATCATAATTTCCAACATCAAAACTTGATGTTTTGATGTTGATTATGACAAGGTGGGTGTAGAAGGATATCAGGCTATCATTCATTTAACACTCCACCAATCCATTTTCTTTGTAACTGGGATACATGTTATGAGAAGGAAGCTTTTACTGATGCCCACTGTGTTCACTCTGCATGCAAAATGTATCTGGAGCTGTAAAAACACCTCCGTAAGACACAAGAGGGGCGAAAAGTGGTGAATATTTCACTCGCTTTAAAACAGAGCCTATTTTATCACAGATTGAATAATGCAGACAGCCTTAAAGAGGAGAAATGTAATAATCGTTCAAAGGACAATAAGAGTGTAATGGTTGCCATGAAGTTATCATATGTGATAACTGGCTTTGATCTCCTCCCAAACATGTGTTCACATGATAAGCTGTGTGCCAGGAGGGAGCTCTCCACACAGCCATGCTGTGTTGTTTCTTCTCCATTGGAGTCATTAGAATGAAGACAGAATGGATATGAAATGAGGTCAGTGAGAGGAGACGGAGTGATGGTTTGTGTGTTTGTAGAAAAACTCAGATTTTTTTAATGGATTCAGCTGCATTTTAATAATGATTCGGCTTGTATTCAATATGATGTGATCATTTCACTTCAGAAATCAAAATCAAAAAGTGTATTAGTTTTCAGCAGCTATTAAAGGAACATGAGTTTTTTTTTAACTAAGTGACTTTAGAGAGGATTAAAAAGGAACCCACAGGCTTAATGGTCTGATAGGTTTGGTGGGTATGAAAATGATGACTCATAATGCTACAGTATAGCCTTCACAGTCAATAGAGCTCATACTGGTTCAATACCTATGGGAGATTTGAGTGGTGTTGGACAGCCAGCCCTCTCCACCACCATCATCAAGACAATAAATGAAATTATATTTTCTGGAAGAATACTGTTAATCTCCAATGGAGTTCAGTGACTTTGTGAAACTAATAAAGGGAGAACTAAAGTTGTCCTAGAGGCTTGTGGTGGCCCCTTCCATGCACTTCTAACACACTCTTGTATCCTTAAATATCACACCTGTCAACATTTCACTTAGATTTCTTATTTGAGTAATGGCAAGAAGCCGAAACAGAATTCGCAGCACAACTAAAGAATACGTTGTAGACTTGGATTCAGTATTGATAAAGACAAAACTAAGCCCCTTCTGAATGCCACTGTATTTAAAGTTAAAGACACAGCAGACCAAATACACGAATAAGACTGAGGGCCTGTTTAAATCAACACCAATAATGTTTAATGTGGTTCAACAGGAGCATGGATAAAGTGGTCTACAATGATCTGTTGATTACTGTGAATTATTCTTACAGTATCTGCTGTCCACAGCTGTTTTATACTGTATGAAAAGCTTCTCCTTCAGTTCATAAGATCACTGCAGCATCTGATTGGAGAGGTGCCACGCCAGAGTGCAGCGCCATTACGCACAGATGTCTATCAACGTCTATTAACTTTGATTAACTTGCACAAACAACACCAGCCTGCTACAAAATAACCACACACACACACATACACACACACCTCTGCACATATCAGACGTGATAGTTCTGATGTTTATGCAGGAAACATCAGATGCAGGGCTCATTAATCATGTACATCACAGCCGGCTTCCCGAATTAGAAAATAATCAGCGGCTCATGTTTTATTATTGAAATGCATTACGGTGCAAACGCTTCTGTCATATATTACTATTACTTATTATATCAGATGCAATCAATGTGAAATACAGTAGAATTAACGTTACTTTGTATCATCTAATGATTGATGGTTTCCCGAAACATCTTTCCATTTTTTAAACTATTGTTTTCATCAGTCACTGTGGCACAGCGGCTTCTGAGCTATGAGGCCAGTGATGTGATTGGCTAAGAGCAGATTTATAGACCGCCTCACTGGGCCCTATGGCACTTTACATGCAGCACCTTCACAAATCAACATAGTTACTGTATAAACAAAGTAAAAGACTTCATTCCCTATGGACCTTGAATGTCATATTTCACAGCAGTCCATCCAAAAATTAAATAGTGTGACAATCCATCCCATAGTTGTTGAGCTGGTCACTCTGAATCTACCTATCTACTGGTTGTGTCAGAGGAAAAGTCAAGAGGATTCTTTCACTGAATACGTGGAAACTTTGACCTGCTGGAGGCATGGCATGAGAAGTCAGAATCGTTACACAGGCAGCTTGAAACCTAAATGTGGAAGAAAAAAAAAAAATGCGAATCACATTGTGTAACAGCTCACTGCTGACTGTATGCACTCAAAGAAGTTTGATTATTGTAACCCTTCACAGCAGAGCAGCCACGGAGTCTTTGATCGCCATTTCTGAAAAAGCCACTTCATCACTGCTACACAAGCCAACCACTCCATTCTAAAAATAAAAAAAACTCCCCTGCTATAGCTTTCTCAATAACATGTCTTGATGAAAGAGTTTATTTCATTGATACCGTTACAAAAACACATTCAGTACCTAACAAGATAAAACCCGACGTACAGTGGCCTCTTGGGAATCTGTGTGAACAAGGTTTTCCATGAATGGGTAGTTGAGGATTACTCAAGCACAGAGTCAGCTGTCAGAGTAATGATGAATACATGATGATGGGTTTGAAGGCCGACATTGATGACATCTTTTGTGACAATTTGATCATTCAGTCTCTATGAAATTGACCAGTTTTATGACCAAACAAATGTTGGTGATACTGATTTTTTTGTCATTTTACCATCACAAAGATGACATTAAAATTACTTGGACTATACAATTAGTGTCAGGGCTGCAGTGAAAAGCTTTTCTCTGCTCCAACCGGGTGTAAAGTAACAGCCTGTCAGTGAAACACAAGCCCTCACAGAGCTAACATGTGATGTGGATGTAGCTGTTCAGTTCCATCCATCAAATGGAGCCTGGCATGACAGAAGTGGATACACGTGCTGTGTGTTGAAGACTTAATATACACTACAGTACTTCTACTGTATGACATTGACATTTTATAATTTGTATTCAATTAGTCAACTTATCTTACTTTAAACATTATTGTAGCAAGAAATCTAAAATCACCATCATTATTTAAAAGCACCACTGCGTAACAATTTTACCTAAAGGCCCAAACGGCTGTTCTAGCACTATGTCATTTTTGATGAGCAGGTCACATCTCAAAGCCAAGTTTTCACTACTTTTTGATCAAAAGTAATTTAATCATAAACGAGACTTGACAAGTAAAATGAAAACTTATAAAATACATTAGGTTCTTCGCCGACACTGTCGGCAGTCCCTAAAAATCCACGTTTACGCTTGTCCATATGTATGACAGCGGTGTCTACAGTATGTTAATTACACTCAACACAAAAAAAAAAATACAATACGATTCCTACATTCAGATAACATTCAGTTTTTTTCATTACATAATACAAATCAGCAAAGACTTCAAAAATACATTAAACTTAAAAAAAAAACGTATTATAAAAATTTGCATTATCTGAGACGCAGTGTAACTAATATTCACTTGGATGGAGTCGCTAACTTGAAAAAGTTTGTCTTTTTTTTCTCAACTCATTGCAGGTCCCCGAGCAGGGAACATAGGAACCTTTTGCCCCCAAAGGGTCCTACGTTCACCAGTCGCATAAGCCTATGCCATCAAGCTTTTTTATATAAGGTTTTCTAGTCTGGTACAGACTGCCAATAAGGTTCTGTGTTGGAATGAACACCAGTCCCTTCGGTCAATATATGAGCAGTCTGCTCTCAGGCAAGCACAGAGAATATTATCTGTCCCCTCTCATATTCTCCACGTCGAGAATGAGCTCTTACCTCTGGCAGACAATAAAGATTACCTCAATGTAAACTTAAACATTTAAAAGATGTATTTGGGAATACCTCAATAAAAATGCACTAATGTTGCTGCAGGGGCTGTGAAATAGCTTCATCGTATACAGTATGATTTCTTGTTATGTTACTTGTTCTCATCACGGGTTGTTTAATATGCGCAATATAAGTAATTTGAGGTTGCGATGTGCTTCAAAACAGGTTGCTTTGTTTATCTGTTGTTGTTTTTACTACTACAAAGTCGCTACACGTACAATAAAGTATATCAGAACGTGAAGTATTGCAACCTATCGTAATGTATCTTGATGTATCGAAACGTATCGAAACATATTGAAGTGTATTGAAATGTATTATATCATTATGTTGCAAAGTAATGTATCATACTGCACCATAACATATCGGATCGTATCATATTGTAATAATAGCAGGATAGGGTTACCTTGTTCTCCTTGATATGCAAACTGGTTCTAAACTCAATGAGTAGCTGAGGCTGAAATATAAAACTACTTTTGCAGGTAGTTAAGAAAGTATTTGGTCCTTAGAAAGCACTGGAAAAACTCAAATTTAAACAGATTATGGCATGTGACGAAAATTCAGAGGAAAATGCCACATATTACAATCTATTTTGGGGGGAACTTGCCGTGTTGCCATGCTGCTAGGGCCAATAGCCTAATAAGTTGAATAAATTCAACAATACAAAAAAATACAATTAATATTTACAACACTTAGACTGCTATATCATGATCAAGAGCTATATCTGGACCTGAGGAATTAGCAAATCCCCACATTCTGAAGTTGTAAAGTCTGGAAATGTAGAGTTGTTTGGCACCAGTCCTGGTGAGACAGTGGCAGTACCTGAGGCTGCCTACAGGGCAGGTTTGCTCCACCTGCTTTCCCAGCTGTGATGGAGCAGTTCCAAAAGCCCGCTTTAGTATTCTGCCTTCCACAAGGAAGGGAGTGGAACTTTAGTCTGGCTCCATTTGTTTCTGTAACTCAGTAAGTGACATGATTGAAGGGTACAGATAATAAAAGAGGATTGTCTGGGGAGCCTGAGATGAGGCTTATCTGCAGATTATAGCTGCTCCTGTGTTTTTACTGGCAGACAGCGGAGAGCAGATAGGATATCTCCACAGCATCTGGAAATAAAAATTCACGATGTCAATGATACAAAGCTTTGTCTCACCTGATTGCCTGCAGCCTCTGGTTACAGTGTCTCTACAGACCCATGGGTGACAGTATGAGCACATACATAACCAACATGCCTTTCCATGTTTGTTTGTGTTTTCCCATTTGGATGCTTATCACAGGTAGAACTGTGCGTCTGCAGTGAAACACTGACATTTGACTTCACTTGCTCATTACCAGAAGGTACATGAATAATCAAACACTGTCACAGCTCAGTGACGGTGACTGGCAGGTCCGTTCCTGTTCTGTCATAAACAGAATGAAGAAAGAGAGCATGAGTGACAAAGATCAATAACTCATACTGTATGTGCTTGTTTAAGAGCTTACTTTAATGGCTCTGTCCAAAATGAGCCCCTGTAATACAGCACATGTTATTCACAGCAGGGAGCCAATCTGGTCTGTGGACCATAGACTGCAAAAAAAGAGAGCTGCCGTGACAGCCACAGTTGTTTTGTAGACTACTGTTTTGAAGCCTCGAGTTTGGCATTTTCAATGATGCCATCATGTTTGTCAGTTTGACAGCTGTCAATCAACTGACTAGAATATGCGAAAAGCAACTTATTCACACAACAGTAACCAATCAACAGCTATTTTCTGTTGTTTTTTAACTTTTACCTTGTATAATGTCATCTTTCATACAGTATATTGCAACTTAAAAATATTAGAACTGCTTTAAGTACATGGGCACTGAGATTCAGTGCCTCATTCAGAGGCGTTGGTCTATATAGCCACAATTATTTACCATAGTACTGTATGTCACATATGCATTACTAAAGAAACAACGTATTCTCATGAACATGTTTGTAGGATAATGTACAAAAAGTTATGCACACAAATTCATAAAATAGTCAACAAAATTTGGATGAAAGACCGGAAGTGGACCGTAAAGATGACTGCTAAAATCCAACGGACTGAAAGTGGTCCGCGACAACGTACGGAACAAATGTCACAGATTTTAGCCTACAAAAGGCGACGTTAGGGTTAGGCATGAAAACCACTCGCTTAGGATCTCAAAAAAAGGCTGTGGTTTGGTTTAGTACGTCTGAGACATGAACAGCACCAGGTCAACGGCCACCACCCGGGAAATGCACCCTGCTTGCCCGGATGAAAGTTCTGTGTTTTGGGACCCATCCACCATCCCGACCTGTCGGCGATTAGCTTGTAATGCTTTCAATATGTGGAATAAACTCGCAATAAATACGTGAAACACACACAAATTAGTGCATATTACTTTTTCGTTGTATGTATGAAAACTGCATGGTAACAGCCTAAAGGAAACATTGTCGCCATCTTTGTACTTATGAAACTTCCGGTTTTGTCTAAAGGTGCTATAGACTTACCTGCAGAAGGCAAGAGTGTTATAAAGCTTCCTCCATATCAAAAGAAAAATTGAGTTAAAACCAACCCCCCTGTTGACTGCAATCACTACAAGATGAACAGTTCTGCAGAGCTCATGATACAAAAGGCACAGGCACAGTTTCCAATTGTTCATTTTCTAAAAAAAAAAAAAAGAGAGAAAAAAAACAGGCAGAGACGTCGACCCTGTATTGTTGCAAAGAGCTGGCATTAGTCTTTTACAGCACAACATCAGGGGTGAAATATTTTGTATGTCTGGCCTGAATGGTGCCTACCTGGGGAGCAATTCAGCTTTTTTTAGCCCCTGGGCCAAAGCCAGCAGGTGGATGACACATCCATGGAGACACCTGCTGAGTGAGAGTGAAGGTTGGTAGGGGGCTTAATTACGGACTGAAATGGATATGGCGAATCACTGCAGTTGTTCGAGGTGAATCAGAGGAAGCCCAGGCGTATTGTGTGCCTCCTGCCTGAGGACACCGAGGAGTCACCGTAATCTTAGTCAGGAGTCACAGTTCAGCTACAGGTTAGCTTGTTAGCATGCAGACATGCACTGACATACCCAAAAGCCTGGAGTGAGCCTGTTGGGAGTTCCTTCATGAAATTGGATATTCTTTACTGTATATACTAAAATCACAATTCTGCACTGCTTGCAGGACAATTCACACAGAGGAAGTGTCCACATCATATTACTATCATGAGCACATTACATAAGGAAAATGCTAAATTGAGAACAGATGGTGTTCATCAGATCCTAAATATAATCCAAATAATAAACAGCAATTATTTTTTGTACACTGCAGCTGTGACAGACTCTGGGTTCAGAACATGGAGATAATGCTCCAGTTAGCTGACCCACACGATAAAACCAATGAAGTGCATTTCCACATCTGTCCCCTGGAAATATATACTGGTAGTAAGCTTTCTGCTGTTGCATGGTCTTCCTGCTCTCCCTGGTTGGGACTGAGGTCTGTTTTGCGTTTTATTCATGGAAATTACTCAGCCACTAATGCTTCGCTTTGGTTAAATTAAGCAAACTCGAAATAGTTACTTTTGAGTTTGTCTTGTTTCATTTGAGTTTTGACTTGAGGAGATGGTTGACTTTATGACCCAGCAGCACAGTCTGAGTTTTCAGTTCAACAAATCCCAAAATGTTACCATTTGCAGATGACATGTTGCTATGTTAGTGATCCTGATACCTTGAATATTCGCACCATTCAAATCAAACACATTAGGTAAATACACAAATTTAGGTATTTTTCTGGAAACAAGATAAATGATAGTAAAAGAAACCTTAATTCAATACAATATAACCAGCCCTGCCTCCCCATGTCTTTATTTCAAATTGTTCAGTTTACAGAAATGAATGTCGCCTAATTTTCTTCGCTCAGATTTTCAGATACCTTAAACACAAACTCTTGCTAATGTCACAGAATACCATAAAAGGTTCAAAGTGTGACAAAAATATTTAAGAGTTATTGTAACAGGGCCTCAGTCTTAAACATTTGTCCCTGAATTATGATTTTCCACCTGGTTTTGAATGTAAATCCTTCCCCTATGGCCAGATTAACAGATTACAGTAAGTGGGGACTCAATAAAAGATAATACTATTGACTTTTGTGGAATTTAAGAGAAGATTAACCTACCTGACTCTGTTTTTAAGATATCTTCAGGCTAAGGATTTAGTTTCAAAGACATACAAAATAATGATTCAAATGATTGGTGAACTGTGGGAGGAGAATATGGCTCATTCTGTAGATGTTCTTCTATAATTATGTTCATATTTGTTCCAAGTAAATATGAAATAAATGATGACAGTTCATATAGACTTAATGTTTTCAGGCATACAGTATACTTCTAAGTGTGAACTAAGTGACATGTAAGATTTTGATCTTTGTTGCTCTATGTTTTCATCATCTTGTCTGTGTGTGACAGCTCATGTCAATTTATCTTAGGCTTTTTATTGCTTGATAAGAGTTATAATGAAATTACACATACATGACATGCTACATTGTCATGCAAGGCAATGGCCTCATCGTCATTCTTAGTGACATCTCAACATGTGATCAGGAGGAGATGCGGCTCGACCCACCAACCCTACGGTTAATGGACAACCCTCTTTACCTTCTGAACCACAGATCACCCAAAAACACAAGCAGTGCACTGAAACTTTGGCTTTACTGAAGAGCATAAACACTATTCATGTTAAGGATCACAAACTAACTTGGAACCGCCTCAAAAAACATTGAATTTGCTGCTTTTCCTGGAATGTGTCAGCAGTTTTAATAGAACCATTTATAGTGAATAACATTTTATTGAAGAATCCATTGTTTGATTCAGTCTTATAGTCTGGGACAGAACATTGAATAAGATGAACTCAACACAACACTAAACACTCTAAAATAACCATTCACATTTAAAATGGCTAACTACTAGTTTTATGAGTTCAGAACAAGAGAATGATGTAATCATGTAAAATTCACAAAAAAAAGTCACAGCTCAGTAAAAGTCACAACGTAGTTCTTTCCTGTTTTTCTCCCTTTGGTGAATACAATGCTCTTTTACTATAATAATGATAGTAATTTAAGAGAATAAAAATAGTACAAATGCAAATATATTATTATATAACAAAACTGGTCACAACTTTAATTTATACCTTGCAGCCGACTAATTATTTGGATATTTCTCTTTTTATATCATAGTGTAGGGGTAAGTAACATTTATTTATGAAGGGCATACACCAACAACATACAGGGCGAACACAGAAAAAAAAATCAATACACCAAAAAAAAAAAAACACAATTAAGACCTAGATGTCTAGTTGACCTGGTGCATACAGGCCTACAGGCATAAACAGATGCCTTTATCAGACTTTTAAAAGAATATAGAGAGAGAGAGAGAGAGAGAGAGAGAGAGAGAGAGAGAGAGAGAGAGAGAGAGAGAGAGAGAGAGAGAGAGAGAGAGAGAGAGAGAGAGAGAGAGAGAGAGAGAGAGAGAGAGAGAGAGAGAGAGAGAGAGAGAGAGAGAGAGAGAGAGAGAGAGATTGGCATCGCCACACTAATTTGTGAATGCAAATGAGTCAATCATGATTTCCAATAGGTATTATCAACAGGACAAAAATGCCTCTGGATGCAACTGAATAGATCTACAACCCATCAGAGCAACAAAAAGCGACCAATCTCTGCAACGAAACGTGACCTCCAACCAACCAGAGCTACGAAACGTGACCTCCCCCAAATAACAGCAGAGAAATGTGTGACTTGTGACTCGTCATCTGTGATTGGCCTGCCAAGGTTCTAGTTGACTGAGAATGTGAGGGGGTATAATGGGGGTATAATTAACCTATTTGAACTCACAAGAACATTTTCACGTCATCTATCTATCTATCTATCTATCTATCTATCTATCTATCTATCTATCTCTTGGCAACAGCTCGCTAAGCTCCACTCTGTTGTTGTTCTCAATCGTTTCTGTCTGTTTAAATCCATGGTTAAATCACCACTGCAATGTCTCTCTTTCTACTGTGAAAAAAAGAAAGGTTATCACAGAAAACCATCAGTTCACCAGAGAATGGACAGAGAGGTTTTTGGTGTGTAAAGAATATAAGTTAATAAGGCATTTTCAAAAAAATCATGCTACTCTGCATTTATGTTACGTTAATTTTTGTCAGTCCAGTTTTTGATGAATAAACTAATGTTTCATATGTACTTGTAAGCCTGGTAAAGTAACTAGTTACTGAAGTAATCAGATAAATTTAGTGGAGTAAAAAGTAGAGAAGTTCAGCCATCCGTGAGGAACTCGGAGTAGAGCCGCAGCTCCTTTGCGTTGAAAGGAGCCAGTTGAGGTGGTTCGGGCATCTAGTAAGGATGCCCCCTGGGCTCCTCCCGAGGGAGGTGTTCCAGGCACGTCCAGCTGGGAGGAGGCCTCGGGGAAGACCCAGGACCAGGTGGAGAGATTAGATCTCCACACTGACCTGGGAACGCCTCGGGATCCCCCAGTTAGAGCTGGTTAATGTGGCCCGGGAAAGGAAAGTTTTGGGTCCCCTGCTAAAGCTGCTGCCCCTGCGACCCGACCCCAGATAAGCGGTTGACGATGAGATGAGATGAGAAAAAGTAGAATATTTCCACTGATTTGTAGTGGAGTAGAAGTATAAAGTAGCATGTAAATAAAATACTCAAACTTGTACTTTAGTCCAATAACTGAGTGTAAACCTCTGGTTAACAGGTATGTTCATTTAACAAGGATTGTTTTTTGACAAGCTTGTTGCACTTTAAGATCATGACTACTATTGATAACATTACATTACATTAATACATTGATAAAATAAAGACAATATAGGTACTCCTATTTTGCTGCATTGTTTTACAATATCCATTAATGTGATGCTCATTTTTTTCCGGCCCCATATTTCGGATAATTTTCGTCAACTGGCCCCAATTCCAAAGGAATTTAATAGCCCCGGTGTAGCTTATTTCAGTCAGTTCAGGGATTGCTGTTTGTGCATATTTTAGTGAAAGAAAACCTATTCTCTTTGTTTATTTAAAAAAATGATAATGTTTAAGTGTTTATATTTTTAGCTAGAAGGCAAACAATTGTTTACCTTTTTGCCAAGTAAATATGTAAAAGCGTAAATGCAGCAATGTCTCTCCCACTGTTTCAAAATCTCACTTCACTTTAAGATTATTACAGTAATCCCTAAACAAGCGACCTCATTATTTCAGTTTTTGCATGATTGCATGACATGTCCTTGAGAATATCTGATTTAAAAAAAAAACATCTAATTATAAGGCTATAGATCTGATACATGGTCTTTTTAGAATCTAAAAGAAATTGAAAAAAACAACCAAACTGAACCGAAAACCGTGACCCCAAAACCGAACAGTGGATTTTGTGAACCGTTCCACCCCTACTATCTATCTTTCTATCCATCCCCCTTTACAAATAATTATCATAGAATTACTGATTTATGCATTAATGTCTGACTCAGCACTATATCGGGATAATACACTCAAAAGCTGTTTAATGAGACAAATGAGAGAAAATTCAGTCAAATCATATCGCTATGCATAAAGTAATGATGCCATTATTAAAAACACAACCCATTATCCAGTTCTTTACTACCCAAGTCATCAATACACTAGTTCAATAAGAATTTAGACAATATCCCACTGTGTTCTACCTCAATAAAGTGAAGAATAAATGTATAATATGGTGCAAAATAAAGTGACTTGTAAGAGTATTGGTGATTTGACCCCATCATGACATAGTATATTTAGGGGGGTAGTAGTGATGCCATGATTTGTTAGGAATGTTCCCCCAGGGGTCTAGACACTGGTGGTGGTGAAGAGAGTTAGCTGATGATCTGGATGATGCGATGCAAAGCAGGACTGGGAACTGGATATGATGAAGATTTGGGGTGAATGGGGTGGAGGAAGGTTGCATGAGCTCATATAGAGACGTTTAGCTGCAACGATGGGCTGAGGGAGACTGTGGTGAAATCTGGTTGTTTAACATGAGTCAGCTGAGAGCAGGAGTCAGAGAGATTGTGAATGAATGAGAGCATAAAGAGAGACTGACTGAACTACAGCTAAGCTTCATTAAAAATAATGAATCGACTCAGTATGATGTGTGAAGCAACATATTTCTGAGATATTCAAGTAGTTATCTAAAACATATTTTGATGAAAAAGCTATTCATGACTGATTCAATACAGGCCTATATAGGAAATAAACACATGGACATAGTGGAACTGCATCTATTAGAACTGGCTGTTGCAGTTTGGCTTGGTTGTAGTGAATCTACATGCAACACAAAGAACATGTTTGATTATCAGAGTCTCTTTTCAAAGCTTTGTCCTGTCTCAGTCCTGATTTGATAATGAGGCAGAATTCATTTTATTAGTACTACATGGCACCATAAGTCACACAAATGGTCTATTGTAGAGTTAGATGATTGAAAATTAAGCAAAACATAAATGCTGTTTTGAATTAATCATTTTCTGTACAGAGAAGCTAATGCTTCAGCAAAAAGAGTTCAGTAGGTTCCATTGTGGCAAAGATGAGATCAAAAGTGACAAAACATGACCTACAACCAAACGAGCGATGGAACGTGTCCCACAGCCAATCACAGCAAAATAGAGTTCAGTATGTTCCATAATGGCAAAGATGACATATGAGAGATGGGGCTTTTATAGCAAGGGCTTGGAAACCCAGCGGTTATTAAATCTGACTGACCTTTTAATGCAAAATGTATTAGGGAATGATCTCCATTAATGAACGCAAGAGAGGAATAGTAAACAGAATCTAAAGCTGTCAGAGTGACTATGAATGACATCGCTATAACCCAGAACTGAAAGGAGAACGCCTTCAACAATAATTTTCCTACAACTCACAGGGCAGCTCATTAAGTGTCAAAGCTTCTGTTGCAGTTCATCAACAATAGTTTAAGATTATACACATGCGGTGGAGACATTAGCTTGATGGATTATAGACTTTGTGTATAGAGTTTGTAACCCAAAACAGGGTGAAGGGACTGGAGCACACATGGCAATCTGCTTTTCCTTGTCAATAAAGGTTTGACTGATGAGAGTTCAGGACACACAGAGAGGGTTAGAAAATATTTCGTGGATAGAAATAGTAAAGAAGTGATGAGATGTCCCTATGATGATGGAAAATAAATGTTCAAGGCAGGGCTGCTGAACACATATGACAAACTCATCATTATGGGTGAACAAACCCCACAAGATAACAACAGTGAGACCAACCTCAGCAATGGAACACATAACAAGTCAACACAGCAATACAGCAATGAGGCAAACATATTTCAAATTTCAATTGCTATTAACATGAGCAATACCAAACCAACAATGTAGTGAGTGTGGTGAGTGTGAACAGTTCCTAACAGTTCTAACAATCCCCGTAAAGACTTCCCCCAATCCTCTGTGTTCCCACAATCCAGTTCTGCACAAATAATAAAGCCCATTTCACACTGCCTCTTTGTTGCAGAGCTGTTACACCTTTTCTATGTCCCTCCGTCTGTATGAAAGGTACGGCAACAGAATGGGGGGAGAGATCTGTTGTACCTCTGAGCCGTCAGCGGAGGTAGTCACAGAGCCCCAACAGCTCCAAACCAATGTCTGAATGAGACAGCCGGCAGGGCAGAATGACACACTGTAGAGATGACCACCAGAGGAGGGTCAAAAGGTGACAAAGAGGCGTTCACAGTAGCCTAATTTATTAATAACTTAAAGAAACATTGTGTGTGACAGTCCAAAGTCTCTTCCCCTCTTTCTATTCTTTCTCACCCTCTCTTAAACACACACATGTAGCACAGCATTCAGTGTATCTGTGTCTTTCTCTCTACTGACATTTGTGCTGCTATAATACATAAAGTTTCTCACACACTCGACACACACTACCAAATGCCTCTTTTGCGTCCGGAAAACTGACTGCTATGTGAAATTACACACTTTGTTCAGTTCAGTGTGAACAAACAAAGCCAGTGTAACAGCGGCCCACCACAGAATTTACCCACAAAAAAAAATAAAAATAAAAACATGAAATCAAAATAAAAGCATTTGTATTCAAGGTTCAAATGTATTCATGGGGATGCTGAATGTCCTGTAGACCGTGAATCTGTCAGTCAGGTTTGGAGGATTGGCTTCACCAAGGACGCCAACTCCCTTAATAAATCTGACTGCGTATAATTATAATTATTATTAAGTAATACATAGAAGCAGTCATTCAAGAGACCAGTGTTGTGAGTAAAAGCGTTTAGGTATAACGCCGTTACTAACGACCAACCCTGGCGATTGGCTAAAGCAGAGTCATGTTTCATCGTAGCCAATCAGAGCCAGTGTTTACGCGCACACACACACACACGCACACGCGCACGCACGCACGCACGCACGCACGCACGCACGCACGCACGCACGCACGCACGCCAAAAAACCCGATATCTCCACCCCCCAAAGAGGAACAGGCTGTCTGACAAGAGGTTTGAAATGCTGCTGCTTCTTAGATACAGTCAGTTGTTTGGGGGAGAATGGTTAGGCTACATGGGTTAGCCGGATACATGACAGATACATGAATAGATGAGTGTTTGAGAAGGAGTGTATGGGTGGGTAGATTAATATCTTGGAGCTATAGTTCAATCTTTAAAAGCACACCATGTTGTTAAACTATTTACTTTTTTAATAAAGAAAATACTTGAAATACAGTAGCCTTTATATTTTAATTGTCTTGTGAAAACTGCTCAGATCCAGATTCTTTGACATATAGCAACTTTTTGGGTAGTAACAGTAACGCAAATAGTTACTTTCCTGGTAACTAGTTACTTTTATTATAGAGTCACTCAGTTACTTTTTGGAACAAGTAGTGAGTAACTATAACTTAGACTACTCCTCTAAAGCAGCCTTCTGATGGACCAGGGCAACAATTTGTTATTCTTGTATAATTGACTCACATTAGTTTTGTGTCCAACACCGAACTGAACTGCAGCCAGTAGAGCGGAGTAGGCGGTCTCCAAATACCAAAGAGGGGGTATGGATGTCTGAATGGAACTCCAACTCCAATCAACTCCTGGTGAAGGGTTTTGGGAGAGGATAAGGATGGATGGATAAGGTCCACTCCATACTGTAGAATGGTACTTTGTGAAAAAAGATAATGTGTGTTTGTGTCTCTGCTCACCTGCTTTAGATTACTTAAAAGGCACACCTGGTAATAATCAAGCACAGAGTGAAACTGATGACATGCAACATGCATAACGCATATTTCACCCCTTGTAGTTTTTAATGTTTATGTATTAAATAAAACATTGTCAGTCATCATGTGCTGGTACGTGCTAGCCTGATATCAGATAGAATTGTCAATAGTTCCAATAGTTTCCATCTTCAGTCTCACACTGACTGCTCTCTAAATGATTGCCATAAAAAATATCCACTGTTTTAAACCTGCAACAGGAGTGACCAACGGAATCTGCGGAACCCATCACGTAAGCATGTTTAACCAACCGTGTTAGTCCCGGCCATAGCAGTGATCACCGAATCAAGCGGTTAGCCTCCACCCCAGCCTCATCTTTTCTCAGCACTATACATTCGTATCATATCATTCTGTGTTGGAAAAGTGGAGCTCCGTAGAACAAGTTGTCTTTATAATTGCTTCTTTGAGCATTCTCGGATCAGAGCCACGCACTTTATCATGATGAGAGTGCCCGGACTGGAAAGATCAAAGTTGGCATTGCACCCATTTAGTACTTTGTTTTACCATGACCTCCAGTAAACCTGCTTTACATTTCTAATCAATAGAGACCTGAGCCTTAATGAGTTTGGATATTTAGTATAACAGAATCCACTTTATTAAAAGGACATCTTTCCTTAATTTGGTACTCAGAAAAGAAGCAGAATATATGAGTTCCGTAACGCTAACATTGATTTAACTTTTATGTATGAGGGGTGACATACAGTTTTACTCATTAGTGATTGAGCATCCATTTCCTGCTGATAAGCAATGCAAATGTAATCATGCATGCTAATGCTCAAAATAAATGTTGCCATTTGGCTCTTATGCTGTGAGAGAGTAAGTGTAAACTAGCTAATTAAAAGGCAGTTGCTATAGCCAACACTATCTGTCTGATGACAATTTAGCCTCTGGGGCAATAGCTAATATTTCGGGCTTTCCTAGTGTAGCCAGGGGATATGAGAGCCAGGACTTCCTCTCTTCCAAACAGCAGTCGGTAAGATTAGCAACTTGGGATGCAAGAATGACTGGAAGTTGAGAGACAGCATCTCTATAAACATATCTACATATGATTGTAGATAAAAAGCTGATGGGTACCGTAATGTATGATGATCAATGTGTTTTCTTTCCAAGTGGACTGTTTACCTTCATGCAACCAAAGCATGCTCAAATGTGATTGGTAAATACTTACGTTACAAATGGAAACCAGCTTCCGCTTCCCAAATCGTGTCTTGTTGCCCACTGATTTAATATTCCTATGCAGAATCTGTTCATAGAGCACATAACTAACATAGTTGACACAGACTCCTCCTACAGTACGTTCTAATTAAAGAGTTAGTGTCTAAAACCTTATAGCGAGTCTGTAACACCATCAAGTCTCTGAAGCAGGTGTCTCACCATATGCTGCATTAATTACACAAAAATCCTTCATGATTTATAACAACGCTCGTTACTGAACTGTATGGCAATATGCCCTCCGTCCCTTTTCTCTGGCCCTGACTATTTATAGCACACATTACAGCCTAAAGAGCCGAGGAGAGACTTGAGTGCCTGAGAAGTGAAATTTCATGTTCAGGGAGGCCCACGGAGGGTATGAGGTAGAGAAAATCCAATTGTTTTCAAATTATTTCCATGTAGAACAGAGCCAGGAAAAACCAAACAGTCAGATGGGATTATTTTCTCCATCACTATGTAGCTACTGTAGCAGCCAGGACATTAAAATGAGTTTGATTCAAGAGCCGGAGAACAGGCACGAGGCCCGATTACTGACCATGCAATTATTATCAAAGTCCCTTAGAGAGCAACCATAAAGTGTGTTCACTCTATAGGCAGTCAGAGTGTATATAGAGTGGGTACATGCCGTAAACATAAAGAGGTCCTGCTGCTGTCTGTGAGGAGGAGGACGTCCGGCACTGCAGGAGGCAGCTGAACCAACACACCAGCTCAAACCAGTCAATATGTCTGACTTTTCTAAAAGCCTGGAAGGTCTTTTTGACATCTGGGCCCATATTCACAAAACATCTTAAACCTAAAGTAGCTCCTAGCTCGCTCCTTTAGAAGTAACAGCTAATTTTAGGAGTCCAACATTTTTGGTCTAGGAGTATTTTACAAAGTGTTTCAGCGTTAAATCTTCTAAATCTTTGAAAAGTTAGAAGTAGTCTAAAGGACTTCTAAGTCACCAAGAGCAAATCACAACAAATCCTAAACTGACTGCTGTTGGAAATCTGCCTCATTATCGTCTGAACATTTTAGAAACCTTTTCTCTTTTCATTTTCCACTGAAGATAGTACCTGAATCATATTCAGTTGAGAATCCTACACTGAGGGGGTGATCACTATAGCAACACTGTGACATCATCTTCAACGTGACATCCCTAAATCCTTTCATCAGCAACCAAACAGAGGAATGTCTGCACTTTGTCAATTGCATGAGATAGTGTACAGTTTAGTTTTGAGGACTGCCGTGTTTTAAAATCTGGGTTGAGTGAATAAAACATTGCGGATGCTACCGATGGTAGTTGCTATTTAAAAATAGCAGGTTTGTGCAGGAAAGTTTAATCTAGGGTGTGAACTTTGGGAGATGTGAGCATTTTCACGGATGATTGCATTATGGGAAATGTAGGAATCATTGAGCCATACTAAAAATCTGACACCAAAAACACACGGCAAAGTTCGGCTTGCTGAAATAGTAATAATGATATTTTTATGTGTCCGGAGGGTGTATTCACGTGTTTCAGGCGGGAAGAAAGTCTTTGTAGCACAGGGCAGCATGTCACGGCAAAATTTGAGTGTGTGACTGAATTTTACCTCACCTGCAGCACCAACACAACTCTCTGCTAAAAATCAACCCCCCTGTTAAGAAAATAGTGATAAAATCTTGTTGCGTCTCGTTCTCATGGACTCAATATCGTGTATCGCCTTGTAACACCCCTAATTCAGAATGTATGGTATATTTTTTAATATTGTAATGTCATGCCAGCGATTTGTTGCATCTTCAGAAGTGCACAATAAAAATGAACAGAATTTGAAACAGCACATTGTAATTTCTGCAGATATTATTATGGATTTACGATGTGTGACCCTAAAATTTCTGGTTGCGGCCCTAAAATTTTAAGTTAGTCTGGAGTCCTGTCATGGGAGTGACATGTTACTGATTGGCCGTGGGTTTTCTATGGATGCACTTTGCTGTAAAAAGTTAAACTATCCCCAACTTTAGGTTTTGCCATACTTTTCTGCAGAATCAAATGGCCACTGCAGCTTGTGGAATTCGATCAAAACACCTCAGGCCAATAGTCCAATGAATATATAATTGAACTGCAACATATAATGTCAGTGCAGTGTAGCACTGTATGTGACCACCTAATTTTAGCACTAAAATGAAAGCCCATTAAACCATAAGAAGAGGGAGTTCATCCAATAGTCAGTGAGTATTCCATTTCAATGTGTATTCCATTTCAATGTGGAGACGCCTGCTGTTTTATGAACTGTGAGCTTGTCCACACACATCGGATCATTTTGTGTCTGAAGGGTTGATAAATCTCAGCTGACCCCAAGCTCTGGAGGCCGACTGGGGGCTGGGGCTGGTGATGCTTGGCCCTCTGCCCAGAGCGATGGAGCCTCTGTGGGCTCAGGGCACAGAGACTGGACTGACCTCAAGGAACACAATGTACTATCAAAGTCTACAGAGCCAAAGGATCAAATACTGACTTTCATCTTAATTTAGGACAGCAAAGTGTAAGATCAATGTGTACGTGTGAGAGATGCTAGGCAGTGAGACATGTGGACATAAGACTGTGAGGTCACAGAGGGGTCCGGAGCTTGAAGGAAATGTAAGCTGGTCCTCAGGCGAGAGCAGAAGCTGGACACAAATGGAAAAGGACAGCTGATGACAACACAGTCAGCAATGCTAAAGTAATTCACATTAGACTATAGCCTGTAAAGTCCACAGGGCATGCTTTACTTTGTCCTGTAGCGTGCAAATTTCATCAATGGTTCAACGATCAGAACTTTCACAGTTCTGACTGGTCTTGAAAATGATCAAACAATAAAAAACAGAGCTTAAAACCCCAAAACTAGCCAACAGTATTTCAGAATGCCCATAAAATCGCTTAATTGTAATAATTAATAACCCTCTTCCGCAATCAAAATTCCCACTTGGCCTTTTTCTATTGCAGGAACGTAAACTAGCGTGTAGTCTGATTTTGTTGACACAACAGCGCAGACACCCAAGTTCACTTCCTGATTGAGTCTTATAAATCCTGATGTGTCCTTCCCTGATTTGTCATGCCCATTTCCAGAACATCAGCCTTGACTTTCAGTGCTTAATTCAACATAGATTACAAATTACAGCTGTTTCTGACCTTGTCAATGCAGCCGTTGTATTAAATTCAGCATTTTACTGCCTAGATGCACAGGAGGAGCTAATACCTGATCAATTTGCAACATATCCTTGTGTCCCTTGTGAGCCTTGCACTGTGTTTACACCAGCAGCGTAAGTGTACATGAATGGTGTGTGATATGTGTTGGGATGATTTCTGAAACAGAGCTAAAATGCTCGTGAGGACAGACATCGTTTTAAAACAAAAACTTCGTAGTGTGGATGTAGCCTCATGTTAAGTTTCAGGGGTGGCAGGTAGTTTCTGTTGATTGGGATTGGTCACATCAAGATCAACAACAACAAATAATAATTTTACTGTTTTACAAGAGGAATATTAATATTAATTCACCTTTCTCCTTCATGTTGATCCAACCTAACCAAAGTTTCATCACTGTATCTTGTACTGTTGCAACACTATCACAGCGACAAATATACATACACACTAGGCAAAATACTTGAAACCACCCCTGTGTTAGTTCCCGCTACAGAAGGTGTCCAAAATAACAAATATCTGGACCAAAACACTTGAGTCACCTTTGGTGTAGCATGCTAAATTGTAATCTTAACTCTGTGAAAAGAATGATCACAACACGGTGTGTAGTGTAGATTCATCCATCAAAAGCAGAAGTATCATCCAGTTGAGCTACCAGGCATATTGACGGCTGACTGTTATTGACAGGTTAACCTCCTGCAGGACTCAGTCAGCAGTGAAGCTGGAAAATCATCAGGGGCCTAATTCATAGCTTTACCAAGTCCTTGCTGACAGCAGGAAATGGGGAATGATGTAAAGTGGGTTTGGTTTATGGAAAGGTTCTGAACTACTCCACTGCTGTAAGAGATTACGTGAGCTCTGACCCCACACTTGATAAGGTGAACACACAGGCGAGGGCCCACTTTATCTCCCAGGGACCTTCCGCTCACTCATGAATATTTACCATATTTCTAATGTGGTGTGCTGAGGTCAATAGGACTGCACATAGTAATCAACATTGAAGCTACGTATAGGTTAATAACTGCAATTAATTTTTTGTCCGTTGCCTAATCTGATAAGGTTAAGATGAATTTTCTAGCTGTAGTCGATCACAGGGAATCTTAATCGACGCGTGCTGACAGAGAGTGTCTCTGACACATAAGCGCAAAGTGTAAATGTAAAAGGAGCAGGCAGAGGCAGCTTTCAGAGTCTCTGATTTGACTGATAATGTTTTCGTATCCCAGCCTCACTAAGTGGCTGCTCCCTCTGCAATGCAGCGGTTAAAAAGCAAGGCAGATATGTCTCCAAGAGTTCTGAATGTAAAAAAATAAAACTGTAGCTATTGGCTTTGAACACTGTGCTGCCATTGTGCCGCTTTACCTAATTATGCCAGGCCATTCTGCTGACAGACGGAAAGTGTGCTGTGACGCCCAATCAGACTCCATATTTCATTTCCCCTCTCTCTCTCCCTCTCTCTGTCTCTCCATTCTAACAGTTAGTATATTAAACCAGATATCCGGTGGCTGATTTTCAAAGAGACTTGATTAAACCCGGGAAATGGGACATGATTTCCCATTTAAAATTCATAACAGGCTAACACTTGAGCAATTTAAATCCCCTCTGACACTAGAACTCTTGGTATCTTCAACAGATTGAATAATTTCACCTTTACAGAATCAATTCAATTCAATTCAATTCAGTGTTGGCAAGCAAGCTCAGTGGTTGCACTCTTGTGAGTTTTTTTTCCTTTAAGGTAATACAGAATGTACATCTGCTTGTAATAAAATCTGCTGGACCAATTGAAAACAGGGTGTAAATGAGAAATTAAGATGCTTTTGTGTATATTCATTTTCCATTAATGTTTAAACCTTTTCACTAGCTCTTTCAAATATGATCCTATTTAGTGATCTAGCGGCTGATGGGGACCTGGGCTAGCTTAAAGTGGCTAATGTTAGCTAAATTTAGGTAGATATTGTTGTGTATCTGACGGTCTTTAAACCACATGTTAGCTTGCTAACAATCTAAACCTGCTGTGTATGGTGCACATGGTTAACTTGCTTTGCATCAGCATTTAAGGGTTAATATCCAATAAGGTGTCCATTATCAGTTATAATGGAAGACATCCCCTTTTGTATCTCCTATGCACCATCAAAAACTTAAATTCCTTCAATGCAGCAAAATCTGTCAAGTAGCAAGGATCGACTAATGTGGATCAGACCTCTCACTTGATATTGGTGGCTGTGCACATACCAAGAAGAATCTCTGTGTTACCTTTGATCCAATCCTCTCATTTAACAAGCTCCAGAAATAAATATCCCAAAGAGCATATTTCCATCTCAGAAATCTCTCCAGAATCTGTAATTCCCTTTCTGCTGTAGTAAGACTGACCCATGCTTCAGCAGTGAACCACACTGTTTTGGTCCCATCTCATCTCTAGATTCTTAAAAATGTACATATTTAAATCTCTGCAGACATAATGAATGCAAACTAGAAAATAAGCTCATAGAGTCCTCAATAGCATATCATCAGCAATTTGTGTGACTACCATAAAGTTTTTAAGAGGGCAGAGGCCCACAAGACACTTTGGTTTATTATTCGATGAACCCACGTGGACTCTCCACGTTGCCTTATACTTATTGATAGTAGTATCCAAAGCAAAAAATTATTTAAAAACTGGGAAGAACAGTACTTTTAAGCCAGAGAGAAAATAAATCAATTTCTTCGGCACAGCTTTCGATCTACCTTACCTCCCACTGTTGCTCTCCCTTTCACTTTCTTGACTTAATTTACAGTTATAATTCAGGCATTCAGCTGACATTCATATTCATAGCGATTAAGAAGGAGGGAGCAAGTGGAGTCCACATTTTTTTCAAAGACGAGCCAAGAACCCATCTCTAGCAATTGTTACTGTTAATGAACCACTGACCCAGTTACACAATGATCTCTCTGCTGAAGACCGCCACAACATTACCTGAGGCATTTATCCTCAGCTACACAATCAATTAGCAGCAATGAGCACTGATTGCTTCAGTGACTCACACAGAAGGACACTTAGTGTTTGTATTTATGGATTTTAAATGTACAAGAAGTGTGTGTCTGTGTGTCTGATGCTATCTGAAGCCTCTGTAGTGTTTTTTCTTCTTATATTGTAAACCTCTGATACTTGCAGAGACATACCTATGGACCCACACATCAGTTGGGACCCTTTTCCACCAACAAAAGCACTGTGGCACAAAAAGCAAGCCCCTAATTCTTCTCCTTGAGACCACTGCATTGGCAAGTCAATGCTGTGGCAGAGGGCTCCGGTAAAAAAAAGAAGAAAGCATGGACACACAAGTCAGAAAGACGCAAAATGCTGCATCATCTGGCAAAAAACATTCCATCCAAGTGTGCATACTACTTGCAAATGTGCAATTTATCATCATCTAGAAGACATTTCAACAGTCTGATATTACCCTTACCCTCAGTTAGTGTCATCTTCAGTTGAAACGTCAGCTCATCCACTGTGGAAAAAAGTGAAACCAAAGTGAAAGACGTTGCTACCGGGGGAAGTTCATGAAACTGACTGCACTATACTCAATACTCAAATGCTGCATGAAATAAACCACATACTAGGATATAGTATAGCATATAGAAAACCTGACAGATCTGTTAATAGTTTGAACAGAAATGTCATAAATTAACTACAAAACCTCATCTGATCTCTAATATTAAAGCAGTCAAGATGAATAAGGTATAGAAAAATACTCTTGGGAAAGCTAGGGCAGTAATAAAATCCCGTTTGTAATATTATTGTTTAAATTAAACCGTTTTCACTTCTTATCCCGTTCAACAAACTAAAACCACCTCACCCTTCATATAGCACCTACCTGCAACTCTGCAGTGCTGGCTCTCCCTGCATCACCCTCACCACTGTTTCCAGCTGAACTTCATCTGATCTCTAATATGAAAGCATTGGAGATGAATAAGGTTTAGAAAAATACTAATGGCAATGTGACAATGTGTGGCAATGACAGACTAACTTAGATGTGGCAGATGTGTAATGTTACTTGTTTTTAAGTTACATAGGTTAAGTTAATAGAAAATCATGTTCTATCAAAATCATCTTAAATACTGTTTTTAGTGTCAAATTTACTTTCTTTCTTTTCTTCCCCATGAGAATGAAATCACTTGAACTCACCTGCTGCTGTCTTCTCATCTTTTAACCTCTGACCAGTCGCCACTCATCAGCTGCAAACATAGAACTGTTTCTTCTTCTTCTTCTTCTTTTTGTTTATTGGCGGGTTGCAGCCATAACTTTATTTGGTGCATACTGCCAAAAACTGTATCGGAGTATGTAACACTACCATCTACAGCAGGGCTGCCAAATCCTGCTCCTGGAGGGCCAATGTCCTGCATGTTTAAGGTTTCTCCCTGCTCTAACTCACTTGAGTCAAACCTGTGACACGCTTCAGCTGCTTGATAACGAGCACATCATTAGATTCAGGTGTGTTGGAGCAGAGAGAAACCTAAAACATGCAGGGGAGTGGCCCTCCAGGAGCAGGGTTGGGCAGCCCTGATCTACAGTATGTCAAAACTCAATCTTCCCAAACAGTCTGAGCCAGTGAGGAGGTGGGCTGGGCCATTGACAGGACGCTGTGTTGCACTTTCAAAATAAAAGCAAGACTTCAAAATCAAATATTTCAAAGTTTTGGGTGGGACAAATGCGATTGTCTCCAATATTTGCCCCCTGGTTCCTATGAGGGAGGGAGGGAGGATGAGAGGTAGGTAGGTAGCTTCCTCAAAAATGTCACCAAATTTTTTTTTAAAAAGTGGTGAAATATGTACTGCTGTGTGTACATTTCATTGACTAAATAGTGCTAGAAAGCCTTCATCTTTTGTTCAGAATCAGCTACTTATCACAGGTAACCGGCGCAACTTCCTTCTCATTCATCCCCACAGCACTTTACACAGTCGGATGCTCAGCTTCAACTGACTTTAATGGGGAAGCATAGAGCGGGCTGTTCCACTGCAGCTAAACCAGACGGTCATTGGATAAGTGCTGGGCTTTGTCCCGCCCATCAGACGCTCAGTGTCTCTGGGGGTCTATGGGACAGTGGGCTGGCCCGGACGCTCGGCTTCATCATGATGATTGGATGAGCTGTCTGAGGTAGAATCCTTTTTTGATTGACAGCTAAATGAGAAATCAGCGATCTTGAAGAATAAACATCCACCGGAGCATTTCGGTTGTTCTAAACTGATCCGGAGACTGTACCGACCCCCAGCGACTTAGTCTTTGTTAAAAACGGCTAGTGTTGTGTTGGGCCACTCATGGAGCAGTGGCAGCTGCGGAGCTTCTCCCCCCTTCACGATCACTCACAATGACAGGCGGTCACAATTCACTTCACAGTAGCCACAACAGCTCCAGCTGGGCCAAGGCCGTTTAAGCGGCCATTGAGAGGACACTGGTCAAGTACCTGGAAAAGATGCCTAGTTAGTACGACAAGGGCACAGATCATTTTCTTGAAAAGGAATGAAGGGTAGAATTTACATAGAAATAAACATTTTTATGATGTAGGCCGGAAAAATTAGTTTCCCCTCCTTTAAAGACCAGCAGCTGCCAGATAGATAGATATATAGATCAGTCAGAAGGTAAAGAATACAATATATAAAATACGTACAGTACATAAAAGTATATAAATATTTTAAACCGACCCAAATAACTATTAAAAGTAGTAGTATTAAAAATTATCCCCTTATAGCTTAACGGTCAGTATTATTAAATCTAATACTAAACCGCGTCTTGTTCCGTGTGCTCCTCTGACCCTCCAGACTTGGAGGGGGTGCCCGGAGTTGGTGATGATGACCTGCACCTTGCTCCGCACAGAGCCCACCCTCTCCACCCTCTCCACCCGGCACTGTGCTTGCTCTTTTCACCTGCTAGTTGAGCTTCTTGCTGTTTTTATTAACAATGTTGTCACCCCAGCAGACAACAGCGTAGATGACACTTGCAACAGGTACAGCATTTCATTGCACACATTGAAAGTACGCTCTGTCCTTTTTTGTAGAGGGCATCTGTGTTGACAGACCAGTCCAGTTTTTTCTCCAGTCCAGCATGACAGGAAAGTCCACAGGGTCATTTAAATCAAATGGCTTAACATGAATGTGCTTGTGGTCAAAAGGTCCACAAAATGATCAGGAATCTGGGAACCATTAAAAAATAATTAAACCAAAAGTTCCTCATGATTACGTGAGGAAACAAATGTGGGTTGGGGCCATAGACTGTATATAAAGATGGAAAGCTTAAGCCTAAACATCTGGATATCCCGCCGATGGCTGGCTGCATTATAGATCCTAAGTCCTGCAGCGACGAGAAGGATCTGTTTGTGTTGATCTGCCATATATTGAGAAGTGTTTCCAGAGTGTGTTTTCAGAGACGAACAGCCAAAGACATTTCCTTGGTGCTTGACAGTAATGGCTGAGAGAAGGTCCTGCTGAGACGGGTAACGAGCTAATTGAATTCCAATTTGTTAAGAGCTCCTTCTAATGTGACCCAGGTCCCCCTCCCCAGGATAAAACCAGACAGCTGCTTCAACTTTACCCTTTTTTTCCCCTCTGGTTTACTTTAACAACTTTTCAATTCCCATATCTCTTTTAAAGATCACAGAAATTTTGCATATTGCAACCACGCCCCGATTATTGATGCCACAGCAGGTGTTTTACCTTTGATGAAATCGTTGTCACTGATTGGGGCGTGGCAAGCTTTGATCTCTCTCTGCTATGATCTGTGCGTGTTTAACGGTCTGCAATAACACACACACTCTTCTCTTCTCTCCACTGTATGAGAGCAGATCCACGAGGAGGAGGGCTGGTTGCTAGGTTGCATATTCCAGCAGTTACAAAGCTCTTTGATACCGTTTTCGCTCTGCTCTCTCATAGACATGCACCCACTCAAGTGGCTCAGGCCAGGCAGCTGCGCACAGACACACACACACACACACACACACACACACAGACATAGACCAGCAGGTAGGCCTGTCTTTCTTCAGATTAGGGCAATAACAGGAACATATCAAGGCAGCCTCTCTGCCGGGCAGCTCCAGGAGTGTCTAAGCCCACTAACAAGGTGAGCAGACAGTGTGAGCTGTTGTGGCGTGTGTCTGTGTTCCTTCAGGAGGAACAGACAACAACGGGACTGGCACCGCTAATAAGGTGTCAGTGCTGCCCCGCCCCTCGCTGAGAGAACCATCGTGCAGCTCTCACCGAGGGCTGCTGCTCAGTACCTGCGCACACACACACACACACACACACACACACACACACACACACGTAAGTACACACACACACACACACACGCACACACACACACCTCATGAACCTAAAGTGAATCACACATCCCATCCTAATGCTGCAAATTATTTTATTTGAATTGGGAATGGAAGGCAGCACGAAATGTTCTCCACGCTCAGGTGGTGTAGCATGGAAACATGACAGCTGTCGACCATCTCCACCCCAACAGACGCAGAGAACAAGCTGCGAAGACTGTGAAAGGAGATTTTGAAAGTCTATCTCAATAAAATACTCGTATGCTATACCTATGTACGTTGAAGGGGTTATCTGTCATTTTTTCTCCTGTCCATCCTGTGAAGTGATACACTCAAAGCACAAAGGGACCAAATCCACACTTCCGCTAAAGTTCAGCTGAAGCTGAAATGAGGATTAAGATTCCAGGGTCCTCATTACAGAAACTTCCACAGTCTGAAATCTTCTCTCAGTTCAGGGTGACATTTAGAATTAAAAAAAAAACTTGATCATAAAAAGAAAAACATGGCATATAAGTGATGTAGTAAGATGAATTAAAAAAGATCCTCACCACCCTTTACGCACAGTGTTAAGAGTGACATCTTTGAGCATAAGAAGCAGAATGTCGAAGGCTACAGGAAACAAATTATTCAGTGAATACAGCTTCAATGTGTATTTCTGTAAGCTGTTAACAATGTAACATAAAACACAGAAGACATTGAGGCTTCTGTGTCAGACAAGATGTTAGAGAAGGTAAAGATGAGGTTGCTCTCTTTTCATTAGCCTCCACTGCTGTGCTGCTGTGCTGAGGCGTATTCTGCAGCCTTCATTCTAATAAGAGAGAGCGAGGAGGGAGGGGTTGTGTAACTCTGTTACATAACACAATGTGCACGGACAGAGACACAGCAGAGCGACGGGGAGCGAGCAGGAAGCAGAAGATAGAGGGTTTAAAAAGGGTGCTGGTGTTAATGAGGGCACTCTGAAGAGATGTGTGCCCCGATGGAAAGTCACACCTCATTACAGCTCTGTTTCTAATAATGCCGCTGATGAGGAGAAGTTGTTTGGGACGCAGAGAGCGGACCCCTGGCATGTCTTAGATTAAAACTCAACCATCAAGTGGCATTCGAGTGGGTTTGCCGGGAAATTAAAGTCGATAAAATTTTATTACTTTCACCCTCGGCCCACCTAACGATGGAGATGAACTGTCAGATGTTTGTCGGACATTTGCAAAGAGGACACATCACAGTTAGGATTTAACCTTCATACTGATAATGCTGTTTTTTTGCTGTATCACCAACAAAACAAAAAAAATATGTATTTCTTTAACAACTTTTACAGATGTTTGTTTCTTTATTGCAACCTCATTTTGACTTTAATAAATACAAGTACTTTGAAGTTTAGTGTCTTCTTTGCTTTGGTCCACAGTTCAGTGGTGTGTTCAAAGCGTTTTTAGAGGAAAGAAGCTTTGCCTGCTGATTCTGCATTCAATATTTTGTTATTTGAGAATTCTCTCAGTGAAGCTCATCGAGCCAGGGCACATATTCTTACTCATACAGAAGAGAGAGCTCCACCATATCTGAGAAAGAGAGTTTATTTTTGTCTTAAATCTGATGGAATACACAATAACACGCACTAAGTAGAAAAATTACAGCTCATTTGACACCCACAATTTAGATTCAGAGCACAGATCGGTCAACAGGAAGCAGTTTGAAACAAACATTACATGTAGTTGGCTTTGACACAGAACGTCTCCTCTGTCTTCTCCTGTAGGTTGTTGACGTAGACCAGAATCTCCACTGAGCCGGGACTTTGGCTGGGGGCGAACCGCAGTCCGATGGTGTAACTCTCTCCCCCGCCGATCTGAACATAAACAGTAGAAACACTTCAATAATGACAAACAGATAATGAAGCTATTATTTGCATGGAATCATTAATCTGCAGCAAGAATGATTTAGATTGTTGGGCCACTATTGTTCTGATACATATTCGGTTTTAATGATAACTGTGTCCCGAGTGTTGAACAGCTGAAGACTTTCAGTTTAAGATTTCTTTCTCAACATTTTGTTTAATTTGATTACTTACTTACTTGTTTTTATTGAATATTTTTCCATAACAGACAAAAATAAATGATATTAGAATAATGAAGGAAAGAATAAAGGAAAATAAATCATTTGTACAATAAATAACAGTCAGTCATACACCCATGTTATCTCGTTTCACCTTTTACTGTCAGCAAGTCTGATATTCAAAGGTAGGAGCGTTTTTCACACGTTGTGGGAAAAAGTAGCATCACCAAAGGTTTTTGTGGTGGCAATGGCACAATTAAGAGCAGTTGTGGAGGATCTTAGAGTTCATAGAGGATCATCAAACCATAAATGAGTAAATGTAAATAAAAGGGGGCAAGGCCTTTTGGTATTGATGTCTAAATGAAGCTGCATGAGCCCACTAGATAGAGCTCTCTGTTCAACATAGGGTTGAAAACACAATGGATTACCATTCATTGAGCCCATTTTTTTAAAACCAAGAGCTCAATCAAGTGGGCTCAACAAATACAACTAATGGTTCATGAAGCTTCATTTGGACATCACTACCTTTTAGTGACTTGAAAACTAAAAGACAGACCTTGAAACTGATTCTGTAAGATACAGGGAGCCAGTGGAGGTTGTGTGAAACAGGACTTATATGAGCCTTCATCTTCCTAGCCCAGTTGAGGTATCATCTTTGCATCTTGTGCAAATGATGAAAGGGAGTTTTGGTCAATGAATTAAAATGAGACACAGAGGGTTCTTACTTGGTCGTGATTTCAAGGCCAGAAGCACATGACCCCTCCGTAAAGAAGGATGGCAGTCTTACTCTTCATTTACGTCCACTCGTTCATGGCTAACACAGTCAGTTACATTGGACAGACTATTTTACATACAACAACATAAAGCTGTGTGTCATCAACATACTGTAGCTGTGGAAATTCGCACCATACTGCAGATTGTGGATCCCAGTGATGAAATGTCAAAGTAAGTAGTAAGAAGAGAAAGAAAAAAGTTCAACAATATTTGCCCATACATTGATTTAACAGACTGTATTCCAAGAGAACCCTTCAAAATTATATGGTAATGATGTAAGAAAACACACATCCTTCCGCTTTTATCTATGGTCGGCCATGTCTTTTTTTCACTCAAAATGTACATACCATTGTTTGCCTCTCAAACTGTATTATCATTATTATCAACTCTATCATTGACTTTTTCACTTTCTCTAAAGCAACAGTCCAATAGATTTGGTGCAATTACTTGAAATCAAAGACATTTAAAAACCTTTTCAAAAATCTACCAACTTTATGTTGGGCAGCCTGACAACACTGCACTTGGGAATAACTCTGAATGGCTTTGTAACAATATTAACACACTGCAAAAGCTTATCCACACAGTGTGACTGTGTATTTTTACTGTGCCTAATTAAATGAAGGTAAAACATATAGTTAATTATTCCAACCTCTCCACATAAATTCCTCTTTTAATGAAGAAAGCAGTTTGATTATTCTCGTCTCTAGATAAAGGCACACACTGTTTCATGTCAGGGATCAAAATGTGCAAAAGGCCTTTATTTGGTCATTTTTGGTTTTCTCAGTATTTGAATCAGAACAGAATATCTTCTAGTATTTTCTGTAATAGCCAGCAACAGATATATGGGTCAATCTGGAGGATTTATGCTGTAATCTTCCCAAAAGCAGAGTAGCAGTATTGATCTGTCCTGTACTTTCCCTCCTGACAGCTGGTTCCATCATGGTGAGGTAGACATTTGCTTAATGCTGCAGGCGTTGTAAATTCTTTATAAGACAAGATGGAAAAACAATGGGCTGTATTTTACTTTTCCACCTTCTTCCGTTCCATCTAATTGATGCAGTGTGTTCTGGACAGCAGAGAGACTCTTAAATAGTTGATGTGGAAACAGATCCCCATCGTGTCTCATTCTTGTTTTAATTTATCAAAATGCTGGTTCACCATTTGTTTTGTTATTTCATCACAACTCAGCAAATGAAAGGTAAAGATGGCAATGAATCCAGTACTTCATGTCTGCGTGTGAGTGAATGAGCTATTAGAGACAGTGAGATAGACAACATAACAATGAAACAACAGCAGTAATGACTGTTATATTCCTTATGTTCCCGTCGAGAGGAAAAGAAGGAAATCATTCACTTCTCTCACAGCTGAGGGCAGTCAACACAAGAGGACACAAACCATCACCATGTCAATATGAAACATTCCTTCATCCTGTTACACTGATGCTTTTTGGGGGGTCTTTTTACACAATCAGTTCCCAGTGTCAGTCTGCAAAAGTGCTGCAGCCTCAATGTGATGCTGTCAGTGATTTATCCAATTCTTGATTTCAGCTGAGAGACCACCAAAAAATAGTAAAATGTCTATGCTTAACTATACTAATACAGATTATACAGACATACTAAAATGTCTGGATGACGCGGTAGTGTTTTGGCTCCATCAGAGCCAGACCTACAGTACAAGCATGTCACACAGAAAGGCATTTCAAGTCCAACAGGGATTGTGTGTTGGGCTCTGAGCACTGCCAAAACGCAGGTAACCTACACTACAATACTGTATCTGAACACCTCCTGTAGACACAAGCCATTTTCACATATGAACCCCTTATAATGTTAGGGGTAACAGATTCTCACTTAGTGGAAAAACTGGAGAGATTGTGCAGGAGAAGAGGACATCAATCGGATTACAACGCAGATACATAGCTTGTTCGTATTTTGATCATAAAAAACCGAGTCTCTCTCATTCGTGTTGCCATATGCCATATACTCCAGATAATATCTGGTTAATTTTGGGTTTGCAGTGCATGTGTGAAAGGGGCTACAGACAGAGACACTGCTTACACTGAACAGGCTGTGAATCTCTAAGGAAGCTGTTCTTCAGTAGCTACAGATCAAGTCAGGTTCAGAGTTCTATTGCCGATTGTTTTACCAGCATATTGAAAAAAAGGTTTGTGGCTCATTTAGGATCAATGCAAAAACAGAAACTTTGTGCTGTCCTTATTTTAATTAGTTCACTACAGGTTGTCCTATCTTTATTTTGTATCTTTCTCTTTTATTCAAACAAAGTGAGATGATGTAATTCATTTTCAAAAGCTATTGTGAAAGCGTAAGCTTTTACTGTGTAACAGACAATAGACTGTGAAGAGATGAGGGAAGAAAGTATTTAACAGAAAAAAATAATCCAAATCACAAATAGAAGAAGATGAAGGCTTATCTGTCAATAAGCGCAGTTTGTTGAAAATATTGTGTGAAATACCAGTATTACTGTAGATATGGCCCCCAGACTTAATATCACAAACTGATTTGAATTGGAACTACATTTTTTTTTTTTATCTATCTATCTATATATATATATATATATATATATATATACAAAAGTGTTTACACATGTTTGTTTTTTTATCATTGGTGTCTCAAAGACCACTGCAGACAGTTCTCTCTCCTTTTTCCTCAGAGATAACCTTACCACTACACACAGGACCCCATGTAATTGTTTCCTTACAAACTGTGCGATGGAGCTGATAACACATTTTCCGTCTGTTCATTTTCATATGAGCAAATGTTCTTTGTGACCGCTGACTTACTGATCTAGCTTAATAGGTCCTCTTCCTTTGTGCTGTGAAGAGAGCCTTCATTTTCACAGGAAATCATACTCGGCAACAGAATTGCATAATGAAAGCAAGTTTATATGGAACACATAAACTTGCTTTAATTTTAATTTAATTTGATTATCAGTGACATCAACATTCATCTCATAATGATGTGTTGAAACTGAAAAGTTTTATTGTATAATGCCGCTTTAATTTAAAGTTAATTGCTAACATCGCCTCTGAGGTTTTTACACACCCACCACGTCAGTGAAAAATACTTTATCACTTTACCACTGCTTTGAGCTGTAGAGATGAATGATAGATGACTAGATCAGAATATTAAGAAAAGTTTCTATATTGAGTCTTAAAAAAAACGATCTGGCTGTGTGGCGAATATGTTCTTTGCTATATTGATTGTTTTATTCTATTCAGGATTTATCCAAAAATGATTCCGGCAGCAGCACTTTCCATTAGAGCTATTACAGCTTATTTACAGGGCTGTAACAATACAATGTCCCATTAATGCCACCAAAACACCTGGCCTAGGCTTTTAATTTAAGTATTGATTTAAGTCCTAATAAGAGTCAGAAAGCTGTACGACATCCTGTCTACTCTCACCTGGAATTGATCCTCTTTGAACTGCAGCAGGTCTGGATGGTCACAGCGGAGCAGACAGGTGCGGCTGCTGGTGTACGGGTTGGTGTAGGTGATCTTCCTGGAGCTGCCACGCCCACCACCCACTGGGACACACACTTCAAATGCCTGCACACACACAACGTAAATTATTAGCCCATATCTGTTAATCCGGTTGTATGTTCAGTACTTTAACAATACATGCGATGTCACTAAAAACCCTACTATTTACAACACTTCCACTAATAGATGTCTGGACAAGCAGTGCGCCTGTGCAAGTTTCTCAGATGAGTCGTTGAAGTGCTGTAAATAGTTTTAGTTTGAGGAGTGGTGAGCATCTCACTGGATAAAGAGATAAATAAGAGGATGTGTTGATAGCTGTTGTTAAACAACGCCCCTTATTTCTTCAAAGCATCAAGAGTTATTTTTTTCAAATTTAGCTGATTAGCAAGTTAGCAAACAAGCTAGCTCAGTTACTAATTGACGGTTCGCAAATAAGCTAGTTTGGCAGGCTGTTGTAGCTGACCAGTGGGAAAATGTTAGCATCTTACTAGTATGTTAATGGTAACCTGGCCAGCCACAGTACCTCGCCAACTTGTTAGTAGAAAAACAACAATATACAACTATACATATATTATCTGCCAATAAAGTATTAGATATACATTTCTCAATATCTATGGAAACAATCACTGCTCAACATTGATGTATTTAATGAGGATAACTATAACCTATAAATTTGGTGAGTAGGTGAATTTAGTGTTTGTCAGACCAGCTAGCGAACACAGTCCGCCGCTACTTCTACTTCATAGAAATAAAGACTAGAAGTGCCTTTCTGCCTCTCAGTATGCGTCCATACAGCCGCCATCTTGTGTCGGGGTTCCAAGGAAGTTCAACCACGCTTCTTTGATTGTCAGCGTAGAAGTGCCTTTCTGTTTCGTCATCATGTTTAGATACAGCAAGTGTATATATTGTAAATATTACAATCAAATGTGTATATTGTAAATATTGCAATCAAGTGTATATATTGTAAATAGTTATTCATTATCAATAGTTAGTTTACCAAACTTATACAATGCTTGTGTAAATACCTGCCCTCTTTGTTCTTTTTCCAAATAAGCAGGTAAATGGCTATTCATCTATCATATTAAATGCAAAAATACATATTAAAAAAAATATTTGCTTGTGAAATGTATTGTGTACATTGTCTATAGTTCTCTACAAATCATACAAATGCCGTCAGTATAGAGCTGTTTAGCCTATGTTATCCAACCCTAAGCTGGATGTTGGTGGGTAACAGGTCACATTAATGTTCACTGACGTATTTTCCAGGCTAGGGGCAGACTGGCACAGACTGACTCCTAGAAAATGTATGGAAAGGTTGTTTAGTAACATTTTTTAGGCTTGACCAAACTGGTCTATGATTTTGGGAGTTTGTGTGAATGTGAAGTTGTCAATGGGCATTACGTTTTGAATATAAACATAGTCTATATTAAAACAAACAACAACAACAACAAAAAAATGCTTCTCTATCATTTTATCCTCCCCCTGTTTAAATACAGTATTTTCCGCACTATAAGGTGCACCACATTATAAGGCGCACCTTCAATGAATGGCTTATTTTGAAACTTTTTTCATACATAAGGCGCACCGCACTATAAGGCGCATAGAATAGATGCTACAGTCAAGGCTGGGGTTACGTTAAGGGCTTTGCGCAGTTGTATATCTCAACATGCACCGCACGTTACTTCTTCTACGGGGGAAAATAGTCGGCGGCTGCTTACCGTAGTTGCGAGACCTGTTGTGGCTCAATATTGGTCCACATATAAGACACACTGGATTATAAGGCACACCGTCAGCTTTTGAGAAATTTGAAGGTTTTTAGGTGCGCCTTATAGTGCAGAAAATACGGTACATGTCTGACACTTGTAACGAACCCAGACAAAAGAAATCGTCTCTCAAATGTGTAGATGTATGATGATTTAATTCTGTGTAACATCTATTGACGATCGTTCATTTAAAAGCAGCGCTACCCCGTACCAAGATGGTGGCTCTGTTGACGCATTCGTTTCCATAGGGATGTATTCAAGGACACTTCTAGTCTTTATTTGTATGCTTCTACTTAACCAGTGTTGCATGAAAGCATTGTTAAAAGCTAACTAACAAGCAAGCTTGCTAATTCTACTATGCCTTCATGCAACACTATCAGTCCTGGGCAGTCGGTGCTCTGAGCACACACAAAAAACACATTGTTTACTACCAAGAAGATTTGTAACTAATAGGCTATAGACAAAGTTATCTTCACTTCCACCTCTTCAACTGGCTTTTAGTTTAGATAACAGTGACTCGACTGTCCTACTGTTATCACAGATGTGTTAACTAACCACAGACACTTGCCTTGTCCATGGAGTCACAGCAGAACTAATAAAGGGTAAACACTGAAGAGATAGACAGAATATAGCTCAAAATACATAATAAGCGTTGCATAAATGAACATCGTTCTGTTATCTTGGCCAACCAATAAAGTGTTAAATGATAATCTGTGACTTTGACACTGCAGAACTTAAACCCTGTGCTCTCCAAGCACTTGTTTCGAGTGCCGCCAACAGTTGCGATGACCACACGGTTTGATCTGTGAGAAGAACTCACACTGAAGATGGAGACATAATAAAAACATAGATTTTACCATTAAGGCTTAAATCTTACCTTGGACAGGACAGGCCGGTGGATATTGAGACAGAGCAGCCAGGCAGTGACGAGCCGCCGGTTCTCCACATCCACCGCATTCACATACAAGAAGCGGCTTCCTGCTCGCCATGGCTGCACCTTCAGCTGGAGCTCCTGCACCGCTGCAGCAGGCAAAAGGAACACACCCTCTGGGTCCACCTACAGAGAAGTAAGACTGATTTAGTTTGGCAGTATGATGTGGAGATGGTTGGGTGGGTTGTGAGAAGGAGAAAGTGATGATTAATGAAGAGAAATAGAGACATCAACCAAGTGACAGAAAGAAGATAATATAGTATAGAACATAAGAGACCATTTATAAGCAAAAATAGTACAGAACTAAAGGGAAAAGCTGGTTAACAGCGTCAGAGGAAAATAAAGGAGTTGTTCAGATTAAAGGGGAGAGAAGGGGCGAATGAGATTTGGTGAAAAAGGTAAAGAAAGGTGGCAGACAATGAAATAAGAGAAAGTAGAGGCAGAGAAGTGACAGAAGGATGTGAGAATGAGATTTACTCTTCGGCTCCTTTTCAATCTGTTGAGAAAAGCAAAGCTATTCTCTGGCGGTGAGCTTTATCGGCTTTTAGAAGAATCTCCACAGTGAGCAAACCTGCCGAGAGTCAGATCAAAGCGGCGCTGATGCATACACTGAAATCTTAAAAAAAAAAAAAACATCTGTCACTCTTTCAGCCAGCACCCTGTTTCTGCAGGGAGTACACATTTGTGTCGGACTGTATGAACCCACAGTGACGGTGACAGTCAATCACTTTTGTTTTTTCTTATATGACAGAGTAATATGCAATGCCCTTTGACTGAGAAGCACCGTCAAACTCTTCAGTTTTAAATAAGAAACCATCCATCTTAAAATGAAAGGCAATCTTATGCTCCTGGTGCATATTTCATATGTTCAGGGAGCATACAACCATCGCTAATTCTTCAGATCAAACTGTGTCCCCACATATGATATGATTGTAGGAAGTAATGGGGGACCATAATAAAATGAAATGAAACAAAAAAGACCCATTATGCTGTCAATCCAAATTTGTACCTTCTTTATAATGACTTGGATCTTAACCCGGGGTTATTTCAAAAGAAGTGTTTCCTGCTGCTAACAGAACAATTTGCATGAAATCACTTTTAGACATGCGGTTTGAAAATTTCCAAGACAGAAAAAATGTGTCAAGAACAAAGCTCTTAACTTCTCATCAGATATGCAAGATTCGAGGTATGATTTGATTCCACCCTTTCTCTTTTCTGTATGCTGCTTTGTGAAAGCCGTGTTTTGTCGCAATTAAAAAATTGGAATTCATAACAAAAGGAACGCAGAAGTGAGGTGCCCTAAAGGCTGGTTTTAGATTAAACATGGGACTAAGTACGAGTGTTACGGATGATGTAGATCAACCCTAAACACTTAAACTACCATGACAGTTGGCTGTCAAATTACAACTCCAAATGTTAAGAGTGTAACTGCCATGCACTGAACTGTCATGAAGAACTCTCCTCTAGATGTCCAAATAAAAGTACATTTTAAATAAAGAAACCTGAGGACATTCAGATACATTGAGATTCAGACACTATCTGATTAGAACCAAAATAATTCTGCCTGAGCCAAACTGTGGTCGTCCTGGGCAGACCTTATTCAGAGAAAACACCAACACTGGCAGCAGCATGATGCTCCAACAATCAAAAAGCAGCGATACACTTCACTGCACACTCTCCATCTGCCTCAGAGCACATGTTCTACTGTAATGGTTCTCAAGCACACAGGATTAGAGCTGGCTGAGGGCCGGCTTGAATCTACTTGGGTATTAGATATATTGATACACAGACTTACAATACGATACAACACAACACAACTAGATCCTCTCTGACCAACACATTCTCACTAGTCAAACACAGCTGCTTGGTCAGGACACTTTGGCCTCATCTTTTCAGGGTGCAGGGTAGTCCCGTCACAAAACAACTTAGGTTTAGAACAAGATTGAGGTTTTGGTTAAAATGACTGCAGTTGTTACGTAACTTAGAAATCGTGTTCTCTGACTCCATTACCCCAGGTACCGGGTTGGGTCTCAGGTACTAGAAACTTTGAAGAAATCTGCTCTACACATTGCGAATAGCTTATTTAATATATGTCTCAACAGAGTTAGTGAATGTGAGCTGCCACTCTGCTTTGTACCTGGAGGACCAGGTGACATCACTGGTTAGTTTTTGGTATTAATTGCTTTACACACAGGGACATTTTTTTTCTATTTATTAAATCTTTTTCCTAACTGTTGCTCTGTTATGACTACTTTCACAAAGAACATGAATATTGCATGGCAATAAAGCATTGTCATTTTTTTAGGAACGAGGTCAATTTTCACCAATGATTTTAGATTTTCACCAATGAAGATTTTAAACAACCCGGAGGTTCTGTAATTTACCTTTACTAGATGTTCTTCAGAAAAAGGCAAATAACTGCTGATGCACAGAGCACTACAAACATTGATAGTAAAATAAAGTTACTGTATAATTGCCTGACTTAAAGGAAGTGTGTGTAGTGACTCTTGAAGACTCGTACCTCGATCTCCTGGGGGTGTGATGAGAAACATTTGACCTTACGAACAGTCTGTTTCCCCCTCAGCACCAGTGATTGACAGCTCCGCTGGCCAGTCACACAGCTGACATCCACCCTCTCCAGGAAATGGACGTAAATCTGCCAAATCTGCAAAGGCACTGCCATCCACTTCTCACTACAGGGAGACACACCACACATAAGGAATAATTAAGCTGAGGCCTCCCTGGAGATCCAGCAGGATCAGCATGAGGTCAGAGAAGAGGAGGGCTGATACAGCTATGCATCATCATCCTCATCCTCATCCTCATCCTCATCATCATCCTCATCATCATCATCATCATCATCATCCTCATCATCATCATTATCCTCTCACTACTGAGAAGAAGGGGATTCAGCTGAATAAGAGCTGTGAGTGGGAGGCTTTGTGACAACAGCACTCAGGAGCCTTTGGGGATATTTGGAATAGAACTGAGAAGTGATGTGGGCTTCTGAAGGCAGACAACGTATCACTAGTGTTGAACTGAATAATAATAAGTGATATTTTCAGATGATATTCAGCATTTTCACATATTGAATGCCACAAAGGTTCACACTGGATTGCATCAGATTTGCCTGTTATGTAAATTCTTAATAAATTAATTCCTTCAAAACAAGGCTGGATATCTACAAGGACCCTTGTGTGCCACTGTGTGTCAGTGGATTTGGGTAATTTGATTTGATTCAAACTACAAAGTTAGCTAATTAGCTAATGGCATGTCTTGTAGAGGGCCATGTGTCAATAAGCTACTTTAACTTGTCCTCCATTATTTGAATTTGTATTGAGCTCATGTCAAGATGATTTTTGTTTAATCTACTAACCACAAGCTCACTTACACCCAGAGAAACATGGGGCCATGTCGTATTCTTCAGGAGGACTGTATGATCTTAGTGTAGCCATATAATGAAGCTACCATGTGCAGTCTGCTGTGTGGCACTGTGTTTCAAGGGGACAGATTTTGCTCAAGTTCAGGTTCATCCTTCATACAGTACATTTTTTGGGTTGCTCCTACAAAATGTTTACATGTTCTAATGTTCAAAAACACAATCTTTTCCTCATACTGTCTTTCTGAATATACCGTTATTCACTCTCTCAAATTGTCCATTTTAGTGCCTGTCTCTTTAAGCCCATTTTGCTCTGATTGGCTTGTGAGAAAAATAGGATGCACCTTTGCACAGGTAGTTGTCAAGCTGTAGGTGTATATTCTATTAGGCCTGCTTTGTTTGTTTTCTGATTTTCTTAACCAGCCTACAAAAAACTTACAGGGTCGTCGTATTTCGTTTGTGGGTGTGTAGAATAGACTGTACTGTATATAGAGACTGCTGTAGCTTCCAGATCAGTAAAATTAAGCCAATGGTGAAGTCCCTTAAACCTGCATTCTTTCTAATGTCCAGGGGGTGAGTCCACTGGCTCCAAAAAGGAGTCATTTTTATAGAAGTCAATGAAAAAATGACCCCCTTTCGCACATGATTCATTACCTCAGTACATTCTCATTTTCCTAATACAATTATGGTCTTAATTGCTAGTTTTAATTCTTCTTCAGTAGAGCAGGATGCTCATTTTGATTGATGGTCCCATCCATCAGCATAGAGGTTTAGTAATGTGTATCCATGGCTCTGTGTACGATAAAATAGCTGTAAACGTGTTTTTAGGTGCTGTCTGTGTTAAAAGTCTCGGGAATTTAACACTCTGACAGTGTTTTAAATTTCATTAAAGTTAATTAGAACATTTAGAAAAATGTCTTGATCAGCTTTCAGTTGCACCCTGCTAAAAAAGCTAATGTTGGCTAGCGCAGATTTTCAACTGGCTCTGTGTCATTTTTCCATGATACAATACAAAGTGTTACCTGTGTGTTTGTTAGAATTATGTACAACTCTGTGATTCTGTGGTTTCAATCAAAATCTTTCATTAACAAATTAATGGTGCCCAGTGGAGTTTCTGACTACTTGTTGTTCTTGTTTTGTGTAGACTTGCATGAGGATGCACTTGATAGTGTAATCCACACTTCTGCTGACTTATTGGTCGATAGGAGAATTTACTGTATGAGGCAGAGAATGCAAAGAGAGGCACTGAATGTGCTAGTTTATTAGAAAGCTCCACATGGGATCTGATGCAGATTAGTTCTGCCGTTGCCAGTCAAAACTTTATCACATTCAAGCTGAATGATAAATCCCTCCCTCTTAATAAGCACTGGCCCTACCTATTAACAAACCCACACGGATAACAATCTAATCTGTGATGGAGATGTTGAAGACCAGAGGACGGCTTTGTAACTTCAGACCACTAAACCTCCATTTGATTACTTCATTAATACGAGTGTGAACAATTTAATTAGTCCAGAATTGAAAACTTCTTCAGGCTAAGCTCTGTTTGTGTGTGTGTTTGTCTGTGTGTGTGTGTGTGTGTGTGTGTGTGTGTGTGTGTGTGTGTGTGTGTGTGTGTATATATGGTATGCCTGCTCAGTAAATAATACATACCTAAAAACCATCACAAAGAACATTTTGATGTGTGGACTGGGACTTCCCGGCACTTTCAAGTACAGATCTTGAGGCTCCCCTGGCACCTGCACAAAGACATGGAGGAGTGAAGGAAACAAGAGGCAGAAATAAAAGATGCCCCACATTAGCATTTTAAACATGCATGGCATGTAAGGGCAAGCCTTTTGTGTATCATGACAGCTTGTGACAGGTGAGCTGGAATAAAGTGAACAGGAAACGCTGGTGAAGCAATCATTTCAACAAGTAATCCCTGCAATAAATGAATACCAATTATATTAGTGTGGGTTATTGGGTAACAAAATTATGTTGTTCTCTAACCAGCATCCTCGTCTGGCAGATGATGTTCGGGTCACTGCAGCGTACAGAGATGTGAGTCCTGACATCTGAGTCTCCAACTGTTAACACAATAATAAAAACAATTAAATACAGACAATCATGTATATGAATATTAATGGTATCTGTTTTAAACTTTTGCCGACAAATCGATGTGATACATTATACATACATGTATATACATAAATATGCATATAGGCTTTACATCATGCTGTGCTATTTCTTCATATTGAATTTTTTCTTGCTCTTCATTTCCTGCTCTGTTTCCAGATGCCTCCTGGTTCTTATTATCCTTTTCATGGTAGAAATCGTATTATATTGTAAGATTTTTTTTTTTGATATTTTAGTAAAAACACAATAAGACAAAGGTAAAATACATTATTCTTACCCATCCACCCTTTTTGCTGTAAATAACTTTCTGTATTCAGAGTAAGTCAGTGTTCATACTGAAGATGTATTCACTATGCATGAAGCCAATACCAATAACATGCAATAAATCCTAGACAAAACTATCTAATTAATACTGAGGGAGGGAGGGTAGAAGCTGTGGGACAGGCGCAATAGCTGATGGGGATAACAGAACTACCTGTGGTGTCATGCCATGGCGGCAGACGAATGGCTTTTTTGAGAAAGCAGAGCTCAGGATGGTAAAGTCGGAAAGTCTGGTCGACAACGTGAGGTGTTGGCTGCACGTTCACCTGGCAGATGGCCATCGGTTTGCCGTCTTCTGCCTTGAAAACAACCTGAGGAGGGAAGGTGAAGTGTCAGTGTTCAGTTAAATTCAGAAAAGGATGCTTGCATGATGCTGAAATGGTGTCATGCTATATATGTTTTTTTTAATATATATAAATGGTCAGCAACTAACTGACACTCAACAGCAGTTCAATATTAAACTTCTTTTCATTTTTTTTGTTTATTTTGTTATGTTTGACTTACTTGGTGTTTGGAAAGGCGCTATATAAATGATAAATATATAAATATAAATTTCCACTTCAATGCAGGGGGCCATGTGGGTGTGCCATGTGTCTGGACAGTGCTGAGCCAAGATAAAGTAAGCAGAGGCTCTCCTGACCACAGTTCAGATCCCAGAGCTGGAGTGACAACACAAGGTTCTGTCAAAACATTAATTTATAATTGCCAATGCAGTCAATACGTCCCCAAATTAGTGAGACGCTGATTTTTACAAGACTTACATTATCCCAAGACCTCTGTGTTTGGCGATATTAGGACGTGGATATATATTGACATGGCAGATATGCACAGGATTAAGATCCCAGACCACATCAGCAATTATTACAAATGACTAGAAGTCCCCAGGTAATTCTGGTCTCATGCAAATAGGGCTTTAGCTGCTTAGATTAAATATCTTTCGGTTATTCAAACCACTTTATTTGGATGTCAATATAAAGGTGAGCGCACCTGACATGTTCGTAAAAATCACTGCACGGGAAAACTGCGTGCATGTCCAGTACAGAATGTGGAAGTAGAACCAGGATGTCTGTAAACTGTGACAGATAAGTTTACCACTCTCATCTTCTCTTCCAAATAAATCTGGCTGCTCATAATATCATTAGTTCAGCTGTATGCTCAAACAATACTGGCTCAGTGGCATTTGACATTTAGAGAATACCTACATTCTCATATAATACAGAAGTGGAGTTGCCATGTTGTCTTCCTGAAGCAGTTCAGCTCTAAACAACATGGGCAGCTTTTAAAAAGCAGCCTTTGAGAAGTTTTATTCAGCAGAGAGTATGGTGGTGGTGGTGATGATGATGATGATGATGAAGCATGCTGTACACAAGAATATAAAGTTGACTACTGAGCCCCCACAGACCTGCTGAATGTGCTTTGAAGTTCGCTGCATTAAAAAAGCCCCTCAGGGTCTGATCTTTGCATCAACACAAATATGCACTCATTACATATGATAGCTGGTATGGACTCATACTCAACATATGCAAACAAATTCATTAATAACCCTATCGTGTACCATCATACTTCACATCATCAGCTTGGATTATATGAATGATAAAGAAGCTGCACATACAATAGTACTGAGAGTTTTTTGTGGACTAATTTAGGCAACACTTCGGTACAAAGCTATTCCGAGGCATGTTGGGACAGTGGTGTCTGTCATTCGGTAAGTCTGTTTGACATTTGATTCAATTATCTACTATAGAGATTCACTATCCCCACCTCTAATGCCGCTGTCAGGTCAGAATTCCCTGTATACCCAACACTTTAGTCCAAGGCTTTAATACTTTATAAGGGACACAGACACACTAACACTTTTTTTACCACCCCTGTTGCATTCTGTAAAGAAGGCAGGTCTTCGCAGAATGCGTATGGTGAAAAAGTCCATCAAACTACCGTAAATAAGAGGTTGTGCACCTGCTAAAGAAGTCATGTGTCATGCAGATGCAAGACATGTCAACATTTCCAAAACCGATGCTTATTGCTACCCTGCCTCCTACCATTGCCAGTGGTGGAATAAGTGCCCAAGGTTGCTGGCCCCTGCTGTAGAGGAAGCAAACATCATTGTGTTGGATGTTTTCTTTCCTATTGTGAGATTCAGTAAAGAGGCTGTAGCAAACAGTGCTATTCGTAGCACTTAATGTTTCAAATGAAGTCATGAACTCATTGTAAAAATACACAATTTAGGCATATTATGGTTTGTTTGTGTAAGGGAAAATTCATTATCACATTCCTTTGTGACTTGTTTATGAAATAGACTTTTGTGACTTGAACAATTGAATGATAGTTATCAGTTTGAATTGGCCAAATGTCCTTGACAGATTAGAGGTTTCAAACGAAAACTTGAGGGAGGTTTTCTTGAGGCCTGAGAAGGTCTGAGAAACCCTAAGAAACTGATAATAATGTAACTGCTAGCTTATTAACAAACTCCTTATATGGTCAAGGTAGTGATGTAATGAAACTATTATCTCATCTTCATTGTGTGTATCTTTGTATAAAGTTATCTGTGGGACTGCCCTACAGATAGATTTTTTGCAGACTCTGACACTCTGTGTAAACTGAGTTGAGCAGATTCATGCTGATTAAAAATCACCTAATTCCACATATGGGTGTAATGTTCAGGTGATCACATACTAGCTGCTGTAGTGAGTCATTACACCCCAGCAGTCTGTGCCATTATTTTGTATATATTTAACATTCATTTTAACAAATAACTATTGTTCAAGTAAACCTCTGTAGTGATGCAATACAAAAACAGTTCCCAGTAGTTAAGAGGACCTTCATTACTATGGGACTTCAATATAGTGCACTATAATTTTTAGTGTACAAGTTAACTTTCCACATTTTGGTCAATGATTCACAAACTCAGATGTTGATCCCTGCCAAACAGCAGCTGTCCAAAGCATTGATGTGTCAGATTTGTGGGCCATGCTGACCTACAACAGTGGCCCATATCTGGCTCTGCTGATGTGTTCTGACTGACAGCGCTGCCAAAGCTGGCGTCCTGACAGCTCTGCTGTTGGGGCTTGTCAGTTTTAGCGGGACACAGATTTGATCCAGACCTGACCTTTTTGACCTCTTGACGGGATTTTGGTTTGGAGCCGCAGTGCTGACACTGACACACACAAACACACACACACACACACACACACACTTGGCAGACTGGAAAGTTTCATCACCCCGTGCAATGGGAAAGCTTCAGGGTGCTGTACTCTACATGAGCAACAGGATTATAGTGAGGTACTGCATGTTAACGGACAGTGATGTTTACCTGTTTTTAACAGCATAAATGTGGCCATTTAAGATCACGTCGGCAGAGAGAGGGTGAACGGTTTCATGAGGAACGGAAGAGAATCGTTGTGACAGCTGTAGCATACAGGGGCTGCAGAGCATTATAGAGCGCATTGTCTGATCTGAAATACATCCCAACAAGTCTCCACTTTGTTTCTACCTCCTCTAAACTTCTAACATATTATAAACTGTTGAATAAGTCCATAAAATGTGAAAATAACTTCAGAGTAAGGCTACACATGCATGGTTCATTTAAAGTAGATTAGCCAGACGTGTCAAGCTGTCCTCCAATCGGAGAGAGTTTAACCCTGCAGCCAGATAAACAATGTTCAGTAAGATAAAAGTGATTTCAAGCGTATCATTCTGCTTGACAATCTTGTCTGGCTACTGTAACTTTTTAAATAGTCAAACTTCAAAGAGTTCTTTGTGTCTGAGACTGTGTGGGAAAAGAGAGGAGGGAAAAGGCGGTGCTCTGCCACTCCACAGAGACTTGTCTGGGAGTTTGTGTGTACACTAGATGTTGTTTGACTTAGGGATGTGCCACAAAGTTAGCCCTTACTAAAGCTTCACACTACTTCAGTTGGCTTTGTCTTCCTCTACTCCTTTGAATATTCTTATTTAACAGCTCAACATGTTTGAATTGATTGTAATAAAGCTCTAATTATGCAGACACATACTGTTCATCCACACTGCATCTCAAATCCATAGCTTACTGTAAGACCAGCCTGGAGACACACACTACTGGAGGAGATAAAAATGGTCCAATACACAGAAAATATTAAACAAGCATAGCATTCTGTACCTTGATAGTCTTGGCAGCAATAATATTGGACAGATTTTTCTTGGCCACCTGCGACCCTGTGCCTGTCGGTAGGAAGCTTGGTCCCTGTAAGGATTTGATAAGAAACAGAATAATTATAAAAACTGATCACCCATAAAAAAACAGTAATAACGGAACAGAAAATGTGCACATCAAGCGAGATCGCAAGAATAAACTTCAGTCATACAGGAGATAAGAGCACAGCCTACAGTATGTTAACCACATCCAGACTCAAATGAACTATGGGGCCTGAGCTGGCACTCCATGTGTATAACTTGCCCTTGGAAGAGATCACTTCTGTTTAATAATTCTTGAGGTGTAGTGACATTCATATTAATGACTCGACCACTTATTCCCACACTGTTCTCATACCAAACACACATCTCCTACCACTCAAGGCCAATCGGTTTTAACAGGTTTTCTGACAACTGGAATCAATAAGCAGACGTGAAGAACTGCGACATCAGAAGTTGGAATAGTAAATGAAGTAGGGATGGGCGTGAATAATTGATTCCTTGATCGCTCACTCTCATTAAGGCCAGGTAAGGTAAGAGCAGAGGAGTCTAGGAGGTAATTAGTGGGTCCAGCGTGTGTGTGTGTGTGTGCCCTCACTGGGAGTCCGCTGGCAGACGGGCAATGCAACAGTTTTTCAGGAGCATATTTTGAAACTTGTTTCACACATTTAGTGCTTTGAACGGACAGAGCATGTTGATGTGACGCGTAAGTTGGAGGTTCAATTGCTGTTAGGACACAGAAGATGCAGTCAATCAAGAATCAATCCTCCCTCATACAATTGCTTGATCTGGGAAAACGTTGACCGTAACTATTCCTAAGACGGAGCCCCCTTCACTACATGCATCATTCACCTGTTCACTCACACATTAATACACTAATGCCAGAGAGCGTTCTATTGGCATCACCCTGACATCTGCACTGTACCTGAAGAGCCATGGTGTGGTCGCAGAGAAAACTCTGGTACTTCAGGGGAATGTGGATACTCTCCTTGGGCCGGAGGTAAACCCTGGGACCTGGGGCACCTTCCTCAAAGTGAAACATGTTCTCCTCCAGCGGGGTTGGAGTTTTGGTTAGAGCTTTGAAGTAACCCCACTCCTCTGTGTTAGTGATGACACTGGAGAGAAAGATTAAAGGACACGAGTGAAATAAAAGCAGGCTCCTGTATATCTTTTTATATTTACGTACGTATATTTATCAACTATGATCCATCTAGGATCCCTCTAGGATCAGTAAAGACATACTTTATTAATACCTGAGGGGAAATAAAAAAATTTCACTCTGATTCTATACAAGTTACACACAAGGGGAAACAGGACCTATCCAGATGCATTAACTGGAGAGATGTCAGAGCGAGAGGGCTGCCCGTGGAAAGGCAAGCCGATCAATTGGGGCACTAAATGACTCAAGGGCAACTCAGCAGTGCCCATGAGGTGAACGACACCTCTCCAGCTACCACTTCACTGCCATACCTGGTCTGTATGCGGGACCTGAACCAGTGACCATCTGGTTCCTAAGTCAAGCCCCCTGAGGTACTGTTTCCCACACACTGTCATAAATAAATGTCTGAACCCTCACTGCTGAACACTTTACTCAAACAAAGCCAACAATAAAGTGCCAAAAACTGCAGTTCCATGAATGACCACTTGAGGGTGAGTCCATCCCTATAGATTCCCATGGTGAAATGTCCAACTTAACCGGAGAAATAAACATGTTTACAGCCTAGTACAAACAACAGTATTGGTATATATAGCTAATTTCCCTGTTCATTGCATCTGTACAATGGTTGAAATTGTATATAACTTATTTGTTTAAATTAGGGCTTAAAGTAATGCATAATTAAGGGTGTGTCGCTTCATTCAGCCCGCCTCAGCTCTAGCCACACTCCACCTCTTTGCCAGGCGGAGTCAGACTGGGTTCCTAGATTGGTCTGAGAATGGCCTTAAACCTTAGAGACATGATCTTATTTCTCTGAAGGATCCAGCAATGCAACTAAAACAATACAATACCCTTTGGTCCAGACTAACAATATTGATGTCCTATCTTACAAACTTATTCTAGCAGTGTTAAGTTCACTGCGGTGCCAACAATCAAAGTAAACCAATTCCACACTTGAGCAGTCAACACAGGGAACACAATGCTTTCCTTTTAATTACCAGCGGCAGCTTTCATAAAAGTGTAAAGAGGTCAGTGAAAGACCCAACAAATGGATTTACAGGGAGAAAGCAACAGGAACAGATAACAAGTTCCAACAGAGGGAGGTCTGTCTCCACTCTTTCCTCTTCTTTTCAATGCAACAATTTCACGCCCAAATGCATAAAGGGAACTTCAAAGGCTCCAACCCATGGGCATGTAGAGGGATTTCTCTCAATAGGAGAGCGAGACTTTATGAATTTTGCAGGGCTCCACCTCGCTAACATAAGGGCCAGATGCAACAGTTGATTCCATGAAACTTATTTAGAGATTTCCACTTGTGCACTTAAAACATTTAGCCTGTGGCTTATCAAAACAACAAAGAGGATGTGTATGTGTGTGTCTGTGTGTGTGTGTGTGCAGTATGCGTGTTTCACCTGAGCCTCCATTAAAATGAAACAGGGGCTGATGTACAGAAAGAAAATAGCGAAAGGCAGGCGGTAAAAAGGACAAACAAATACAGAGAAGGAAGCCTGTGAATATTCTCATTTGTCCAGGTCATCATTATCCCCAAAGCAATTTCAGTCAAAAGTAACTGGACTTGATTATTTGTCTAGGAATACGTTTCACCTCTCATCCAAGAGGCTTCATCAGTTCATGTATGCATCTGACCAGGCTGGGACTGGTCCAACTAACTGGTGTGGAGATCCAGGTATTTAACCTCTCACAAGGCCGATGATGTCACTGGAACCCTTTGTGCTCCAAGTGTCAATGACCGTCATTGGAGTGACAGTCATATCAATAAAGATCGTTAAATAGATGAATGCAGAGTTTAGAAAGCCACGAGAAGAAGACAGATAATGAGACAAGAAGCAGCAGAAGAGGAGCTGTAGTCTCGTGTCACTCTGCTGGCCAGCTGTCACAGCTCACACTGGGTTCTGTGAGGCCAAATGTAAAGGGTTACCATGCCAAATGGATGGCAACAGGTAGCAAACACAACCTCCACTTCAAGAGGAGCCTCTGGGCTCTAACCCACTGCATACAGTACATCAAAGCTACAGCTAGCCTAGCCTCTCTCAAATTGCTCTCGCTTCAAAGCCTTCAGGTTGAGGGTCAGACTATTAAATTTGGTTTCTGGAGAACAAAGAGCTCACCCAAGGCCCTGCTTGTGTTCTAAAAAAAGATCCTTGTCAAATATTAGTTGAAACATTGACACAGAAAGAAAAAAGAGCTGAGTAGCATCGGTGCACTGACCAAGCTGTGGTGCAGTACAGTAACACAGGTCATCTCAACAACGGATATGCATGTGGCAACAATCCTGGGAATTCTGATCCGAGGATATCTCAGGAATTCTCTTTAAAATCAACTCCCAGGAAACATCACTGTGGCAACCAAATGTTTTTAGTGTGTGTTTGTTGGTGTCCTGCAGCTTTTTTGTTCTGAAACAAACACTAAGGTCCAACCTGGAAATGCATATTAACAGTTATACAACAGTATTGATTTTCACGCAGGTGTTTCTAACAACAACGTGTTCAGTGAGTACAAAATCTGTATAAGACAACCATGCAGGCAGTTCAACAAGTGGATGAATCAGGCATGCAGAGTGCAGAGCAACATTCACCAGGCTGTGTTGTTACAAATGTTACAAGCACAGAAATAAAATGGTTAGAAAGGACATTCCAATTCATTTTAACGTACCAGAATGGTCAGATTGGTGGTCATGTCATGGACTAACTTCTACATAAAATTCCATATAAACCAACTTTCTGCCAGTCGCGGCCAAACTAGCAGTGAGGTAGTAATGCTAGGAAAGCTGCCACTTAAAGCACTTCTTACCTTTCTGGCATTTTACACTTTATTTGTAATCTTAAAATGCTCCAAATAAACAGTAAAATGTTAAAAAATTCCACCAGATGTTGAAACTCATCAATATTCAATTCAAAACAAAAAAATAATTGTATGCAGTTCCACTTTAACAGGCATTCCATGGCACTTTGCCTAGTTGGAGGTCTGAAATTTCGGACTTTGACACTTGAACGCAACATTTCTCTCTCAACGCAAGTGTCCAGGGACGGGGGTGTGTCAGAGGTCAGGCATTGGGAAGAGGGTGGTGCTTTGGAGTGAAGCGTGGAGTACTCTAACTGACACATGCAAGAAAAGTAAGAATTACTTGAATGCTTCATCTACACACTCTTGTCACCAAGTAGAAAAATACATTGCTTTCACCAGATGAGTGACAACTTTGTTTGGCATCTTTTTTATGTGACAGGTGTGGTGTGGGGGCATGGCGGAGTTAGCAAGCTAGCTAACTAGCAAGCCGTCTGCCTGTTGGCTGGCTGGTTGTGCTGTCATGCTGCATTTGTTTCAGAAAATGCGCCGTACAGCTGGCTGGTTCCAACAGTACCTCTTCCTTAATCCCCACTGCTTTGGAGAACACCTCCCAAACTGCGTCGCTCAGCTCTCCTCCCAGTGAGCTGCGATCCACTTTAAAAATCCACTGACATGTTGTCATCATAACAACTAACAATTACCAACAACTATTTTGTTTCATATTACTCAAATGACAATGGGAAACAGCTCAAGTTCTCAGTGAAGTGTCTGAACAGGGCTGGGTGACCTGAACTTGACTCACAGTGAAAGCAACAGCGCTACGATAGAAACACATCCAATGCAGAAGCTTCCTTGCTAATTTACACATTTGTGGCTCTTTGCAGAGGTGGCAGACGGTGTCATGCTGCCTCATCAGGAAATATATAAATAAACTAACAGGGCGCTAAGCCGGAGAGAGGACAGATGTGGGGATTGATGACTCTCAATTAGATTTGGTAGGCCCGGTGGCCGGGCTAATACCATAATGATTCATCCATGGCACACTCCAGCCTTTGTTGATCAACGTGATATATGTTAATCCAAAGCTCAGGCATGAGCCGAATCCATAACAAAAGAGTCAGAGCTGGGGGATTAACAAGGACACTAATTTAAGGAAACAAACACGGCATAGATACCAAGAACGGGGGATCCAGGAAATATCAACCAAAATGGTTCCTCTGTGTGGATTAAAGGGGTTAGTGAGCATCTCTCCAGCTGAATGTAGGCATGCTGCTGAAGGCCTGCAGTATGTGTATGATGTGATCAGTAGAGGAAAAGTAGCAAGCAAATCTGAATTCATTTTATTTATTCATGCAGACACACACACATGCAAAGTGAGTTTGGAAATGTGGTGGCCGTTTGTACTGAAAAAATTCATCCTGTTTAGTCATAAATAAAAACACACACACACACACACACACACATACACACATACACACACACACACACACACACACACACACACACACACACACACCACATATAAACAAGATGCGTATAATAAACAAATTATCACATGGATCACATCAGAACAATGAGAAAGCGGTGAGGCAGACTCCCACAACCGGAATAAAATACAAAAACTTCATCTGGACTTTCTACTGTTGCTGTTTCTCATCTAACCACGAAGAAAGAAATCTATGTGTTCAGCTGAAGCTGTGTGTGTGTCTGTCTGTCTGTTATTTGCATACCTCAAGAACCGTTCTTCTGATCTACTTCACACTTGCTGGGTGTATTGCTGGAGACGCAATGATATGCTCTGGTGCAGTTTGGCCAGGCGGTGGAGGCTATGACAACAAACTTTTTCCAACAACAACATTTTTCTATTTTCCTGGATTCTGTGTGTCCAGATGAATCTATGCCCAAGTTCCGTCTCGATGGATTTTCTGCCATTTTAGTTGTGTCCAAATCTCTTTTTTTCCACTACTCCTACTACAAATTTTGAGCAATCATCACCAAATTTGATATAGAACATCTCTGGACTAAGCCAGAAAAACCTCTTTCAGATTTTTGAATGCCATATGTCCTGAACACTTTATGTTATTGTAACCATATTTGGTGGACATGTGTAGATATGATTTCACCATGACGAATATGGTGTCATTTGGTTGTAACAGCATCATCTAACTATAAAGAAAGGAATCTCTGTCTCTCAGTGTATGTATGCATGTACGACTGTCTTTCACATATTTCATCAAATCGTCTTCACACTTGATTGGTGAGGAACCAGGACCCCAAAAAACATGCTGGGCTGTTGCACTTCTTAAAACAAACCCATCAAACACATTGTCTTAAGCGGCACAAAGCCCCGAATGCAGCGAGGGTATCCTTGCAAAATAGCGTGAGCCACATTTGGTGGCTGTCAGCCACATTTGGTGGCTGTCAGCATCATAACCGAAAGCACTGTGAGCTCCAACTCAAGTTTCATGATTTGGTTTGGTTTGGAGTAGCCACAGGAGAGCTGTGAGCTGGTTAGTAAATATCTACAGAATATGATGCCACTCGCGACTCATACACAGCATTAGAGAGCCATCTTTTCTTCTTCTTGTGTAAACAATGGAGCATCATGCCAAGACTGAAATATTCTGAGGAAGAGTAAAAGGATGAAACATAACTTCAAAGAACAAAGTTCTGGATTGGATTACTGCATTGGTCTCACATTGGGGAGGTTCAAGTGTGAGGATGCAGATAAACATCCATTGACAAAATTTCACAGTGGGGCTTATGAGGGGGGTGATTTTACTAACAAACGGTTTCCTCAGATTTCCTCTTTGTCAGTGGAAAATATAATCAGACAAACCAAACAGTTGGGGTGGAGTCTTACCTGAGCTCAGGGTCTTCACTGTGGATGGTGACCGTCTGAGGAACATTGAAGGGATTTTTTAGGACAAACTCTATGTACTCAGCAGAGCCCAGGCTGGCGTACAGCAGGTGCTGGGTGGTGATGGCCTGACTCAGCATGTTGGCGATTCCCTCGGCCTTGCTGTGCTTTTCACTGGGTTTCATCTGATGCCCCACCCAAGCATTATGCGTCCCATCCTAACACAAAAACAATGGCAAATACTGAAAAACACCAGGCAACACAATTTCATAACATTCTGTAAAATATGCCATATGATTACCCAAACTTTCCATTGTAAACAATGTTTTCGGAGAGACTCCCTGTTTTCATTTTGACCTACTGTACCTGCTGTAGTTTGCACACACAGATTTTATCTTCTGACATATTTATAGCGTGTGGCGTGTTACCACATCTCAGCAATTACTTTGGTTGTATTTTAAGGCTTACAATAACCCATTCTTTTTGACAACGCGTCCACAGCTGCATCCTTATTATATGTTATAATTTGAACACAGAATATTTGATTGTAAAATATAATTTGACTTGTGCTTATATAGCACCTGTCTAGTTTTCTGACCACTCGAGGTACTTTTACACTACTTGTCACATTCACCCAGAGCTTGATGCACTGATGGCAGAGGCTACGTGCCTACCTCTGAGCCACAGCCACTCCATAAGGAAACAGCTACATGTTACAAGCTTTCCTTTATGACCTTTTCAAAACCTTTAAAATAATTATATTCTTCAATGGCTTGTCAGAAAAATCCATAATTTCCATCAGCCATTAAGTACAGGTATTTGGAAAGGAATCAATGTTATAAACGGTGTTTTCTCAAATGTTGGGTTCATTAAGTCTGTGCAGTTTTGTTCCAAAGCAGAGGGCAAACACTTTTTCTACTTAGTTTCTCCTTTAGGACAGTTTGTGACAAACGGGTCTTGCTTTACCTCACCCTACTCCAGCACTGCAGTATGGTCTGGCTACCCCACACCTGCATTCTGGGATAAGGGGGAGCAATAATCTGGCTTGTTTGCATTTCTTGAAAGCAATAACAATGGCTTGGCTGGCGCTAAGATCCAGATGCAGCAAAGGTGCCTCCGCAAATTAATGGAACATTTACACGCAGGGTAAAAATGATTAAAAGACAAATATTATTTGATGGTCACTGACCTAGAGGTGAAGCCTGCTTATACTTCAACTCTGGTGGAGCTCACTGGTCTCGTTAAAACTGCAGAAATGTATTAAAGCATTATCATAGAAGCTGTTATGAAGTGGAACGGATCCGTACACCTGTAAAGTCAATGTTACTGGTAAATGCTTTTGCCAGGGTTAAAGAATGTGGCAAATAAACTCCTACTAACAATGGCTGAAAACGGATCAACATCGGGCACAAGACAAGACACAGGCTTGAATCTGGCCTTTTCCCAGGTGCATTTACAAATTGTTTTAGTTCTACAAGTGCAAACTCAGATTCCAGACTAGCTCAATGTAGGTTGCTCTCAGGAGCTTCTTGTTGTTGTTGCCCATAGCGAAGGGGTTTGAGAAAGATAATAGGCAGATGACTGAAGGAGAGCAAGGGGAGAGATGATGCCAGGCTTTATCCCAGCATTGTTTATCAAGTGACAAACAAAAAAAACCCATCAATCATTAAATCTGCACTCCTTCACACATTTAACTCTGCACTATGAGCATACTGTGATATTGTTGTTGACTCAAACCTTTAAAATTCTGTAAATGGTGCACTACACTGCAGGGTGCCAGGCATTCTGGACAGTAGGTACATTTGTCGTGAACATAAATGAAAGCTGAAATTGAGTTTCAGAATCAGGGTGGTAATGCTAAGTGTGTGAGAGAAAATAATACTGAGGTCTAGTGCACAGAAATTATTCCAGGGGTAAAGCTTGACTAGATAAGTTGTGTCTATCAGCCCAGATAAGTCAAATCCAAATAGAATTGCAAAGAAACTCTTTTAAAGTCTTCCTCTTGTGCGGGCTGCAAGACTCGGTTATATTCGACACAATGTTTGCTGTTCTGGGAGTGTGAAACCACTAAAACACAGGAAATATTACGTGTAAAATGTCTGAGACAAACATGCTCCGCAGCCAAAATCGCATTTAGCATGTGAACCCATGGATGAAAGTACAAGATGTGCCTTCGGGCAGAAGAACAATTAGCACCTTCTTGTACGGTCACTGAAACACAGATGGTTGAAGGGCACATCGCCATGAGAAGTGTAGCACAGGCAGGGTGTCTGGGAGATGGCTCCACGTCTCTATGAATGCTCCCTGACGACATGTTTCAGAACGGACACCCTTGCTCTGCCTCTGATAGAGATTTAAGTGAAGAACAGGGACAGACAGTTGTGGCTCTGCTTTACAGAGAAGCAGCTATTCTCGTCTCGCCATTGACCTCACCGTGACCTTAGCCTCTTTAGCATCTTCCTTTCCCTCCCGCCGATGCACAGCGGCCATGCAATCGAGCTTGCGGCGCTCATCGTCAGGCTCGTTCAGGTTGCGCTCTGCAGACACGATGGTGTTCGCTCTGATCCCTCTGAACAATGGCACGACATCCCCATCCATTTGAAGTCTGTCTGCCTGTGCAGCGTTCCTCGCTGTGAAGGAGAAACAGTCCAAATATGAAAATATTTACTGAACAGAGTGGAATCTAATGTTTTTGCCATCATGACCATATGTTCTAAAAATCCTCCAAATGTCCAAGGATTAAAGTATTGTTGGAACACAAGAAACAACAGCTTGTACACAGACAACAGTCAAACAACTGCCTCTTCCTCCCAAATTATCTCTCACCTCCACGGCTGTGTATCCTTCACAAAATAATCCATCCTCATTTCAACTGGATCATGTAAATGTTCTCTAAAAACTAATCCTGCATTTTGAACAACACTCAAACATTTAAATACCTGAATATTTTTGTCATCTGAAAACAGATTTATTTGTCGATGTAGTGGAGAAAATGTCGCAGCATGTAGGAAGATAAACTTTGGCACTGTATCCAACTGTCAAGCGCCAAATGCTGATATCGGATGATAACTTATCATCCGATCATACAGAAGTTCTGGTACGACTGCTTGTGTTTAGACATAATATGTCTCAACTTAAGCTTCTTTTGACGAATGTGAAGGTTTGTTAAAAAAACATGTTTGTCATAAGTATGGCTGAAACGATCTACATTCAGGTATTCCTCAGACAGACCGAGTTAGGCAATTGTTCTTTGTCTTCAGTGCTAGCTTTAAATGGTAACGTGAAAATCATCATGGACGCTACAAAGAACATGCCTTTAAAAAACGTGTTGATCGCTGTTTCCAGTATTTATTTCCAGTTGGAAGCTTTATATCAGTCCCAGCCTTGTTGCTGCAGTACATCCCCTTAAACCACTAAAATTATTTTTCTCCTGACTTGTTATCAGGTTAATGTTTAGAAATGACTAACTAACTACATCATGTTATGGGTCTTCCACAGGGACTCCTTCCAGTTGGACATGCCCGGAAAACCATTAACGGGATCAACCCAACATTTACTTTAATCTGCCATGTTTCTGTGTGATACAACATTCAACTCAGCACTGAAGTGTTTGCCGACTTTCCAAGTTGTTCCAACTTGAGGGGGTGTTCACACGCAACCTAATTTTTCAGATTATTCTGACACCACATGAATGCAGCAAAGGCAACAACAACCAACCAGACATTTTACCAACCAATTAGAAAACAGGTTATTTTAGCTAGTCAAACTGTAAATAAACAACAACAACACATCAGATATACCATACATCAAATGGAAATATATAAATTCAGGTCCAGTGTCTCTACTCTCTCTGTTCTTTATCCACAGACATGTTCCAGAGTGTCCTTATCTGAGAGGCCCTGGGTCGACAGCCAGTCACCCGACCAGATAGTGTCTAGCTGCCTTTAGAGCCACAGGAAGGCGTTACACACACACAAACACACACACACACACACACACACACACACACACACACACACACACACACACACACACACACACACACACGCACACACGCACACACGCACACACGCACACACACGCACGCACGCACGCACGCACGCACGCACACACACACACACACAGCTTCAGCGTGGTTAACTGGGCTCCAGTGCACGCAATTAGGAGTTGTATGTTTAAATGCCACGGGAAGGTGTAGTGGAGACAGGAAACAGTTGAGTGTGTAAGAGAGCTGAGCAGTGGAGATGGCGAAGAGGTGGAAGAGGAAGTTGTGGTGGAGGAGGGGGGATATATTGAAGGTAAGAAACAAAGCAATTAGTGAACAGACATGTTTGCACAGTAATCAGAGCTGTGAATTAATGATTGCTATAGTTTAGGAATATATTTGGAGTGAGCATGCATTCATTTGTAAACCTATGTTAATATGCAGTGCATGTTTGTTTGGCCGTAAAACCATATACATATTTTCAGTGTATTAGTGCTCTAAGCAAATATGTGCAAAATGTAATGAGTACACATCATGAATTCTAGATCTGACAGATTTATTTCATCATCATCATCATTAACATTATCATGTGTGTTTGAGTCACAGTCCACATTTTAAGGACACATTTAGGACTATACACCAGTTGACTGGTGACCGTTTGTCTAACTGAGGAAAAAATTGGTTTCCCCAGAGTGTGTGTTCCTCTGGACTGCACGCACAAACACACACACACACACACACACACACACACATATACACACACACCACAACACAGACGCTTGTGCAGGCTCAATTAGGCTGAAAAGTGAGTGGTTCAGTGGTGCAGCCAAGAGACAGAATGTGAAATGGATCTGGTGGAGGAGATAAAGCATAGCATGCTCACTGCCCAGGCGAAAGACACTTATTAATACACGCATATACTGGACGCGTACGCACGCACGTACGCGCGCGCACACAGACACAGACACAAACAGACACAGTGACACACAGACACACAGACACACACACACACTCACACACACACACACACACACACACACACACACACACACACACACACACACACACACACACACACACACACACACACACACACACACACACACACACACACACACACACACACACACACGTGCTAAAACACTAAGTGAAGAAATTTATGATAGTGAAGTGAACTGATATGTTGGAACATAGACAGTGACATGATTCAGTAAGCTGTGGATTAAAGGGATACCGTTGAGTTGGAGGATGTTTCTGGAGGACAGACTTCCTCCTCTGAAGCCACAGGCAACTTCACGAGGTGTGATGATGTGAGAATGAGATGCCTTCGTGTCTGCTGCCCTCCTCCTGCTTGGATCGACTGCGCATCCTGCAGAAGAGATAATCAATGTCTGATTATGCCGCCACGTGGAGTCATTCAGAAATTTTATCTTGTTTACATCTTACAGGCTGCAGATTCTCCGCAAGAAGAAGCCGTTATTATCATCAAACCATCTGTATACGTGCTGACCAGTACCAATACTAAATAATAATTGTATCACAGTGGATTATAGCTATTCAAAGAGGATTCAAATTGTTTATCTTTTTTACTAAACGTCTAAGAACCAAGAGCCCCATTAAACTTTGTCAAATGATCAGAAGAGTAAGTCTGAGAAATGATGTTCTGCACAACAAAAGTCAACAAAATAACTTGTTTAAGCTAGCTATTAAGGCCTTTACACACCCACCTTCGAATATTCATAATGGTGATGTGCTTGGCCTGCCAGATTGGCTTTACGCAGTCTAGGGCTTTTATTGTGAAAGGTAAGAAGGAAATGACTGGAGCTTATATGCGTTGCCTTTGTCAAGGTTGAAAGGAGTAAAGTTTGTCATCTTGAATTATAAGACATAGCCTTGTTTTTATAATCCTTGTGTCTTTACTTGGAGCCTGAAAAAAAAAAAAAAATCAACTTCAATCTGAAAAAAAAAAAGACTCCGCTTTGCAGCCGTGTAACATTCAGATTCTGTGAAAATGTACTCGTGACAAAAACAATTTGACACTTTCAAAAAAAAAAGTTGAATAAATCGCATGAAAAAATCGACCCTGTGGTATAAAGGCTAACAACAGATTTGGAAATTATACAATTACACAATAACAGCCAAGTTTATACTTCAAATATTTTAGCACCAATATTATTATCATTATTTATTCTTTTTTTTTTCTCTGCATCTCACCTACATTGTTTTTTTTTGAGACGGTACAATATTTTAGACCTCCTTCTTTCCTTTCCAAATGAACCTGGAGGCATATGAACATCAGCAGATCTCAACTGCTCCAGTGTTTACTTTTCTTGTTTACAGTTGAGGCAGGTTGGCAAGGAGACTCTGAACCTGTCATTTCAAGTGCTTTGGTTTGATGAACTTGTTAAAATGTATATCACCTCATCTGACTGAAAGTCGAGCCTGTAACTTTTGGATAGTAGAGGTTGCTAATGAGCTGCAGAACAGAACTAAAGCAGTGAGCAGGCTCCCTGTAGAGGTTGCAATATGAACCCTGACTCTTTGATCACCCTGTATGCCTGAGGAGGCTATACTGATACACAATTACTATCAGGACTAAGTTTGATTCATTCTGTGTAACTCCAGCAGTGGTTGGCGACTTGGCTTTTTGCCACATCTTGAAGCAATGAGCCAAACTGACATCTGAAGCCAGATTGGCCAGTTTGCCAAAAAAAAAATCAGTTTTAGGCCAAAGTCTTTGAAGTCACATGTGAAACAGTATACTTCGATTGTAGAAGGTGCCAATGTGAACACAGTCCAGGTTAAACCCTGGCCCAGAGCACTTGAAGCTGGATCAATACAGGAAGACAAGTTACAGTCATTAATTAGTGGGCTGAAATTGCCAGAAAGGTCTGGACAGTGAAAGCTTGCAACGCACTGTGAGTGTCATGCTGATTGATGGTGAGAGTTGGCCTCTGTCTAGTCTGGCGGAGTGCCGGGTGTCAGAAATGCAGTAAGATGTTATATATTCTGAAACCAGCTCCCAATATTTCTTTCTTTACAGATGTTTCTTGTGTTTTGTTGATTGTCTTGTAATATTATTACAGAAGCCTTATTTGCCATTGTTTGACAGTTTGGGCCTCTTGACAACCAGACTGCCTCCAGCTTTCAAACTAATGTGTCTCCCTCTCTGCTCCGTAATGGCTAACTCATAATGTCACCGCTCTTTTTAAAAGGCAAGTGGATAAGTCAGCACTCCAGGGTTTACAAAGACAGCAAATGACCGCGGATATTGGGATTTCTTCATCCTGTGCAGGGCCCTTACAGTAAAGTCACCGTGGGCAAATGTTGCTTATATGTTTGAAGAGTGCTTTTTGCACAAAATGTCTAGTAATGGCAGTGTAACAAATAATTGCTCACAGAGTCACAACAGCAGTAGAGGTGTAAAAATTCACAGATGCGAATCACAAACTAATTTTAACCAACGTTACCAAGATGTCACTACATTGATATGCCAGTGGTCATTTTCACGAAATTATGAATCTGTTGACTAAGCTTTGCTGCCATCTGTAAGATCTGTACAATCTGCTCCACTCTTGTGAAAGGTAAAATGTCAATGCTAGACTCGCAAGAGAGTATAGCGTTAGCAAAACATTGAGCACAATGAACAACATGGCTGATACGGTTTACAATGCACCATCAACTCTAAAACCTAAAGTTTGGAAGATATTTGGATTCTATAAGAAGGAAGGAACTCGACAAAAGTCTGACTATTTGTAAGGTCTGTAAAACAGCAGCTAGCACAAGCAAGAACACACAAGACAAAGACATGGATCTCTGTTTCCACAATTTGACAAGGTCTAAGGTAATCACAGCATTTATAGCCTGTTTTATTGCTCAGGACCTAAGACCTTACGGTGGAGAGACAGTGGTTACTGTTCTTTAATTTTGCACACTGTCTTTTTCACAAAAATAAAGGTTTTTGTGCCTTTGTTATTTGAAAAAAAGAAAAAAACATACAATAGGGGTAAAGCCACAGCGGATATGAACAATAAAAAATAACAATATTTCAGAATAAATCAAGTATTAAAAAATAGTTCTCTAATTATAGATATATATGCTGTATATATATACTGTATACACACAGTATATATACATATTAAAACGTATGAATTGTATCGTAGCATGTGTATCTAGATATGTATTGGATCAACTTATAAGTGAGAGAGCATCTACAAATACCACATGTCAAAAGACTTCTACTGAGGCCAACTTATGCAGTCATTTAGATAGAATTACAACAACTGGCTGAAGTCAATAAAACTAACATTTTTAATTACAGAGCACTTTGACACAATGCTCCCATTACCCCCATCAATTCTTGTGCTTTAGAACACAACAACATACCCAATTGAAGGGCTTAATTGTGGTGTAAGAAGTTTGAGCATTTTCTGAGAGGGATACCTCATCCGGGATGCTTTCATATGAAATATGGCGAGTGCAGCAATTAGTCGGCTTTACTGCCCAGAATTCATACCTCAGTGAGCTATAGGAGTTTCAGAAAGGGGGCCAAAAGCACCCTCCAAATCTTTTAGAGGCAACTCCTTCATCAACAAACTGATAATGGGCGGCAGCTAAATGAGTAATGGAGAGCTGGTGTTGCCATGCAAACAGACAGAGACAGCACAGTTCTGCAGATTAATGGGTGAGGTGCCTGCCGTCCCAGTGCATTCCCCTCATCATCCATCACCCTACCCTGGCCACACCACTCAGCCCCATTTATTTGTTGGAGTTATATTTTCCAAATATTACTGTGAAGACATTACTTCTGCTGTCGCATAAACATCTCCAATCAATAAGAAAGCCATAGAGATCACATCCCCAATGGCTAACTATGGGCTTTCTATTGTGTAGAGAAATGTTTCGATGATGGATAGAATTAGAGAAGCCTGCAAGGACGCGATAAGACAGAAGAACAATTGGTGCTGCTGCCCACAGCAAAACAAACGGCCTGATGATGATACAAATTATGACCCTGTGATTTAATCAGTCAATCATTTTAATTCATCAGATATCCCTAGAACCATTATTAGTCTCATCAGATAATACCTGCATTAGTGCTAATCCAGGTTGACTGCTCTTGGTCACATTATCCGTCCCTAACTGCTGAATCTCACTGGCATAGTCTTAAGATGGAGCCGATGATCCTCATCGCTTAAATGTAAGCTAACACTCAGAGAATGCCCAGCACAGCACTGTCTGTGTCCCTGTGAGTAATTGTGAACAAAGTGCCAGGGGACTGAACTCTATCACATTTATTGACTCCCTCTCTCTGTTGCATGACAATAACCCACCTCCGCACTACCCCACCTGCCCGCCTCTTTGCTCTGCCGGCAGTTCTTGAGGTTAAGGCCACAACAAACCACTGATTTACTGGCCCCCAGAACAAATGGGAGCAAGCACCAAGGGGTTTCAAAGTAGTCTGCAATATTGGATTTATTCTACCTCCCCGTTCCAGGCCACTGACCTCTCAGAATAAGCAGATTCACTCTCACTTCAGGGCTAAAAGCAAGGCTGATAAAGTTGGGCCTTAATGCGCCAACAGCCAGAGCTTTTAATGAGTGAGACATACTGTCTGTGGACCCTTAGGGAAGCCACCTAGCTAAGCTAATTGATAGGTAAATTTCACTGATATTTTGTTCCACTTTTTGCAGGATCCTCTCTCCTCTCTCCAGGGCTTATCAGGTAACAGCAGAGTGGAGCACTGTCTGGAAAAGGTTCTAATCCGTCTTCTCCACTGTGCTGAAGCAGATACATGCTTTTTGTTGTGTGTGAACAGCAAAAGACTGTGATAGTTAGAGAAAAACGATACAGACACAGCTCAGTCAGCAAAACCATTTCATATCAATAGGCTTTCCCTTTTGTCGCATATGGACCTTTTTACTGCTGGCAAATCTTACCAACGTGTCTCCAAATTGTGTATTAAAAGCACTCACTGTCTTCATTTTTTGGCAATGTAGCTAATATTACCTTTTTATGAAGCTGAACTCAAATAATATGTCAGTTGGACCATCAAAGGCAATTATTTAAACTGGTGAAGCCTTGGCTCAGACGTACTGATTCGGGTCCAGTCAGGGGGATGTGCGTGATATAAGGTTATTTTCAGCCACCAATTTGTTGCATTAAATCTGTCATAATCAATACTTTTATAACAATGGATCAACTGACACCGTGTAATGTGAAAGGGGTCGCACATACATAGTGATGAACCCACAGAGTTTTATCACCTCAGCTCTGCAGTATTTTAATGTGTTTTTGATAAAGACTCTCAATTCTTAAGAACCTTGTTTCCAGTCTGAGCAGGCAGCTTTCTGTGACAAATGTCCGATAAACCGATTGCACACTAGCCGTACTGCATCAGACAGCAGAAAAAAATGAGTGACTTGCTGGTGAACATAATGGAACATCTAGCATCTTAAAGTGTAATTCTGGACCAAAGTCATCCCATAGTCTTTTTCGGCACTTACAATCATCAAATAAGCCATCGAGACAGTTTTTTCGTATAACAACTATTAACAGAGAAATCCGGGAGAGTCACTAACAGCCAGATGTGGCTAACACTGATTAGCTCGGGGCAGTACGGTGAAGGCCTTAGAGGTGTCTTTTTTAACCTCTAATACTGCTCAAAATAACACCAAACCTCTACAGTAGCATGATAAGACTCCCTACACATTAAACTAAGTACCACTGGGCTCCTTCTTTTTGGATTGCATTTGGTAATCGACTTGGATGGACTTTACTATGAGAGAAGCTGGTACCGGGGCCAGGTGGTAAGTCTTTCAAAACACACTTTTAATAAACTCCGGGTTTGGTAACTAAGTTGTTGGTGCTTCGTTTTATATGTAGGGACTTTTATCATTCTAGTGCAGAGGTTTGGTGTTATTTTGAGCAGTATTAGTGGTTAAAAAAAGCCCTTTTAATGCCTTCACCGTACTGCCCCGAGCTGCCGTCCGGCTGTCAGCGACTCTCCCGGATCTCCCCGTTAATATATGTTACACAAAAAAAAATTGCCTCGATGGCTCATTTGATGTACGTATATAAATTGCCAAAAAAGACCATGGGATGATTTTGTGCCGGAATTACACTTTAAGTGTTTCTCCGCGACCCGACCCCGGATAAGCTGTTGAAGATGAGATGAATTACACTTTAAGGCTGGTAGGAATCTGGTAATGTACACATGCAGACAGCTGAAAAACGACACCTCTGAGTATTGAGAATCCAAGTGATGGCAGCATTATGCAAACATACATTCATTACATAAACCGCTCTGTCTCACGTCTATTAAAATGTCTCATCTTTCCTTCATTCCTTTTGTATTCCACTCATCCTTTTTCTTTCTATCCATCTGCCATCTGTCTATGCTGTGTTTGCTTTGCTGTTGGTTTGAGAGAGATAATATAACACAACAGCTCATCAATTAATCCAGAGTATCTGCCTGAGGAAAAGCTCTGGTCTTTAGATCATAATGACATCATGGGTTACAGAGATTACTCAATGTTTTTTTTTAAATTACCATCTTTGGTACAAAGTTGCTCACAAATACTGACGATCCTGCTTTGACTTTTCAGACTGTGATGGCATCTTTATCGTAAGTGTCAAGTCACACTTACTGCTAATGTGTAAGCTAGCATTAACTGTAATGTTACTGTTCAAATGTCATTTAACTGGTAACGTTAACAATAACAATTATCAAGCTTTCCAAGTTGGGTTCGATACTCCGTTAAAGCTGCAGCTTCCGTGATGTCAGAAGCTGGCGGTCCAGGTGTGTGCCTGCGTGCATTTCTGTTGTTAAGGAGGTTAAATAAGAACTGTGTGCATTAAACAAAATGTGCAGTTTAATTTTCATTGACGTTCAATGTAACATTGGCAGTTTTTTTTTTCTTTTAACTCTCATCACAAATTTGTCTCAAAAGGATCCTGCCCAATAAAAATCAATAAGGCATTGCAGCTTTCCTCTGGATTCTCCAGTCCACACCGTTTCATGAGACGAGCAGGCGGTCGTCATGGTTATACAGTCCACATCGTGTGGGAGCTCAATTTAGACCTCAACCCTCATGTACAGCCACAATTTCACAACTCTATTGTTCTGATTAAGCCACTTTCTTTACAACGCTATAAATAGAAGCTGCTTTACGGGATGATTGAATAGGCCTGACAGCCTATATCATTACTGTTTAATTAATTACTTGTCAATCCCACCTTGTGATGATTAAAAAGGATATCATTTGGTGTTTCACTCTTTTTCATTTGGAAATGACAGTCTGCCACTCACTCCTTCCAATGAAGCCTAATTCTGATGAATTCACCACATGGCAAAGTAAAGACATGATTAATAGCATGCATGAGTGAAACACATGGAATTAGAAAAGAGAGAGCGAGAAAGAGACCAGCATGTAGTCAAGACTGCACTGCTGTCAATTCTAATGGTATATAGAAGAGAGATCCATGTGATTAGATAATAAAACATATGATCATGTAACAAATGAATTTGGGAAATCTTATATTCTTTTTAGGGTCACCATGTTACACCATGGTTCATATAGTCAATTCAGAAGCATTTCCACGGAACAAACTCCATCAGTGAAACTAAAGGCTGTACTAACCACTTTCCCCATCAATTTCAATCACTTCCATTCTGACATTTTTCTGAGTGACATTCAGTTACTGTCACTGAAACTCTACACTTCCTGCAATTGTTTCAAATTAAAAGTACATTAGGAATGTAAGGAATTATGCTCTGTGAGTCACTGGAAGGCTCTTAATATAAAACATCTGTGCAAGAAGCGTTGAATTTAATGGACAACAGCTTAAAGCACACCAACGATGCTTTCCCGTATTTTCTTTCATATATAATGTTACAATGTCGGACCTTCATATTGTATTAAACATGACCAAACAATGAGGTAAATGTACGTAAAGGAAATGCCTGTAAACATTCCATAATTTCAACTGTTTTTCTACTCTGAACTCAAGGTGCCATCAATCTGGCTTCTTTATATGGTCATCTACTAAAAGCATGTACTGCAGTGTTTATATTACATGGACTGCTACCTGTAGCTACAATATGCTGGGAGACAGCCTCACAACAGAGGGACTCAGACAGAAGGTGAATACAGGTGCAGCAGCCATGGGCAGCATAAGAAAAAATAATGTGTTTTTTGATCAATAAAGCATAGAAAACGAAAAAGGCTAATTCAAAGCAACCGTACATAGTGAATAAAAACATTTCATTTGGGAAGATAATAACATGACTGCTATTGCACTGATGGAGAGGAACTCAAAACAGGGGAACATGAAGGAGGTTTTGGTTGTGTATTTACGGCAAGCAGCATCAAGAAAAAATGAAAACAGGGGATTGTTACTAAAATATAATAGTAAAATATTAAATAGTACGTATTAAGCCTATTCAAATAAAACTTGGCGTTGAACTAATAAAAGGCAGATATTTAAAAGTTAAACCAGAACATTACTTTAAATCAACAAGATCCTCCCTCAGCCTGATAAAAGCTTTCAGTGCTTCAGTGACCTTTCTGTCACACCGCCCCACATTTTTTCTCTTCTCTCGCTCTCTGTGTCATCAACCATTTTAAAGCAACCTCCTCCCTTCACCTCTCCAGCTGAAATCCAGCAGCTGTATCTGCACACTGTCAACACAGAAATATAAGCTGCCATTCAGCCTGTTTGCTGTGCATTTTTGGAGTCTCTCCAGTCGGGATTTACGGGAAGTGGAATTCTTCAGATCCATAGAGAAGCCATGTAATCCTTTTATTGAAGTTGAAAATCACAAAAATGGAGTTACATGATGTCAGTGATATCCTCTACCTGTCCGCCTCACATTTCTGCCACCCTGCCTCTTCACACAGCCTCTCCATGCTCTGCTGCACCTGTCTGTCTGTCTGCATGACTGCATGCTTCACGGCATTATGTGTGAGTGATCTGATATGCACACATGCATGTGTGTATGTGTCCTTCTCATCAAATCACTGTCAAAGTTTTCATACAGCAAATATATCCCCCGCCGCCACCACCACCCCACCAGTAAGCATTGACGTCCAAGTTTCACATCCTTTACCACCCACCAAATAAGAGTGCTTATTTATTCCAGCATGATGACAGGCACAGAGAAAAACAGAGAAGGATGGTGAAAGAACAAGAAAGATTGAAAAAGACAGAGCCAGAAAGACGGAGAAAGAGAAAAAAAGAGAGAAAGACAGAAAAAAGAGCCATAGAGAAAGACAGAAAGACAGAGAAAGATGCTGGAGAAAGAGAGATGGAGGTAGACAGAAAAAGAAGAAAGTCAGAGAAAGAGGAAACAGAGGGGGAGGTGAGAGAAGAAAACAGACAGAGGGTGGCAGAGAGAGCGTGTGATAGACAGTAAGAGGTAAATGGATGAATAGAAGAAAACAGGAAGACAGTGATATAGAGAAAAGTGTGAATGTGAGAAAGGCAGCGACAGATGGAAGCAGAAATAAAGAAAGGTGTTGGGAGTCCTCCCTCCCCAAATTGATTCTGACTGAGGGCCAGGGTGCCTGATGGATATCTGAGGCTTTATTGGAATTTACATGCCAGACACACAATAACCCACGGTACTCTCAGCCTGCTCTGAGTGATAAGTGCTGGCATATTTAGCCAAACAATGGCACTCTGCAGAGTTTCTGAGGCCCAGAGAATAATGCATTGTTTGTGAGAGGGAGCCTCGTTCAACAGTTGATTAATGGCGAGGAAGCTATCATCAGCTGCCATCGCACCAAAGGGGCACGCCAGGCCCAAATTGGATGAGTGCGAGGGAAGAGGAAAGGTGCACGGTTGCTAGACGGAGCAGAACTATCACATCAAGATATTTCGCTTTGGTTCATTGTTTGCTTTGCAAGTATGCACACCTCCACAGAATGGAACTTTCAATAGCAGCAGCCCTGGGGACTCACTGTCATTTCCCAACTCTACACATCAATAAAAGTAAACATACAACATTACATCATAATCTGAGGCTCCAAATGGAGATGACATGAATATAAAACATATTTCAGGGGGAGAAGGAGACCTGGGTGATATCAAAATGGAATTTTTGCTTTTAAAGCGAGGACAAATACAATTTCCTGGCTTTTCTTACATTCATCGTCATACAGCAGCCCTCATCTAATGCCTCGTCACTCTCAACCTTTGTCCGTGCCCCAATGGGGACGGGGCTCGATATAGTCTATTTGAGTGTGCAAGAGTAACTCCAAGCGAGACAACTGTCTGGCTGGCCACATGAACTCTTACCAAATATCTCATGGAAGTGCATTAACCACAGAGCATATTTTGCTCATTCATAAGAGCAAATCCATTAACATATCCATTAACAATGACTTGTACAGTACAATACAATACAAGCATTGATTATTTATTAGGAAGAGCCTAAGGATGTTGACCATGGAAGATTTTTAAATCGAAATGAACTGATAGATACATTGGAGATCAAAATTAGAGAACAAAGTATAAATTCTGGATTTATTCTGAAATACTGCTTTGTTTTGTTTTTAAGATTATTTTTTGGGCAGTTTTTCCAGCCTTTATTATATAGGACAGACAGGAAATAGGGTGACAGAGTGAGGGGGAGACATGCAGCAAAGGGCCGCAGGTCGGAGTCGAACCTGTGGCCGCTGCCTCGAGGACCTTCAGCCTCTTTACATGGGGCAAATACTCTGACCACTCATCCACAGACCGCCCCGTTCTGTTATTTTTCACCGTTCAGAATTTGATAGAATATCAGCTGTGGCTATACCACTTCTGTACATAGTGTTTTTTTTCAAGTCTCAGTTTCTTTAGCACATCTGTGCCGTGCCGCAGTGTGACAGGGGGCATTGTCTTGCATGAAAATTACGGCCTGATTGGGACACAACTGCAGTGTAGGTTCACATAAACATTTGCATTCACTCTGCCATGTAGCTGTACAAAAGGCCCAACTCCTGCTGCAGAAAACATCACCCAAACCATGACAACAGTTAGTTCTCCTCTGTCCACACAACATGCTCCTCAGCAAAGGCAAGTCTAGCCTTTTTAGTCTTTCTGCTGATGAGAGATTTGGTCAATGCAGAGTGGGCTTCTTAGTCCAAATTGTCTTAAACGATGAGACATTGTGTGCTGAGACAGATCCTTGCCCTGTTCAGCACTGAAATGGCGAGCAATTCTAGTTGCAGTGTTGAACCAATTTCCTATTGAAAGTCTTTGCATAATCCTGTCCTCTTGTGCACTTGTGGACGACCAGCTTTTTTGAGGGACTGAAATGAATCCGTGGAACGCCCAACCTCTCTTGCAATGGCTTAGAGGGTCATCTCTTTGGGGCCTTCATCTCGACAACCTGCTGTCACAGGGTTTCAGTCACCTTAGAGCAGCCTGCCATCTTGTAAGTAACCAGGAGAGCTGTCAGATAAATAGGGTGTGTCCAACAATTGAGCAAATTGTCACCAGGTGTCAGATTAACAACAATAACTGGGAGGTATCTGAAAGTGTTCTCTAATTTTGCCCATTGTTTTCTTCACAAAGTAAAAGTTTTTGTTGAAGTGCCTTGGTTATTTATAAAAACATGCTAGTACAGCAATGGTTTAGCCACAGCTGATATTCTATCGAATTATAAACAATAAAAATACAGTATTTCAGAATAAATCAAGAAATTATACTTTGTTCTCTAATTTTGATCTCTACTGTACTTGGACCACGTGATGACACATGTGAGCCAGTTCTATTATCTGATGAATATTGTGAGATGGGTTTACTTGAGATCATTTTGTCATGAAGGAAATTGTTGGGTTGGTCTGTCCATGTGTTATTCTACGTTGATGTTAGCCATGAGTTTGTCAGTATTTTAAAAAAAATAGGACTTCAATAACATCTTGCAGTACTTGCCTGTGTTGCCGGTGCGTATGTGCAGTCGGCCCCTGATAATGGTTTGGACCGCCATGGGGCTCAAGACAGACCGTCTGTCAAAATTTGCGCTCGTCAGCAGGGGGTCCTCTCCCACGTAATCGGTGGTTAGCACCTCCACCTCGTGAAGGGCCTGCACTGCAGATTTACCCTGGCGCAACATGTACTGAGGATGTGTGAAAAAAGGAAAGGAGAGGCATTCATATTTAAGTGTGGGTCAAACACAAATGTGCTGATTAAGACATGGAGAAAGACAGGCAAGCAATTAAATGAAAACAATTTTACACCAGAAATCGGACTTTGAGTTATTGCTAAATGAATAAAGTCAAAACAGCCCTGTCAAGGTGTAAACTTCTCTCATTTAATGCTTTACAAATTTCACCAAGTTGCAAAACAAATCAATTCCACAGCAAGGTTGGCAGGAGCGTTTCTGTCCAATCAATAAACAACAGAGATGAAAAGACCAAAACTAAAAAGCCTTTAATGTGTGGTTAGTTTTTTATTCAGAGGTTAAAATCAGAGAGAAAGTTGCTTCGTTCAGATCCTTGAACACAAAGTACAGAGAGATGCTTTTCTAGGTTTCCTGTTCAGGAACTGCAGCTGTACATTCATATAGCTATCTCTGGTACAGCTAAGACGCTGTGCATTGTCCCTGTCAAATATACAAATAAAATAAACAGGCATCAACACTGAATAGCTCTAGGTTTGTTCAGCAGCCACATTTGAAATGATAATATAATAAGATCCTTGACTTTGTTCTGGTCCCAGTAGACAGCATAAAACCATTTAGAACAACTATTAGGAATTGTCTGTTTAGTGTATTTGAGAAAACCTGGGTAATATACAGTACAGTGATGTGTTTTTCTATTTGACATTCTATTATCAGAAGCAACGCCTGATTCACTCTATTAAATGTGTTAAAATGCTGCATGAATCCCTGACGGATGATATGCGTTACAATGAAGGTGTGTCAAGACGTGCAAAACTGGATGTGTTTTCAACTCCAGGAGGATCTTATGATGAGCACCACATCAGAATCAGACTTTGGGTATGATTCCTTTAACCTCGTACCTTGAGCTCGATGGCGGTGGAACCTATGAGGAGCAATGAGTCGCTGTCCCAGATGTCGATCTGCATGGTGTGGAGGGCCAGGTGTCGCAAGAACCAGCGCTTCTCACCTGGCTTCAAGAAAGCCTCATCTACTCTGAAGTGCACCTGCAGGCCTGGAGAGCCTGGATATGGAGAGAAGAGGGAAAAAACACACATTATGATGATGTGATTAAAAAATGTGGTTTTATTCCAGCTGGAGAAAACAGCCACTCAGACCTTTGTAGGTGTGATAAAGAATGACCTTACAAAGCTAGCTACTGACAGAAACATTGATAAGTCGACTTAAAGAAATAACACTGCATTGGCAGATTTATTTTATTGAGTAATAATAGATGATTAGCTTATTAGTTAGTTGATCGACAAGAAAATAACTGCCACATATTTTGATAAACAATTCACCGTTTATGTCATTTTTTTTTTTTATCCAAACATTCCCCATTGGAGCTGGTATTTGTGGAGATGTGCGGCTTTACATTGTCTCGTGCCATTTTGACAATAATCAGCAGATTAATGGATAATGAATAAAATTGGATGCAATCAGGGTAATCTGGGTTAGCAATTGTAAACCAGTGTAGATCATGTGAGATCAAGTGTAAATCATGTGTTTTTAATATCTTACAGTTTTTCCATCTTTATGGAAGTGCAACACTAAATGGCAATGGCGATCAGCAAGTTCATACTCAACACTGTAAATCTAAAAAAAATCTGAAAAAGCATATTTATGTCTCCACCGAAAACAACACACAAAGATATACTGATGTGATCATTATTCCAGCCTTTTGCTTCCATCCAGATGGCTCTGAATTTGGAGGAAGAGCCATAATATCAGTGACCAGCTGTCAACCTTGTGGACAGATCTAAACCGGTGCAGCAGTGCTCTTCTGGGAGTCATTAGGTCAGATGGTTGTGCTGCATGGGAGTATAAAAACCAGTGAGTATGGGGCCATTTCACCAAATCAGAAGCACCCTAGGGTTCCAATAATTCAAGACGATAATGGTGCCTAACACGGCCAGAAAAGCTCCAGAGTGATTTTATGAACAGCAGGATAAAGTCATGTCTTTAATCAGCACTTTCACAATGGACTCCCCTCTTCATCACTCAAGAAAAAGAAAGAAAATACTTTACACAGTTAGAGGACTGAAACTGTCCAGAGGACAATGGGCGTTCATCAATCTCTTAAGATATTCTGTATTTTTATCGTTAGTCCACTCCTACAAGGTCACATGCCAGGACACACACAGAAGCCTTTTTATTGAGATTATATCAGATCAGAGCAAAAGCCCAGACTGATTTTGAGAATGTAAAACTATGCCCTGTGTTTTTCTGATGACGGCTCTGTGATGCACCGACTTGAAATGTGTCTTGTCCTGACCTGACACTGACCCCTTCAGTGATCCAGCTCAACTGGTGTGGTACAATCAGTCAGCTGCAGCCCAAATGTAATGTTATGTGTGCATCAAAGTTGTGTGTAAAGGTCTGTCTGCCAACTTGACTCCCAGATTCTGCCCCACAGCATCCCTCCAGCTCCATATCAAAGCCTACGCTGTCTCTATACCCAGAAGTTGAATGTGAGAGAAGCAGCTGCTGGATATGAGTGGAGTAATGAGGACCTTTGGTGACAGCCCTGCTGTATTAAAGAGACCACTCCCTGCACACCAACGGATAGAAAGCAAACACTACAACTAATCACAACACGAAATGTGACATACAATCAATCACAGTAAGGAAACGTGACCTACAACCAATCACAGCAACAAAACAATGAAGCTCCAGTAACACATGCAGGTTTGAGCGGTGCTTAGTCATTTTTGAGGCAGGAAAAAAATTGGGTCCAGGTCATCAACTTTGTCAAATGAAAGCTACGCAGTAACTAAAATATGTTTCTGAAAATATTTGAGGAGAGAAATAGCCAAAGCAGTAACATAATTTTGATTCAAAGTTGATCAGCTCTGCATAGTTTTGACAGTTTGATCTGAATTTGAGCCTGGTAAGATGTACTCCTGTTAGTCATCATTTTTATCCTTTCCCACTGTGAAATGAATGGTTGTGATTGGCCCATCATGATCTCAAATGGCTGTAAATATGACTGAATGTGAGTGGGGCCAGGCATATATGAAAGAGCAAATGAAACATGAGCTCAGCAGATACATCTGGTTCCCATGACACAGTTCACATAAAGTGACCTGTTTTCTTCTCTAGAACAGCATTTATTTCAGAACTCTGCAGTGAAAGGTAGACTTGAATTCTGGGTGGGCTGCAGCTCATTAAAGTGATATGAGGTACAGTAGGTTACAGTGAAGGTTTCAGACTACTTGGATCCACCCACATTGCAATGGTTTTTCTGATCAAATATCTTGAGATGAAAAAAAGAACAAAAACATTCTAACAAGGGAGACCTCCGTTAGAATAGAAGACACGGTAGAAGATATTTAGTGAAAGGCCATGCAGACGTGTTTAGCAGCACCAAAATATCTACGGTAATCTTTCTCTGTATCTTTTATCTTGAATACCGTCATATCACTAATTTTCCTTCTTAACCTACACAGACTCTTTCTCCTCCCCCTCTCCCTCTACTCTCCCCAACCACCAGCCAACTCTACACTTGGACCATTAATTCTCCCAGCATGCTCTGGGCTTGTGTGCAGTGGACGGGTGGAACGGGAGAGAGAAAGTGCTGTGTGTTTGTGTTCACAAACAGGGAAGAGCTGACAGATCTGGCCCAAGGCTTGTACAGGGTTGTGTGTGTGGTATGTAGGTCTGCAGACGAGCAACCCAGCCGACCCCCCACCATCACCACCACCACCATCACCTACCCCCAACCCAACCTGAGTGGCCTGTACACGGTTGAACAGCCGTGCTGAAAATCCTGCCGGGGATCAACAACTCTGAACAACACTGTAAAGGCTGCAGGCAGAAAGAACAACTGCGTACAACTGGATGTAAAGCACAGCAGCACAGTAAACTAAGGCTACATTCACCAATACATCTGCGGGAAACACATGTTGGCCACTTCAGGTTTCTCACTGCAACATCAGGGATATGATGCACGTTGTGTGAATTATTTTGAAATGAGTCAGCTGGAAATACAGTTACATTTCACATTACCTAAAGATTGGATTGACATAATTTATTGTTTTATTGGGAGAATATCTTGGATATTGTTGTGATGAAACTATTTGTGCACATGTACAAATGTGAAACAGGCTGTAGGGTACACACATGCACATCCATACATCCAAAAAACTTCTTCAGGTGCTAAATTCAAACACCTAACTGAGGCAAAAATCTGAAAAAAGAGGGAAAAAAACTCCCAGCTTTTTAAATTTTGCAATGTTTCAATCTCACAAAGATCTTCTTTATTTGATGTTCCATAGAGAAAAATTGTAGACTCGAACTGTTTACCCCATGTACCACGTGTATATATCACGTCTTGTTATCAAAGAGAGAGCTAGAAAGATAACTAGTAGCAGCATATAATAGCTAACTCATGTTTCATAAAACAAGAACCCTGTGTAATTACAGTCACTGATGGTTATGTGTTATTTACTGAGGTCAGTTATTTCTCTGAGAAACCATAAGCACAGAGCTGGTGGGATACACAAGAGCCACAATAAAGGTTGTAGTGCCAGGAATATTATTTTAAAACCTGTATTGCGTCCATGTTTCCTTGCAAGCGGCCAACTCCTTCCCTGCCTTTCTTAGCACAATACCACCACCCTGAATAGCTTTACACCAGGGGGGTTCAATCCTGCTCCCAGAGGGCCACTGCCCTGCTCTAACACACCTGAGTCTAACGATTATCAAACCTGTACAAGCTTCAGCTGCTTGATAACGAGCAGAGCTTTAGACTCAGGTGTGTTGGCGCAGGGAGAAACCTAAAACATGCTTTACACCATTGGCGACATAAACAAAACAGGGACGCATTTCTAAAGTTTTAACCATTTTAAAATAATTCTTAGGACACTGAACTGTACAGCTTTCAAACATTACATCTATGCCAACGGCCCAGTAGACTCACGTGTTGAGGTTAAGTCGAGCATGTCGGTGAAAGTCCTAAAAGTTGTAGTTGTCAGACTGAACGCGCAGTGAACTTTAGAGGCTACACTACTGCATGTAAAGGCAGAGCAAACTGAGGAGAGGTTGCGTACTAGCAAATTGAATAATTTAATCTGCTTGACTTTGAAATGCATGCTTATCCTGAGGCTTTATGACTTCAATTATAAAAAGGCACAGAGCTAAGAAAAGGAGGAAATAACACCTGGAGTTCCTGGTAAGTTTTGAACTGAGCTATCACACAAACCCAACACTGAAACTTTCAATACACGTTTTGTTGGTACATTATAGCACAAAGTGAAAACTGGCCTTGTGTCTAGTCTGAATTCACCTTAACAGAGCAACAAAAGCAAGTGTAAAGTCACAGACATGCCAATCGAACAAAGTCTGAGCCCGCCCACGCAGTCCTGAGAAGAGTTCTGATCAGGAGGCAGATGAAAACAGCTGTGTGGGTGGACCCTGGCTGTGTCGGGCATATGGAGGATTATTCCCACACCTGGCTAATAATTGATAAAAATAACACGAATCACATATCAACCTGCTGTTACCATTGGCTACTCAGAGCTTCGAGCGTGTCCCACTGCTGCCTATAAAATAAACTTCTCTGTTGTTGTGGCCTCAAAATGCAAATTATTACAAAGTCTGGAGCAAATTGCATATTCCTTTTCTCTCTGCTGAATTCTTTTAATTGTTACTACCTACCGTTTAACCATTGTAATTGCTCGCACTAATTGTAAAAGTTGTACACCTATTGCCTTTGCGAAATCACTCGTAAAGACAGAGCACTTAAATCGCTGTTTGCACTAACTTATAGGAGGTAAACAGCAGGAGGCCAAACCGTTTTGTGCCACAATGGGAAAGTGAGTTAGGGAGAGAAGAAGCTTTTTTGTATGTATCATAAAATGACTGTGAGACACATGCTGTCTTTTATGAGGTAGGAAAAATATAAAAGATGGAAATGCATGTAACATTCTGCACATTTTTTTACCACAAAGCTGCAATATCAGCAAATTCACATGTTTGGAACCCCAACTTGAGAATGAATTACAGCTGAACACATTTACCACATCAGTGCATACAGAAAAGTTTTCATTCATCTGTTCCTGTGTAGAGAGATATTCCTCTTCTTCACAATTCACATTGTGATTCAGGCTGATAAATTATTGTGTAACCTGATCAAGTGTAGCTATAAAACAGGCTTGATAGCTGTATTCAAAGACATTTTCTGAGACCTAATGGGTGAATGAAACCTGACATGAAAGAATTCCACCCATCGCCTAAACAGGGTGAAGGAATTCAATGAGTTTTCAGGGAACTTCCACCCAGCAGGACGCAGAATCCCAACGCTGCAACAACTGCAGCAGCTTTGAAGCTCAGACATATTCCATATTCTCTCTCAACCTCTGTCTCGCACTCTTACACACACTTTCAAATACTCAAACGGAGTGACGAATGAGCAGTCAGTGGATCATTGATCTTGTACAATACTTGGATCATTCATGTATTCATGAATCACTTAAACCTCAGCTAATAAAGAGTGTGTTCACTGTTCTACATTAAAATTAATTTGTCCAATTAAGAAGTAAAAGAAAAGAGGAAAGCAGTCACTATCTGTAACATGTAGGAGATGTGTCACTGTATTATAATAGCAATAGTAATTTCTTTACAATGGTGCTATAAATGAATAAGTTACGAATTCACCACCATGTTGGTTTTACTGCAGAAACATGCAGTCATGGTGGAGTGGTGTCAAAGAGCTTCTTCTCTCTACAAAGAGCCTGCAGACACGCTTGCGGCTCTGCAAGCATGTACTTTGGCAAAGCTACAGTTTGAGCTGATAGGGAGCATCCCATCATGCTCACTATGACAATGCATGATGTCCAGCAGGTATAATGTTTGACAATGTTCAACATCTTTGTTTAGCAACTCAACATGCTTACTGGCAAAAGAGATAAGGGAAATTATATGAATGTATAAATTTTAAAACAGCAAAATTAACCTAATGGTGATACTAGAGGAACATTTGCTGGCTTATTGGTATCTACCCTTTAGGCACCATCAATGTCCAATCCATGCAATTGTTGATGTTGAGTTATTATGTCTGAACCAAAGTGGTGGACCGACTAACCCAGCGACAGGCCAACACTGCCATCCTCAGAGCCATGCCGCACTTGATAAAGGTTTTGTAAGCCATGTTATACCCTGCCAATCAGGGTATGTTCTCAACCAGGAAAGGTACTCAAAAGTTAGGTTGTGTGGTTCATAGATGCTCAACGTAGATTTGCAAAAACCTGCAAAAACTCTTGCAAGACTTGCTTCTCGATGACATATACTCACCATAACCACTCAAGACCAATGCCTAACATAAACTAGGATAAACCTTAACCACCTCGAAAGACTTTTGCAAATCTTTGGTTAGCATCTGGATATGACCCAAAAAACAACTATCTGAAACCAGCATTCATTTGAATGAATATCATTATTTCTGTTTTCAGGGCCTTTTACCTCCACAAAGACCCTGAGAAAAGCAACAAAAGGCGAAAGATGCAAAATCATGACCTTAAATCTAGTGAAGTGACATGAGCTGAAACACAAACACAAATGTTAATGAACTATCACTGCTCTTTGAAGAGGAATGGTCAGTTTACTATTTGAAGATCTGAAAGGGAAATTCCTCCCAAAATCAAAACAATCTGAAAACACCCTTATATAGTAGTTATGCTGCTTGTTAGCAGCCAATTGCTCATTTACCCACACAACACCAATAATCACGCTCTGGTTTGACAAAAATATCCAGCTCATTAGTTTCTAGATATAGGATTGTCCTCACCAGCTAATAACTGTGTGTTGCTCATTTGTAATTTGTTCCATGGTTAGTACAAAAATATTGACTGGTGCTGCTCCAAAGCACCTATATTGGACAGCAATCACTGCTGCCACAAGTGACAGTTGGATAATGGCACATCAAATGTCCCTTGATTTCCCAAGATTGACTTTAGTTGGTTTCTTAGTAGACGCTATCATTAGGTTATTGACCAATCGAGTTGAATGAGATCACAAACAGGAGGCAACAGTCTCCTGGTGAGGCACAGTGTATTTGATTCTGAAATGCTAAAAGGTGTACACAAGTAAGAGAAAAAAAAGACAGAAAAATGTATTTTCAGTCATACAGCAGTATCTATCTAACGTCTGTCAACATTAGGCACCATAAGCTAGTGGTCATACCAGACCAAGTTGGGCTGAACTGACAAAACCCCGGAGCCTCAATCAATTTCAAATGTCTTCAGTGACAGTGAGTTATTATTGTACTATATTTGATTTTCCATGTGACTAGATGTTTACACGTGTCCTGGGTGTTGAACTGCATATACATGAGAAGCAAAATTAAATTTCCTTTCAGTTATCTTTCCTTTTCTCCCGCCTACTCTCTTTTATTTTGTTGGTAACATAATCTGTGTTTAAACATTGATAATGTTAAACAAAATGACCATCTCTCCAATGAAATCCGATACAGAGTATATCCAAATGTGTAATCGTTTGTCCAGCCTGTGTTTGGAATCTGATGCATTTAATTGATGAACCTTTGAGAGCAGTTAGAACTAAAATGTACATAATTTACAAAGGTTCACAATTGTTTCTCATATCCACTTTAATGAAATGACAAAAAAGCTGATTTAGATTCCTCTGAATTCAATCTAATTTGTTTGAGGTAGAATTCCATGGCAGACTCATAAGAAAGGGTAGCTCTCATTTGTAAATGAACACAATTTAACTTTTTTAAAGTTGCAAATGACAGATGAGTCAGATTTAGATACCTAAGGAAAGAATGACCCAGTTAACCTCAAGAGAAGCTGTGAACGGACAACTGTTCAGTGATAACCGTAGTGCTCATAAGAGAGGGAAGCTTTGTTAGTGCAGTACTCATGAGTGAATAGGTGGAGAGGCTTCCAGCCTTAGTATATATAGAAGGAACTGCGTTAATGTAGGAGGGATGTGAAGAAGTGCAGAATGGATCATATAGACTGAGAAAAATACAGAAAGACAGAGAAATATTGACTGAGTTAGACGAGAAGGTGTGTCTGGGGAATGGAGAATATGGGTAGGCGTAGGAATGGGGAGGGGTGGGGGGGTGTTTGTGTGCTCAATATCACGCTCCGTCAAAAGCTGTAATATCTCTTCCATTTCATTAGTTGATACATGAATAGACTTGACATCATCAGCGCCCCCTCGGCTGATTGAAAGAGAAGTGTCTCTACGTAAGAGAACGTCATGGAGTTTCGTGGAACGAGCTTGCAGTTTGTAGCCTCTGATTGTAAAATCTTAAGATGGAGAGCAGGAAAAAAAATAGCAGGATGTTTCCTAAAGTATACAATACCTTTTTATATAGATACATTTCCCGACTTCCAAAATGGATATGAACACACCGCAAACGCATGAGTTTGTCAGTTCACATTATCAGACTTATTAGCATGCATTGATAACACAACTCTACATGTTGTTCACTGTGATAGATTAGTTTTCTCAAGCAAGTTTCAAGTCCCTGCAGTTTTCTTTAAAGGTCCCATATTATGCTAATTTCCAGGTTCATTCTACAGTCTTTTACTCACACTGTCTGTCTGAATATGCCTTTATTCACCCTCTATCTCTATCTGAAACACTCAGCACCTGTCGCTTTTAGCCCCCCCCCACCTGAAAAAGCCAAGTCTCCTCTGACTGGTCAATTTTTTCCCCCATCGACCAACCAATTGCTTAAAGAGTAAGATGAATTTTAGTTGACAAAGATTTTCTTTGGTTGACAAAAGCATTACTTTCTTACAGTATGCAGTATAGTTATAACATCACAACTGTACAGAAGTCCTGTCGGCTCATTTAAAGGCACAGTTTCTGAATACAGGCTGTGTGCATTTTGATACTTTCACAGTATTAATATAGCACCTTGAACTGCTTCATGATCAAAAAAGAAATGGAAATCTAATTTTTTACAATATGGGACCTTTAAGATGTTCAAACTACATCCAACCTGTTGGGACCTGAGCGCCCAGACAGTTAAAGTCATCCCAAATTTTTACTGGGGAGGCCAGTTAAAGACTTGAGTCTCCATCTCAGTGAGGAAATGAGCAGCGGTGGATCCTTACCAGAGCTGACGGTGCCGTCTTTGTTGATAGAGGCCAGGACACAGGGCAGAGGACCACCAGTGCCTTGTTGAACCTTGTTACAGGTCAGCAGTTTGAGCTGCTGCGATGTGACTGCTGGAAAACGATAGAACTGGAAGGTGAAGTAGACGTTGTTGGGCCAATCAGGACCAACCCCTGCCGTCTGTATTCTAGCAAAAGATAGATGTTGATTATTCAGAAAATAATGATCGTTCATAGTGCAATATTAGTAATACAGTAATTCTACATGTAAATAAATGCCTAAGTGATTGATTTATTACCCTGAATATGATCAATTTAACCCTGTGATATTTGTATTATAAAATCTATGCTGGGAGTAGAGTGGTATGCATATTTGAAAATGAATGGTAGAAAATGTCATTAGAAACCTGTAAGAGTAAATCACATTCCAGCTAATGATTTCCCTCAGACACTTCCAGGAATGAAAAAATCAAATATGCATGTCTGTCACGTCCTCCCAGAGCCGCTAATTCAGCTTTACAGCTCCTTCAAAGTAAAACCCAATAATAAAAATGAGGATTAGAACTTAAGGTGGTAAATCACACTTTAAAAGTGGCTATAAATTGGACTTCTGATTGAGTAGGTACAAACTCAGCTCTACACCTTTGATTCATTATAAGTGGATAGCTTGGCTCCTTCTTAAAGCTAAAGCAGCATGAATACTAGTGATCACATTTGTGAAAGATCGGAAATCTGTCTGTCCTTGACGAAAAGTGAGTATAAATAAGGGCTTTTAATGAATATGAATATCAATTCGAAAAAAAAGACATTTGAATATGAAAATAATTATTTGAATGTAAAAAAACAAAACAGTAATACCTTAACCCAAACCTCTCTGTACTCTGTAGTACAAAGTTTGTGTAACGTCCGATTGAATCCATGTGTGAATAGAACAGCTAATTGTCTGGAGAATTCACAGCAAGCAAGTGGGCTTTTTGATAATAGTAATAATCCATTTTATTAGTGTAGTGCCTTAATAGATACTCAAAGGCATTTTTCATAAAAGCATAGACAGAAAAAGTAAATGCAATAAAATATACTAGACTTTATACAACAATGCAACCACCACTGAGAAGGGGAAGGAGGGAAATAGAGTAAAAGCTCCTCCGTTCCCTGTGCAATAACTCACCTTAATTTGCACATATACTGTAAAGTTGTGTGTTATTGTGTTCTGTATATTGTATGCACAAGGAAACATTTTTGTACTTTTCGTTTTTGAACAGTTTCTTTCATTTTTTTGTACTCAGACTGCAAATTAAGTTTCCCATCTGGGATCATAAAGTGACTGAACTCATGTGAACTGGGTGATTTAAAATGTCTAGCTGGAGAGACAACGAAATTCGGCGACTTCCGTCAGTGAAGACCAACGATTACAAGAGACTTGGTTGTTTATGACGAATATACGAACAGGCTACGTGACCGCAGTGTAACCCGTGACAAGTCCTGCCTCCTACATGCTCTAGAGAGAGAGAGAGAGGGAGATTATTTGTAAGGCAAATAATACCTCACATTTGTTATGGAAAATGCCCTATATGTGTGTGTACATTTATTTTAATATTTATTTTTTGTATTGCTCAATTGCTTTGGCAAAGTTAACTCTTGTTTTTCATGCCCATAAAGCCCCCTTGAATTCAACCTCATTGAATTGAATTTGAAATCGAGAGAGAGAGAGAGAGAGAGAGAGAGAGAGAGAGAGAGAGAGAGAGAGAGAGAGAGAGAGAGAGAGAGAGAGAGAGAAAGAGAGAGCGAGAGAGAGAGAGAGAGAGAGAGAGAGAGAGAGAGAGAGAGGGAGACAGAGAGAGAGATCTACTATCTTCAAATTAAGTTCCCCTGTTTATAGGACATGATTCTATTAGCTTATTTTGTAATGTATACAAATGTAGATCTTTTAAAAGACATGTTTATGTTGTAATACATACACCTATACAAGTAGACATAATGTTTTCACAATGTTTTAATATAATTAGGACATGTGTGTTTTTTTGAGGGATAGCCCTAGTATTAATGTGTTTGTATTCTGTTAACACAAAGGGAATCATTTTTATTGTCCTATAGAGGGAAAAAAAAGTATTTGAACCTCCTGGTGTTGTGTGTGCCTTTTCACACAAACACACCCCTCTGAGTGTGATTTAACAAACACACACACACACACACACTCTTCAAACTGCTGATGGCCCACATACAGTCCCGGTGAGCCTGCAAGCACTCATTCAGCAGTGAGCGTATTAAATAATGAGCGAGTTTCAGGATGAGTTTCTTTCTGTTTCCATCTGATGAACAGATTAGTTTTTCAGTCATCGGGTCTTCAATAATGAGGAGGAAAGAAAACGAGCAAGGAGTGCTGGGAGGCCCCCCCACGACCACAGACAGATTTCAAAGTGCAGTCTAATAAGAGTCGTGTGTGACCTCCCAGTCAATCACGTGCTCTGATATTACACTGATCCATCTTTACAGAGGAGCCGGTATTAATATTCATTCTGTAAACAGACAATATTGGTAATTATGGCGCCTAGGTGAGAGCGAGAAATTACACTGCCTATCCACAGGCTCCCCGCCTGCCTAAGTGCTGCTGCTGCTGCTGCTGCTGCCTTAATGCCTGTCAGCCATACCTGTTTGTCATAATTATGAGGTAACCCTCAGCCCACTCCACAGCAAGCTGCAGAGAAACATAATGTATGTTCATGAATGTGCTTTCAGATTGCTTTGAAAAGAAACAGAAGAATCAAATAAAGCTTTTGTACCCTCACAACACATAAAAGTAAAATCCATACTTTCTGTTATGAAAATGTTTGTTTCACTGTCTCCTCCACCTGATAATACAATCGTCTTTTAACATAGCCAGGGGCTTCAAATATTTGCTGTTGTAACCTTACAATATAACAATATTTTTACTACCAAACTTCTTCCAACTGGTCTGCAGAGAGAAGTGATTTGATGTCCAGCCAGAATGGAGTAAACATAGTGATGCTGTGCTGCAGGTATGTTTTTTGCATGATGTGTGCACAAGCAACTACTGCAGTGTGGTTAGTTAAAGTCTGCAAAGCCTGTAAACTGTGATGGAAGTTTACGTAAGACTGTTGGACTTCTTTTTGGCAATGTCACCGGGTCCCCTAACCAGAATCATTCTTTTTATGTTTTATTTATTAATTAATATTTATTTAGTCTTGTGTATTAATATATGTAGCAAAGTATTTCATACACTTTTGTTCATCCGACTTACACACAGCAACATAACCATTAACTGAAAAAAACACTTGCATGTTACAACCACAGTAAACGAAGAGAGTGACAAAGCAAGTCATTTGAAGACGTCACCTTGGGGTCTGGGAAACCGCTGGGGGGGGCATTTTTCACTAATATCTAACATTTCATAGACTAAAAAACATTAATAGACAATACGACTTTAAAGAGAATATAGTTGCTGCATCACTTTTCAGATGTCTTTTTTGCCTCTAACAAAATGACAGTTGCTTGTTATCGCAGCTTGCTTGGCTGTTTTCCCTTTTCATCATCAATCACCAATCCTTTGCTGCACTGGCATCATCCAGGCTGTCCTCGTTCTCTGTTTGTACATATATTTACAAAAAGGAAAGCAAGTACAATTTGTATGTAATCCACATATTTAGCACTGTAGAAATTACGTCCGCAGATAAGAAGGAAATTAGGGTACGTAGTATATGAGCGCTTAAATTTGTGTAGGGAGGCAGGTCGGGGTGGTGGACGGGTCTCAAAACAAAAACAAAATTCCCCCGTGGGACCGGTGTGAGTGTCCCGAAAGTTCTAAGCCAAACTAAGACCCTGTATCTTATCTTATCCAAGTTGTTTTGTTGCCTGAATATGTTGTATTTTGCAAGATATCAACCTATTGATAAGAATGTGTTGCATCGTAACAGAGCAAAATTGCATTAATCAATACATCAAACATGCAAACAGACAGGCGCTTGTCCTAGAGTAGCTGATGTGTTGAGCTCTGCTACCCTTACAACAACAACCCTTCAGATCTTAAGGTTCATAATTTCCTTGAAAACAGCAAAGCCTTAGCAGTTATGTTATATAAATACATCACAAGGAATGTCTAATAGGAATAAAAGTTTGGAGCCCCCTGAGGTTAATCTACATGAAGTTAATGGCATCTATTATCACAAAGGAAGGGCCAAACAGTTTGATCTAAATATATTAATCCTAACTTAAGACAGAGCAGGTGTGTCTGTTTATATACTGAGAAAATGCCAAAGGAAACCCAGGAAGTCATGGCAGCATGATGGCGAGTCTATGATGAACAACATAGATGTGAGTTGGGTCCATCAAACTGCTGACGGTGCTGATAACAAGAGAGAAGAACACAAAGAGTGATGTTCGTCTCCATCCATCAGCAGCCCTCCACTGTCCGCTCTGACAGGGGGACGCTGGCTCCAGGGTCTCTGTGATGGACCACTGACAAGAGCGTGCTGACGGGAAATGTGTTTATGTGTTTTTCTTGAAGTTGTCTTCAGTTGTGAGCTGTGTCTGGGATGGACTTGACATGTGTGTCGAGGATGACTGGCAGAACTTTATAGCTGCATGTTTTATGTGCATTGAGGTTTTGGATGCAGTTCAAAACGAGGAAAAGAGAAATCTAAAGGCAGGAATGGCGTTGTCATGCATATAGTATGTAGCTATTCCTATACACAGTTACACGGTCAGCAGGTCAGTGTGCAATGACCTGAGTACAATGCTCTCAAATTAATGACTGCAACCAATCTGACATTTCTGGAAACAATTTTTCCCGTATTATTTAAGGAGCATATTATCAATCATGATCTAGAAATGGATCTGGGCCAAATCTTTACTGATCTCTCTGTCAAAAGCATATAAACTGTGCAGTGTGTAAGGGTTAGGAGATAAAGTTATAGTATCTTATTTCTTTTCTATACTTCATCTGTCTTGTAGGCTGTTTTCATGTTGAGAGATAGTTGTGGGCTGTGTTATAAAAGATGTCCCTGCCAGAGCGTTTGCAGATGGTGTTTGCGAGTGTGCAAACGAGACGCTAGCTTGTGAAGACGCTACTCAGACCACCACACCATTCCAACCCATGGCCACCTGCACTTCTGTTTTTGAGGATCCCTCCGACAACAACCTAAAGTGAACAAGTAATACGATGTAACTCACCAATCCCGAGAGCCGAGACCAGTGCTGGCGTTGCCTTCTGAGAGGAACAAGCTATGTGACTAGGCTAAGAATTGCCTGCTATCTGGTAAGTGAACCACCTCAATATACTCTCTGGTGTTTTGAAAGCAGCCTTAATATGTTTTTTTCCTTGTTTTTCCTATCACTCCAGGTTAGGACTAGTGATAAGAGCCATAACTGTAAACCCCTAGACCAAACTAGTTTGTAACATCAGTCAACAGTAACACTGTCACCCAGCACTACAGGCCTCACCTGGTAAACGCCAGGAACTGGAACACCAGCAGGTTGTCCTGTAGAGGATCCGCCTCTTCGCGCTGAGGGTCAAAGGCCACAGGCTCCGTGGGGTCCAGGACATCCGCCACCTGGCCACTGCAGTCCACAATGTCGGGGAAGCCAGCGGAGAAGAGGTGGGCCAGTGAGCTCCTGGAGCTGACTGAGCAGGAACTAGAGGAGAAGGGTTAAATCAGAGGAAGATTCCAAAACCATTGCTGCACATGGAAAATGGCGTTCCTGATGCTTTACGAGCAGCAGGAGGTAATGTGTTCAGCTTGGGATGCACCGGCCTCACTGCAGTGATTTGTGATTGTAAATGAGGCAGAACATTTTTTTGGATCTCACTGTGCTGTTTCATCATTTCAGACCCAGTTTATCTTGAATCAGTTCCATTGTGACTCAAGATGTTTTTCTCTCAGGAGATAACTTAAACCTGCATTTCAATATCCGGCTGGACTTAACAAAACTGCAGTGGAACAATGATCAGACAGCATGAGGATGTCAGCAATATCTGTTAAGCGACAGCACCACGAGGATGCTTCCAGGGGAGAGAGAGCAGTGCCAAAGCGGTCCCTCAGGATTTTCAAACATAATTGGCAGTTATCTCTAATCATAGTGGCCACCTGTTTTTCTGCAACTGTGGTAACATTCATAACTTCTACTTTCAACGCTGACACCAAACACTCTGTTTGACAAACACAGTGCACAGATGGCTGGCTAAACTGCAAGCACAGGGAAATAAAGGATAATATTATCAGAACAGTAACGCTGCCTATGTCCAAGAGGTAAACAGTTGAGCCCAAAGAACGACGCCTTCATCAAACTAATTAAGAAGATTTTACTCTGCGGCTGTGTCAATTTCATGCTCTTAAAGTTATATCTTCATTTAGTGGATTAATATTCAAGCCATCATTTTTTATTTCAAAGGGGGCTCGATCAGATATGCATGGAAACTTCAATTAAACTTCTTTAGACTTCATTGTTCTTTTCAGAGAAGTGGGTCATTCCACACTCAAAACAGTCAGAAAGATGTTTTGGCTGCGAGTGAAGAGGCAGAAATGTTTCAGCCCACTGAACCGAACAGCATCTTGTCTGTATCCAAACTCTGGGATTGTTTGGATGCCAGCTGCTTATTTACAGACTCTCTGTGTTAATGCAAAGCCTTGTATCTGAGTTACTGTGCCCATTATTTGCAGGGCTGACTTTCTCATTCCTCCACAGACCTGACTTCTTTAGTGCTGCCATTAAGATCGCTTCTCCAAACTCTGTAAAATGTGAGCTCATTGCATTGAGTAACACTAAATCAAAGTCAAAAGCTCTTCCTTACAGCTGCATCTAATAATGAATGTTCACAGAAACAAACAATGCTGAGACCATCCTAAGTGGGATGTAAAGTCTAACAAAACGATTGCTTTTAATTGGCTCTGAGCTGAATCCACCTGCATACTACAACACTCTATACCACCCAGTAAACACATGCTGCCAATTAATGAGCCGATCGATATCCCTCTGTAGATAGCAAGACAATGAACTATTGTGGTAACAAAGTACTCTGTCCCACAGCGATGGGCCAGATAAAACAGAGGCTTCATTCAATAATGTCTCCTGTCAAACAGGAGTATCACTCATGTCACCCTGCTGTGCTGCAATGGCAAGGTTAGCCACACCACAAACTGTAGTGATGTGATCATCAAATACAATACAACATAATATTAATGTGAGAAAATGTCAAGGTGAAATCATAGTGGCTTTACATATCTGGAATACAAAACAGTGTCCTTTTTGCACTAAAGTGCTGACAATTCTATTATCATATTATACTGGCTAGTGATTACCGTTTCACACATAACAGCTGGCCTCTTTATTGCAATTCATATTCCACAGCTGATGCCAGCACCAACATACATGAAGTGCTATTTCGCTCCCTTCTCGTACAGGATTAGCAAGAGTTTGGGTTAAGAGCGCATGATCTCACATACTCAAGTTAGTTCAATTGGGATGAACAGATGTCAGTAAAAATTGTCCTGGATTACAAGAAGTTGTCCAAAACCCTGAGTCCTGTCCGGTTTGTCCTGACAATTAGTCTAAACCCGAGTTTTGATTAGTTATAGCCAATTAAAACATTGAATACTGGTTGTTGCAAAACAATATTTTTGTGTTGCTCAGACTGGCACTGTATGTAGCTTACAGTACATAACGTTGTTGTATTAAAACCTTAAGATGTGACAGGCACTGCACTGTTTAAATTAATAAAATAAATTAGATTTTATGTAACAGATAATGATGTATACACCTAAAGCCATATCTCCTAATGACAGACAGTTGACTTCATGTTCATAAACTAAATAATACATTTAATGTTTTGACTTTCACATGTTTTACTGTTTGTTGACACTGAACTTTGACCACGCAACTATTACTGAATGTTAGAATTTTTTGGTTTCAGACACTTTCATTGCCCATGCCTAACCGAGGGGGCTCACCTGGGCACGTTCATCCCCAGGGTGATGACAGGGGCATGGACAGGGGTGAAGGGCAGCTCATGAAGTTGGTCTCCTTCATCCTGAGCTGAGGGTGACGCATCCCCTTCCCGCTTGAGGTCCATCTCCAGGTGGGCGATGTTGCTGACACCTGAGTAGGCCTGCACCCAAGCGGGATAAAACAGATAGAGGAAATGATCAGCCAGTAACTGATATATGATTTTAAAATGGCTAAATAAAACACTTAGTCTTTAGTTGAAATCTATAAAGAGGCTCAAGAGAAGGTATGTCCATGTTTGAGACGCACAGAGTGAACAAAGAAAAGGGAGAGGCAACAACATGAATGACTGCACTGTAGTACCGTAGTACAGTCACAGGAAGAAAGGGACTGATTTGCAGCTGGATGCATAGAAATTAAATGGACAATACAACTGCATCATTCGAACAAAGCGACACAACATTAAGACAGACATCTTGTAGTGGAGTTAGAATTAGTAGCCACGCTGACAGCAGCATTACAATTCTTCAGCATACAATAGTCATGTCTGTTCTACATTTGCTCAGCCCTTGAATGTCTGCCATGATTCTGAGAGCCCATCTGTAATTTACAAGGCGTTAAATAGCCTTGTCAATCAACATACAAACATAGGTTTAGCTGCCAATACTTTTCAGCTTTTCTAGATTATAATTTAGTTGGAACAAAAAATTGTGAATGGACATTTTGGGCAGCCATGAATCAACAGGATGACGTGAATTTCTGCTGTTCTTATTTCAAAGTGAGTTATGAAAAAAACAGGAGAAGACTGAGGGTGGATGTGTGACTTTATCTCGTCAATCACTCACAAGCTGCTTTGCCAATTACAATTCATTAATTAGATTATGTTGGTTTGAATTTTGAGATTGCGTCCTGGATGTAACTATTTTATAACACTGGATTTGACCTGTTTTTGTGTCCCTTGTTCTGTGTCCCTGCAAAGACCTCTATGACACTCCTGTTTGTAAATGCTCCATAAATAAAGTTGACATGAAGACAATTCATCACCGAGAGAAATGCTCTCAAGCTATCGCAGGGCTGAATATCTGGGATAGATTGTAAAGTGATGCATCAGTTCAGACGGTGCGACCTTTAGAACAAACACTATAAGGTATGCAAGTCCAAACCAGGCTTTTACATACAGCAACATACTGCACTATGTAACACTGTCATTTGTATGATATATTGTTTGTTAGCAGATCACATGAAAAGACCAAAACCAGTTTCAAGAAATACCTAGTTTCATTAATATATATCTAATAGTAAGAAATAGTGTATCTGTTGCTGACTATTTTCAGCAGTGGATTAACACACATGTCCTGCATGAGTGTGTGTTTCTGGCAGCAGGACGGTGTATGTGGGATTGACTTTAACATAAATAGTGTGTGTGTTTATCGTAATGAAGGAAAATGTCACCCAGTACAACATTATGGCTCACTGATGTTTTTAATAGTTTTTGGACGACAACAATGAGACATGTCAGGCTTTGATACACAGAAAGCACTTGTTTGTTGGATCAGTACGTTGGTTTGTGTCATGGGATTGGTTGGCAATAAGAAAACCATTAGAAATAACAAACAACCTTTGTTAGCACTAATGAATATTTGCTTGGGTTTGAAAAAAGCTTTTCTTTCAAGGACAATACTGCTTTCACAAAATTAGAATCAAATTACATCATTCTATCCTAGAAACTTCCAAGGACTCATAAAGTAAAGTGTTTACTTGATGATGTACAATACTATAAAACAATTAGGGCCATTACTGCTGTTAGAACAAGCTCAAATGTGGACAGTGAATTTTCCTATTTGTATTCAGGTAAAAGCAAACCTGGCCTGAACTAACAACTCCATGTTTCATTTTAACTTTCATTTTTGCTTCTTTCTCCCTCACAGCATCAGCTGTCTAAGAAAAGAAAAAGAATTGTTAATGCCTGTGAATCAATTCAACATTTTTTAATGTTTTGTGGCAAACATTAATCCCCTTTGTTGTCACTGAGAGACACGCAGCTGGAGGGGTATTAGCACAGATAATTAGCTAAGGAGTGCTAATGGTGTCATTTCCCAGTCAAGTGTTTTTCTACTATTTGATACATGTGCATGGTTCAGTTGGCCTATCAGAGGACATGCGTGGCTGTGCATTATTGCATCAAACATGCTGGTAACCTCGACCAAAGTCATGCCGCAACAAATACATCCATGTTCTCCTCTGATCAAACAGCCTGTGGTATAATAATCTAGAAAGATGCAAAAGCATGCTGGAGAACCCTGAGCGAGTTTAAAAGGCTCAAAGTAATGGCTTCATACTGCATGTGAACCTGCTGTGTGATGACATAGGAGCAACTGATATTTATAGGCAGGTGTGTTGAGGTTATGGACAAGGACAAATAAAGGTTTAAACAATAAAATCTGGAAGCTGATTAAATTACTCAATATATGCACGACGGATGTCACAAAAACTCTCTTAGAGTATCATAACTGGAAACTAATGGCAGCCGAGGGACTAGGGCATTATAATGCATCATGCTTTAATGTTGACAGTGTTCTTCAGTTTCCAAGCATTGCACAGAATCAGCTGCGCACTGCTTTGTTGAAACAAGCAACTGTCAGTTGAATCTAGCGGAAATGGATGTGACCCTTATTAAAGCGAGTTTATGCAGCCATTGAAAGAAGAAATGCCACATTAATTTGTTTATTATAAGAAGTTGAATTCATAAGCAAAAACACACACCCATCCTCAATTAAATACATACAGGGCTTTTGCAGCTCCAGCCTTACTTGGTCTGTTATGATCAGTAGCTTTATGGTAGTTAATGTAAGCAAACATAAGATAAGTATTAGTAAATGCACTATTAATGAGTGAGACTCTTCTCTAATTGTCCCACTGTTACAAAGTGTTTTAGCATGTACTATTATGCCATTTCTTGTGGCAACAGCTGTTGCAAACTATATAATAATGTGCCTCTCATTTGTCCAGGTCATCGTTATTCCCAAACCCATTTCAGTCAAAAGCAATTGAACTTTGTTATTTGTCTAGGAAGACGTTTCACCTCTCATCCGAGAGGCTTCATCAGTTCATGTATGCATCAGACCAGGCTGGGACTGGCCACCTGGGAACAGTCCTGAGGCTGGGACCAATCCCAGCCTGGTCAGATGCGTGTATGAACTGATGAAGCCTCTTGGATGAGAGGTGAAACGTCTTCCTAGACAAATAAACCAAGTCAAGTTGCTTTTGACTGAAATTGCTTTGGGGATATATAATACTGTGTAAATAATGAAGAGTAACTCTCTGAGCTCTCGGTTTATATTATCTGCATCCTCAAGTGAACAAGCTGTTCCTGGCTAAGAAGCAAAACCGTCCAGTATTTCCCCCTCTCACAACATGGGGCATAAAAAGATAAAATGACTAAGAACATTAATGTCCTTTATAACAAAGTAACACAATATGCTAACACACAACAGCAGCGCTTTTAATAATTGGTGAATCAGAATAAAACACCCCAGTGTAGAAGTGAGAAGGTTCGATTCTAAATAATTGTATTACATTATCATACACATAATTTTGCAAGTAATTGTGAAGATAATTCACTATTATCTTGGGGTGCTGCAGAGAAGTCAGGACATTAGGTAATATTGAATCAGAGAATTCTGATAGTTGGAAGTCAATTCGTACTGCATGTGCAAATGTAGAGCATGAGGAACAACTGATATGAATGATTATTTCACTTGTTCATGTGTCATATTTAATGGTATAAAGAAAGTGCAATGGTTGAAATGTTACCACAAATGCTCAATGTTTTACTAGCAGTGCAATTTTATATATATGAAACAGTTTTTTTATACAGTATGACTGAGGCAGTCTTTCAAAACCAAATTGAATTGTGTCTTTTTTTAGCCATTTGTGTGTCTGATTATATTGTTATCTCCAATAAGCCTGATCCACAGTTCCTGGATTAGTCCCGCAATATGAATCATAGCTTAAGCTATATGGATTTCCAGCATGAAATATGGGAGAAAACCCATTAAAGCTACTGCTGTCTAGTTAGAATATGAGCAAAGTCCTTCTTAGCGGTGCTGAGGCGTAAAAGCAGGTGGACTGGCCAGTGCAGCTCTGAAAAAGCCTCACAAGTCACTGTGATAATAAACAAGACTGACGAAAACTTAAAAAAAGAAGGCGTATGAAGAAATGGAACAATAATTTACTGTATACACGTGGAAAGTTCCATGACATCTTTTAGACAAACTACTGATACTGAATTACAGTTACTGTAAGAACGAATAGACTCACAGACTGAATCCAAATATCCAGACTTCCCTGAACTTGTAGACTCACAGACTCATGCCCAGAGCGCCAAGGGCTATCCTAATGCACAATTCATAATATCTGCAACGACCTCAAGTACACTTTCTGCTGACTTCCAGAGAGTCTACTACAGTATCGGACCGACTGTCAGTGGTACAGGGGGACATTGGCAACATTACTTTTGTTTAAATTTGTTTGTCTCTTTGCCTTTGTTGATGGAGCATGTATGGCCTATGGAAAAGATACACCCATCAACATTGCGGTAGGAAGTACAGGGATTGTGATGCTTGATACACTAACACAGTCAAAGTTGATGGACAATGTATCCCTGATGTCTATTTTTTTATGTCAAGATGGTAGCCATATTTTTGTTGCTGCTGTTTACATTCCTCCTGATGAAAAAATAAAAGAGATCCACTACAGGAACACGCTACTGATTTTGATTTTCTTGTGTAGCATAAAAGGACTGCAACTGCCTCTTGCTGTGTAGCCCCATGTTGTACAATGACAATAAATAAACCTATAAAGCCACTGAAATGAGTTTCCTTCGCAGGGCATCTAAGTTCACCACAAAGACACAGACAGACATTCAGATGGTGTCTGCAGTAGAACCACTGATTGAAAGGTGCCTGTTGAGGTGGTTTGGGTGTCAGACAAATATGCATAAGGATGAAGGTATTGTAGGTATGGTGGAGATCAAAATAAGAGAACAAAGTATAAATACTTGATTTATTCTGAAATATTGTTGTATTTTATTGTTGAGAATTTCAAAGAATATCAGCTGTGGCTATACCACTGCTGTACTGGCATGTTTGTTTTTTTCTAAATAACTAAGGTACTTCAATAAAAACCCTTATTTTGTGAAGAAAACAGTGAGGAAACTTAGAGAACAGTAACCAGTGTGTCAGAAGTAAAGATTTAAACAATGTTTTCTCAGGGTTATAGGATTAAAAAATGAATAGGAAGTGTAGAGGCCCTTGCTTTGATTGACTTCAGCACATCTGCGTTCACATGACATCACTAGTTTCTCACACTGCTCTGGTTTGATCTTGGTTAATTTTATCTTGCAGTCTCTGCCATAATTTGGTAACTGTAGTGGGTTTCTTAGCCATTACTTTGTCACCAAGAATTTTCCAGAGGTTCTCTATGGGGTTTAGATCTGGACTCTGAGCTGGCCATTTCATTGTTTCAATATTCTTAGCTTTAAGGAACTGCTTAATCTGTTTTGCAGTGTGACAGGGGGCATTGTCTTGCATGTAAATTGTGGGCTGATTGGGACACAATTGCAGTGAAGGTAAAGCATGTTGCCAAAGGAGGTTTACCTAAGCATTTGAATTTACCCTGCCACATAGCTGTACAAGAGGCCCAACTCTTGCTTCAGGAAACATCCCCCAAACCACAACACTTCCTCCTCCAAATTGAACTGACTTCTTTACACACTTTGGATTCAGTCTACCCCCAGTCCTACGCCTAACATAATGTTTCCCATCAGACACAAATAAACTGAACGTACTTTCATCATTGAAGCGCACTCTGGACCAGTTTTCCTCTGTCAACACAACATGATCTTCAGCAAGGGCAAGTCTAGCCTTTTTATTCTTTCTGCTGATGAGAGGTTTGGTTACTGCAGAGGGGGCTTTCAATCCAAAAAGTCTTAAACGGCAAGACAATGTGCCAAGACAGATCCTTGCTCTGTTAAGCACTGAACTGGCGAGCAAATCCAGCTGCAATGTTGAACCAATTCCCCAATGAGAGTCTTTGCATAATTCTGTCCTCCATTCTTCTTGTGCACTTGTTTTACGTGGACTACCAGCATTTTCAGAGGGCTTAAATGAATCTGTGTCTATGTAAAGTTTCAATATTCTTGAAATCCCAGACTTGGGACACCCAACCTCTCTTGCAATGGCTGACAGGGTCATCCCTTAGGCCCTCATCTGGACAACCTGCTGTTGCAAACATAGCAAACACTAAATAACTTAGACATAAGAAAGATTTATGGCACAAATGTATGGTATGGTATGTAATGTAAGGTACCAGGTGGAGTTTTCTTGTTTCCTTTCAGTTCCATACAGTATTCACCAGAACAAATTTGTGTGTCTCATTGTGTGCTGTAAAGATGAGTGTGTCTTTGAACCTGGGGATGTATGAAGCCGTGTATGCTGTGTACTAAGTGTTGCTGCGTTGGAATGTGCACTATGTGTGTCAACGCACCTACGATTTTTTCCTCAGTGTGAGTGTGTGTGTGTGAGCGTACGGGGGTGTAAATCTTACGACATGTGACAGCTGGTGGGCCGATGCCAACGGGGAAGGATAGAGCAGAGAGGGAAACGACTGTTGCCAAGGCAACGCCGAGCTGGAGTGGCTGATGGTTGGGTAGCGTGAAGTAGCTGCCAGCTGAGACAGTGAGAGCTGCAGAGAAACAATGCAAATGATTCAGTGTTATTATGATTATGAACAACAGGGCTCAGGAATATACTTTACGCCAGAGAGACACGTGTGCCGTCTCAGATGACAACGGCAGACCATTACACTGCTTCAGCCCTGATAAGCCTTTCTTACTCCACCCGCTTCTCCACCCACGATGCTTCAACCCTGTCATCCCCCAGCAGGTCCAGCTCTGAAGTGTTTGTCTGCTCCCTTCTCGCTTCTCAAAACTTTCAACTGGAAACTAAAGAGAATGTAGCTAATCAATTGAGAATTATTGTTGACTCTTATAGTTGTCTTATATATTAGATAAGGGTGGCAAACAATAAACATCAATAACCACCAAATGCAGACTTTTATCAATAGTAAAATATGATTCAAAGACAGCTGAGCAGCAGGGTCACACCACTTGCACTCTGCAACGAACAGCATGGCTCGCAATGCTATTGTCATTAAAAGTACAGTACAAGACAGGCATCTAACCAAAACCCCATTAAAAAAACACTGACTTCAAGACAAGTGAACAGAATTGTAAAAGAATGCTATTTTAGGCTTCATTCCTGTAACACTGTATATTACCTCAGTAAATACCCAACTTGTGAATTTTTAATCTTGTATGTGTCTTAAAAAAGGCAGTTGCAAACAAGTAGCTGAATTAGACTACAAAGGTCTGTTGGGACGTCAAATGTGTTTGGATTTGTGAAGATCATCTTGCTGAACAACATGTGTAAGTATTATAAACCTTTGTTTGCAACAGAGCTTATTTTCTAAAATAACCCTAAATCCAATGGAAATATTTAGCTTTTTTTTGAGGAAACCAGGGGGATCTTCAGGGTTGGCCTACAAAGATAGGTTATCCCTGCAACACTTTTTGACAGGAGCAATGAAGGAAGTAAAGTGAGATTATTATATAGTGAAAAAGTCTGTATAGGGAGATATGGGTGAATGGTTGTATTAACATAGCTTTGCGAGACCCTCCTGATCTCGCAAGCTCCATTGTATTTTACTCGCAGATCAGTCTGGTAATGTGCAAAGTGTGACGCAACGAGAAGCGACTGTTCAGTTTAAACGAATGCCAGCTTCCGCCGATGAGATGAGCGCAGCCATCGAGCAAGCCGCTCTCTTGGATTGTGCATTTAATCCGCAAATTTGCATTACACAAACGGCAAATATCCTTTACCAACATGTTGTTTACTTTCCGTACTTTGCCCTGACGCTGTTAGCACGTCATACGCTTTGTTGATCTAATTGGTTGATTTGGCCCGTATGTTAGTGATAGAAGATGGTTTATCCAATCAGCACCCGGCATTTTTGTAACCCCTTACCAAAAGGTCTCCAAACAAGAGTTCCCAAACCACTTTCAAAACCACCATTTGATGTTGTTTTTTTCTCTTAGCATTAACATTGTAGTCATAATCATATCATTGTCATTGATTCCTGTGGTTTTAGTAATCATGGATCAATGTTGCATTTTGTTTTTAATTTGGCGAGATTTTAAAGAGGCTTAATGGCAGAATGAGTAGGATTTGTCCACTGATGTTTGTAAACACAACATTCAAAGTTTGAAATTCTTTTGGTGCTGGGTCCGCCATTTTGGAGCTTCCTCTTGGATGCGTGCTTACGATCTGGCAACTGGTTATGTTTTAGTTTTTAAAGAGTGTGGCCCTCATAACCTGGCCATCCCGCTGAGGCTGGGGGCTACACACTTAGTACCCAAAGGTTGCAACCCAGAATCGTCCTGAAAACAGCTAATTAAGATACTCCAGGCAGAGGGAAGGCTATCTGCAGTTACAGACATTGCCTGTTATGGTCAAATACCTGTGCAGGAAGTGTTGCGTTTCATTGATGGTAGCCTAACACAGACTGAAGGAATGTCATCTGGATTGGAAAGTAATGAGTTGGACTGAATGAGTAAAACAGTGGTGAGTTATGTGAAAAGGTACATTATGGTGTGCCTCATTTTGGTTGATATAATTAATTTTCCCCTCAGTGATTGTATGTCTTATTGAATGCTATTTCAAACGAGAATTATTTGATGCTCATTTGTCAGGACTGCTTTGCATCATGCTGTTCTGCACCTCCACTATGTTCCGATATTCAGACACCTCGTCAAGTATTATAACTTAAGTGTTATGGCTTTAGAAAGCAATATGTGAGCTTTTAATTCAATGCTAGCTGCACTTTTAGAATATCACTGCCTATTGACCAAGAAATTCAAAAAGTTATTCCCTCTGATCTTCACAATTTATCTGGTTTTGATTAGCAGAGGCAGCAAAGTAAGTCAAGGACATCTTTTCCCTGGCCACCTCTGGATCATCCTGAGAGATCCTGTGGTTTCCCTAGCTTGGCAGGATATATAACACCTCTTGTGGGAGTCTGCCCTGAGGTTTCCTCCTAGATGGATGTCCATGGGGAGGTGTCTGGGGGAATCCTGATCAGATGTCCTAACCACATCTATCGGCCCTCAATGCAAAAGGGCAGCAGTTCTGCTTGGAGTTCCTTGAGGAAATCACTTTGACAAAGTGTTAGCTCAGACATCCTTTGAGAGAAACTTACTTTGGCCTTTTGATCATGGAAATGTCTAATCCAAACTGATGAACAGAGCCAACCAAATGTTCCCTAGACTTTCCTACTTCATATTAATAGTCGCATCATTTCACCCCAAATGGGAGTGAGGGGTTGATGGTTTGAATAGTAGATGATGCAAAACTTTGCCTAAGTTCTAATTTGATACAATACCCTATATTTGTCCCTTCCCACTAGGAAATGTTCCTTTGTCGAAACCAGACACGCAGTTTGGGAAATAAGCCAGATCTATGGCCTCTTACTTAAACAGGGCTTAATTAGGCCAACAATTTAGGCAATTCTGACCGTCTTCTGATTGTCACACAAAAAAAAAAGTGAGATCAATCAGCAATCGAACATTGATATGACAATTACTGATATTGTTTTATGAAGTTACAGCGAAACAAAGCTCCACTGTTATTCAAAACAGTACCCTGTGACTGCTTGTGGCTAATATTTCCCCATAACCCGGATATGTCTTTCAGTTTCCTCTAACACTTTGTGAGTGCTTTTGGATCTGCTATGGTCTAAACAAATTGCACTCTGGGAGACAATATAGAGACTGCACTGAACCATTTTGAGCAGTAAAAGAGAAGATGTTCACTCACCCAGTGAACTGTTGGACACACATAGACCCACTGACTCTGCAAAGCTTGTGAGGACATTACATTGATTTACATTTATTCCCTTGAGCCGTGAAATAGATCAAACAGTCATCCCCATTCACTCCAAACCCTTCATTACACATCAAACATAAAAGACTTGATGTGCTGCTGTGACACGTGAAGTGATGAAACCCTAAATAAATGGTGCATTGGGAAACTTTTAATGTGAGACGACACTGTGTATGTGAGCTGAAGAAACCAGCTATAAATGACCTATTTTGAGCTTAGGTAACTTGAATATGTTGTTAATATCAATAGATGCATTTGTTACAGTGATGACATGTGTGTGTTGACATAACAGTTTATCAGACCGGGGACATTCACAGTCATAAGCCAGTATTGGCACAGACTAATGGAGGCAATTTATGTAACATCTACCACAATAAAACACAAAAATGACCTGTTCAATAAAAGGTCTGATGCCTCAGCATCTGTCTTTGGTCCAAAATCCTGGCAAAGCCTTCTCCACTGGCCAGAGGAATCCCCAATGTTGACTCGTCTTTGGCTTTGGCTCCTATATAGGTCACATTTCCTCTTGGTTTCTGCCTTTTACTCAGTCGACTTACGTTTTCTTCCAACCTTCCTCCAATAGACACTCCGATAGCTAAGCTGCTAAGCTAAATACTAGCCGCTCAAGTTTACAGAGAAGGAGGGGGAGTTAGAGGGGACAAGGCAAGATGACAAAGAGCAGGGGAGACGAGGGGATTGGATGGAGGGTGCAAGCCAATGGGAGCCTTCTGTGACGGATGGATAGCTTTGGTCAATTTCCATGCAGGCCTACGGCTGGATTTTATTGGTTCTTTTTGCTATTCTTATTGTGTAAGTCAGACTACAGGACCATAATCGCCATATTAATAATAATTACCAATATTCCAAATGGTAAACCATAGCTTTAGGCAGCTTTAAAGTTCTACTCCAGACACATTTTTAAAGTTTGTAAAAGCTACTCTGTTAGGGTTGATATTTTGTTTAACATGGTGTTAAAACATATAAAAGAAAAGAAAACTCAGGGAACGGACTTGAAGCAAATGTACTTTTTGTCCCTCATGGAGAAATAACAGACAGGATGTAGCGGGGAAGTGGATCCACTTTGTTAGAGGGCCGTCTCGCGGAGCTTTGCAGGCTGATTGCAGACTTGAGAAGCCCCGTGGGATGACTTGGCTGGATCCTGAAGGGCTGGACGGCACCACTCAACCGAGTGACTCTTTCTTTGAGTGCTGATCTGACAGCCACATTTTGCTTTATGATGAGTCATTCACAAGTTGAAGGAGCTGATGGGATTCAATTTCACTGGAATTGTACTTTGTAGGATTTCATGTGACAAACAAATTGTTTGATTGAAGATTGGAATCATCATCTTACTCCATACCGTCTGACAGTTACAATTTCAGCTTATTCAAAATCTCCATTGAAGATATATGATGTTTACACTGAGTAAAATATTTTAACAGCAGACGGCATGTTTTTGATGACTGCATAGTTCCATCAAATGAAAATATCGTAGAAATATCCCTGAACCTTTGGTCTGCTTGGAAACATGGGTTTCATCACATTTTTTCTTTTGATATGTTGGATATTGAAACTCTCAAATATCAATATATTGCGTCAGTTTTTATTTCTGTCGGACATCTGACCCATTCCTCATGGGGTTACATAACACATTACAACAATTCTCTCTTTCAGTGTAAAAATACAAACAAGACAGTTGAAAAGAATGGAACACACTAAATGTGACTGAAACTCAAGACAGATATGTTTGACTCACTCACACATGGTTAGCTCACAAACACTGTGTTAGGTGTAGGCGTAACCCTGAAATGAGCTGTTCTGGCTGATTGGTCAAAATGTCCTCACAATTTAAAATATCCTAAAATGTCAAGACCAGTGGGCTGTCACAGTCAGTCATCACAAGTTAACCCATAGCACATGTTACACACACACATGCATACACACACACACACACACATCAAGAGAATACGCAGAGGCAATTAGTAGTGGCAATGCTGTGGCTGCCAATGTTCTGTACTCTGTTCTGTTTGCCCTCACAGCCAAGCAGATCATCTGTTCACATTCTGGCTTAATGGGATTTGCGTGCGTGTGTGTGTATGTGTGTGTGTGTGTGTGTGTGTGTGTGTGTGTGTGTGTGTGATTTGACTGTTTCCTTTTGGTCAGTCTGCGAGTGTGAGGTGGAGGAACAGCAAAGTTATAGTGTGTTCTAGACCTGTGCAGGATGCAGGGTTTCCGTGTACTAAAATATTTCAATGTACCCGACAAATTCTGGTTAAATATTATCTGTGTTTATTGATTTTTAAAACAATTGATAAGCAGACTAAAGAATGACACCATCTGCTAGGCTAACCTCTAAGTTTTCTATTTAGGTAACTTTCATGTACATGGAAGTACATGAAAGCCTCCAGGGAGCTCCATGCGCTGCAGCCCCGGCAGAGGTCTGGGACGGATGTTGTGACACCAGAGCCACCTCCCCCTGACCTGGCCTTCTACTAAGTAAACGAGCAGTGCATCACCATGATCCACCTAGTTGAATCCCCCGGGCAGAATGTGTGGACCCCACCAGTAGAGAAGTGTCAAAGTATATTCAGTTCACTATCTGGCTCAATAACAGCATGGTGTGCTGCTGCCAACTTGAAAAAAAATAATTTCCATTTGCTATAGACCTTTTCTCAGATCAAATAAAATAGAATAAAAAACAAACAAACAAAAAAATAACCATAACCTATAACTGGCTCATATTATTTTACTTCTTATCTTTCTCGCAGCAGTGAAGCGTGCAGCTTTGAGGGAAATATTTTCACCAAACATGACCGGAGAGGTATGTCAGATTTCAATAGTTTTCCTGGTCAAAAACCTACAATTACTGGAAACCAAGGATTCACAGTAAATATAACAACTGACTGGACTTGACATGGAGTCCAGCTCGCCATGTGTGATGTGTGAAAGTGAGAGGCAAAGCACACAAAAGAGGAAATTATTTGAGATGCATGAGAAAGTGTGAACAGTGAGTGATGAGCGATAATTGGGTGTGAGTGTGACGTTAACAAAAGAAAGGTGAGGACGTGCAGGAAAGAGTGAAACGCTACATGAAGAACAGCGAGAATAATAATAATAAAGATAATACTAATAATAAATAGCAGAGAAGAACTAAAAATAAATACAAATGGAGCACACAGGGATAATGCAAACATGACAACCAAACATTTAAACATTTATAGGGTATCTACAGGTTTTACAAATGAGTTGTTACAGTAGTCAACCTGAACCTGAAAGTGAGTTTTTCAAGGTAACAAACATAGAGAAACAGAAATGTGTTATATGAGAACATGTTTATATCAGTAATATGTTTAGGCTAAAAATCAATTTGAGCACAATATCAGATATTTCTGACCAATATTGTGATTTAAATTATTGTCTTTATTTGAGGCCTATAGTATTAAATGTAAGAAGATATGTTTTTTTCAAAGAACATCATACGTCATTTGTTGTTGTCTGTTTTGAACAGTCCACACTTCTTAATGCCACTGATATCATATAAACCAGATAAAAGTGTTATAGGCCCTGCCAACTCCCAGATTTAAAATTAACAAGCTCAGTGAGAGTCGCCATTACAGCAGATGAAATTAACTGTCCCTTGCTGCAGCTTGTTAAGACACTGTTAATCATTTGAGTTATGAAAATGACACTTATTCAAATTGCAATTTCAATACTAATCATTCAGCCCTAGTTTAGGCCTAACGAGAAATAATCAAAGATTAGACTTGTCCTGTCTGTAAAGCCACTGTGTGTACGTCTGTTATGTGATTATAGAATGTATTTGTATCCTGGTACCGTAATATTTTATTTTTTACAAAAAGACGCTCTCTGAGCTGTCACTCTTGATGCTACAGACTGATGAAATCGTATCGTTTTCAGTAAAAGTACAATTTGCACAATTTTATATACGGTATATGACTGTTAACAGGTACTAATGTTTCCGGTTCCACAAATCAAAAGGTACACTTCAGGAAATTCATCATGTCACTCTTAATGTAACTAAAAGGAAATCTATATTTTTCTTTCATATAAAATAGAAGTGCTATTACACCTCTTTCTGTTACAAGTTGAACTGTGATTATCATGAGATAAATACAAGCATTAACAGAAATCTATTGGCATTCAAAATTATTTATGATTATTAAAAAACAATCAATCTTAAGATGAGTTTCCACGACATGATTATTATGACATTTACTTCACATTGTAGTGTTAAGACAGAAGGATTCACAAATAGCAGTCATACAATTATCAACGCTCACACATCTTGAATCCTATTCTTTAAAATAGGCTGAAAGTACATCTGCTGTCTGACTGAGACAGTGCCAGCTGTTCGCCCTCTGCCAGCAACAAACTGAAACATGGCCTCACCTCCGGCCCATGGACAACAGGACCACCTGGATCGACAGAACAGGAGCACGACCTTGAAACATGGCCGCAGCTTGATGCAAGAAATCATCATCAACACAGGAAAACAGACTCAGTTGCTCTCCCAAATGTTGGCTATAAATACCACCAGATCCTTAGCATTCTGCGCCATGGCACACCCACAGTGTCAAGGATCAATAATTTATGCGAGCAAGAGAAAGTTGTCAGATCCAACAATGCAGACTGACAGAGCCGGAGCTACGGCTTGTTTACAGAGGAGGATGCCATTGATTAATCAGAGCCTGACAGTCATGTTGAAGAGGAAAATATTTTTTGTTGAACACACAAAATTATTTTCAAGACTGAAACAAATGCATTTTTATAAAGTATCTTTGATACTGTAGGAGACATAGAGACTGTATCTGTTAACACTGGAGTCACGATGAATTGCAGGGTGACTGCCAACAGCAGTGGCATGGCTTCACACAGTGTTTCATTTCTTTATGCAGAATCCTGGAGAGCACAGAGCGGTCAAGGCACTAATAAATGCTGCTTTACTCCCTTATTTACTCAGTTATTACATATGTTTAGCAGTCAGCTTAAAGCTCCTTTCAAATGGTTTTTTTTGTGACACTTTATTAAATATTTCTAGACTGAATGGAAAACTAGGCTGGACTTTCTGGCACAGTACTAAACTGGTTGGAATCCTATTTAACAAACAGGAACTACTTTGTGTCTATAGGTATCTACATGCTTCCACTGGCTCAGGTTATGGGAAACAACTAAATAAATTACCATGATTAGGAGGACACACACATTTACATAACCATATCACCAGCGGGACTATGGCCTAGTACAAACACTGAGTAAGTGAAATGAACAAAATGTTTGGATGTGCCAGAAAGGTCTTCAATTAAACTACAAAAGTGAGGTAGTTGTTTTTGGAGCCAAAAGAGGAACTATAAAAAGTCAGTGCTCAGCTTCAATTTACAACATTAAAAACCACGGACAAGCCAGATATCTTGATGTAGTCATAGCCATTGTATGTGGTTAATATATCATGGCTATGAACCAATCAGATTGCTTGAATTGAGCTCAGTTATTTTGTTCACTTTTTTTATTATAAAAGTGAGCAGAAAAGAAAAAAAAAATCACCCCCCTGTTCCAATTGCTCAGTAAGGTTGCCTCATGATGATATCTTTGAATTATATGTGCTATTATGCTGTATAACCTGTACAGCCACAGTGGCCACATACTTAAACCAATGTGTTTTTTTTTCTCTCTTACAGTTTAAGCTTCACCTTTGGTGCAAAGTTAGTTGCTCCTTTTGGGGAAATGTGGTTGAAGTTTAAACCTTAAAACTTGGAAACAGGCTATAAGGATCTCCTGATTGGCTGTGGAAATACTTCAAACAAAAACACACAGTGGAAAACAAACATTTTCCTTTCAAAACGAATTCTGCTTGCTTGATAGAGCAGATGTTTTAGTTATGAAAAAGGACTTTGTACATTCACAGTGGTATATCCAGCTAAGCACCAGTATCTTCTCATGTCCTCCCCTATGAGCTGCCCAGTATAACCACAGCCATCTCTTGTTAGCCACTGGGAGCTGCCCACCGCCCTTGCTGCTTAATCAGAATGAGGGTCAATTTGTAGAGTTCATGTGTGCAGCACTTCAACAGCTCCCAGCCCCTGTAGGTTCAATTTAAAATGAGTCGACAATACAGACGGCAGCTCATTTTGGCCCAGAGAGCTAACACTGAAACAGACCTGATCCCTCTCCTCCTCCGCTCTGTAAGTGTGTGTGCGTGTGTGTGTGTGTGTGTGTGAATCCCTGGCCTCATCCTGAGAGAGAGCAGCATCCATCACAACTCACAGTCTCTACTAGCAACTCCACTCAGGCTGAGGGATGATGGGATGAGGCACACTACATGCTACATTTAGTGGATGTTGGTATTTTACTAAGAATGGGATCTGAGTCGGAGATCATTGCACACATCAGGCATTATGGTGGATTATGATGGTAGGTCAATTTATGAAACACTTATAGTAGAATTGATTGCTGCTGTAGCTTCCTGCAGGAAGCCTTGAACATCAACACTGACGCTAATGTGACACTTTAACGTATTGAATGCAACCAGGCATGATTATCATCATCAGCATGACTCTTATCTCTCAGGTTTCTGACTGGCACACACAGATGTCTTGTTGTCTTTTACCAAGAATAACACTCAAACTGTGGCTGCAGGACATTTGATACACGTCATTCCTGACTCTCACACAGGTGAATCAACAGATTCAAAGATGCCAATTATGCGTCCTACTCACATTGTTGCAGAGAGATCCGGGACAGATAATGCATTTTTGCTGACATTTTTAAATGTACACAGACTTGACCTGACAAACCAGACACCACATGACTATCAAGATTTATGATATTTGTCTGAAGAGCACAGAGGGGGAGTTGTATCCATGAAGAGGAACTAATAGAGGGCTTCCTGACACTGTAATCACTGTTAAGTGAAATACATTCATTTTGTTTAGTACAGACAAGAGCATTTGTAGGCTAAACATTTTTTTAAGAACATTTCTTCACACAGGGATAAAGAGAAAGAAACATGTTTCATAAGTAGGTCATGATCAGAAAAATCCTACTTTGTGCATACAGCATGTCTGTCTTTTCTTTCTGTTGATGATCTACCATATATGCAGTATATATAGCTCTGAGCATTCAAGATCACACACAAGCAGTGTGAAACATTATATGCTGAAACTATGCTGACACTTACCAAGAGAAAAGACAAAGATAATTTGATCACCGTTGACCTGGATGTAAAGCCTGAACTCTGTAAAACTAACGAGGATTTTCTAGATGCATATGGTTCTTACAGAAATGTATAAAACCATTGTCACAGAAGCTGGTGTGAAGTGGAACGAATCAGTAATTTACGTTGGTCAAGTCAATGTCACTGGCATAGTTAAAAGATGTGGTAAATCAACCCAGACTGACTGTGTCAGAAAACAGATCAGGATCTGGTATGAGAGTCCTGTGAGATGGGGCCTTTTCCCAGGTGTGTTCACAAGTTGTTTTAACTCAGATTCCACACAGACAAGCTAAATGTAATTTGCTAGCCAGGAGGTTGTTGTTGTTTCACATAGTGAAGGGATTTTGAGAACCGTAACACGTAGTGGAAAGGGTGCAAGGGGAGATACAAAGCCCTGATGTCAGGCTTGATCCCAACACTTTTCTTCTATTGAGCCGGACTAGCAGCTAGTCACACCAAAACATAGAAAAAAAGAGGGGATACTAGATGTATTTCGCTGACAGAAACACAACTCCAAATGTTAATATAGTGTCTGCTAGATGTTTAAACAGGCTGTTTCTTCAGCCATTACAATTTGATAAGACGTAATATTTCGGATGCTGTATTTCCAGCTTGTTCTGCTGCTCTAATTGGCCAAAAAGCAAGCAAAAAAATGCCTTATTGCATCTTTCAATGGCAGATGATTAGCACAGGTGACCGTTTGGACTAGCAGATAGCAGGATTTTATGTTTTTGACAGAGAATTTAGTACAAAAGCAGGTAAAATGCTTGCTTTGTGACATGCTTTAAATGAAAAAAGTAAAATCAGACAAAGCTTTTCTGTCGTAGCACTAGCTGTTTTAGCGCTTTAGTCAGAATTTTCGGTTCAGTGGGTGTACGTGTCTTACCCCGGGGCCTTGAGGAGATTCTGGGGGAGAAACTGCCTGAAGATATTTCTCACCTGAAAAACACAAGCAAAAGAAAAAAATGTAATTAAGATAAGAAAAACTACTTTGTTTAGTGTAAACTAACTGGGAATGATGATGGTTAATCAAGAACCAGTTGTAGTTAAGACTTTATGACAAAATGGAAACAATCAAAACCTCTATAATGCTATTTTATTTTCCTAGCATTGCAAAGAAAGACGTTAAAGTAGTGGAGAGAAAGAAATGGCCCAAAGCGTAGCGTTACAGTAACAGCACCTCCATTCAGACAGACTTGGCAGATTTTTTTCTTTGAAATACCTGAAACCTGAGATGAAAATGAAAGTTGTGCAAATATTTTTTTCATTTCATCTACACTGTGTTCATACTTGGATAACAAAACAGTTCAGTTGACGCTGAGTATGAACTGAGTGAAACATTTTATGGTTGATGTCTTCATGTGGCTATGTGCAAACAACTCCAGTTCACTGTTTAACAAGCTCAATTAACAGCAGTGTAATGTCTTTCCGAGTGGTCTGTACCTGCAGCATTGTTAATCATAGTGTGCTTAGACTTTTAATGGAACAGCAGCTTGTGAGAGGGAATGGGAGTTGACAGTAAATTGTCATCTTTTCATATTGCTTTCTTGTTGATTGGATTTGGAGTCTGGTGGCATACTGAGGTCTGAGGAGTATGCTGTGATGTGTACAGCACAACTTCAGCACAGTAAATAACTTCACTACCACAAGTACTGACAATAAGTGACAAATCTATCCAGCAGATCAGATTTAAAGTCTAACAATGCTTCCTGAGGTTTTTTGGTTGGTAGCCATGGTAATAGTGAAATGAAAGGTTGTCTCCCAGTCTTCCTCGCTCAATGTGCCGGGCTTCACTGGCCTGTTGGAAAACGCTCCAGTTGCCTGGGGTGTCTTACTGTAGCTCCCATCTGTTCAGACTACATGCACAAAGAGTGGACACAGAGCAGAACTGGCTGGCTGGCTCTCTGTCACATATGTGCTCTGGCATCCCTGCGGCAGCCATTTTGTTTTCAGGGCTTTCCGTTTCCTCACAGTTTTACGCCTAGAGCTGGTGGAAAATGTGATTCACCTCATTAGCTGGACTGGCGTGCAATTGGTCGTTTATTCATGATCAATGAGAGGCCGTCTTGACAGCTGAGCAAACGAGCAGATGTGCAAGAGGAGGATACAAGCACCTATAAGTGCACAAGACACTGGGGATTGAGGAAGAATATGTTTAAATATGTAAAGATGATGCATCATTAAAATTTATTAATGAGCATCTGTGTCAAACATCGAGCTGGCCTCCATATGTTACTCCTCTCAGCTTATCATTAGAAGCAGCGAGTGATGTGTGATGGTCATGTAAACAACCAGCTGAATAGATTAATGAAAATGTATGGACTCCCACCCTCATGTTGACGTCTACCATGAACAACTAAGAGCTTTCACATTTCCCTAGCATGTACTATCCTGTCTGTTCAGCTGAGGCGGTATGGCCCTACTCCTACCTCCTACTCAGTAGTTGGCTCAGTAGCCCGTTTATCATCTGATCACTATTCCTCTCAACAACCCGGCCGCGTCGCTGTAAGATGATGTAGTATGGAGAGTGACAACAGTAGGGCGTATTACAAGACTGAAACTCAGCATAAAGAGGAAGGTTTGGGGTGATGGATGGGTCAAACAAACACAGGACTTTCACCTGTGACTCCGCCATTCGTGTCCCATGTGAGGCCAAAAGTCAACAGGGACTGTTTTTTAAAATTAGGTCTTCTACAAAAGTCAACTTCCTTTTTAAGTCTCTTTTGTATTTTAACCCAAACCACAACTTTTTTCCTGGTTTTGTTGCCTGAACTTAACCAGCTAACATTTGAATTCACAATTGGCCTCCCAGAGTGTTAAAAAGTGACGTCATTGGGTCCTGACCAAACCAACGGCAACAATACCATGTTAATAGATGATTACAGCCTTCAGTCTGCCCCAGGGCAGTTGACTGCTAGCGTAGTTAACCACCACCATGTATGTCTGTGTGAATGACTGGAACCTGGACTCCAGTACTCCTGGACTTGTGTACTGAGAAAGGCGCTACATAAATCAAATCCATTATTATTATTATTACATTATCATTCTGAGCCAAATGGAAGGTGTAGCAGGCTCCTTCTAACCCATAACTATGAGGCTGATAACACCCATTCACAACGGGTGGTCTTCCCTCCCATTAGCCCAGTAGCATATATACTGACCCACTTCCATTTATTCACCGCCAGATGTGCAATGAACTTTCCACATTAATAAATATACATGCATCAAAGACACAAACTACATATTTCAGACTGGCTATAAATTTCATATTTGTCTGAATAAGCAATGGAAAACAGCACACTTAGCGGCATGTCCACCCTCCCACACGCAAACAAAGTCAAGGATGATTAAGGAGCTGAAATCAAATAGTGACAGAGATTCATGATATCATTCTCTCAACAATCGCCCAAATCATCCGGGCTTCCTGGGCGGTCCTCTGAGAACACTTCAATGCTGATTAAATTGTCATTAAAAGACGTTGCCAACAGCCTTCTCTACACGCCCATGAAGGAGGCCCTGATCAACGCTATTCTTTTCTCCCAAGATAAGTTAACAGCATCATTAGTGGGGAAATCATCGAGTATACGACCGGGTCCACTCAAGTTCTCTCCGCTGTCACTGGGATTGAGTAGCTTTGTGTAGTGTTTACTACACTTTAATCAATTAACAGTTTGGGTTTCAGTAAGAGATACAGATGGTGGCAGATCATTCGTATGTGGCTGTGAGTGGGATGAAACTGTGTTTCAGAGGCCACTTTAAAGCTTGAGGTTCAACAGTTATTTTAGGAACTATATCGAGGAAACGACATGCTAAATTGGGAGTGACAGAATAAAAATATATCTGTTGGAGAAATTAAGCAGCATTTATTGATAACCTCTTAAAATGTGAATGAATAAAATATCAGGGACTTGGTTCAGGATTATTTTCACACTCCTTATCCCTGCATTTATAGGAAACAATGTGCTGTCTGTGATGCTACAATATTCTTTTTTCGAACTCACACTGAAGCTGCTGCTGCAATGATCTCACTTATAAACATTATGTCATTGAGTCAGTGATTTTTTTTTTATCCTACTACCTTGCTATTTTATTGTTTTGTATATTATTTTGAGTTTGTCTCAAAACAGGATAATGACATTAGCTGGACGAGTTAAACACAAAACAAAAGCCTGTGATATTAGGGGGATTCCAAGGTTAACAATGAATCTTCATGCTCAAACTGTAAACATATTTTTATTACATTATATTATTTGCGAATACGTGCAAAGTGCTTAATAATCTGCTTTTCACGATGGGGCAGAGATAATTAAAATAAGAACAACTCAGATTGGAGCTTATTTTCTAGGTTTGGCCGTTATTCCTAATATTGCTAACATTAACACTATATTACCAAATAAATGCTGAAATCGGGGAACAGCCTTGCTGATCATAAACCTAAGTATTGGACAAATACAAAGACAAGACCAGGTGGTGGCAATTCATCCAACAGTTGTTAAGACATTTTACTCAAAACCACAAATGTCAACCTCATGGTGGTTCCAAAAGAAAAGCTTGTAGAGTTGAGTATGGTATAGAAGAAGGGATCATCAGTAGTGATGTCCAAATTAAGCTAAATGAACCATTAGTTGCATTTGTTGAGCCCACTCATTCTTGGTTTAAAGAAAAGGGCTCAATAAATGGTAATTCAGTGTGTTTACAACCCTTTGTTGAACAGAGAGCTCCATCTAGTGGACTCAGAAAATAATGAAAATGGTTCATGAAGCTTCATTTGGACATCACTAATCATCAGAGCCATCAAGACTCGTCCTTTGGATACTGTGGATATTTTTATACATAGTGTTTTTTTGTTAGGGGACAATTAAAGTTGTATTAATACTCACTGTGCAAATTAAGAATTTATATAAAGATGATTTAGCACGCTTTCACATTATTATCAATGTAACACAAATGACACATAATTAAAGGATGTTGCAGTTTAACCCCAGGTTAAAAGTAGGCGCAGTTAGATGAAAGGGGATCAGCCCCAGGAAACAGAAAGTTACAGAGTAGGAAGGGCCCTTTCAACAGGAACTCGCTGATCATTGGAGGAATTGTGTGTCCAGGGGCGGAGGACTCAACTCATGAACATGTTTTGCCATTTTGTCTAAAAAACACTGTTGGTGGCACCAGAGGAAAGTAAGGAGGTTACAAAAGTAACTTGGACTATTTGTACAAAGATTCATGGGAAATCACCCAGTGGAAGTTCCAGTTTGGACCAAAGACGTGGACCAACTGATGGACCGTCACTGCAATTTCTCCAGCCATGGATGAAAAGCTTGAATGGGATACTGAATCATTTTGGCACAAATACCAGCTATCACTGACAAAAAGTAAAAATACCAAAAATATCAGAAATAGTATTTTTGAAAGCACAGTGCAGTCAGTATGTAAAGAGTGAAATAGGATGTGTTCGTTAATGTTTATGTTCAGACCAACGTTTCTCTCTTAGAGCAGACATTAGCATGAAGACACAAAGTTCAAGATCAAGAGGCCCTAATGGACTGCCAGAGTCTTCCTCCAGCACTTTCAGTTCATCCCTTTAATCCCCTCAAACTTCAATCATGAATCGTGCTAATCATGCAGAGAGCAGGTGGTGCAACTGAGATAACAGTGCAGAGGTGGGGCTAGTTTGGAGCCTGTTGCTTAGAAGTCTGGCTGATTACACCTGCAAACTTGAGTTGTACCCACTAAAGAATTTGCACAAACAGACCACACACTTTCAACTCTGATAAACAGGACAGAAGAGAAAGAGAAACACAAATCTGGGTCCTTTTTAAGCAGTAAAAAGCCTCTCCCATCAAACTCTTCATAATAGCTTGCTCCTCTTCCTTTCCAAGTAATTAATGTATGTGCTTAAAAAGTCATTATGGCTTATGTGATGATATTTACCCTGTGAAGGTGATGAAGGTGGTCTTCTCTGACGTGACACATCCTCCTGCCTTGTCCTCAAGGATGCCTTTGGGCTAGGTGCCTTTCTCTCCAGACTGGATGACAGCCGAAACGTTATGGTATCCTTCGCCTCCGTGAGGGGGAGAAAGTTTCAAACATTTCAGTAACACAAAACACTGTTGCAGGGTCAACATTACAGGGACTGGACTCATAAAGCTCCTGAGAGTACTCACACAGAGCTCCTAATTCAGATTAACATTTCTAGCAAGGACTCCTAGATTAGAAGTAATTCAGGAACAGTCTCAGAGCAACTCTGAGGAAGGAGGGATGTGACTGACCCTTTTGTTAGGTGTGGCGTATTATTTTAAAAACGTGTGATTGGTTGATGCAACAAAACCAAAAAAATAACCTTTAATGATAATGGGCATACAATGAAAAGCAAAATTGACACACCCAATCCTAGGATTTAGTATGTATTAAGCCATGGCTTATCTGGCTTCACTAATGACACTGACACATGACAGCGGTTACTAACCTGGGGAGTAAACCCAGGGTTTTTCAGCATATGAACAATCACAAACATGGACAAGTCTAGTGGCAGCAGAGCAAAGAGCACACTATCATTACACAAATTAAAAAATTCCTGCACATTCTAATCTGTAGCATTTCGACAACTCCCTGTCATTCAGTGTTTTGAGAATATTTCTCCAACCTCTGTATTGTATTTACACCATTTTCTCCACTGCTTAAGAAACTCTTAAGTCTCTTAAAAGTACTCCTCCCTATTCCTAACAGTTTTCACCTTATGAGCTCTCTTAAGGGCTAAGATGCTTTGTGAATGACTAACAGTAGTGCCAAGATCGTTTATTGACCTGTGGCATGTATCAAAGAGAACACTGGCAAATCATGGTATGTGCCGCTCAGTAACAGCCGGTCCCAAAAATGGTATCCTGCTCCCCTAGCGGCTCCCTACATCACACACCCCACCTTCCCCCTATATTTTCACAACTTTTATTGCCGTTAATGTATAGCTATATATGTTACGTATTTTCACACTGTTAAAAAAATCACCTAAGTCATTTTTTGTCAGAATGGCTTTTTTTTGCCTAAATCATCTCCTCATGACACCGGCCACCTATGGTAAAATCGCCTACATCCTCAGTTAATCAGATCATGTGATTTTACCCCTTTAAGATAATGGCCTATGTCAGGTGTGCTTCACTTTCGGGGAAGTTTTTTGTGTTGCCTGAAAAACTTGAAAAAATTAGTTAGGCAATTATTTTAACAGGGTGACGGTATGAGACTATGTTTGGGCTATGTGAATAGTCTGCTGAGTTCTGTGTAATAAAGGAAGACCAGGACAAGTGGTTAAAAAACAGCATTAAGCGTGTCAGTGTCAGCTCTATGATATCTAATGTAAAAGTGTTTGCATTGACATTGACATTGAGCAGCGACATAACTATATATATCTGGTCTTTATTGACACTATATCACAACACAATGTCGTAAATAAAGGGATGTATACATTTCTCTGCCCCGTTCTATCGTTAGGATATGTGCAATCTCTTAGCTGTTGCTTTTGAAATGACAGATGCTTTTGAAAACATCCTGGAGCCTCAGATCATGGAAGGACAAAAGTGAATGAGCAGAAAGAAGAAGGAGAGGAGTTATTTTCAAATCTCTGAGCTGTGTGAAAATTCACAGCCAACGTGCCAAAAGTGAAGTCATTGCAAGATGACGACTTTTACACCCTTTGAAACATTTGAAACTTGAATGTGACTCGCAAGTGTGTTGTAAACTGTGATTTTTTTCAGCTTTAAAGGATGATGTCATTCGGCCTGCCTACCAATTAAGACTACCAAACTTAAAGACACCAATGTGTTAAAAAAAATAACTATAGAGAAAACATCTGTGTGAGTGCCGAAAGCAGCACCTTGTTTTAACACATTTCAACGTGTTCTTTACATTGTGCTCGTTTGACAAAGACCTGTCTCTATGCTGTTGTCTTACCTGAGCTGTGCCTGCAGCTGAGAGAGTAGCAGGGCTTGGAGCTTTGGCAGACATCTCTGTGCTGTAGACCATGACTCTGTGAGGATTTGGCTTTGCACCTCCGTGCAGAACAAGCTGTATCTCTTCCCCCCTCCTGTCAGCCGCTTCCTGGAAGGGGCACCAAATCCCCCAACGAAGGCACTGCAGGAAGGCTGCTCTGGACGTGGAGGTGGCAGATAGCTGTGTGAGGGAAAAGACAAATGATAAGAGGACATTCAGACAGACATGATTGTTGTTGTTTTCATAAATGGAAATAGCCATGGTTAACCTATTTGTATCTCCACAGAGAAGAATAAAGTAACAGTACTTATTTTTTGCTTTCAGATCTGCAGTTCTGTTCCAATAAGCTCATAATGTTGGTCAAATATTCACAGCGTGCATTTATTTCAAGTCTGGTATTTCAAGAATATTGAAACTTTACAAGGACACAGATTAATTTAAGTACCTCAAAAAGGCAGGTACGAGAGGACATGATCAACACTGCAGCTGGAGTTTTTCACCATTTCAGTGCTGAACAGGGCAAGGATCCATCTGTCACTCTGCAGTGACCAAACCTCTCATCAGCAGAAATATTAAAAAGGCTAGACTTGCCTTTGCTGAGTATCATGTTTTGTGGACAGAGAAGAACTGGTCCAGAGTGCACTTCAGTGATGAGAGTAGGTTCAATTTATTTGGGTCTGATGGGAAACATTATGTTCGGTGCAGGACTGGGGAAAGACTGAACCCAAAGTGTGTAAAGAAGTCAGTTCAATTCGGAGGAAGAAGTGTCATGGTTTGGGGGATGTTTTCTGAAGCAGGAGTTTTAATTTTCTTTGCTGACACAAAGGTTACTGTTCTCTAATTTTGATCTCCAGTGTATATATACCTGTATATAGCAGAACAGTAGAAATTGAAACTCAAATGATTTCATGATTTTATCTATTGTAATCACAAAAGTTACTTTTGTATTCTCCTAATCTGTATATTTTCATAATAAAATAATATCATATTCCATTTCACAACTGACGACTCACGACCCCCCACAGATATTTGTTCAATCATATCATCGGTTGATACCAGCTGTTGATTAATGTGCTGTAGCAGCGGGCATAGGGCTGTAATGAGCACCATACTCAACATCTAAAGTGTTTGGAGTGTGGCGTCATTTTTATTTCCCTACCAAAACCAAACAAAACAAGAGAAAGGAATGGATAAGACAGGGTAAAATGAGCAACAATCACTAGCTTTACGTCCAAGGCCAAGTGCTAGCATATTGTTAGCCACTATAACCTTTGGTTAAATTAGAAAAAAATCCCCATTTAGGACACATTAGCAAGGGGCATACATACACCACTGAATGTTAACACATTGTTAGACATTGTATGTAAAGGTAAGTTTCCATTTCAGGATGGCTTCAATTAAAGAATTTCTGTCATACTTCATGCAAAATACAGGATCAAACCCACAGAGCAGCTGAAGCTTGAATTGTACAGTGTTTTGAGTCAGTCCAGGTTTCTTAGCAGGAACCCTAAAAATCCTCAGCTGTGAATATAGTTTGGAACATAATGAATATCAGGATCACCAATGGAGAAGTGGACTGTGCTGATTTTGGGTCTGAGAAGTTTCTATGGATGTTCGACATCGGTGACTCTGGGTCTTTAGATTTAGTTTCTTCTTAGCTCCTTCATATGGAAACAGTGTGGTGCATGCAGCATCAGGAATTCTGCTGACAGTTGCTCCCAGCATGACACAGGAGCAGTTTGCAGCCTCAGAAAAAACCCCATTAGACAGCAGATTAGTACTTTATACATTTCTACAGTTTAGTCAGACATTTTACAGTTAACGTTAAAGTGCGAAGAAATTATATTTATTACTGGTGCGCAAACTTAACTAATCATATTAACTAAATCACTAAATACTCAATTATTAATGTACATAATTAAGAAAGCAATTTAAAAACAGGTCAACTTTACTACAAAGCCAACAATGCTATATGGTCAATGCATTAGGGGCCTCACTACTTGGTCACACATACAGATTGTTGAGTTCGAACATTTACAATAAGTCCCATTGCACCTCTATTCCAGCCATCACAGGAAAAGTTAAAAAAGCATTTTGTTTTAAATCTACCGCAGGGGACTCAGAGGTTTTGCTGAATCGATTAATAAGCTGGTCAGTCTCAGACAATTGTAATCAGTCATGGAGTCACAATAGAGAATACACAACGAGCACAAGCTGAGCATATAATGTTCCCCTTAATGCTTACAATTCCCCTGAGCAATTTTTTTTACATGTGGTACTATAATCCAATACTGTAGGTCATCATTCACAAGTATCATCTTTATTCTAAATGCTATGCAGAGACCATAAAACAGGATGTGCCTGCTAGCTTTGCATTGTTCTTCAAGTACAGTTAAAGCATAGTGTCAGTAATTCAACTTCTCTTTCAAATTTTTATTTATTTTTGCATTTTGGCCTTTATTTGATGGATGACAGTGTAGAGACATGCAACAAAGGTCCCAAGGCTGGAATGAAACATTGCATTTAAGTGGCATGCGCTATAACCACTCAGCTACCAAGGCACTCGTATCTAATTCAAAAGAAATTCTAATAATTCTTCAAATTCTGGGTCTGAATCAGGTATTTATACTACATAAGAATATGTCCAACAAGTCCTCCAAACTAAATGAGGTTTGATGTTATTGCCTTTCTTTGATTGATATGTGCTATTGGGGACCATAAGTGTAGTAAAACACTTTAAAAGTTAGGGTTAGGATTTTTGACCCATCGTCTACCATCAGACAACATCAGGCTATTCCGATGGACAACATTCAAATGGCCACATAGAGTCCTTGTCAGGTAAACAGAATATTTTAGGCTGTTGAACAAACACCCACTACTGTCTCTGTTTTCCTGGTAAGGGCAGTTTCCAAATGTCACATCATTATGCAAAGTAACCTTGCTGTCGAGTTAACAAAGCCCAAAGTCAAGTGTTCAGATAGGTTAATGGAGCTGACATTTTACAAACTACATTTAGAGTGGACTTCAGCTCTCTGTTTTACAGTACACTAGTCTCGCTGACATAACGCTGGGCGAGATCTGGTTACACTAGCTCATCATTCTGAGATAGGGGAAAAAACACTCTGGGTTGTTTGTTTTTCTGTTTACCAATTGCAATGGTAGCGGGTGGCGCTAAGCCCCGGATGCAATGAAGATGCCTTTACAATACATAGTGGAGATAGTGGAAGGGGCCTGACACCTGTGTTACCTTAGCACTGTACATTCAGCAAAACCACAGTACACAAACCAGAATATTCACCTGTTTTTCTAATAAAAATTAAAGTTACTTTTTTCGATGGCCTTGTCAGTTGGATTTGCGCCACAGCTATAAAGACAATATACATACAGATTGATCAGTCATATACAGGGTATTGTTTGTCTATCATTACATATTTGTTACGCACTTCTAAAAAAACCTCTTCAAAGCATCACATATCTCAAGCAGCCTGGATGCAGATCAATACTCCATTCCCCTCTCTAGAGAGAGAGTTTTCAGACCATAATTTTACCTCCAAGTAGCTCACATATTAACAGCTATTTATTTGAATGGTAACTCAGGAAATTAATGGCAGCCATATAACAGATAGAAGCATGTCCCCCCCTTGAGGCATTGCCTGTTTTCTCATTTCACAGGGTTGAATTAATAAGATGCTTTATACGAAACATTCAATCAAACAAGTCTATTTTCAAAGTGATGATTTTGTAGAAATGATACAACTTGAGAAAGATCATCCGATGGCACGGGGAGTAGCCGGAGAAGATCATCCAATGTGTCTTTTTTTTTTTTTTTTTCATACAATCTGTTTCTAACATGTCTGCTCTCTCAGAACACCAGGGACAGAGCAGAATGAGTGTCTAGCACATGACCCAACACTCACTTCTTGTATTATTCAATGAATATATTCATTTGCAGGAAGGATTCGGAGCAGAGATGCCAACTGAGCTCTGAGAGAATGAGAGAGACAAAGGAGCAATCAAGGGCCACTTCTACCGGGACGCCTCCAGCCTAGGAAAGTGCTTTTATCTGTCCGACATTCAACGCTTATCACACACTTTCAGTCTTCCAATCATAGGAAACTGAGAATGACTCTATGTTCAAAACTGCACTTACTGAGAGTTGGAGTGAGGATGAAAAAGAAAAGACTGTGAGCCGAACACCCAATCGAAACTTTGCGTTTCTCCACAACAACATATCTTCCTGTGTGGACATCAAGGACCGAAATCAAACGAGGGATGACTTATGCATGTTCAAAATGGAAAAAAAACCTTCAGGAATTCTGTGATTACAACAGTGGCATTAATGCAGGCACGGCAAAAACTACAAATTTCCTTTTAGAAGCTGAGCTGATAGCAACGTGAATCACTCGTGATTTCTGTGCAGTGATTTTAAAGAAGGGTGTGATCTACATATGAAATGCATGAAGCAATGATAGCATGAGCTGCTAAACCACAGGACTGAATGAGTTTCAAAGAAACTCTTTAGTTGAGGTTTGAGTAAACAAACAGGTATAATAGTTTAATTCAAAGCCTGGCAAAATATTCACATATGATGCATATAATCCTATGCAGTTTCTTGATTCTATGACAGTGGAGATCAGCATTAAAGTGTAGGGGCTTTAATGTGGAGAGGACGCAGTGCTGGAGGAGGTATTAAGCTGATGTATGCATGTGTTGAAGAAAGTTGCCTAGAGGGTCAGACACACTGACTCATTCTGAGCACCGCAGTAACTCAGTGAGTCTTAATCAATTGCAGAGCCTGCTGGTGACAGCAAAGAGACATCAAATCAATGACATTATATTTCAGTGGAAATAAAGTATGAGTCTTTGCACTCGCACCGTTTTGTGCAGGAAACATTTGAATTAATCAGGGAATTTGCCATTTGAATTAAAAGTTGCTTTTAGAACTGCTTTTAGTGGCGCTGGTCAGTCGGACGAGGTTGAATGATCAATAGACAATTTCCCCAAAGTTTAATTACACAGCTGATTTGAGTGTTAAACGCTAAATTTAAAAAGAGAGTCATTAATTTTCACTCGCAGATCAGCCAAGCACTTGTTTCAAGCGTGCACTGGGGAGAAAAAATAAAAACCGTCGCTTAAGGCAAAAACAAGGAAGCAGCAAACTTTTTCAAAAAGTTGTGCTGAAAACAATAACAGGCGATGTCACTGCACACATAATTGCTCCAACTGGCAAAGCGTTTTCTACGGGAAGAATCCATCAACCTTGTTTAGAAGAGTAAAATATATAATGCTGCAGCATCTCAAGACAAATAAAACAATTGTGTCTCAGTTTCAAACATACTGCTGGGTGGAAGCAAAGCTATCATGTCTGTAACCTGGAGCAAAAGAAGTAATCATCAAACTTTTAAGGGGAACACTATGGAGAGGGAGACAGGGAAGTTAGAGCTGACAGATGGCGAGTTTTGTACAAGACAGCTAAAAGCCCATCTCAGGTGGTAGAAGAGACAAAAACCAGTCCAATTTAATAACTATGACAGGCCTCTTATACAAGTAATAATACCACTCATTTAAGAAACAGTTTATGATTCAGAGCTGTTATTGCTGTTCTATTCAAATATTAAAAAGCAAAGTTTATGATAAACTGAGATAAAGCACTTTGCAGGAACATAGTTTTGGAGAAGCTCAAAGAAAATGTCAGGACATTCAGTGACTCAGCGTATAGCAGGAATTAATCCTAAATTAGGGGGATGTAAGCATTGATGGGAGACGGAGTCTGACAGTTATTACTATTACCTCAGTCTGTTGGGCTGTTCAAGTCATTATTTCAGCCAAGACCCTGTGACAGGCACCGGCCCACAGCTCCCACTACTTATTCTCTACAATGAGACGCCCTGGAGGAAGTGAGGGAACATACACTGAGATCATTAACCTAAGAGCACATTTTCATCCATCTGCACAAGTTGTCTAAATGAACCCAGCAGGCTACTGTGCTCTATTCAGCTCACCAAAGCCAAATAGGGCTCTGTCTCAGATCTGAAACTTCAAGGAGATGTTCATGAAAGGCATCTTCACTCTCAGGCTAATTTACTGTGAATGTGAACACTTCTTTTGTGGCATGGGATGTTCTTCTATTAAAAAACCTGAGGTTGTACATAGCTGTGATGGTCAAACTGCACGTGTAATTAACAAGTCGTTTCATTTCTAAGTCAGGATTTAAGAATTGTTTATTTATTCTGGAATATACTGTATTAGAATGTTTTAAACCATATTGTTAATGTACTTTCAAGAAGATTACAGTTTAGAATAAATAATTAAAACCAAATATTTGGTCAGGATAGAGGTTTTTGGTTTCATGGATTTGAATGCCACTAAGTTAGTCTTTCCGTCCAGATTGGAACGGGTTGCCATTAAATCTTGTTCAAAGGTTCATGACTTTTCTTCTAGCACCACCAGCAGGCTGACATTTCAGGTAGAGAGTAAAATGTCAAGAAATGTTATACAGACATCTGTTCCACACTTGATGAATTGTTGTAGCTTTTCCTCTTGAACCTAACCTGACTCTCACCAGATGAATTTCATTCCGACTTGCTTCCGCCTAGCTCCACTCATCCATCTGGGATCACTCCATAGGAGAAGTGTTTTAGGAAGCTGGACCTTATCAAAAATCCTTGAATATGATAGGATAAACCACTTGTCCGTCATCATTAATGACGTGCTACTTCAACAACTCATAACGAAACCAACCTGTGACCCTGATGAGAGTGACGCAGGGAAAACCAAAACAGAACACCCCACTTTGCTAAATAAAAACCGTCACTTCTCCACTACGTCACATCTATAAAAATCCCGCCCGGCGATCCTGATTGGCTCGACCATTTTTCACTGTTCCCCAAATCCCTCTACTATGGAGCGATCCCAGACAGATGAGTGGAAGTAGGCTGAAGCAATGGAGAAAAAAATCTGGTGAAAGTCAGGTTATCTTGAATCATCATCAGGTCCTGATTTCAATCTGCTCTACATATACTTTGGTTTACGACCAAATACCTGCAGAACTAAAAACCTCCCCATTAGCCTCAGCTGTACTTAGCTTGATAAAACACTAAACTAAGATCTACAATATGGTAAGCACAACCTGCTACGTACAGTTGCATGACAACCACTACCATTTTGACATTTACTTCACCAAAAATCTAGCCTGGCATCACCAGACTAATTTGCAAATACGTAAACATGAACTGAGAGGTGGAGACACGTTACTGTAATGTAATCAATCAATTAATCTCTAGACCTCACTCTTTATCCACCTTATAATTTGTATTCCTGAGAACGAGCATGGCTAGACCCTTGTAGTCTTGTTTGCTTTTTACAGTGTAGACAAAGGTACCACAAACAAAAGACAGATTCCCGTTCAGAAATACATATTATGAAATCCTGGTTCAGCATTTGTAGCTTCCTGGTTTAAAAAGAACATGAGTGCATTCAACTGAGAGAAGTAATATAAAGTACCTGAGATGATTATCAATCCCTCATCAGAGCAGCATATCATGCATACCTCCTGAGATTAAAATCTAAATCACCTTAACATAATGATAACGCTAAATATGACAAATCACTTTGTGAAAGTAAGAAAGAAAATAATAAGAAAGATGAGATACTTTGGGAAGATATACACAATTTTCTACATAAATATTTATGGATACATAAATGCGATATTAAACTTAATGTTCAGGTATATTGCCTTCAAATTTGAAATGAATAAAATGGATGCTGGAGGGCAGAAGGGACTGCTGCGTTACCAACAGACAGGAGGACATTTATGTTTCCGTCAAGTGTCTTAGTTGAGTCTCTAACAGTGCAGCATTATGAGCATTACCACCAGGCCTGCTCGATGCAGTCTGAAATTAAAAATGTGTGTCACTGTTTACTATCCAAACTGAATTTTGTGCCACTGACCACCACTGCTGTTTTAAATGAAAGTCAATCAAGTGTGTGCTGAAACTCCTCTGAATTTGAAGCAGGGCCTCCGTCTGAGGTGGCAATCGACATGGCAACCATTAGATGTGCAAACATCATCACCATTGCCTCTATGGCTGCCAGGGTGATGCATCTGTCTGGAGAAGGATAGCACTGCTGGCAGGCACTGACAGGGTAAGACTCACTCTGGGCCTATCGCAGGGGGAGATTGATGCACTTCTCAGTGGGGGGAGAGCTGACATTCATTTTAATTAGGCAGGCGAAATATTGTCTCTGCGGCATGTAGCCTCTATCGGCTCATCCTCAACTTCTCTTCTCATTGTGAAAAAGGAAAAGGGGCCTCCAGGGAGGAATGACCTCCAGAATCAGCTAAATATATAACTTCCAAATCCTGATGACATTACTGTGCTTAAGAAGTTTGATTAACATTTAATTAACATTTGTATGACATTTCTGATCAAAGGCAAACAAAATAATACAACTGGCTTCTTTGATGATGTGGACAAGTCCAGCGGGAGGACTCAGTGTTCACATGTCATGTAATTTAGGACCATCAGGTCAGGGGACAGTGTCATTGTAAAGAGGCCATTTTAATGAGCATGTGATTGAGGAAAGTTTCACAAGATGCTTTTCATTCAGCAAACATCATTAAGGCCTGCAGGGGCTCACAATAACACAAACTGCACACAGCAACACACAAGCAGCCACTTAAGGGAAGTCACAGGAAAAACACACAACAATCCATACAGCATGTACCTGTCGGTGAGCCAATTAAAATCCAAACAAGAGTCTCTGTGGCACAGAGGAGAAGCTGCACACCAACACCTTTAATAAACCCAGCCGCTAGCCATGTCACTGTTTTCGGCTCCACATACTGTTTATCTTCAGTTCCAGCCCCCTGGCACTGACATCTGAGATACAGCAAGGAATCAAGAGATCATTAACAGTGATAATTGTTGTACCACTCAATTAAATCAAACGTAACGCATTCTCATGCAAGATTCTTAACCACGACTACTGAGCCATCATTCAAAAGTCAATACAATTGAAGAGCTCACATAACTTCATATTTTTAATGATGAATGATTTTATGTACAAAATCATTCAAAATGTTCGAATAAACATTAACTTAGGGACTACAACTGTCCTAAAGGTACAGAGAAGAGACAGAACTGTAACTCAACCAGCAGCTACTGTACTGTTAAAACCGCACGTAACCCGTACAGACATGTCGATTTGTTCTGTGTTTAATTATAGTTACATGATGGTCAACCAACGCGTGTTGTAGTTAGTTTTGTCATGTCCACCTGCATTGCTCGGATGTGCCATGGAAACCATAGATAGTCATGTTCTGACAAATTACCTGAAAACCCTCTTCTTTTCATTCTCCAATGCTCCATCTGGTTTTCACTGCAGTGTTTCTTGCTCCATCATCCAAAATTTGGACGCAATGGAGCAATTATGGTACCATCCTAAACTTTTGACAATGGAAACAAAAAAAAACATTCTAATGTGTAATCAACTAAACTGAACTGAACCAGACTGCCTGGTGGAAATGAGGCTTAAGAGTCCAAGGTCCAACCACTTCCTACCAGAGATGCCTGCAAAAAAATCTGGCGTATCAGCTGGAAAGAGAAGCGTACCAGATCACCAGATGAGATGGACAGGCCATTTAATAAGGGTGTCTCTACTCAGAATCAAAAGTTGGCCAACAAGCACCTGGAGGTCAGAAAAAGCAAATCAGGGACAGCGCCGGGATCTGCCAAAAACAAAAATCCACAGAAATCGCTCCAACTGCGAAGATCCTGCTCACAACAGAAGCACATGGACAAACAGTTTATAAGAAGGAGCCACAGTCCATGAAGAAGACCATGACAGGCTGCCAGAGTCAAGAAAGACTTGACCCACTTCCAGCACCTCACATCCAAGCCCACACTGCATGAATGTTTGTGGTTCCACAATTGGCCCATAAGCCAACATAAAAAAAAACCCAAGGGGACCATCATACTCTACGCAGAGTGATCACCAATAATGATTGTCACAATATTGATATTGAGATATTTGGTCATAAATATTGTGATATTTGATTTTCTCCATATCGCCCAAGCCATGTTCCTCGCATAATAAATAAGGGCTGGACTTATTAATATGGCTCATATGGTAAACTCACCATAATGTACATTTCCGCAGCCAAATTAATTAAATAAAATGTAATAGTTATTATAAAAATATTCCATTAGAGATTGCATTTTATCATTCTCATAGGTCCTAACAGTGTGGTCTAAAAGCCCAATGATTTGCTTGATTTCAGATGGTACATTGCATGCATCATGCATGTTGACTCATTACAGTATATGTCCACATGCCTGACCTTGATTTGGGATTTCCATAGCAGGATGTTCTCCAGAGCTGGCAACTCTCTGTGCAGTCACACTTCAGAATATGAGCAAATGCGTTGTATCCACTGCACTCATCAGTCTCAGTTATTTGGAAATTATTCTCTGTCACCCCTTTGACAGCTGACAGATGTTTTTGGTTTTGTAATTTTAAATCAAACCACAGACAGAAAACAAGACAATATTCATGAATGTTCTGTAAGCGAACGACCACAACAAACGTCTCAGGCTTACTGATGGCTGTATTTTCTTTATATAGCATATGAGCAATGGGCTCGCTGCCAGTTTCATTCCTACTTCTGCATATATCCAGATGAGAGCTCAGCAAAGGGCACAACAGTGAGTGTGTTTAAAAGGTCATGCATTAATGGTTACACTTCATCAGACGCTCAGTAATCGACTGTGCCACTCACCGAACCCAGTCAGGGTCAAAGGTGACACAACATGAAAACATTCATTACTGGTTGTGGCGCATTCCCAGTAACTCAAACAAGAACCCATTCCAGTACAAGACAGACATAACAACTGTCAACATCCTTTCTGAGAAACGCAAGTTTGCTAACAGCTCGGGAGAGTCGCCAATTACTGTACCAAGGATATGATTTGTGTGACAGGCTCTAAGAAGCGTAACGGGGGTTAGTGTGAGGATGAAACCAAGTATCTCCTCTCTGCATGTCCCTCCCCTCTGTCTCTCCAGCTATGTGCTTAGCTTCCATCCTTCTGAGGGTGTGACCTACGAGCAGTCACTCATTTTCCTTGTCAGTGTTTAAGATGACTGCAGCTGTCACGCCTCCAACAAATTGTTTCCTGGCAAAAGGACAAAGTGGCCAGCAGCACCTCATGCTTTTGTTTCCCCTGGACCAACCCCTCCATTAGCGATGAGCTAGTGCTTGTCAGCGGAAGAAGGCAGACAATAATAAGCCCCATCATCTCTTATTAAGCCGTATGTAGCTGTATCATATTGCTAAACTGATGAGCAGTTCTAACGGTGGTTGAGGAGAAGCTGCGATCTGCAGGCAGGAGATGTCTCACATACAGTTATGGCTCGGATAAATTGGTGCTGACGGACCACAATTAGGAGAACTGTCGTTGTCTCACGTCAGTTGTCAGTGACCCAAGTATTCTCACAGTGAGTAAATCATGTACTGTTGAAGACGGCCACTAACACTGTGAGCGGATAACTGAATGCAGGATGTACTATGAAGGACAATCTCTCCCTTTTTAGTATGTCACGGTACTGACAAAAAAAGTGATTCAAAGGGTCAAAATATTTGACAAGAAATTTCTCAATGATTGATCTCTTGTCACTTGTTTGAAAGAGACATCATTTCTGTACTGTCAGTTAATGGAAAGGAACATATCGGCCTTCAACACTGAACATACACCAATTATAGGGTTGATTTATACAAAGGACAAAAATAACAAAATAACAACAATCTTTTGAACATGAAAGTTGGTTCTTGATCTGACATGATAACAGGTTGTGCATGGGAGGGGCAACACATCCTCATAACTAAAGGACAGACTAGGTTGATTGCAAATGACTTCCAGAATTACATCCATGACCATTCAATTTATTCTGTCGCAGTTTGTGTTGTGCAAGTGAACTACTTCAAGTCATAATCTGTAAGAATTGAGATACGTTGTTTCTAGCGGCCTTTTTGGCAGTAAGATGTAATTGCAGACGAGCCTGTTCTTTCAGAGGCCTTCATCTTGTCTCTTCATGATTGCTATGTGTGTGTTGTTTTTTATTTTTGCTCTTTTGCAAACTTTATTGACACACATTCACCTCTTTACTTCTGGTCCGTCCCCTACCCTCTTAAATCCATACACACACACGCACGTGTGACAACGGTCACAGCCTCATCCCAGCTTCACCTTACTTCCTCCTTTGCTCCCGCCATAATTGCTATTCCCACTACAGGGCGCCGCCTTACATCAAATGTTAATATGAGTCATTATAAGCTGCTTGCACAATCGTTTTTATTGGCGAGGACGGTCTGCAAGTATTGTGTCTGGCCTTGGAGGTGATTCTCCCTGATTTTCCTCCAGCTGTTCATGGACTCATGGGGTCTGATACATAAAACTCTATGAAGTTGTAAGGCTAAAGCTAAAGACAGAAACATGCAGACATATACTTTTTGTCTTATGTATAAAGCTGTACATAATGGCACATTTTGCTGTTTCCATCATCTTCTTTTTGCACTTCCAAATCAAAGATGTGAACGGTACTTTACCTTATAGCATCCGTGAAATCTCTCATATGGATAGATTAAACTATCAGTATAAGTCAAACTGTAATATTATATTATCACATCCAATTAAACCCTGTTTCATAAACCTGCAATTAAAGAAGTAATATTGTACAATATGCAAGTAGTTAAGGCTGCCATTATCTTAATATTTTGGGGCACCATAATCACTGAGAGGAGCAACTAATTACAACTCTGGAACATTTCTTTTGATTCTCCAGGTTTCTACTTTAAAAGGCAACAGAGTGATGTGGAAGGATGTGCAGCACATCAAGACATATGCACTAAGAGGAATGCTGGGTAATACAATGGAGCCCTTGATGAGGGAGGGAGTAATGACACAGAAGTAAATAGCAGAAGAAAGCAAGAATTAAGAAAGTGGACAATTGACTGAAAGAAACATTGCTTATGTGATGTTGATTGACCCCAGACACCCTTTGAGATCAGCAATCAGTCAAATTCCCAGTTCCTATCCTCACCCCAGCCTCCTTCATTTAAATTGTTATCTCCATCCCACTGACTGCTGCTAGGCAGCATGAAAGAAGACCGTCAGTATGCGGCACGGAGAAACAAGACAGAAAGAGCAACCCGATAATAACTCAAATCAAAAATACCAAAGAGGACAAATGACGCCACAGCAGGGTTTTCTTTCTTCATAACCAAAGGCAATGAGGGCAGTTTTATAAAAGGAGGCCATCCACTCTCTTTGTCTTCCAGAGAGAAGCAGACTGTTTTTTCTACACATCTGAGACATGCAGCCAGTCTCAGAGCACGAGTGAGGATTGCAGTGCTTATGTTTTAGGAGAGAAGAGATTTCAACAAAATGCTTTTACTCTTTTCACCCACCTTAGCCTTCTCAAAATACATCAAACAGCATCATTCTATTTAATCAGAGGAAAGAACAACATAAGGCAGACTGAATGTTGCTGCCCTCCACCCATCCACGCACAGTCCTGCTCCCTCAAGGTGCACTACACAGCACCATCTAGTGGCATTTCAGACAGTCAGAGGCAGGGCAACATGGGAAACTGTTAGGAACTCTCAAAAAGAGCATCAAGGTGTCAGTGTTTCTGCCATCAGGCTTTACAACAAAGATCTCTAGAAGGCAAGGCAAGGCAGTTGTATTTATAGAACACATTTCATTACAAAGAAATGCCATTAAAAAAGAAAAAGGAATAAAAAAAAGTATATGCAACAACAAAAATATGCAACACAGTAGTTCATACACAGAACACCTACACACTTACTCAAAGGTTATTCTGAGGAACAACACAATACATTTTAATACTAGTTGTATACAGCATTCATATACTACTATAAACTATTCTGTTATCCTTTAATTCTAATATACATTTCATTTCATTTCAAATATTTAATTATACTACCCTTCATTGCCTGCACTGCAAACACTTAAAATCAACTTCAACGCTTCCATTTTAAAAGCCATTTCTACCTCTTTCACAAATTTAGTTTCAGCCGCAACTTCAATAACACTGAAATATCTTCAACTTCAGCGTTTATGGATATACACAAGGAAACAATTTGACATTAAAAAAATTTAAAACTGAAAGTTTCTTCAGAAAATGTAGCTTTTTCAATTATAGAGAATCTCTGGAAACTTTCTGGTAACAAAGTAATGGCTAAGTAAACAACTACAGATACCTAACTTCGGAAGAGACTGCAAGCCGAATGGACCAAGATCAAACCAGAGCAGTGTGAGAAAGCAAGGGCCTCTACACTTCCTATTCATTTTTTAATCCTATAGACCTAAGAAAACATTGTTTTTGCTCTTCCGACACAATGGTTGCTGTTCTCTAATTTTGCTCACTGTTTTTTTCACAAAATAAAATTTTTTGTTAAAGTGTCTTGGTTATTTAAAAAAGCATGCTAATACAGCAGTGAAATAAATTCTAAACAATAAAAAACAACAGTATTTCAAAATATTATTATTATTAGTAGTATTTTTAATTTGTTCTCTAATTTTGATCTCCAGTGTTGTTTCTATTTAAATTTTGAAAAACAACCAGCCAAGCTGCGTTACAGTGATTTTAGTTATTTGGATGACGCTATCTGTTCTGAACTTTGACCATTATGTTTATTTTGCACTAAAGTTCTCAATAAAGTGAGAAAATACTAATTTAGCAAGAATTGAATTCACACAGGAGTATTCAAAATAGCCTTTATCATTTACCCGGGGTACGGTGTTTACATGGCGTTTAAGAAACAGGGTTTTGTGGCTGCATGCAAATGAACTAACTATTGGGAATGTAACTATTGGGCAGGTAATGAGAGGTGCCTGATTTTCTCCAAAGGTACCGCTTAGAATTAAGGCCAAAAAGTTCAATCTTGCTCTAATCAGACCAGAGGATCTTATTTCTCATATTCCATGTTTTTTTTTTGATAATTTCTATGCAGGCTTTCATGTGTTGTGTACTGAGGAGAGGCTTCCGTGGGCCATAAAGCCACAATTGGTGGAGGGCTGCATTGATGGTTAACTTTCTAGAACTTTATCCTATCTCCCCACTGCATCTCTGGAGCTCAGCCACAGTGATCTTTGGGTTCTTCGTCACCTCTCTAACCAAGGCTCTTCTCCCACAATTGCTCAGTTTCGCCAGACGGCCAGCTCTAGGAAGACTTTAGGTGGTCCTAAACTTCTTCCATTTAAGGATTACGGAGGCCACCGCGCTCTTAGGAACCCTTAGTGCAGCAGAAATTATTTTGTAACCTCAGCCTGATCTGTGCCTTGCCACAATTTTCTGAGCTCATAGGGCAGTTCATTTAACCTCATGATTCTCATTTACTCTGACATTCACTGTGAGCTGTAAGGTCTTTTATAGACAGGTGTGTGCCTTTCCAATCAATTTAATTAGACACAGCTGGACTCCAATATAGGTGTAGATCCATCTCAAGGATGATCAGAAGAAATGGACAGCACCTGAGTGAAATATACAGTATACAAGTGTCACAGCAAAGGGTCTGAATACAAATTTGATAAATTTGTGAAAAAATCTCAAATTCTGTCTTTTTCTGTCAAAATTGGGTGCTCTGCGTATATTAATGAGGAAAAAAACAACTTAAATGATTTTAGCAAATTAACAAGGAGTGAAAAAGTGAACGTCCTTTCCAGCCCGATGTCAGCTGGGATCGGCTCCAGCCCCCCGTGACCGGACGAGCTGTTGAAGATGATTGAATGAATGAATAACCCAAATCGGGATTGAAGATTTTGGCCGTATCACCCAGACCTACTGTATACATCTTTGTAATTTTTATTTATGGTGTAGCCTCTTCTGTATGTTTTATCATTTTTTTGTGCTGCTATAACACCTCATGTCCCCTTCATAGTCAAAGCGTCATCTCATCTTATCTTGAATACCATAATACCAGCTGTACAAAACAAGGCATACAGAGTATACAGATACTGCTGTCGATAGCACATTCAAAAGGACTGATGTTTTATTTTTTTGACTGAATGGCCTCAAAGGTCAAGGGTCATAGCAGTTTCATTGAATTGTGCAGTTTTTAATACCGGCAGAGTTTCAAGAGGTGCCGAACCAACCAGAAGACATAGTGGCTGCAATCAGACATTAACCCCCCTCACATCTGTTGTTCATAAGTGCTTTGAAGTGCTGTTGACAGCGTGCAGCTGCCTGTACCCAGCACACCTCAGCTCGACACAGATATAACACCTCAGAAGCATCACAATCCTGACGGCCGTGATACAACCATCACACTCGTCTTGGTAGCCCAAGTGAACTAAGGTTTGAGCGTTTTGCAAGATGCAGTGGGTGGTTGAGTGGGGCTGCTGTTGTCTTATGGAGCTATTATGTATCAAACCCTTATCGGCTCTGGATTAACACTCACAAATAACATATGCACACATCACCACACACACTCTCCCACATACAGACAGAAATTACTCTACACCTGCTAAATATCTTTCACCTCATCATACATTTATGTCAGAGAAGGCGAAGGTGGTGCAGTGGTGTGGTAGGAGATCTTTATTTTTTGATCACCCACACTAGCTATTCTGGGATGGTGTAGACATACGTCAGTTAGTTCAGGTTTGTCAGAATTTCTCAACTTGTGTGAACTTTTTCAATTTAGAGCACAAAAAAAATGTATTCAATTGGTAGCATGGATGTTGTTCTTAATACATTTCATGGCATTCTGTCTATACAATGTAAGCTATTGTCAAAGAAAGATACAAACAAAAAACACATTTATGTTTCATAACAGCACATACTTTCAATAAGATGCCCGTATCAGAAATCAGAAATCACATCACTCAGTAATTGCTACATGACCGCGGGCAGCACTGCACTTAAGTGCACACGTTGATCTCCTGTGGCAGGTACTTGCCACCCAGAATGAAAGGGTTTATGTTCACAGTGCAATTAAAAATAATAAATAAGCCAAGAATGTACTTGAAAAACGTATTTTGCAGTGCACCTTTATTGGTTGTCTCCGTTAAAGTAAAAAAATATACAGTATATATACATTATTATTTTTATGATTAGGAAATGTGCTATATGGTGATATGAGATTTTGGTCATATCGCCCAGCCCAATGGTACACTAGCAATTAAAAAGTGGCCTGTTATTGAGGGTAGTTAGATTGACCCCCCCATCCACATTCTGTAAAGACCCACTTTACTCTGCCTCTGATTGGCTAGTACTTGTTGCCTTCTTCAGAGAAGAACGTAGCACAGTTGAGGAGCTTAAGTGGGTTCTTCGTCTTTTGTATTTTCTGAATCCTGTGTTTATTCTTAAAGTCCCAAACCATCATTATAACATGTGCCTCCTAAATATTTGAGCTAAATATACAAACACACACCTCCAATGAAGGCTTCTGTCAGGTGTGAAGGAGGTCGTTAGCAAAAACATTTGAAGCGTTATAAGTAATTCTCTACCTGTGTGTTCACTGCAACTTTCAGCTTTCATAATTGGGAAAATTATAGTCTTGATAATTCAGATCAAGGTACAGTATGGAAACATTCAGATTTTATGGATGATTGAATATTAGAGCCAAGTTTTATGCAACAAAGATGGTGAAAATGTCAAGCTGCTCTTCACTGTTTCATGCTCTTAACAATTATTTTTGTCCCTAAATAATATCCATTAGATGTCAACAAGTGCATGGAACAATCACTCTCATCCATCCAGAACAAAAGGGGTAACACTGTCCATTGACGACAGACTGATTGGCTGTCAAGTGGTTGCAGAGGTAAGAATGGGTGAGTTAATACAAAAATGCAAATGCAGCATGGCACTCCTCTGGCAGAGTGACTGCTTGTTTTTCTGCTGCTTTAATTGGTGATCTCGTGACCCCTGCTTGTATAAAGTACAACACACGGTAACACAACGAAAGCCCAGTCATGGCATGCATTAAGTGTTGAAGGCTCACCCACGCACATAATTACCACAGTAGTCTTTCTGAGGTTTTCATGCCACGAGCGGCTGTTAAGTGGTGCGGTATGAATTTGGAAATTACTTCCCTGGGGGACAGAAGGGGGGGACAGGGGGACGCGGGGAATGACTGTGCTAGTATAGCCAGCTACTGAGATTTGTAATTCACATGGACAGAGGAGATACATGGCAGGGCTTCATCTCAAGGACTAAAGACGGTCTGTGTTGAAATTAGCTATTTTTGTTTTTTATTTTTTTTTTACAATCACAGCAATGTAGTTGCTTCTAAAAGGACCATTAACATCATCATAAAAACTCATACTTAAAAATAGTGAGAGAGTTTATAGAGAGTTTATGGCCTTCTGGAATAATGTCATCTTGATACACTCTACAATTTTTTTTTAATTGCAATTCACCTTTCATAATCCAGACCATCCTCATAATAACACGGCAGTATAGGGCAATTGTAGAGGTCGCTTTTAATGACCCATTTTCACGTTTGTTGTTAGGCAGCAACCATTGGCCACGGTAATTTCGCAGGACAACAGGACTTTCACCCAGAAGACTGCTGTTCATGTCCCATGTGAAACAAAAAGTCAGCTGTTTTTGCTCAATCAACTTCTGTCCGTGACTCATTTTGAGCTTATCCTTGATCTTTTAGTAACCGTACCAGTTTTGGTGTTGCCTAAATCGAAGAAGCTCTGTTTTACAACGTTGAACCATGTCTTTAAAACTGTGACGCCATTAAATAGAATGGTCATATATGTCGTGTTGCATAAAGATCAAATTAACAATGAACAACAATAACTGGTCATTATTCTGTTTTCTATTGACGGCCAATTACATCAAATTTTGACTAGGAGGAAATGTCCATATAGATAGTATAGAAAATTCCTACACACTGTCAGATTGACTTGCAATAAACGTATTTATCAGATTTTACCTGGTTAAGGTCTAAGGACCCAAACGTTGTGTAGTTCAAATTAAAGTTTATTGCCATTCAATAGAAGAATGTTAATGGATGTTCTCTCCCCTGACTATTAACATATCAACAAACCAACATAATGGTTGGCTACATTTTTACGACAGACAGTCCAACACACTGATTCCAAATATCACCAACAGCTGCAAAGTGAAGCGAGCTATGGCACAGAACAGGTTTATTTTCTGCATTGGTACTGAAACTTTATTTAAGTATTACATTAAAAAATATCCATCCTCATCTGACTGGATAATTATTGTATTGGGTCCAACTAATACTGGATTTTTGAGGCAGAACAGATTTTAACATTTATATAGATTTCATATATATATTTGTCTTGAAGAGTGGAGCAGATGGACCCAAACGCAGGCAACTGCAAGTAACAGGAACGACAGCATTTTAAGTTTAGTGCATGAAAGGCAAAACTAGGCACAGGACAACGAAGCAAGCTCAACAAACCCAGGATATCTTTGGTTATCTGGATCCACACAACGGTGGTTATCAACTTGTTAAGTCATAAGGAACTAATACACTAATAGGACACACAAAGAGAAACAAGGCATGACACAAGAGGAGAGTGATTTTCAAAATAAATCAGGAAACAAACTAAACTAAAAACCAAGAACACAATATTGCAAATGTTTTATGAGGAAGATAACGTATTCAATGCGTTAGATAGGTCCCGAGGATTCACATAATGAGATTTGGTGAGTGTGATTAAGTGTTTTCTTTTTAATTGGAGGGAATTTTTTCATACAATGTAAATTAGTTATGGAAACCTTCCAAAGACCCAATGTGAATGCATAGATGAACCTTCACATAACCAAATCAGTGGCTAAGCTGGTAGTTTGGTTTCCTTTCTGCAGACTCACACCTCCACCCTTCTATCTATACGTCAGTTTGTTTACAGATAATTTGTGGTCAAGGATGCCTTCAGTCATTTCTTCTGGGGGACGAGAGAGGGGCGTACTCCACGAAAAGAGAGGCAGAGAGAACAAAGGCAGAAGGAAGAGAAGCCAGTAGTGTGTGTGTATGTGTGTGTGTGTCTGTGTGTGTGTGTCTTTGGTAAAGCTATCAGTTGTGAAAGCCTGTTTGAGTTGAGTGAAGTGGAGAGCTCATTCTAAGTTCCTCCTCATTGGTTTCAGGCAAGGCTTTAGGACTAACATTGGCGTGTGTGTGTGTGTGCGTGCGTGCGTGCGTGCGTGCGTGTGTGTGTGTGTGTGTGTGTGTGTGTGTGTGTGTGTGTGTGTGTGTGTGTGTGTGTGTGTGTGTGTGTGTGTGTGTGTGTGTGTGTGTGTGTGTGTGTGTGTGTGTGTGTGAGTGTTTATGTGTGTGTGTGTGTTTATATGTGTGTGTGTGTGTGTGTGTGTGTGTGTGTGTATGCCTCTTACCATCGTATCTCGGCCAATTGGTGCAGAGAACACAAACTCCAGCTGGAAGACGATTGCCAAAGCCTGATGATTGGTGAGCCTGAGCTCCACGCTACTGCGAAGGCCCAGCGTCTGCGAGAGGGATGATGCTGCTGAGCTGAGGAGACACACACACACACATACACATAATGAAGGCATGCAGGGAAATAAGCTATATTAAACAAGCCATTACTGTAGAAAATATAATATTTTACTGACAATGTTTCCTTGAATACAGTTTTGTTGTTTATTAAAAAGAAATCCATGTATTGGAGGATTTACACACGCTTGCTGAAAGTTCCCTGGCAAGCGCCAGCCTCCTGTGTGCGCAGAGCAACAGCACGCCTGGTATTCGTCATTCACAGTTTGCATACACCACAGACGGGAGCATACTGTGGAGCACTGGCGTGTCACGAGGTGGGGCTGAGCTCCTTTTCTTTTTTTTCCACTCCGTGGACTCTCTGGAGAATGCAACAAGCGTTTGTTTTTTTTCTCTCTCTCTGTCGCTGCTGTCTGAAAGCACCAAGCTGAACACACTGTCAGCCTTCCGACGGCACCCAAAGAACGGCAAACATCATAATTATTATCATCACACCACACCGCTTTTACACAAACAGAAAAAAGAAAAGCACAGAACATATAATGTTTGCTGATGATGATTATTGTTATTCATATAGTACGGTAACTGATTGTTGGGTTGCATGTGATTGTGTTGATTATAATTCCCTGTGTTTGTGCACACGTTCTTATGCTCGTAGGACATCCACATAATCAGCAACACAATACATTTAGATTCAGAAAGAGGCACAACCTCATTCTGTGTGTGTCATTTGTTTAGTTTTACAACTGACTCCTTGGCATTTTTGAATTATTATTTCATGAAACTGTACAATATATCCCAACTAATCATAGTGAGGGGCACAGCTTACATAAAGGAGCTTACACTGACAAAATATAATATAATATATATAAACCACCCGGTGTATTGATGGCCACATACAGCATGTGCGCTTCCATCAGTATTCTGCACACAGTAATAGGCCTGTCAAGGTATATTCTAAATTCAAAAATATATTAGAATATGGAATTAGTATTGGATTGAAAAAAAAAAAAAAGACAGCACTACCGCGGTTGCCTGCCTGACACATCCTCCTGTGTGTCGCAGCTCCTTAAACAACAAACGTTCAGCTGCCTGTCTATGTGAGTCCAGCTGGTCGTCCATAGAATTCACAGTGAGGGAGTGGGCGTGCGGATGAGATGTTTATGCGCCGGCGCTAATGGAAGAAAAACAAGCAATGAGGGGTGAAGAAAAACCGAAAAAATGCCAACAAAAATGTCTAACTGGCGAGACGGCGAGATTCAGGAACGTTTGTCGGTAAAGGCCTACGTTGAAATCCGCAGACAAATTCAAGGAACAGCAAGAGACTCGGTTGTTACAAATTGCGAACCAGTGTATTGTGTAGGTATTAAATATTTCAAAAGACATATTCATGTTGAAATGAATATACCTATACAAGCAGTTATGTCCGCATCGTTTATTGTATTGTATTGGTTTGCCCTCTTATGGACATAGTGCGCAAGAAAAGATGTTCAAATATATTCAAACCTATGATTTTTTTTTTTAAACAAATATTCAAACATAATTTTCCACCAGTTTTGACAGCCCTAGACAATAGTGTCACCTTCACTGTGGACATCCTTAAACCATGACCAATTTAGTGCAATGAACAGATTCAAAATTGTGACTTTATAATACTAAAAAAAAAAAGGAAAATAGCAACAGCTGAACATTTTACCAAAGTCAGGGGCAAAGAATGGATTGCAGCAGCTGATAGCATAATGAATCGTGCATCACTTGCAGCTGCTTTTTGCCTCCTCTCAAGTACCCATTCATGAAAAATATGGAGCTAATGATATTAAAGTTTTGCAGCCAATTTGCCCAATTCGAATCCAATTTGCCCCCTTTTTAATACATGTATTTGAAATTATCCACGTGGCAAAGTATAAATGTTGTAAAACAGCTCAGGGTTTTTTAATACCCCAACCAACCCCTTATGATAGCCAGCTGCATAAATATACGTTTAAGAAGGCAAACATGCTGGATTATTGTACGAAATATTTCTGTAAGTTATTAACTAAGGCCTAATGTTGCTTTGTCTCAATATTTTCTAGTAAGCTGGACCTAACCCACCCGACCTGCGGTCAACGTCAAAACTTCAACAAGGAATTTAAACATCAGTCAGTCAAGAACACCCCCATACCTCAAACCTTTATCATTCTGAAACTGAATGAGAAAACAGAGCTTGCATCACAGCTTCTCTTTAATGGTTTCTTGTGACATTTTGTATTGTAATTTTGTAGTATTCTGCATATCCCCTGTAGAGCAAAAGATGATAGTGTAGATCTGTTGTGGTAGGATTTGCACAGCCTCACTTCAAGTTACAAGCATGACAAACCTGCACAGGGTCCCTTTTTTACCCAAAGCAGTTGTGCTAAACGGCTGTCTGAAGAACCATGGAAGCTCATTCATTCAAACTGCTGGCTGCTGTTTAATTGTGCCAATCAAAAGGTCAGAAAATGTTTCAATGATGTATATATGTGACAGCTGGTTCATCCAAAGCACAGTGGTTAGTGAAGTATCTGGGGGCAGGGGGCAGTCCTGAATCTGCGGACTAGTTGAACTAAATAAAGGACTGTGCCTCAACAAGTTAACTCTACACGGAACTTTTTCAAAGTATACTCGTTTTATTGACTGTTGGATTTTAGATTTATATGCGTGATGAGGTTGTGGTCTTGTACCTCTTCAGCTTTGTTCCGTCTGACATGCTGAAACCATTCAATCCAAGTGTTTACTTCTGATCTAAGGCAGACGATGGTGACCTTTACTGACAAGGTAAGCATTGAGTGTCAATAAAAAGCCAGGGGCAGAGCATATCTCCTTGATTGGTTATGAAGTGCTGGCACATACTGAAAGTGTTGAAGGCAGTTTTATGTGTAAGTCTGTGTGTGTAAATTATGAGGCTAGGGTTGGGTTAGGACATGGAAGGTCTTATCAAGCATGCAGGATTTGTTGTTTGAGCAAGGTCATTGGACTAAGTCACATACAAGACATAAACATTATATATTTGTTCCTACAAAATGAAATGTAAATGTAATTGTGTGTGTTAACCCGCATCATTAAAGGTGGAAGGACAGATAACCTTTGATCCATGCAGTGACTGATGAAAACATGATTTTCTCATAGTGTTTTGGTCTTTTTTTCAGATGATTGTTAGAGACACAGAAGAATGGTCTTAATCATTTAAACAGAGAGGGTTACAGATTATAATTTTTGGGGAAAAGTAGAGGCACTCAGCATCATCTAGCACCCTGAGTCAACAGTATACCGTATGTATTTCATACTCATCAAACCTTTAAATCCTCTGCATGGAAGCAGCTGCAGGTGTTTCCTTTGTCAGCAGCCTGTCGGTTTCTGTGAGTGAGGTTTGCAGCTCAAACAGAAGGCTTTTGTTGTTTGCTTTAGTCTATATTAAAAAACAACAACTGCCTTCGACAATCAAACAACCAGCCACCATCACGTCCAGCAGAACTGGAGTGTGTTTTCTGTCTCCTCGTGACACCAGTACATGAAAAAGCTGAATGTGACCAGGTAGGCAGAATGTGAAACACACCACATACAGTATATACTGTAGAGATATTGGAAAGTAGAAGAGCATGAAGCAAATGGACACCAGGGAAGATTTTTTTTTCAACCAATATTGCACACAAATGAAATTCATACCAACCAAGCTTTCTCAAAAACACTATTTATGCTGACTTTACAGGATAAGCTTTCAATCATTTGTCTATCAGCAGAAGGAGCAGCGCCGGGAGGAAGCTGATAAAAAACTATAAAAATTAGCACACATCCGTCTGACAGAAGAATTTTGCTACACCCTCTCTTGCACCTCCACTGTGTTACCGCTCACCTGTCCTTCACCGGGCCGCTCCGTTTGGAGGTGCTGTCTGACCGGCCTCTGGCCCCTGATGGCAGGGGCTCCAGCACCACCACCTGGGGCTGTTCCAGGAAACACCAGCCGTTGTGGACCCCGACATGGAGCCTCCTTTCCTGGATGACGACCGTCCTCAATGTGTCTTCTGGTCCTGGCTGTTTCTGAGAATCAGTGAGAGGAAGACTGGTTTAACCACCGACACATATAATAAACCACATACATCCTCATACGGTTGTGTATGTTTTCCGTGGTTTTAGGCCCAGCCCTCGTAAAGCTCTGCATTACGTTGATAGTTTACACAATACTGTGCTGCGTGTCCTGTTTTGATTTTTGTCCCATATACTTGTAAGCTTAGATAGCTCAGAAAAAACTCCATGAACATGTGGTGGTAACTTCTGTGGCTCCAAACCCAACTGTTTCCTCAAAAACCTCTCTCTTAGGTTTGTGAAATACCTTAAACTTTGCATCCCCTCAGTCTCTCTGAATGGACCGGGAGATCAACGCAATTTATTGAGTAAATATTCTTCTGTTGGAATTATATTCATTTCAGATTATTGAAGACCACATTTACTTCGTATTGTTGGGGATCCTTTATTTGCAAATAGAGCATCCCAGATTATCATGGCATTTGTCATCTTAACATTAATTCTGTGAACTCTTCTAGCATAGTAAAACAAAAATAAGTTTCAAGATGAGCAGTGCTGTTTATGCCAAATTCCTACCCTGCATATGTTAATTAACTTAAAAATAGTAACATCAGACAATTTTTGAGGTAGGAGTGAAATGAGTCATCCTCAACATGGTTTGTTGAAGACAACAATTAGACATAAAACAGGATGTAGTCTCTACAGGATGTTTTTTCCTTGACAGCAATCATATTTTCCCAGATGTACTGCTACAAATTCTCAAATTATCTGAAAAATAATATACAGAGCTGCTGGCAGGGTTTTTCTCATTTGCATGATTTATTTTAACTAATCATTACACAACTAAATGCAGCTACCAATATGAACCAGTTCATTTGTAATCTGTGCTATATGCATGTACCATGTGTTGATACTTACTGTACATAACAAACTCTACTGCACTATACACCTACACTGTTTACACTTTTTGAGATGCCTTGTGAAAATACCATGTAAAAAACAAAAAGACATTTGCTAAGAAAGTGTTTTTATTCTTGTGTGCAGGACTTCATGTGCCCGTGAACTTTTGTCGTCATGTCAGACCTACAGTAAGCATCTAGACTAGACAAGTTCAAACATTCATTATGGTACAATTTTTGCACTGAATACTTTCTTCACTGAAAAACCAATGAATAATTTCACCCATATTCTGTATTCATTCTTATTGTAATAACGCTGATTTTTCCACATCATTATTATTTTTGACTGGACAACAACCTCTGCTCTTGTTTTCATACTTTGCAAATTTAGAAAGGCTCATTACTATAAATACAATTTTTAAAAAAGCAACCAAAGAAAACACATGAGTAAAATAATCCATAAAACAAAACAAAGAGTTGAAATACTCAGAACTTCACGCGATGTCTATTAATTAGTTAGAGTTCCACTCAGGTGAATTAGAAATTCTATGTTATGGAAATCATTTATCTAAGATCATAAAAGCTCTTTGTGTAACATTTTACATGTAGGCTATTAATCCTTTTTTTATTGACAACGGGTGAACGGGTTGTTACGCAGCTTAAAATTTTAGATCTTCACCAACTATTTCATATGTCTACATAGACTGTATATAAAGATGAACAACACATCTCCACTTCCTCCCACTGTACAAAAGTGAAGCCAACATATCTTGGAAACAGACACAGCCAAGTTGTAATTTTGCAACTAGAGTCTGCGCAGTAGCGACCGGTAGAGGTAGAGTCATGTCACCGAAGTTACTTTCATACACACACAGCTGTCAATCATGACATTTCAGGTTCATCAAGCAGAGTTGGAATCATATGTCTGTTCAGAATTATCATTAACATTTCGTCTTGTTATTGAATGTTGGATTATTGCAGTTTTACTTACAAACAAAGAGGTTGAGGTAATCTGTCGGAAGTGTTTCTGTGTTCCCCACCCTCTTTGGTGAGTAAAAAGTTATTATAAGTGATTTAAATTAAAGATAAAACTATTAGTTGTAATAAACTGGAATTCAATTGTATGTGTTAATTAATATGCAAAAGTCAGTATGTCAGCAGAGTGGAGTCATTAATAACTCAGAGCTGACTGACAGTAAACCCTCTGACCCCGGAGAGAAAAGCCACGCTGAGCTCGCCTTTCGTCCCACTCAATCCATTTCTTTCATCCCTCTCTCACTCCCACTCTCCCTTTATTTCACTGTTTTCTTGTCATTCTCTCTTTCTGTCCCTCTCACTGCTTAGAACCTTCTCCATATCCACCCACACCTTCTGATCAAATTAGCATATCAATTCAGCTTTGGGTTTTCTTTTACAGCAGCAGCAGGAGCAGCAGCCGAGCTGCCTGGTGACTGTACAGCCCACATCCAGCATCTTACATCTCTGCACTGACTCTGTCCCTTTCTGCTATCTACCCTGCACTGGTTATCCTCGCTCACTTTCACACGGATATGTGCTCAGCGGTGTACCCTATTTTCTTTTGATGATGGGAATAGAAGATTAGGGCTCAAGTTGTAACCTTAAGTGGTTCCTTCCCTTCTCAGTTTACTCTTTAAAAATATGTAAAAAGCTCCTCTTGTCTGTATTTTGTGGCACAACATATCCATAGTATGATTCTGGCAACTCCAGGATATATGCAAGACAGGTCAAAGAAAATCAGAGTTGATATAATGGAGTTTAGTGAAAGTGAACTCTCTATTTACCTATAAGAGGATGTGTTTGATCACTAATGCAAAGCTCTATGTATAGTCTGTTGGATCGGGTCCGCTTTTGCTCTGGGACTATTACATAACCGTCCTCCAGCTGGATCACAAAGACTAAGACTCCATTTAATTAACGCTTACAGTCTGAGCGCCAAGACGAAGATGTTCCCTCACAGAGGACTGTACATCACAAGTTTCAGTCCAGACTTACATACAGTGCGGGTATGTACTGTAAAGCCTGACATTTCCCAGACGTGGCTCAGTCGTCGGATGTCAGACCCCTTCTTCTATCTCAACTATCTGTTTTGAAAGGGCACCGTCGCTGAGACCTGGGCCCAAGACGATTGTGATTAGTTCCCCCTATACCAGAATGACAACTGGTGCAACAAAACCATACTGCAGCGCTGGAGTATGGTCTCACAATGAGAGACTAATCCCCACTCAACATCATGCAACGTAACAAGCGGTATGATTACTAATTATAAAATGATACATCAAATCCCTGTGTACACTTGAGAGTTGAGTGTGAAAAGGGAAAAAAATAGAACTACATCTATCTTGAAGTGGTTTTGTTGAAAACAGACATAAACATCTGTACATATTTATATGATCTCAGCGTTTTGTGTAACTGAACTCTGTTGCAATGGTGTAGATATGTCAGTACTTCACAGGTCTCTTGGAAAAGAGATCTTAACCTAAATTAAACGTCCAGAATAAATAAACCATAACTAACTAATATTGATGTTTAAATCATGCAGTATTTTGGCTCTCTATTTTTGCTTTTCTGCTTTTCAGTCTAACAATGTGTTCATGTTTGCAATGATGCAATATGGTGGCGTGACTTCTCCTCTTTTTACCCTGCATTGCTACAGCCGTGTCTAGCTCATCCATTTTTGTTTGAAATGGATTCCGACACTGGCATAGAAAGATTATGCCATTCTCCTTAGTTAAATACAAACAATCAACTGGCTTTGATGTTTCTTTAACCAAGGAACCAGTCAATTTAGAGTAGAGTAGAGTATCTTGGACGGTGATCTTACCTTATTAGCTTTCATACAGTTGATATAGGTAAATTAACTATGTATAGTTTTCTGAGCTAAGCATTACATTGTATTTGAAATGACCTATCCGAGAAAAGCGGCCCTCTTGATGATCCGCAGCACGCAGCGCAAGTCTGACGAGAAATGTGTAAATAATTGCTTTCAGTGACATCCAGATTATAATGCTGATTGTGTTTTGTCCCCTGAAGTCAGTGGGAGATGACAGAGAAATGTGTTTGTCTCTAGTTGGACAGATCTGTCATGAAGTGCTTCACAAAGAAAATAAAAGAGTGACAGAGAGAAAATTGTTTATAAGAGAACAGCAGTTAAAGTGCTGCTTTCTGTGCTCTGCATCCCTTCTCACAGTTTCTCTTTCATTTAATTCATTGCTTTTTTCTCCCCCCGTCAGTTTCTCTCCCTCTCTACCTCTCCTCTGTCTGCTGCCGTCACAGATTCCTTCCTCTTCGCCTGAAATATGAATATTTTAGAGCTAAGAAGCTTAAAGGGAACAATGAAATGGCCCCCAAGTTAAATTATACTCCATTTCCGGAGTAACAGAAGAGGGACTTTTCTGAGTGATGAGCACACCGGTGCCACGTGGGTGTGTATTTCTCTTTCCACACACATAAGCCTACTTTTATGTCGTGTTTGTGATATTGCCCCAAATCTGCTTCTAGAACTGATAAGCCGGGCAGCCGCGGCACTGTACTCGATCAACATGGTCTTTGGGTTTACTAATCATAATGTGCACTTTACAGCTGGGTTATAAAAGGTGGAGGTTCCTTAGAGCTAACATGACCATGACAGGGGTCCCAACTCTGCTTTAGAAAATAATTTCCAGGACCATTCCAGGACATTTTCCATAATTTTTCTTAACAGTACAGGACCGCATTTGTTCAGAAACATTTATTTAACTTAGCGGTAGACCTAGTATTGAGACATAAATCTGCAGATTTATTCCTCCTTTCTTGAAGTTGTACTCCATAAGATTTACATCTATTTAATTGTATTTTAGATTACTATCTATCAAAGAGTGAGTTAAAACAATTGTGATTGATCATATTACTGACTAATGAAAGCACTTATAGAACTTTTCAAAGTTGTAAACATAAACATTCTAAATGTGTCCCAGCTGATTTCCTGTTGCAGTGACTGGAATCAGCTGACAGGAAGTTATCAAGGACCAAAGCTGTTGCCTAGCAATGGAATTCTGTTGAAAAGGTCTAGACTTGCCTTTTTGCTAAGTATGTGTCTAAGAGTGTCTGTGGCGACATTCCCTCTCTAGATGTAAATATGCCGTCATGTGAGCGACGTGTGTGTGTGTGTGTGTGTGTGTGTGTGTGTGTGTGTGTGTGTGTGTGTGTGTGTGTGTGTGTGTGTGTGTGTGTGTGTGTGTGTGTGTGTGTGTGTGTGTGTGGATTTAAGAATGTAACGTATAGAGGACAGACATAAACGTGTTTCAATAAAGTGAACAAAAGAGCAAAAAAAAAAGTCAACGCAAATAATGGCCATGAACGGGACAAGATGGAGGGCTATGAAAATACAGGCTCGGGAGCCAAAATTAAAAGGAAGCATTTTTTCAATCCGCTTCACATCTGGTAAACCTTCTTTTAGGTGTCATACCCTGCAGCATATACTGCCAACAGTCGAGTTTCAAACTACATACACACTTAGATTTGCATCGGCAGGTGAGGGGCTAAAATACTAAAAGTTTCCAGTACAACACAGATTATTCCCAGGATAGTTGGATTATTTTTTTCAACATTTTTATAAACTTTCAGGTGTTTCCAAGACCTGAAAATGTCAAACCCAGCCATTAAAGGAAAAAGGAAATTCATCATCTGTGATGGTTTCCTTCGTGACTGTTAGTCTGCAGTGCATCAAGAACAAGCCAAAGATTTTAAAGAAGACGGCCTTGAGGGCTCAACAGACATGTTTCTTAAACTGTAAAAGCCACATTTCTAATGTGTGCACAATCCCGGGGAAAAATGACTTCCTTTGAAATCTGTGTTGGGGATAAAGCACTTGCCAGCAAGTTGAAGATAACTGTGGTAGAAAAACATATCTTATCTTGGAAAGAAAAACTACTGAAAATACATTTGTGTACAGGACAGAAGTGCATAATAGTGGTTTTTGATTCCAGTCCACATGAATGGATTGTATTTTGGAGGGTGTGATTCTTCTACCCTCATCTGAATTTCAATCAAAAATAAAATAAAATAACCCTCTGAAGTACAGAGGTGTAAGATAATTTCCTCACTTGAGTATTCACACCAAGAAAATGAAATTATCACGTCAAGTATTAACAACAAAGATTCTCTTAGATTAGAAGTTTAGGCTGAAAAGCTGGGGGAGGCAGAGGGAGGCAGAGGGGTGAGGATGACATATTAGTAAGCACCATTGATTTAGTCAAGAAACCCTGTCATTTGAATAAAAATGGAACTGCTGAAAAAGAAAGAGTCATTTAGAGCAAATTTATAAATAATAGCAGTTGGAAGAGAAATGGCGAGCGGGCGGCGGCTGCCTCATTGTGCAAGTTTGACGAAAATGAGTGCAGATTTTCAGAGGAGGATAAATGAGTTTCTGAAGGTTATTTCTTTTGTGCTCAAAGGGCAGGCGATGAACTATTTAATAGCTCGTACTGGGATACAAGAAGATCAAGCGACATGTAATCACCCAGCAGGGACTTCATAAATGGTGGCACTGATCAATAACAGGTCACAAGTCCCAGTATGGCTACCTGCTACCAATATGGTCACATCAAATGCCAAAGTGCATCACTGAACAGAGACAGCGGTTACAGTATGTTAGGGTTTTTAACATAAACACTTGGCGACTGGGAGGAAATGAGAGGGGCATTAGTCATTATTTTCTAAAATGTTATATACTATATTTGAAATAATGAATAAAAACATTTCAAAAAAGACAATAAAGGTGCTGATGAAGAATTGGTTTGTAATAGTTGGTAGCTGGTTAAAAAAGGCCACGTTTGAAGGCAAGATAACATTTTAAAGGCAGAGATAATGATACATTTTAAGACAGTTTCTCTCTCCCAGAAGTTCATTCATAATGTTGTACACACTTGGACAAACTCAGAAAGTCTCAGAAATAGTTGTGTAAAGAACTATAAAAGAGATCTTGAGATAGAAGCTCAAACCCTGATTACCTCATGCTTACTCAAAGGTGCCACAAAAGAATAGAGTCCATAGAATGCGCACTACTTTTAGCTGAACAATACAATACAATGCTTCATGTGGCACTACACTTGTCATTGAAGGAGAAAATGAAAAATGCAATTTCAATCTTCAATCAAATCCTCCAAGGGAGAGAGAGAGAGAGAGAGAGAGAGAGAGAGAGAGAGAGAGAGAGAGAGAGAGAGAGAGAGAGAGAGAGAGAGAGAGAGAGAGAGAGAGAGGAGAGAGAGAGAGAGAGAGAGAGAGAGAGAGAGAGAAAGAGAAAGAGACAGAGAGGGTCAAGTGAGCAAAACAATGATTAGGGAGAGCGAGCGCTGTAATCCAGAACAAAGCAGCCTCGTGAGACGGGCAGGTTTTAGAACGTTGCCGACCTCGATGCCGACCTTGCCGACCTCAGGAGGCTGCTTAGAACGTTGCAGACCTGCATATTGCAAGTAGCTGCAAGTTTCAACTCGTCTCAAAGCCAATCTTTGGTCTGAACAGGGCTTTACAGTCAGCCCCGGCTGCAACGGACGTTACAGAGACAGTGGCCCTCATTTATCAAACGAACGTACGGCAGAAAACATGCGTATGACCATTTCCACGCAAACTTCGGCATTTATCAATTTGGACGTGAGCGGGAGCTACGATCAAATCTCACATCAGGGGCGATCGTGTACGCAAATTTAAGCCTGTGGATTTGCGGTGCAGCAAAATCTGGCTGAAAATAATTAACAAACCTCAGCTGTCATTAAGTATAAGCAGTTACATATTAAGAACAGATCAAAACGGATTCTTTAAACGAATGATTACGCATTCATCAATCGCAAAAACTACCGCTCGATAAATGTACGGGTGATTTGTGATGCCAAGCTATCGCTTTTAAATGGGGTGGCCAGGTGACCAGGGGGGGCACACGATTCTTTTATATTTCTTGACTCCAGCCCCCCGCGACCCCGACAGGGACAAGCGGTTGAAGATGAATGAATGAATGTGTTAGCGCGCGGCTGCAGGAAAGCGCATTGCAGAGCCAAAGTCATCTCCTCGGTAAGTGGCTACCCTCGATAAATTGCATTAAATTAAATAAGGTATCAGATGATTAACATTTTGGTATGGTTCTTCTAGGTGACAAAGGTTATCCTCTAACGGTATACCTAATAACCCCGCTGGCTAATCTCGCTACAGAGCAGGAGCGCAGGTTCAACAGTGCGCACACACGCACACGGGTCACAGTGGAGCGCTGCTTCGGGTTGACTGGCTCCGTTATTCTTTTCCATACAGCGTTTTTATGGGCCCCTTTTATTCCACTCATAAGACTGCCAAAAAGCACATCTTTATTTTGCTCCATCTCGGATGTCAGGATGCCGATCTGTGTGTCGGAAAAGTTTCTTTTCGTACCAGCGTTTCTCCTCTGCATGGTTGACCTCAGTGGGCGAGGCCTCCGAACCAGGAATATTTAAGGGCGTAACATGTTAATGACGATCGAATTCAGCCGCCGCATTTATCAAGGCCCGCTCATTCGTACGCTGAGATTGGTCAGATACGAATGCTTCATAAATCACACGCGTGTCCTGTCGTACAACCAATTCTGCGCTCAGATCTGCGCCCGTTTCCACGCAAGATTGATGAATGAGGGCTAGTGAGATCAGGTTTGTGGAGCCTCGAAAACACTGACCAATCAGAACACACTGGGCTTTTTCAGTAGAGGGACTTGAAACGACCGCCTCAGCAAGAGCGTGCCTTAGATAGAAGGGGACTACAGGTGCAGAAGCCATGGGCATTTTGAGAAAAACAAAGTGTTTTTTGAAGATTAAAGCATGCAAACATGTTCTAGAACACAAAATAAGTATGCACGCTTTAATGTAAACTATTAGTGACTCTGGAGTAAACAGTAATGAGGAAGCAATTTAAGATGCAGCCGAAACCTCTCCATTGAAACCAGTTCTAAAAGATGTTTTACCAGTTCTTTAAAAGGTAGAAAATATGGAATGATATGAATGAATAAATGATAAAATATCAAAATAACCTAAACTGATTCAGCTGTTATGTGTCACCATCATCATCTCACTGAGAGGAAACTGTCTCATGTGAGGACCAAGCTGAAATATATAATCAGTATATGATAACTTCAATGATTCTGACTCATAGGATAATTACATCTTTTCATACTTTTCTTGACAATATAATTAATAATGTTCCCTCTCATGTCTGATAACCCTCATTACATTGCATTATACAGTATATGATTATGCATTTGCCCAGCTTTATATTGCTGCTTACTTGTGTGTGAGTGCACAAAAACACACATATATGTGTAGGATGTGGTAGGGATTCTTCCTGGGAGCAGAAGCACTGAATCCTGGGAAATGGATGTGTTTTTAAGGAATAAGCTACAGCAGAATATATTGGTCATATTTCAGCAACACTAAATGCAACAGCCTGCAATGCAAACCTGTGTTCAACCGGATACTTTAGCTTATTATTTGTGTGATTTCATGTGAATTAAAATTTAAATGAAGATAACATTAACTTCACATGCAGCTTGAACTTTACTGTAGCTGTGAGGAATAGCACATTGAAAAAGATTTAACAGAAGTAAAATTCTACCGTTTCCATGGATACCATTTGCACAAGAGTGTCACCAAACAAATGACAGCTTGTGACAGCTGATCGCCAAAGTGGTCAGAGGCGGAAACTGTTATACTTCTAGAAGATTGCAATAAAAGAAAGCAAAAGAAAGTAATGATCTTCATATTGAACAGTCGCTTGAATTCTTGAATTCTTGAATTATTTTGTGCGTCCCCGCACACTTTTGAGAAGATGCCTTCTCCGCCTTCTCCTCCTCCTCCTCTTGTGTTAACAGGGACAGGTAAAAACATTTTAAATTCCAGTCACTGACTGGAAAGATCCCAAAGAAAAATAACAGACCATCATTAACTGCAAATGGAAAAGCAAAGCGGTAGAAAGTAGAGATATCCAACTCCGGATGGACAAACCGCCTGCTGGTTAAATCAAATGTGTAAAATCAATTGCTCATTGTTAGGCGTATCCATCAGGTTCTCCTGGTTGTGGAACACTCTTCATTTTCATAATGTATCGCTGTAAAATCGGCCATGCATTGGTTATGAGTGGAAGAGGAATATTTTATTTTCTCAATTTTGTTGCTAGGGTCTTTCGTGCAACAGTTTTAGAGATTCATTAAAGTTGTAGTAGGTAAAAAGCAACAAAAAAAAACACCAGAGTTTGATTCAGATTGAGAAGTCTTCTTGTAGCTCGCTCTCTTCCTTCTCTGATTGGAGCCAATAGGAACTCTACCTCTCTCTCCAAACAGACCTGGGATCGGCCAAAGTCTCCTGTCACGGGCTTGATTTTCATCAACATCGTCAAAAATAAACTGCCTACCCAAGGTTTAGGTATAAGACCAAGATAAGGATGTCTTGAATATTTAAGTGAACATTTGAAGGAAACCTTAAGGAGAAGACTTAGGGTGTTCTGTACCCCCTTGTCCAGCCCAACCAGCCCCTTGTCTTTACGTATAATGGTCAAACCCTTACAGTATGTCCCACTGTAGACTCGGGCCTCTTCCGCAGCTCAAAAACATACTGAATTTAACTTTCCCTTATTTTATGAGAGATGCTTTTAAACATCATTTAGAAGTGACAACATGTTTGAGAAGTTTTGTGTGTGCGTATAAATGTACTTTTGAATGGTGTGGAGCTGTAGTGTCCGCAAGAAGCTAATATATTTGTGCCATTTGCATTCCGTCACCTCTTTGCTTCAATCTACTGTGTGCCAGTTCAGCACACACACGTCTGTCTGCATTCTTAACTTCCGCCTGTCGCTCTAAAAGTGAAAGACCTTTTATTACTCACAGCGTAACAACACCCCCAAACATAGCAATGAATAAAAGCCCACAAAGAAAGTAAAGTAAAGAAAGAACAAAGGGGTCCTAACTCCTAACACTATTAACTGGATTTTAATTATGATTTGAGGAGAAAAAGGAATTGTTAGTCATTATTAGGAATAATTATTTCACACCTTCCACAGTCTGTGGGAACAGAAACAACGAAGAAACCAAGGCAATGTAAAAAAAAACATGAGGATTAAACTGAAGAGTCAGGTAGCTCAGCATGTGAAAAGAGATGATCTTATTGACTCAGAATTATTTCATTCTGCTTAAATCTGAGCTCTTTTCAGCCCTTACCATTTCATTTCTTTCTTTAAATAAATAAACTTCCTGACTTATAGCCTTCAGCTATTTGTCAGGAACTTCTTGTGTCAGTACTTTTTGAAATAAACCTCTAGGCTGTTATAAAAGGTAATAATAACTCTACAGATGCTAACTGTCATCTCAAGGGGTCTGTGTGTGAATGTGTGTGTGTGTGTGTGTGTGTGTGTGTGTGTGTGTGTGTGTGTGTGTGTGTGTGTGTGTGTGTGTGTGTGTGTGTGTGTGTGTGTGTGTGTGTGTGTGTGTGTGTGTGAAGATGAAATTATGTCCCACATGAGTTTTGTATAAGCCAATTACCAAATGAGTTACACAACTGTGTCATGTTTCCAGCAAGGGAAAAAATGCTTCTCTGTGACGATCATCACATAGTTTTACATGTTATAACCAACAAAGTAACAACAGGCAGAAGGCTAACACACACACATCTGCATCTGTGTCAAGACGTGTGTGTGTGTGTGTGTGGTGCAGATCAATGACTTTTAGAGGAAATGCATGCACAGCACACGTGCGTGCGGGTATGTGTTGTTACATGTGCGCAGACTTCATCACGCGTAACAAGAAGCAGTGTACTACACTTAGAGCGTATGCACATCTGTCTGTCTGTCACGGTTGCAATTACACGCACGTGTGTTCGTATGTTATGATTGTTCGCAACCAGAAGTAGATCTCGACCGTGTGCACCATTACGGGTACATGACCGCGTAACCTAGTTTCTCTGTGTTCCATTTTCATCCAGGAGATGGCGCCACCGAGAAAGCCTGCGCACAGGTAACAGCGCACATGTAACAACGCACACACGCACCCACGTGTAAAAAAATATTTTTTATCTTCATGCGGCCGTTTATGCGGGCGTTTATGCGGGCCTTTATGCGGGCGTTTGCATGTGTGATTACCGGCGTGCAGCAGTCATCACGCGTGACCCTTATAAGTCAATGGGGAACTACATGACATGTCACCCGCTGCTTTGCTGCACAGGCGTCAAAGCACGCGCTTGTGACACGCTCAGTCGACAGCTGCGTAAGTATTCTGAAACGTATGGACCTCCATAGTGTGTGTGTGTGGGTATATGTGTGTGTGTGTGTGTGTGTGTGTGTGTGTCTCTCTCTTCTGCCCACACAGTGGATGTTAGCTCCCCCATATTGCGGGTGAGTCATCCATGGCAAGAAACAGTGGCAGCATCATTAGCATGGCGCTCTCATCCTCCCACTCCCCTACTCCTTAACAGATTTTAACTGGCACAGCGCTTCACTGATAAATCACTGCTGCTGACACACTCGCATAATTCACTAAAAATATGAAGTCAAACACACTACATACTGCTGCCTTCTCATTTCCCTTCTCATATCACTTGTCTCAAAGCATACTATTTATTCAGCCCCTAATCACACCAGCAGGACACATGCAACATCATAACTTCAAAGCATATTTTTCTTATTGACAAAAACTTCCATGAAAAGACCAAAACCAATAGTGTTAATTTCGCCTGTGAATACTTTCCTAGCCTGTAAATACTTCAATAAAAAGGTCACAAATATATCACTTGATTTTTTTAAAAAGCTGTTATTTCCTCAAACAGTGGGGCACTGCAGTTTTCAGCAAAAGTTACTTAGGGCGCACTCACACTGTCCATCCGTACCGTGCCCTGTGCTTTAGGGTACTTGTCCCCCCCTCCCTCTCCCCCCACGGCCCAGTCCTGTTTGTACTCACACTACCTGGGCCTCGCACGAATGCTTCTTGCCTGCCTATATGTAATCACGCCGTAACACGTCACACGTCACACGCATTGATGACGCCATCGCAATGCGTTGCTTTGTTTACAAAAGCGTGCAGTCTTTTGGCCACATAATTGAAAGCAGCGCAGAAAACATGGTAACGTTTTTGGCTTTGTGGTCTGTTTTTGAATATTTTCATCTGACCAAATCTGCAGTAAACACTCCACCTCCACATCACATCAACGTGAACCTTTCGCCACCATTGTTTTAATTGTCCGCGCATGGTCCGTCCTTCTTTTTTCTATGTCCGAACAGGCGCACATAAAATGACGTCAGAACCACCGTAGCCCTCGGTCTCGTGCTCGTGCTCGTACATGTGCAAACGTGCTTTACAAAAGCCAACCTCTCCCAAACGGGCCGTGGCCGGCAAGCGTACCACGGTACAGTTGCACTCACACTTGTCAAACAAACTAGACTTTAGCCGTGAAACGTGCTTGGGCACGGTACGGATGGACAGTGTGAGTGCGACCTTAAACAGAAGGAAATAGTGCATTTATGGGGGGGCAAAAACTGAAATATCACATGGCCATAAGTATTCAGACCATTTGCTCAGTATTGAGTAGAAGCACTTTTTGAGCTAATACAGCCATGAGTCTTCTTGGGAATGATGCAACAAGTTTTTCACACATGGATTCAAGGATATTCTGCCATTTATCCTTGCAGAGCCTTTCAGTTTTTTTCAGGGTGGATGGTGAACGTTGATGGACAGCCAGGTCTCAGGACTCTCCAGAGACGCTCAATTGGGTCTAGGGGCTCTGGCTGGGCCTTTCAAGAACAGTCACGGAGTTGTTCCTAAGCCACTCCTTTGTAATTTCAGCTGTGTGCTTAGGGTCATTGTCTTGTTTGAAGGGGAACCTTTGGCTCAGTCTGAGGTCCTGAGTACTCTGGAAAAGGTTTTCTTCCAGGACATCTCTGTACTTGGCCGCATTCATCTTACCTTCAGTTGCAAGCAGTCATCCTGTCCCTGCAGCTGAAAAACAGCCCCACAGCATGATGCTGCCTCCACGACCATGTTTCACTGATGGGATTGTATTGGCCAGGTGATGAGAGGTGACTGGTTTTCTCAACACGTACCGCTTAGGATTAAGGCCAAAAACTTCACTCCTGCTCTCATCAGACCAGAGGATATTATTTCTCATAGTCTAGTAGTCCTTCACATGTTTTTTGGCAAACTCTATGCAGGCTTTCCTGTGTCATGCAATGAGGAGAGGTCACTCTGCCATAAAGCTAGATTGGTAGAGGGCTGAAGTAATGGTTGACTTTCTAGAACTTTCTCCCATCTCCCCACTGCATCTCTGGAGCTTTGGGTTCTTCTTTACCTCTCTCACCAAGGCTCTTCTCCCCCGATTGCTCAGTTCGGCCAGGCGGCCAGCTCTAGGAAGAGTTCTGGTCGTCCCAAATTTCTTCCATTTAAGGATTACGGAGGCCACCGCGCTCTTAAGAACCTTAAGTGCAGCATACATTCTTTTGTAACCTCAGCCTGTTCTGTGCCTTGCCACCATTCTCTGAGCTCATAGGGCAGTTCATTCGACCTCATGATTCTCATTTGCTCTGACATGCATTGTGAGCTTTAAGGTCTTACATAGACACGTGTGTGCCTTTCCTAATAAATTCCAATAAATTTAATTCAACAGAGCTGAACTCCAATAAAGGTGTAGAACCATCTCAAGGATGATCACAAGAAAAAGACAGCACCTGAGTAATATATAATTGTCACAGCAAAGGGTCCATGTGATATTTCAGTTTTTGTTCTTTCATAAATTTGCAAACATTTCTACAATTCTGTGTTTTTCTGTCAAATGGGATGCTTTGTGTACATCAGAAAGGAAAAACTTAAATGGTTTTAGCAAATGTCTGAATACTTGCCGTACCCACTGTACTGTAGATTAAGTCCCAGTGAAATGAAAAATGCATTTTCCCATCAGTGTTTTCACATTAAGCCCGCTTTCTTTTCTCATCATGTAGAACCAAGTTAAACTGTTTCAAATGTTTATGACCCATCCTTCACTCACGGGCGTTTACCAAAGTTCATCCAATTAAATGAGACTTTGGGCGACTTGGTAGCAACACAGGCTTCACAGTTTGGGGGTTGATTTGAAGTCGCAGTCACAGTAGCTTACAGAGCGATATGGAGAGAGATAGAGAGAGAAGTTTGTTTGGAAATCAGTGGGCAAAAACACCTAAGCTCATCTCACATATGCACTGTAAACCTGAAATTACCTAGACAACTTAACTAGTAAGTGTGTATGTGGCTGTATGTGTGAATGCAAATATCCAATTCCGTTGGACCAGACATCCAATGGTGTTTACCCTGCTAGCTCGCTAGTAAAAAGACCAGATAGTCTCCAAGTGGGCTCATGTGTGAATACAGCTGCTTATTCTCCAGTGATTCAAAGAGTCGAATGGGGTCTTGATGTCTTGTGTCTTGATGTGGCGGCCAATTGCAGAGCAAAGCAAACCTCCAACGGAGAAGAAGATAGGTGATTTACACAAAGACGGCAATGACACGACATCTAACTGGAGGGACAATGAGATTTGGGTACATATAACAGTCGAGACTGACACCAGATTCATCTGACAAATTCAAAGAACAGCAAGAGACTCTGTTGTTTGTAACCCAATTGAGAAATGGCTCAGTCGGTGCGCTGTGGTCCGCGTCATGTACTCCACTTTATATACTCCCCCCTGCATGCTCTAACTAGCCCCTTCCCTCATCAAAGTCAAAGAGTATTTTAAGTAAACAAGAACACATCTGGGACAGAGAATCTCCATTTGTGTACGTAATGCGTGTAAGAGACACTCTGGACTGTCTCTGGACCTGACTCTCCTGATATTGTCTGATTTTTTTTTGGTTTTTCTTTTGGGGGGGTTGTCCATATAATTATAGAATCTGAGGTACCGTACATAACCAACTATTTCTATTTAAAGGAGGTTTTCGGTGGACCGTGTGGCTGCAGGTGGCAGTAAATACTTAGTTTGCACACTGTTATGATGGCCCTATTGAATGCTTGTTACTGCAGCCAAACTCTGCATCCTTAGAGAACGATCTACGAGTACATTACTTCAACAAAAGTCACTGTTGGTGCAATAACATCACCTGTGTACTCCTGTCTGATATAAGGGTACACGATGATGGTAACATGAAGCCAAGAGACAGATCAGAGCTGCAATATTGAAGAAAAAATCTAAATTGCTACTGATTGTTTTACCGAAAATAAAAGAAAACCATGACAGAGAAGGGTTTACCTCTTTCGAGGCCATGTATAGCAAATTGCACCATTGTTAATTTGACCCAAGTTCTTCTTTGAACACAGGCATATTTCTGAGGCGGCAATCTCATTCCTCTGTACTCGCTAAAATAGAAGGTAATTATCAGAATCAATTAAAAAACAAATATCGGTTTAAATTTATAATCCGTAAGAATTGAAACACATTGTTTCTAGCAGCCACTTCGGGGGTAAGATATAATTGCAGGTGAGCCTCTGGGACCTCATCTCCCAGAGTTCCTTTCAAAACTGAACAGTGTCAACTGTAAGACGTCAGTAGATTGGCAGCTCTCATTTGTGCGATGCGGCGTGATGCCCTCACATGGTCCTCACTGATAGGAGGTCCTAAGAGGGAAGGGGAACGCATTTGATTTTATCACGGGAAAGTCACCACAGACGCTCAGATCGTATTTCTCGGCAAAGAAGCAAATATAAGCGCTTTCATTCGTGGGTCATATGGTCCATCACCATTGTTTTAACTCACTCTCTGACTACAACTTTAATACAGAAAGGGTATTCATATGACCCATTTTCTTCAACATTTAAGTAACAAACAGCCGGTGTTAGGTGAGTCAGACTATTATTTTCAGATGTTATTGTGCTAAATAATCTGAATGTGTTGCACTGAATCCAAGATGCAGCCAAGCCTGATGTCACGTAATCAATAAATGACTTTTGATCCTGGCACTTCACTTTCCCTGTGAGAAATTAGTAACGTTGAGCTTATGTTATTATGATGATCATCAAAAGGGCCGTGCCTTAGGGGCCATCAGAATACAAGTAATAGGGATGAGCTGTTAATTAGCTGCCTTTTGTTAATCAACGCCATGTCACCTTAATGTGCAAACTTCCCTTGCACTAGATGACACAAATCTGAATCAGAAACACTTCATATACAGCATCTGCCCTAAAAAAAAAAGATTTCATTGACTACCAAAAGACTCAATAATAATAATGTAAAACTTCCAGCTCTGTGTATCTCAGTATCTCCCGGAGATCTCTTCGTTCAGTGTGGTCAGATACGTTACTTCAGTACAGGAAACAAAGAGAAAAAGCAGTGACTCTAAGACTTTCCAAGTTTATGAATCCATCTATCCTCCTTCAAGCCCTGTGCACTCTCTGTCTCGTCTGACTTATAGGGACTATAAGCAGTCGCAGTCAATTTCGTCTAATCATTGGATCGTCAATCATTACCAAGACCTGCATTTCATGAATATCTGATGTGAGCCAAGTGCATTCAAACACCTTCCTTTGCAGTGCATCAGTTACAGTGGTTATAGGCCTAATAATGATAAGGAGAAGGCACAGTCGGGGTGCAGCCAAACTCTGTGTCCTTAGAGAACGGTGTGCGAGACGCCTGCTATTTTAGAAGCGTGCAACCTCCTTTGTCTTTTTTATAGTACAACATCTACAGGGGCAGCCCTACTTTGAGTTGAGTTTTCCTCTTTCAAGACAAATGAAAACTTCCTGGAGCTTTGTTGCCACAGCCTTTCTCCATTCATTAAATCAGCCTAAGGCGTTTTGTTCTGCCTGCGGCGTGGCATTGGCCCTCGCCTGCTTCCCTCCTCTTCGTCGTCGTCTTCTGTTCTCCCAGGTCTCTTGATCACAAGCCAAGATGTTACATCATATCTGACAAGATCTCAGGCCCTTTCATCACAAGCTATATATTTTATTGAGGACCGTGATGAACAGTTGCTACAGGTCATTCGAGGTGATGTAAGCTTCACAAAGATGAATAGCGTTTTTAGGCTTTTTAAATGGCGGTCAGTGTGTGTCTGGAGAGGTCCAATACCACAGTTCAAATTAGCCTGGTGCTCATTAAAGAATGCTGTGAAGCTGTGGAACTACTATAGTAGTTAACATGAAAAGCACATTAACTAGGGCACTGGCTGTGTAATATATGGAAGAGTGGACTGTAAGAAGGAGTCACTGTGATAGTTTGTCGGGATAAAAACAGCAATACTTCTGTGGAGATTATGTGAAGACTGTATGTCAGAGCAGCAGCGTCTCAGATTGCTCTGTATAGTCATCCACCACCCATTCCTCTTCATTTGTGTCACTCCTTTTCTGCCTCCATACTAGTTTAAGCACACACACAATGGTGAAACTGAGTTGGCGGATGACGTGTCAGCATCACTTCAGAGACAGCTTGATGACAATCCAGCTGGAGTCACACTTTTAAAGGTCACGCACAGATCACACACACTTTCTTTCTCTGTCTCACACACACACATACGCACATACAAACACCCTTTAATTAAAAGGTGCAATCAAGCTGACTTCTGCATGTATTAGCACCTCTCACAGACATGAGAATGTTGTCACCACTGAAGTTAGAAAAGTCTGGAACATTAAACTGATCTACAACTTTGGCTGGTTGTGGAGACAAAGAATATCGCACGCATGAGGAGATAATTATTCATGCCTAATATGTCACTTACGTCAGTGGAAAAACAAGACAAAGTTTTAGCCTACTTTCATGTAATTTACAGTATACATAATCAGCAGAGGTGTTGCCACAACCCACTGCCACTGCTTATCCAGACCCTCGCCTATCATCATGATGAAACTGCAGATACAAGCAATACCTACTACAGGCGAGGAGCTCAGAGTAGAACCACTGGTCATCATCATGAAAGGAGCCCCTTGAGGGGGTTTTACGGGGCTCGATGGTGCATGCTTTTCACATGCATTTGTGACTAAAATTAGATTTGTGCAATCTGTAACATGTATTTAGCAGCATGTGTGCGAATAACACTACGTTAAGGGGTGTTTTCTTGCATATACGGTGACCACAAGCTTCCATGAACTTTGCTACATTTTTGTTTTAAACTGTTGTCTTTTTCAACATCTTCAGAGCAGTGACAGACAGTTCAGTTAAACTAAGCAGAGATAATTAACCCCCTTGACTTCTCCCTCGTGGTTTGCATGCCTAAGTGAATAAGGTGAGAATGTGCTCATGCTTCTACAACTCCACAGCAAGTTTATTTCCTGTTAACACGCATATCTCCTTATATCTAGGTTAGGTTACTTAAATAACTCTTGTTTTCTGGGTTATTACAGGGTAAAATTTCTTATACATGGAGAGCTGTTTCACCAGTTTTCTTTGTAAAATTTTAAATGAATTTGAATAAATTAAAATTAACCTTGAAACTTATAACATTTAATAATTACACAATTATTAAATAAATAAAGTTTGAGGCAGAAATAATTAAACCTGATGTACGTTTTGTATTCAAATGAATGAAATCAGTTTGCTTGAAAATGTCTTGTACCCCTTTATTATTATTATGGAAAAAATTATTATGGAGCACACAAGCTCTTTGGGTGAAAAAGTTAGTATCAAGTCGTGTTATATATCTCCCTGTGGAGGAATTCTGGGTCTGGTCCCAGTTCTAATAAAATAGGGGCAGACCCAAAACACATCCCAAATAGACTGGGAAAGATTTGGGTTCCCCCGGGAGTAGTTGGATGAAGTCACCAGGGCAAACTGTCTGGTCTAGTCTGCAACTGTGATCCAGACCGAGAAAATCAATGAATATAGCTGACTGGATGTTTGTTTTAAATCAGGCATACAGGATACAAGGCACTCCTTCAAGCACTAGTGTTTATTTTTATTGATGCCTAAATGTAACCTGACTCTGACAAGGGCTTTAACATTTGCACAAATAGAAGTCCTCAGCCACAAGCAGCCCCTAGAGGCTTCGATGGGCATTGTCCTGAGGGTTTTGTACCTCTGAAAATACAAAATTCCTTTTTGGTCCCATAATCTGCAGCCTTAACGGCAGTTTGGGACTCTATGCACTAGTGCAGGACAGCATGGAGAGTTGAAGAGGGATGATTCTTCATAAAGCCTCCCTTTGAATGGAGCTGAATTTAAATAGACTTACTAGTCCCTAAAGAACTGGCTCGATCCTGAGGAAAGTTGGACCCATGAAAGGACAGCGCCCTCCCATGAGAGTCTGAGGGTGGCCCGAGGCAGGGCAACATTATACGCTCAATAATATACTATAGAGGATAGAAGAGGAAGGAAAAAATACCTGAAACCGCCACAGCACCCTCATTTTCGCCTCTTTTCAATTGTACTATTTTTTGGAAGCAGTTTCACTCCGTTATTTCGGTTTTCAAGAGTTCCATGTGGAGACAGACCTCTAGTAACGCTACCGAGCTATTCTTATATGAACGCTCGCCATTTTGCGTATTTGAGGACGCACACGCAGGCACACGCGAACCATACAGTCCTGCCAATGGTGTCACACTATTCCACTGATGCACAGGTGCCGCTAACACTCAAAGGCAGATGAGAAGAGGCTAGTAAACATGGATGTAAACAATGCTCGATTTAAAAAACTCCTTCTATCAGGAAGAAAATTCACTTGTTGGACCGTTTGGTCCAGAGGGCCTTCAACTGATTTTATTTGAATCAAAATGTTTATCAGACAGATCAGGACCACTAGCTATTTTTATGTGCATTTTAAAGTACTGCATTAAAAAGCCATTAAAACGCAAAATTCAATAAAACTTTCTCAGTTGCGTCAAAAAGTATTTTCTTTTTCGAGTCGTTTTTTGCCTTTGAGGTAAAAGACTTACTGCGCCTTCAGGAATATTCCCATAACATGTGTTCATCTCCAGACGGTATTAAACAAGGACAATGCTAGCTGACATAAAAGAACAATGAAAACATTGTTCTTCAACATCTCTCCATGTTTTTCTTGTAGATGGTAAGATGGCCATGGCCACTTGTTTTGTTTCCTATTGGCAACCTCTTCTTCTTCTACTCTATTTACTGCCATTTGCTTGACAGTTAAATGGAAAAACGGCTAATGGACAAAAGTATTTTATAGAGCTTTTACGCTGACAAAGACCACATAGACAGGCATAAACAGTATGCATTATTTTGTACACTGTGAAAAGTTGTAAGATTTTTTCAAATTATGTTTTAGGTTTTTCTCAGAAATTTTCCTTTTCAAATGTTTTTAGTGACTCTTTACAGGTAATTTGATATTGGTTGACTTTTGCACCGGGTTTGCTCTTTCCCACCTCTAGTAAATAAATATATCTTAAAATGTGTTGGAGTGAGAGCCTATTTAATCTTTTTTCAGTGTTATCAGATTACAACTGTTGGTACTTTAAAAGGCAGATACTATGAAATACCAATGGCACAAATTTACTTTTCAGTATAATTAAATGTTTTAAACATAGCAATTATATTAACCAGCCATGACAGCGATGCTGGTATTGTTTTTACCTTGTCGTGTAACCCGGGAGACATCTGCCGTAGTTTGAAAAATGAAAACCCTTTGTAAAAAAATACTTTATTATTCTAGCTTCTAACAAGGTTTTGGTTTTCAAGTTCACACAATTCTCTCAATAAATGACCGCAATATAATCATTGAAATTATTATGTGTTCACACTGTCAACTCTACAGTACCATGCCACTTTAAGCCACTTAATTGCTTTTCAATGCAGATTTTTCATTCCTTCAAAATATGCATGTAAGCCCAAACCCACCTGCAGCCAAACCAATGTTTATGCAGTTATTCCATCTTCGTACACTTAGTATAAAAGTACACAGTAGAGGGACTCCACTTAATCAGGGTGAAACACTCACTAGATCCACTGTGTTTGAGTTGGAGGATGCAGCCCAGCGGTATCAAAGAGATACAGGCTGACAGCATATCAACTCTCCTCCCTACCAAAGACCATCTCACTTAGGCTGAAGTGAATACATAGGGCCTGTGCAAAGCCCCAGTACAAATAATTGCTGGTCCATAGTTGCACCTGTCAAATACGGTAAACCATTTGGGTTTCCGCAGACAAGCAAAGGGGAAAAGAACAGATAAGCTCCGTTTACTTTGGGAGGTGGCGAGCCTTAAATTGCAGTGGCAGCTGTTAAAAAGTAAAAAGGCTTGTGTCTGCACACTAAAGCAACAGAAAGTGAGATAAAGGAAAGCATCAGGCTGGAGAGAATTATCTCGGCAGAAGTGTGTCCAGGCCATCGTGACCATCTTTCATTTGAGAAGCGTAGTGAACTGTTACCTCAGAAGGATGAAACGTTATAGGGGCTGTGTGTGCGTATTTTATCACAATACTAAGAGATTTTTTTTATTTCTTTTTCCTTGTCAGCACATACCATTAAAGGAGGTAGGATTGAAGATGATGGAGAGTGTGGTAACTTTAATATCTCCATGCACCCAGCACCTGCATCTATTCTTAGGGGCATAATCCCAACACCCAGACTGTAGACCCAAGTTATGAGAATATGGATAAAAAGATGAATGGATGTGGTTGCACACATTTTGTGACACTGTTACCGTCCCTGAAGGCAGGGACACATCAGACCTACCAATGGTCAAAATTTGTAGGACGTGTCGACTGTTTGATTGGCAGCTCAGTCAGTGCACGAGAAAAGAAATGGAAGTGAGGAAAGTTAAAAAACAGCTAAAGTCAAGAGGTTGCGTGATGGAAAACAAACTTGATATAGCGGGTATTGTTTTTTGGGGTTTTTTTTATGCCATTGAAGCTCTTAAACAGAAACATTTCCTAATTGTTTGTGTTACGCTCATGCAAATACAATTTGTTTCTTTCAACAAGGGTTTGTGTTGTTAATAACGGGCTATCTAGCATCTTGGATCAGTCCTGCTGGTCTTCCGATTTTGGCAAGTCACAGGCGACGTTAGGCAAAGCAACAGTTGGCCTTCATAGCCACCATTTCTTTGATATTGGATTGGTGTGTCACTGCCATACCGTGTCATGTTCACGGACCACCAAGGGCTGTGTGTGTTTGAAGCCTGGGCTTACTGTGTTCTGGCAGTCAGCGTTGATCAGCTGCAGCAACTGGCTCTCAAACGTCTCCAGGGATGGCTGAAGAGAAATGGTCAGTCTGTTCAGGGTGAAGGGCAGCATCTTGAGCAGCTGAGGCCTCAGCAGAGCGTCTCCTGGTGACAGCAAGAACATAGCATTAAAACATCAACATGTCATGACATTTACATGACAACATAACATATTCCTGTGGTTTGTTCATTGTTTTCCGCTCAGGGAACGTGCTGCTGTGGAGCAAAGCCACCATCTAGTGTAATAAATGTGTGAAACAAGTTGTGGAATATATTTCAGTTTGATTCTATTTGTTTCCCTTGTAGTCTCAGAAAAATGTATAGTGGCACCAAAGAAGTTCCAGAAACCATAAAGAGAGAGGATAAGTCATTAGGGGTTAAGAAAATGCTGGTTCAATACTGTACATGCTAATTCTGCTGTGTGTGTGTGTGTGTGTGTGTGTGTGTGTGTGTGTGTGTGTGTGTGTGTGTTTGTGCGTGTGTGTGTGCGTGCGTGCGTGCGTGCGTGCGTGTGTGTGTGTGTGCATCAATTTAGATGTTATAGAATATGTGTTAAACATTTTGTTGTTTTCAATGATAACCACACTGGGCTCATGTTCATATTACATTCATAAATGAGGAAAACACACCCCAATTTTTGGGAGCTAATGTCTATACGGTCAACCCTTACTGTTTGAGAGACAACAGCTCCATCTGCATGATGATTACCATTGATTTGTGGTAAGCTGCCTAATGTCAATCACTGCAATATTTACACTGCAGAGAGAGATACCAAAAACTATTTCCATCTGGAGACTTGGCGTAAACTGAATCAGAATTGATTGAAGAAAGCATCTCAACGGATGGATGAAGCCTGTGAAGTTCACAATCACACGTTCAGACACAACAAAGAGGAAATAGCCATTGTGATTTTAATCTCTTAAAGAGTAATGTAGCCATCAAGCGTTTCATTGCAGCCCTTGTCTCTGGAGTGCAGGCTGTTCTGAATATCAAACTGGTGGCTGTGGTCTTAAAAGGCAGCTTAGGTCTCTGCTGCTCACAGCACCAGAACATGAAGAGGATTAGCTGGCTACCATACCTCCCACTGACTCCCAATGATTAGAGCTCTGCACTGTCAGACTTCATTACAGTCCCCCTTAGAAACTGACTTTATAAGTACTGCAGACATTTCAACTTCTGATGGGACTCAGTTTACAAAAAGACCACTATGAGGTACCATGATGAATGTCCCATGTTATTTTTGGCAGTTGGAGAAAGACATGTGAGTAGTACTAAGTAAGTTATGTAAGATTACAGCTGATATATGCTGTAAGCCATGCCATGTTTTCATTAATCTAAACGTTTTGTTCACTCCAACCTTTGTTTGGACAGTTGATCAGGGACTTAATGTGCACCAAGAGTGTCTGTACAGGATGTGCAGAGTAAAAATCAGAGCATCTCCACTATAAATTACAGAATCTCATACACAGAGCTGCACAGTAAATGCAGACGCTCAACATATGACAGTTCCCCTCAGCGTAGATTCTTTTGTTCTTGTCTGAAAGGAGCAAATACGTATTGAACCAATGCATGAATTCAATGGACAACACACTGAACAGGAAATCAGACTAGAGTGGTGTCAATAGAAAACGACCCATATGGACCCATAATGGAAATGGAAAATTGTTCAATAGACTTGGGCAACATGGACTATAAAGTCTGCACAGAGAACTTTTCAGATCAGGGGAGTAACACAATAAATAATAATTTAATTATTATCACCTATGGCCCAACACACCATTTGATCTCCATTTTTGGCTTTTTTGCTTGCTTATTCTGGAAAATTTTGTTATTACTATTATTGTTATTTATCCCACTCACATAGATGTCAACAATCCTGACGTCATAAAAATCTATGTGTTTAAAATTATCTTAGTGAGAATAGCAGGGCCACACGAGACCTGATCAGAAGGCAAACTGCTTGAATTCATGAACTAGGCCAGACATCTCACACCTTTTCCTGCTTTGAGTTTTCATCTGATCCTGATCGCTCATCCAGCTATTCTTTACAAATGTATACAGAGAATATTGATGAACATGCATGCTCTTTAAACTCTTTAAGGTCTGCGGAGGAAGAACTAAAGGAAACGAAAACATCTTGGAAAGAAGGAAGAAAACATCGCCTGACAGTGAACCAGCTGTTCAAGTTCATGAATGGCCTTTGCTCCACAAAGAGCAAATTGCTTAAATGAATGGGTGCTCTTTAACGACTACATGTTGCTTCACAATCATACAGTTCCTTTACTCATCATTTGACCTTTCAGTGATGTGAAGTTTACCTGTTGGAGAAGCTGCAAGCCCGGCAATGTTCTCATGACCAGACACAAGGACATTCTCTGGAAGTAGGTGCATCATGGAAACCAAGGCTGGATGGTTTTTTACCACACAGTCCAAATGTGCTTCATCAATAGTCTTCAGGACACTGCTGTCTATAGAAAAAGAACTGTTTAAATATTCGACATGCATTTCATGACAAACAAGCAAACAGCCACTCTGAATACAAATTAATTAGATATGATATCCCACCACGCGGCACCATCATCCCCAACCCAAGCCACCCAAAGAAGCAATCTCTTTAGTGTGTCAGAGTCTAATATTTCCCCAAAACCGATGACGCGCAGACAACTTGACACACGCACACCATTTTTCAATATTCCATTTTGGTGACCTAGGTGTAATGTTCCATTACACTGCTAGCATCGTTTTCCATGGCTCAACGGAAATGACAACCATTCAACTTGGAAAACATGCTCCTGCAGAAGAGCACTGCGGCATGGAGGAGGCACAGGGTATGAGCAATGAGCTAGTCATTGTCATCTTTCAGGCAGGTCATCCAGTGACAAGTGACGACCCACAATTCCTGCCATCAACACACAGCACAGGCCGTTAAAAGGTGAGCAAAGTGGTGTTTGATGTGCTGCGTATGTTGGCTTCCTTCAAGCCTGAACATCATCACAATCTTTCACTGTGACAGGGCTAATGATTGCACTTTCAAAAGCATCAGTGACAATCAGCTCAGGAAGCTCAACTCACCCCTATGGGTTGTTTCAACAAGGTGACAGTGAGCAATCGGAAGGGGAAGCGTTAAGATATAAATGCTGGTGCAATGCTGGGATGTGTTTGGTTCAGAATTATCATAGTTTGTCTAAAAACTAGGGCTAATAATGAGTGAACGCAAATTCCTTAAAAGAATTAATGACCCTTGACTTACCCTGTTGTTTGAAAAAAATCAGCAAAAACAAACCTGGAGCAGAAATTAACTAAGAGGCTCTTTTGAAAGGCAAGTTTAGCTTTAAAGCCCTGCCAGATGGTTTTCTGGACAAGACCAAAGTTATCTGCATTTACTGTCAATGTGAACTGAGTAACCACCAGAGTGCGTCGAGTCTCAAATATCACTTGCTGGCCAAGCATACAGCTAATGCTAATGCAGAGAGCCCCCCTCCCCCTCGCCAAAGGCAGACCATGCAATATGGACAAAAAGTAGTACCTTTGAGGTTATTCTGGAGGATATTCTGGACAGTATTTTTCATTATTTTTGGATTGTTGCAATAATGATAAATATACATTTGAATACAGCAAGCATATTTGTCCACTCCTATGTTGATCAGAGTATTAAATACTTAAAAAATATCCCTTTATGGTACATTTAGAACAGATAAAAAAAAACTAAAAGAGCTAGCAAGTCGTGCAGAAAACTATTAATTTCTAGCAGGACAATCACCATAAACACACATCAAAGCAGTGACAGGTCTGTCTGAATACCAGGAAGAAGCATGTATTGCTGCAATGCCTTTCCTCCACAGTCACAATACCTAACCCCCAAACGTTTTAGGGAAACCAGAAAAGATGCAATACATTTTCTCAGCTGGAATAATGTGAATTTATTTCAAATTATGTGAACATTTAAAGAATCATTACCAGGGACAAGCTGTTGTTATAAAGTGATGGACAGACCAAATACTAAGAAGTAGTTATTTTCAGCCATTGTCATTATCGCAGCAATTATTGATATTGATTATGTCATTATCGCAGCAAATCTTTATACTGTAGAGAACACTGCCTGACAAAAGAAAATAGAACTAGAAGGCCACTTGGAGAAAGCATACCTGAACTAAGGACAACACAATTCTGACTTGAGGGGGCTTACACATTTCACAATTTTACTAGTCATGACTCGGTAGCTTATTTTTCCAAACAAATACCCTATCTCACAATGTTATTGAAAGGGGAAAACAGTTTGTGTATCTGCCCTGTGATTCAGATCCACTCCAAAATGCAATTGGTTCTTTCTGGGCCCCTGCTACACCCTTCCATCAAGTTTCATGGAAATCGGGCCACTAGCTTTTCTGTTATCCTGCTGTTGGACAAACAAACCTTATGTAGTAAAAACAGAATCACATGCCCATCATTGTCCATGTCCATTTTGAAGTATAGGGTATGAAGTGCAGCAAAAAAACAAAGCACTTCTTACCAGCCATCCCAATATGCAGCTTCAGCATCACAGTTGTAATAAAAATTACCCAACATCCCATTGCTGAATGTGATCCACACAGGAGCCGTTTTTCTCTCAATAAACAGTATGTGCTAGCTATTAAATACCAGTGAATTGTTTCGACTGCCCACATACTCTACTACCTGGAGTAAAGAAATAAAGTTCTGACTTATGAAGAACCCACTTTGTTCAGATATTGCCCAATGGTAGCTTCACTATGAATGTAATTTCTAAAATGATGTAGGACACGAACATACACTTTAAAACAAACTTGTAAATCCTAACATATTTATGCTACTATGTTATTCTTCAGTACCACAAAAATACTGTAAAACATTGTAATCTTTTACGAAGAAAATAAAAGCAGCAAAATGACAAATGGATCACGATAGGATCAGCTGAAGAGGAGGACAGAGAAGAATAGAATAAACTATATTGTCCCCGAGGGGAAACTTGTCTTGGGCACAGTGCTAAAATTTGTTGCTTCACTTCAAAAACATCACATGAAACACATAAAGAAGAAAGTGGATTTTTTTTTGTATGTATTTGAAATAAATGGTATCTTTGGGACTTGAGGGAGAAAGACGTTTCTATTGATGAAGGAGTTCTTTTTCAACAGTATAAAGCTGAAGAAATATAGAAAACTGAAGGAAAGCACTAGTAGAATGTCCATGTCTGCTGTCGACAGCTTCCCATCACTTTTCAGGGCAGAGACGGTGCCCTTCATCTTTAAAGTCAATGAAAGAGGATTGAAAAGGAAAAGAAGATGATGGAGTATGTCCATGACTCATCCCAGCCAAACCCCTTTAGGTCTCTCTAACAGTCCATTTACTACAAACAAAGTGATTATGTCTAAAGTCAGAAAAGGAAAATGGTTTGGAGAAATCTCTGAGGTGGCCGCACAGCTTCGACTCTGTTCTACACACGTTTTCAGTGACGGCAGCAGCTTTTATGTTGAAAAGATGTTTCTCACCATGAAACAGAAAAAAGTAGGATGACAGAAAAAGGGATGGGAAACTTTCTTGACACAGATGGTGCCCAGGTGTTGGAAACTTTTTCATCATTTATTTCTTGTTATTCATTATGCATCAAGCTTGGGTTTCAGTCAGATGCTCTGCATAGATTATAAAACTACCCCAAAATTTTCCTTACAGCGGTGTTGTGGTACCTCCGAGTCAGTTGATCTGCAACTTGGCAAGAGATGTGAAAACAAGGAAAAATGGCTCAGCATCAGACAAACAGAGGCAGTGGTTTTGGGAGATGGTTGAGTGGGGAAGGAGAAAGTCATGAAGATAAAGACAAATGGAGTGATTTTTACTGCCAACTTAGGTAAGAGTGAAGGAATTTGAAGTTGAGACTTGCATTTGTTCCTATGATTGGTACTGTACTAAGTAATCACTTCCCCTACATGAATCCAGCAGTGTAGGTGCACCGCTCCAGGAATTTGATCACTGCTGGAAATGAGGAGATTGGTCTCCATCCGTGTCCTAACGGCACACTGGCATCTCTGGCCACACTTATTCATAGAATGTGTGGAACAAGCTTTAAAATATGCACCTGGAAAACAGGTATATGTCTCATGCACCAGCAAACACAGCGCTGCCACTTAAAAGGACAACAAATCCTCTTTGTAGGGCCCTGCAGTCTCAGCTTGTCCCTGCAAACTCATGTGCTTGCCTAAGCCTCTGTCTTAGCTGGGTAGCATACTCTGGACAAGCAGGTACTTGAGGGGTATCTGGAGGGTGCCCGTATGCCAGGGTGGGTGGTGTCCTGAGCTCCCTACCCTGAGCGGCAAGCCATCAAGACTTGGGGTAACTGCAGATCCCAGTCCTTCTGATCCGTTTCTACTACCTTGTGCCACCAGAGTGCGATTGAACCTCTCAACCAACCCATCACTCTGGGGAGGAAGAGGTGTCATCCTGGTTTTCTGAAATCCAAGCTGCTTCCACATTTCCATGAACAGCTGGACCTCGAAATTTCTTCCTTGGTCGGAGTGCAGCTAAGGAGGCTCCCAAAACAGCTAAACATCCCCTCAATTAGCACCTCTCAGATAGTAGCTGTCTCTTGATCTGGAACCGCCACTGCCTCTGGCCATTTGGTAAAATAGTCCAGTGCTACCACCACATAGCGATGTCCCCGAGGCATGCAAGGAAAGGGGCCAAGAATGACAAAAGCCACTCTTGTCCATTTGTGCCCGCACCTGGTACTGTTGCAGTGGTGCTCTACTCTGGCCTGTGAGGACCTTGCATGCAATGCAGGGATCCCAACTTTGGCAATGGCTTCCACATTCTGCCTTCAAGTGCCCCAATAGAATCCTTGCAATCCTCTTCAATGTTTTGTTTAACACCAAACGCTCTACTCCTGGTTGCCAATGATGGAAGCTCAGCACCCCCTCGTGTCGACTCTCCCTCCCAAAAGCTGACTTCTTCCAATGTCTCCAGTGTACTCCATCGTAAAGCAACAGACCCTCCCACTGTGACCACAGACCCCTCAGACAGGGACGGCTGTCTGAGCGGCCTCTCCAGGAGATAGGGTCTCCTGGAGAGGCCATCCGCATTCAAATGACTGTCTCCTTGCCTGTGCATGATGGACAAGTTGTACTTTTGTAGTTGTTCATTCTATCTAGCAAGCTGCCCTTCAGGTTCTCAGAAGGACATCAACCACCTGAGGGAGGCATGGTCCATCCGTACAACAAATGTTACTCCACACAGGCAGTGCCTGAAGTGGTTCACTGACTCCACCACAGCCAACAGTTCACTCCGAGTGAGACAGTAGTTCCACTCAGGTTTTGAGAATGCCCTGCAGTAATAAGCAATCACTTGCTCCCCTTGGGGATACTGACAAATACTTGGAAATAAAGAAATTCAACGGTGATGTACAGTATCAGTTAATTTCTTCTACACAGGAACATGTAACATAAACATCCATGAAATTAAATGTGGTTAAAGAATGGTTAGAACATATGCACTAAAAACAGGAGCACCTTGGTACCGGAATGGATACAAATAAATCTTATATACGAACACACATAATGAAGCAGAGTTTGCCCCAAAGTTGAACATGCTCCAAGTGGAGAAGCCACAACTGGGGAAAAGTGTTGTTTAACTTCATTATGTTTGTTGGAAGTTTGAAGTTCACCCAAACAGCAATAAAGCTTGTGAGATGTCTTTGAGTCAGATAAGACCCTTTTGGAGGCACCAACAAACCTCTGTATCTGAGCCACATAGAGGAGGAAATGTGTTATTGCACTACCTTTCTGTCCCCCAAATGCAGATGTACACATAATAAATAAATGCTTCAAATTAAGATATGCTAATGTGTACACAATCTACCATCTGTTTGTCCTCTCATGACACTAATAGAGCCCCCAAAGCAGCCCACCATTATCTCTACACCTTACCTTTCCTCCCAGTCGGTCAAGAATAGAAGCTTAGACCAAGCCTATGAGCTTACTGCTTGTTTCCTCCTCCTTTTTGCCTCTCATCCTTGAAGACCTTCAAAAGCCTCATGGCAACTTCCTTTCCTCTGTCTTCTCTCCTTTTCCCATTTCCTGCCTCTTGACCCTGACTCCAGTTCTGGAAGTGAAGCTTTCACTTATCTTTCTTCCCTAGTTTCACTGATGCTTTTTCTGTTTGCATTCACACCGATCTGTGTGTCTTCAATTTACACTCCAGCATTTGCATTTTCTTCATTGATCTTATACATCTTGGACAGATTTTTATTTCATAGGTTAAACACAGTTTTCAACTAAGGAGCAAGCGTGCCACCTTTTCAGCACCATGAAAAAGCTTGATTTATCCGCCTTTTAGCTGCAGCGCTTTGGATCTGTTAATCAGCGAAGCGGTTGCCTTTCTCTCAGATCTAATCTTTCCATCTAATTATGTAATCTGCTGATGTTGATTTAAAGACTTGACAATTATTTTAATTAGAGCCCTAAGAATTTATGCGTCCCAATCACCTTATATTGCTATGTTTGTAGTAAGTCTTCTACTAGAGAACCCCTTTCTACCCCCCTACTTCCTTCTCTTCTTAATGTATTCATGCTTCTCAGTCTACTTCTAGCCATTCATCAGCCCACCCAGAGGGGGGAGTGTGTTACTCAGCCAGTGGCAGAGAGCCCAGCTAGGCAGTAGAACATAGAAACATGTAGTGTTTGGCAACCACCTATAGTATATACCCTGCCTGTCCTGCTTACATATACATACACACACACACACACACACACACGCACACACACACATGCACACGCACACATACACACACACATGCACACGCACGCGCACACGCACACATACACACACACACACCCTGGCAATGAGTCACACATTTCCAAAAGGCCTGTTGTCAAAACAAACTTTGGACATTAAAATTACATTTCTGTATAAACATCCTATTTATTTCCCTCCCACTGAATATATAGCCTTTTTTGTCTCCATTAAGAGAACGCTGTCATGTCTGAGCTCAGACTGCAAGGAACCCGGGGGTGACAATGAATGACCAGCTGTGCATTGCTGCGAAGACCCGCTCCTGCAAATTTATGCCGTGATGCAAGTTTTGGTCCAGGTTCCTTTATTCTCACGTCAAGTGCAACTCCCTCCTGACTGGTCTGCCTGCGTTTGTCATTTGACCTCTGCAGCTCATCCAAAGTGATCATTAAACTTGGATAGGTTAAATGATCTTTAACCTACCCAAGTTCTCCCACACTATACAACTTATCCACGCTGTTCCTACATCCAAGACATGGGCAAGCCATTCACGCCTGTCCATATTCCCTGGTATGACTTCACTATGAGGGGGAGCCAGCTACCGCTTAACAAAATCCCATCTGTTTGCTGTTTTTGCTCCACAATGGTGAAACAAACTCTCCACTGACATCAGGGAAGCAGAAACCTATGCACCTAGGTTCATGTATCCATGAAAAAAGAAAAACTTCTTATTGAAAGGAAGCTGTATGTTTTTGCTTGGTTGAATGCGCTTATAATAAGTCGCTGGGGACAAAAGTGTAAGCTAAATACTGTAAATGTAATGTTATCTTTACATACCTGTTTTAAAGGGTAAGGTTGATGTTATTCTGTATATGTCTAACTCAGTAGTAGTTCACTCTTTTACCTAGGACTCAACAATGAGGGCTGCCTTATTGCTCGGGGCAAGTGAAATGTCAGGCTAGTAAATCTAGCTACTCAAATGGGCAAGTTTTTTTCTGGAGTGGATGATGGAGATACCTAAGGAGTCAGCAATCTTGCTTCCTTCTCATCTCTATTAAGACTTGACAATTAACTTCAGTCTATGTTGTTAGAAAATAAACAATGTGTATAGAGGCAGGTACAAATTGACCCTGGGTTTCTGATAGAATATAAAAACCCTGCTACCTTTCCGATCAAATGAATGTGTAAAAAAAGGGAAACTGATTTCTCTCTCTTTCTGCCTTACACTCATTTAATCCATGTTTGATAATGGTTCCTTCACTATGTATTTAATTACCAAATTCATTAATAATTTGGAAATATTTTATAGTCTTCTGCCTGCATGAGAATAGCAAAATGACTAAACACAACTAAATGTATTTAGTGTGCTGTGATGTTACTGATGTTATTAATGTCTCCAGCAGTAACACTAATGCAGCACCGGGGAAACCTGCTGTTAATCACAATGCTGAAATCAAGGTTATAGTCATTTTGCACTGTGGGGCAATGCGTTGGTTCCTTGGTCTGTTTTGTTAATGTCCGTCTCTAGATGATGGTGTATAAAGTATGCATAAAATACTTAACCTTTCATCTTGCAGAGCAAGTTATTATGTTAATTAGAAATGTCACGGATCGGTGCAAGCAGCCACACACAGAATTTATGGCATGTAAATTGATGCACATAATATGGGAACAAAGTTCACATTGTGAGTTCCGTATGCTGTTAGCAACATGTACTGATGTTAGCACAACAAGCTGAGAGGCGTGTGAGTTAGTCTCACGGCAAGTATAAATGGCACAGTTGAGCTGGAAGACCCACCTGATCCCAGTCAGCTACAGCAGCAACGCAGAGAGAGTTTTGTGTAAGACGAGGACTGTGGTTAAGATGAGGACGGTGTGTCGGCGTAGCTCCATTGTTGTAGGGGACGTGAATGGAAACATGTCCCCAAAGCAATTTCAGTCAAAAGCAACTGGACTTTGTTATTTGTCTAGGAAGACGTTTCACCTCTCATCCAAGAGGCTTCATCAGTTCATGTACGCATCTGACCAGGCTGGGACTGGTCTAACTAACTGGTGTGGAGATCCAGGTATTTAACCTCTCACAAGGCCGATGATGTCACTAGGACCCTTTGTGCTCCAAGTGCCAACGACCGTCATTATAGATGACTTTTCAGCTAGTGCCTAAAAAAGTGTAACATTAATTATTGATTGATTTCTCAGAAACTGAGGTACCACAAGGCCACAAGGTTATCTCTTTTTCCATTCATCTATGTGCCCTGCGATAGACTGACGCCCTGTCCAGGGTGTACCCCGCCTCACACCCGATGTCAACTGGGATAGGCTCCAGCCCCCCGCGACCCCGACAGGGACAAGCGGTTGAAGATGAATGAATGAATGAATGAATGAATGTCCTTATTCCTACTGTGAGAGGAACACATTTTCAACAAGAACATATCAAATGTGTCTTTTGCTGCATGTTGTGATGCAACAAACAATTCTCCGTGGAGTATGAGGACAAACGTTCTAACACTGAACAGGAGACAGAATGCTGACCTACCTACATCCAGAGGACATTCAGAGTACATTTACTGGCCTTGGAACAAAAAATAGGCTCCATTGTGTACCAACAGAATGGAGGTTTGTTTGCTCTTTTTATTCTATGTCTTATTGAACGTTCAAACAGTATATCCACAATACACGTAGTGCTAAAAATGTAATTGAAAGCACTTTTAATGCACCATAGACAAAGGGACAAACACTAGCGCATACTAGTCAATAGCCTTGCAGTAAATATAAGCTTCTTTCAACAAGTTTTTCACAATAATGCATCAAAACACTTTAAAGTTTTTATGGTCTTGGATGGGACAGTCAACCAGAGCAGTAATCAGGTTTCTCACACGACCAAATCACAACACAGAGCCTTAGCCAGTACCGGAAACAACATTCCAAGACCAACACAGCCCCTTGTGTTTCACACCAGGGTATTTCCAGTCTTAGGGGTATTATCATTTGTTTTTTTGATTGGTTGCCAACATTCAAAAGGGCAGGTCTTGAGTAACATGAGCCGTCCTGATGGCAGGCATTAAAGAAGAGTAGAGATTACCCATATGAGATTGGCATGCTGCAGATGAATGAAAAGACAAACATTGTGTTGAGTTTGTGATACACAAAGAGTTATTACCCTGATTCCTGGCATATTTTAGTATTTGTGAACCTAAATAAACTGAAACCAACCAAGCTCAGTGCACCGATATTGAAATATGAAAAGAACCGAGTGAGCCGGCCCAGCCACACAGTTTGTTTTCAACTACATCTTCGACATTAGCAATCAGCTTGTTTTAGGGACCCTCTGTCGAAATTATGTTAGTGGGTAATGCTTGTGATGACTTTAACATGGTAGCCATTTATTGTTAGAATTCATTCACTTTTTATTTAATTCTACTTTTAACCCCAACTTCATTCGCATTCATGGCAAAGTAATGAAGATATTATTCTTATCCGAATCAACAGTATTTCAAAAAAAATAATAAAAAAGTCTTGGAAACGTATTAATGTGGGATTGTAATGAACAAAGCAGCCTGCAGGGCATGTTTTCTTTTTTAAATATTATTAATATTATTATTTATATTATAATTCTTTCACACAATCAAACATGAATGACCACCAGATACTTGCTTCTCTACATTCATTCATTCATCTTCAACCGCTTATCCCGGGGTCGGGGTCGCGGGGGTGCTGGAGCCGATCCCAGCTGACATCGGGCGTGAGGCGGGGTACACCCTGGACAGGACGCCAGTCTATCACAGGGCACATAGAGACGTACAGAGACAGACAACCATTCACACCTACGGGCAATTTCAGACTCATCAATTAACCTAACACATGCATGTCTTTGGACTGTGGGAGGAAACCAGAGTACCCGGAGAAAACCCAAAATGCCTCATATCAAGTAAAAGCAAGAACTGTGTCTCCCTGTCACAGTGGATGAGACTGAAGTGATATCAAGACATGAAAAAGGGTTCAACAGCAGTATGGCCCGTTCCACTAAACAACAGGCATGTGGTTAATAATTCAGCGAGCATAAGAGTCCATTTGAGAGAAGGTTTTCTAATATTCATGTGACATGATCTCTCACTGGGCATGATGTTATTCACACTCTGAGGCACTGCTGTGTTTTGTAATTCATAGCCTTGGTTTTAAGGCCAGGCGAGGACTGATCAAGACCAAACCTGAGCTTCAGTAGCAAACTCAATAATTCAGGAAGATTTGTTCTCAGATACTAAACTGATACAATTTTAATATTCAAAGATAATTCTCAAAAAAAAACTCATAGCCAAAGCCAGAAGAATAAACTGTCAACCTCCAGCAGGGAGCTCCAGTTAAATTCATTCATTCAGTCATAAGTAATGACTTAATTACCTATTCATTGTATGGGTAATTGTTAGGTAAAATCTGTAAAATCACTCAGAGCTTTGGACAACTTGCACATGGCTATTCAAGAAAAACATAGCTACAAGGTAAACTCCAAAAACAACTGAAAACTGGCCAGAGAACACAATATGATGGTTAATAATACATTCATTTCAAGCCAAATGCAGGAGGGCAGGGGGCAAGGTGTGGTCTTTTCTCTGTTAGATTGACCTGACACGCTTTGACCAATCCGTCTGTGATGGTGCCGGGAAGAGAATCCAGATAGTTGACAGAGAAACTATCTTTTTGTCATTTCATTGTCCATTTTATATTTTTCTCACAGCTCCTACTGCACTAGTATCTCCTTTTGAGTTTTCATACAGAATATTTATTTTTGGTTTTCCTCTTAAGGTTTGTATTGGATTTTGACCAACCCAGCAAGGTTTTAGGATGGTGGAGCCAGTTGAGCTGGGTAAGATAAGTTCAATATTTTGCTATTCAATCTTCTTTAAGCCATTACTCTGATTCTTTATTATTTGACTTGATGAGTAGTTGATATATCGATGCAGATTCATTCTCTGTTGAGCTAAATCAATAGGGCAGAGCCCCACCCCCACTTCTATGGATTAGTCTCCAAAGGTTACACCTCACATAATCCCTTTAAACTATATTAAGTGTCAGTGGATCATTGATATGATATTTGATTTTTGAGGAGCTCAGCTTGCTATGACACGCCATAGAACAATACTGACGGGTGGCCCTGCACCCTTTATTATCACCAGTGTTGTTGTGTTTAGATAAAGACGGTATAGCCTTGAAGTAAATACTCCTAAATCTATATGTTCTGTAGCCCTCTCAGCATTATTGCTAGATTACTCCAGGGACAAATATCTAAGGTGAATGGGCCTAATAAATATTTACAATACATAGTATATAAAAAGGTCCTTACAGTCAACAGTGTCCTTCAGGAGCGGATGGAGAAGACTTCTTGGTGATCCATGGTGTAGATTCAACCTGGGAGATAAATGGAAAACATATTGACTGACTGAATGAATGAATAAATGAATGAATGAATGAATGAATGGACCCGCTTTAGTTGAAAATTTACAAAAATCTTGTGTCTAATGTTAGCTAACTACATTTTACATTTTTTAGTGTAGACAATTGCGGACTTACAACCAAACAAGCACCCTCGTAATCCTGACTGCTGACAACAGAGAAAACCCAAAACTAAACATGAAGTAGCAGTTCTGCAAGTCAATTTACAGTACTATAGCTGTGCAACATATTGGTGGAAGGCTTAGCCAGGTATACAGTATGTTTAGTTACTGGATGATATTCAAGCAGCAACCCCCTCATCCCAACCATAACTGTCCTTCAACCATCTCCTTATGAGAAAGCTAATTAATAGCTGGCTGGTGTCATTAAGAATGGGCTAATCACCTTATGTCCCCATCAGCAGCCTGAGCCTCTGGTCTGTTGGTAAATAGCTCCAGGACAGTGAAGCCTCGCCCCAGGGCCTGCTGCGAGCCGTCTGGTGTAGGTGTCAATGACACCAGCTCCAGAACCACCATCGTGCTGGGCAACCGCAGAGACGTATGGAAGTACACGACCTACCATAAAACACATGGAAGAAGATGTTATCATCCTACATCTCGGATTTGTTCAGAATGCACCTTGAATTTATTTAATGCCAGTGTCTGTGATTTTACCGTGGAGTTCATTCTAAATGAGACCAAAGAAACAACGCATCACATTGTGGCATTTGCGGGTCATAGCAGCTTTTATACCCAGTTATCAAGTTACACAGTCCAGCTTCAAATAATATTATTGTACTATAAAACACTGACATAAGGCCTTATTAACACATAGTAAAAACATACAAGTTCACTTAGGAATTGAGTTGACAGTTGCCACAACTCTCTCTCTGTTGCTGTTGTAGCTGACTGGGATCCCTGCAAGTGGGTCAAACAAACAGCACTAAACAGGGTTTGTGTTAAAGCCCTTTAAAAGAAAGTGGACCTCTTTTTTTGAAGAAAAAATTCAAATTCAATCCAAAGCTTTTTGTAAAATGTGTTATACTATAGTATTGAGAAAGCATGTTGAGAATCACTTCGAAGAAATAACATATAAACAAGTACAGATGGTGCACAGTCCCATGGTACCTGGCTTGGCTTAAGCATTAACTCGTGCTGACTGCGGTCCAGGGATAGTCAAAATAAGAACATCACACGCATATTTGGATCTTGACACCGGGAGACCCGGGGACACTGAGGATGAGCAGCTGAATGTAACACAAAGACTGCACTTTTTGCACCAGGTTTGTATGATTTTTCAACAAAACCACCTTACCCGTTGGAAAAACTTTGAAGAACAAAGAATGGTAAAATGCTACCACACATATGAACTGACTTTGGCTCATCATGAAAAAAGTTAAGTGCTCCCAGAGACTGATACCACAGCTAAAATGAAAATGGCATCAACATAATGGATAAGTCAGTCACTATTGATTGGTTAGGAGAAAACAAAATGCCCCCAACAAGATTAACTGTAAAGTGAATATGATGTCAGACTGAATGAGTGAAGTGAAACCTTATGGCAGTTCAGTCCGATTATGAGGCAAAAATATAGCTTGCCTCCAATATAATCATGAAAAGTACTGTTGGATCGTATCCCTGAGTATGATTAACAAAACCCTTTCTTTCATCCAATTGTTGTGCTGCCTTTTATTCTCTGTGGTCATTCCGTGCACGTTGGCATCAATCTCCACATTGCAGTTCTCTAAAAGGAAGGAGCCAAACATCCAGTGTTGACAAGAACACCGGTGAATGGGTGACGCCAAAAACCTCCCATTCAAAGGCAGGTGTGTCTCCATGGTGAGGAGACCTTAGGTTTATGTGGGGGTGACCTCGCTATGTACAAAATTTCAGAGGACAGTCGAACCTTTTGGGAATCTGTTTGTAGTCTGTGCCAGGTAGGTGCAATTGTTTACAGACTCTGATCAGCCATTCAAATTGTAAATAATAGCCTACCTACAGAAGAGCCACACTGATTTACATGCACAAAGGCCCGAATATGATAAAGGGACCCACAAATTCTCTGTGATCCACTGATCCCTGAGCACAATAAAGCCAGTTATTTTTCAAAGCCGTGAAAAAGAACGTAACATGACTGTCAACAGAAAAAAAAGCAGAAAGTAGACATGAGCTACCTTGAAATACAGAGCCAGTTTCTGTCAGCCCTCTGTGGTTCATATTCATCCCCAGCTACCATATCAGCCACCACAGAGCAGAATATTCAAATTCAAAACCTCAGAGGCATTCCTATTTCAGCCACATCAGGCTTTCATCTATGTGCACAGTGAGTTTAAATTAGGCCTACTAGTTTTCCAAATACAAACACTGCTGAATAAAGATGGTAAACGTGGATGGGAGGCAAAGATACTCATCCAGCCAGGTTTATTTAGTTATTTGTCTGTTTGCTTGTTTTCATGTATTCACTGACTGGACTTTGCCTTGCCGACAAGCATGTTGAGATCCATAAAGCAGTGTAAGCTGTGTTTCTGCTAAAATGAAATTCTCCTGCTGGAGGTGATTCAACATTTACAAATGCATGTGAAGGCTTGATCAACACAGGAAATGAGATGAGATGGTATAAGTAACAACATCTGGTAACTCAGCATAGGGGCTCTGAATCTGTGAGGAATCTATTTCAATGGAAACTTCTAAACAAAAGCAATGTTCTGTTCTAATCTGACAATGGTCTCATTTTTAAATAATGCAGTGATTTTCTAGGTATGCTGAGCTGGAATTCAGCCTCGCAGCATCAGCAAGCACAGCAGCAAGCACAGCAGCATCCCAAGATGCATGTCATACAGCATTCATGCACTGAAAACTTTACTTCCACTCATTTTATTTATTTATTTCTAACCAACCTTAACTCCCAAATGAAAGTCTCATCAGTGACTGAACTTCTCTTGAACCTATCCCGAGATGTATAAAAAAAAGATATTGAAAGGGGGGAGGATCCATATTTTCTATCATGCTCACCCACATTTGCTCCCCCTGTGATAATGTTGAATCTGCGTTGTGGTCAAAGACGTACTCCGCAGTCTCAGAGCAATCCAAACGTGGACATTGTTTATGACTGATTTCCAATTCAAAAGGTAGAATTTCTTTTTCATCTGCCTCGCTGCTTTGATATACCTCCAAACTGATTCTATTCCAATCCCAGGAAAAAAATAAATATATAAATGCTCTGTCCCCACAGAGCAAATATCTCCCTTACTCAACTTATAGTTATTCAGGTTTTCAAATGATTTATTCAATGCTCAAGAAAACAGCAATGACTGGTAATGAATATTTTCAGACAGACGAGCTGAATAAAGGATAAAACGGTGTTTTAGAATAATTATTTTTACCTAAATGATCAGGCTGTTCTCATGCAGTTTTTGTACATATAACAAAGAAAAGTAATACGCATATATTTGTATGTATTCCACGTATTTATTTTGTGTGTATTCGCCATAGTGAAAGCATGTGATCCTGATGCTAACTAAGTGTTTTTCATGCCTAACCATAACCTTCACCTTGTATTGGCTAAAATCATTGTTATTTTGTGCACTGTTGCACTTCCCGGTTGGACATTTTTTCACGGTGGACTTTCGGTCCATTGCGGCTTTGTTTCTAATCCTAATCAAGTGTTTTTCATGCCTAACCCTAACCATCACCCTTTGTTGGCTAAAACCAGTCATGTTACATTGTGTTTGTGCATTGTTGCACTTCCGGTATCAGCGTGCTTTTTTCATATAAATGTCTACGAATTTCTGTGCATAACTTTACAAAGGATTTGCTATGAACTTGTATCCTGCTTGTATCCTGCTTCAGAGCAGAGCTGAAGCATGATGGTGCTTCACCTTCCACTAACTGTATCGACAGAGTTGGGAGGAAGTGAATGTAGTGATAGTAAGGTATTGTTTTGTACTAACAGGCAATGAAGCATGGCACATGCTTGCAGATGTCAACTGAGTTTTCTTTTATTTTAGATAACGTTAGCATCCAAATGTTTGATTGAATAAAGTACTTTTAACACAGAGCCCTAGCTATGGAAAAACGTATATTTGATCTCACATTCAATAGCTTCAAAGCTCCAAATTTCTTTCATGACAAACAAAACTGACTGAATTTAAATTTAAGGCCATGTTGTGAGATCTTGCTCTTTCTCGTCACCACGGGGGCACTTGGAGATGTCATTGAGAAAACAGCTTGCATCAACAGCAATGCCAGGCACAGCATATGTTGGACCTAATGAGAGGTTATACTGCGCAGCGACTGTCAACAAAGCAGTAATCGATTCTCGCAGGAGTAAATATCAACCCCCTCACAACTTGAGTAAAGAGGAGCGAACGGCAATGGGGTGACATTAAAAGATCATCAGCACAGAGGCATGTAACTTTAAGTCACTGTCACAACCGACAACCAGCCTGTCTGCAGCTTCATGAGTGATAGAGAACTTAACTATGACAGCAAAGAGGCAAATGAAAGCGTGAGGGAGCTGTTGTTTGATGTAAAGCAAATGTCGAAACAGAAAGTGAGAGATAAAGGGAAAAGATTAGGATGGTGGTTCTACGTTGAATCCTTTTAGATCTGTTTCATGGTAAACTGGATTTAGGCAGCAGGTAAGAAATGTATCCTGGTAAAAATAATTAACTTTTAACATATTGTAGTGTGGTGTGAAGGGGGCATTTTTGGACAGATCTGGCCTTGCCAGTTTAAGATAGTATAGAATAAAATTATCTAAAATGAATCTATATTTGGTTTGACAGCTATGTTAGTACTACACTATAAAGCTTACTTATTGCGGCAAGGCGATGACATAAAACTGTTAATCAGTAAGTTGTTGTATGTAAAACTTGCTTTTGAAAAAATGAACAAAAACTTGTGTAATGGCTTCATTGAGTCCTATTAGTGGCCGTTGGTGCTAAACAAGTAATTACAAAGCTCTCATAGTGCTATCAGACTGTAAAAGCTGAGGCTAATTCTCCCTGCCCCCTCGAGATGGTCATTCAAATGCCTGACTTGTGGGCAACTGGGCAAGCACTGTAGGGGAAATCACAGGCAGTGCACTAAACAAAGAGGCTGCAAATTAGCACTGGTTTTGCATAGAGGTCCAGAGCAACTGGAGTGTAATCGACATGGCCCTGTTGTTTAACCCCTGGAGGCTTCCCAAAAGAAAAGCAAACAGGGCATTTCCATTTAACCAACACACTGGCTGAGAGGCCGGGAGTGCTGGTGTCATCTGGGACTTACATCCAAACTACTACATTTTTGTTCTAAAACGGCATTTTAAAATGAGAACTATCTCCGCCCACACATGCGTTTTAGCTCCGTTCATATTACATGCACGAAATGCATATCACGTGACCATTCACGTACGCAGGGCATATGCTTGCTGGTGTAAACAGGAAGCTGATTGGTAAGACCAGAGGCAGACGATGAGGTGGAATTGTTACTGAAAGTAACACATTAGCATTAGGTGATAACGGTTGTGGAAAACAGATTGGGAGTTGCTGCAAAGTAAATACGGCAACATATTAGAGCAGTAGCAGGAAGCCGTGGCAAAGGGAAAGGAGCATCCACACAACAAAGATGAAATCACAAAAGGTATGTCAGCCTACCTAATTGATAAGACTGACTGACGTAGGTTTCCGTGTCATCGCTTTCAAACGTCTGCCAGTAGGAAATGCAGGAGTAGTGTCGATGCCAGGCGTAAACCGGGGTTTCTGTCATCTGATAATTACAGTTCTTGAAAACGGTAAAATAAATATAAGACTGTCAAATTAAAATCTCTTCAGTATTGATGTCCGCAGCGCGTGGAGCTCCCCTTTGGTCGGATGAACAGAGGTCACAGCTTTCGTGTACTTCAATTTAAATGAAAGCCGTCTAAAAAGGAAACCCTGAAGTTAGCCTCAGTGAAAGGTGGGTTGTGAATGGCCCTCACAACTTTCCAGGGCCATGGACTCACTGCATCCTCCCTCTCCCTGCGGAGAGGGACAGGACTGCCGGAGAGACTGTCAACTGGGGTGAGTGCATTCATTTTTAAAATAATGTTTTTATGTGATTCTTTGGATGGGAAATGAACTACCCAGAATTTCAACCATTTGCCCGGGACATTGAAACCTTCCAGGACAGAAACATTATAGCAAAAGATTTTGATTTTTTTTAAGCTAAACCATAGTAGTAGGGATGTAGCCGTTGATAACCGGCCTGCTCAAATTGTCAGCATGCCTGTATTAACTATTGACATATTATGCATGTCACTGTATATATGCATGTGACTGTGTACACATGTGTCTAAGATGAATATAGGCTGCCATTATACTGTACATCACTGAGAAAAATCATACAATACCCAATTAGGCCTTAGGGTAACTGTGAGCTCAAGGCGGCATATCTACATTTATTAGTTGTATACCTTGTGCCTTCACCCTGGGACTTCAAAGTCATAGCTTTATATATATGTATATATATATGTTTATAAAGTCATATGAAGCTAAGCAAGCACTTGCACAGAAAGATTCTTAGTTGTAATGCTTTTATACTAGTTTTGGTAGCATAGCCAGCGCCTTGAGGTGGAGGGGAGAGAGAGGGGGATACAGTAAGTCATTTGACAGGCACAGAACCAGCGGGTATCAGCATCACAAATCCTCTCGGTGTGAAATTCTGTGACTGTCCCCAGCAGAGGACAGATGAGAGATGGCGGTGTGGATGATAGAGAGGCAGAGGAAATGACAGAGATGGAGGCTCCAGGCTTCCTTATGGCCAATAATGTCAATGGATCACAGCTGGGCAGATATGACTGAGTATGCATATGTGTGACAGTTGAATGGAATAGATGTTCAACAAGGAGTGAACTGATGTGAAACCGACCCACTCTTTGTTAGCTTCACTGGATGTTTAAAACACTCTGTAGTCTAAAATACGGTCACAATAGGTCTCAACTACAACTGGAAGATAATCACAAATAGAGAGAAAATGGTGTGATGGGCCACAACAGAACAAACAAAAGCAATGTGTGTCCCAATAATCAATGAAGTCATAGAAACAAATTCCAAAAATAAGTCCTCATTAGTCTGAATAGAATTTGGACCTGGACAAATTCAGACCTCTTAATCCCTAACACCATCACTGTAGGTGGGATCAAGAATGGAGACAAATTTCTGCCACGTCCAGTTAAAAGGCAACAAATGTTCAAATAACAACTCTTGATGCAAAGATTTCTTTGCAGCATGAAAAACATTACATCAATGCCCCATATCATGGTCTAACTCAGCACTTCTGTGTCAACTAAAAAAGACCTCAATAGGACAGATATGTCAGCCACTAGTTATTGATATGCCAAAGTCACACCACCTCCCAAGGAATCCAAATGGAAAATAGATTATACTATACTGAAGAATGGTGCAAACAGTTGTATCTCTTGCTGAATAGTTTGGATTCTTGTGATGTGTACATCTTAACATTAGCATAATACATTTCTGAACCTTGATATGCTGTAAAAGGAGACCCAGGGTGCAGCATCAGAGATGAAGTGGAGAAGGCAGCTAGTGAAAACATGAAGCATGGGAAAAAACAAGCGGTGTAATGGAGCTGATGGAGAAGGTGAAGGCAGAAAAGATGTTTTTTTTCTATCACCTGAGTGAAAAAAAGAGGCTCGGACTGCATTAATGGAGGCAGTGAATGCATCCCCTGAGATGTGCAATGTGGCTGGAAAAAAAGTGGTTTGATATAACAGTTTGTGTCATAAGGACAAAACAGAGAGGGAGAAAAAAGAAGAAGAACAGGCGGAGGACAAGAAAAGCTGATTTATCAGCCAAAGATGAGAAGACTGCGGCAATTACTGGAGAAAAAGGCCAATTATAGGGAATCCCTCCCAGGAATGAGGGTGACAGTGATGCCATTTCCATCCAGGATCTTTCATCGACCAGTAATTCTCATTTTCCAAAAATCCCTGTCTCCGTCTCAGGCTATTTTAGACTACAGAGAATTTTAAACAGCAAGTGAAGCTATTTAGAAGTGACTAACCTTTCATTGTCTTTGTAGATGAGGATACCCGGACAGCATGTATACAACTGAACCTCCATGCTTTTCTGCTAATGACACAAATGGGCCTATAGCACCAATCATTCAAAAACTATCATGCAGGGAGTATCAGATTCATCATTTTTGTTTGTTTACCCTGATGTACCATAAATCAAAATGTCGTGTGATTAAAAGGCCAAGTGGGAGTCAGCCACAATTAAAAAGTAGAGATTAAAAACATTATGATAACCACAGAAGAATCCAACATAAAAATCACGTACAGTAGAACCTACTGTATGCTATAAACTATAAAAATAGATTGTAAGCAAAACAAATGAATCCAAATGCCACTTGTGGGAAAAGAAACTGTTACATGAAGGAAACAGGTAAACTCTTGCTCTCTAGATACACTTTGGGGAAGACAGACACTGACAGAGATGGGTAACGGCTCCAAACTGACTTTAACTCTAAAACATTCCTGTACACAATAAAAACCTAATCACCACAACTACCAAAACCTTTTCACAGACTCCCCCATTCCTGTTTTTAGTTTCAGTGCCTCTGGTATTTGCTGCCTTGTCCCTGACTCCAACGACATCCAAAGGCTCCGCATTCTACAACATCCCCAGCTTTGCCAATGACAGATCCCAGCGCTTGCTGGGTAAAGTCTTAGTTTGTCACCCAGGTTTTGGTCTCCTGACATTTTGTAAATCCTGTCTGAAATGCCTCACAGACAAACTGCAGGCACTGAATCTGACTGCTGGAGATGCATCACAATAAGGGAGGAAAGCAGGAAATGTACAAAGATGAAAGGATTGGAGGAACACTGCCAGACTTCCGACTCAAAAAAAAATTTCTAAAAAGGTATATTTCAACAAAAGCTGATATTGACATGTCAAAGCCTTGAACAACAAGAGAGACAGAATCTCTTTCTTATCTGTACTCCACACAGGCATGCAGACCCTTGGAGGAGCTGATGGCAGAGCTATAGGGACAAGTTCACTCTGTGTGTGTGTGTGTGTGTGTGTGTGTGTGTGTGTGTGTGTGTGTGTGTGTGTGTGTGTGTGTGTGTGTGTGTGTGTGTGTGTGTGTGTGTGTGTGTGTGTGTGTGTGTGTGTGTGTGTGTGAGCCATAGACTGTAAATAAGGATGGCTGACGCCTCTCCTCTACCTCCCACTGTACAAAAGTGACGTCAAAGTATACTAGATAGGAGTGCAGCCATGCAATTTTTCAAATACAGTTTGCGCAGTAGTGATCAGGCGGTATTGAAGTCCCGCCCATACACACGGCCGCCAAATTACAAGTGAATCACAGCTCTCAATCATGATGATTCCCCCCAATTTTAAAGCATCACATAACTAATTAAAGCTTATCAGAAAAATTAACACTTGAACAAACATCAGCATGATAAGCACTAGAAAATATACAGGGATTTTTACCATCCGAATCACTAGCCTTACAAGTGTTCAATTCGTTAATTACATTAGCATTTAGTTTCTTTAACTTATCTATCCTTTATCATAGCAAACGTTGCATGACAAATAACATTTGATTTAAATTATGAATGGCAGAAGGGAAGGAAAGAAGCCTGTATACCTCATTACAGTAAAATATCGCATCAGCCAATATCAGCTGACCTAGACAAATTAAGCTTAAGCTAACGTAAGAAAAACAACATGTCAGAATCCCACATGCCACCAAAGCGACCGACCGAGGAAAATGTTTATGTGTTGCCTAACAAAAATCCAGTTCCAGTCCGGAACTATTTGTGTTGATGGAGTAAAATAAATGATTAAAAAAACAAACTTATCATAATCTGTTGTTCCTTATAACTGTTGACCAATAAATGGCGCTTTGAAGAACTGTTGTATAAAAGCCCCCCTCGTGTGAGTTTGCTTTTATACAACATTTCTAATAAAAAAATTACAGAGAACATCTTTAGAAAAAATCTGACGTGTATTTTAATTTTTTTAGTTTGGCCCACATCCCACTCGCTAACATGGGGAGCAGGATTTATAACCTATACTGCAGCCAGCCACCGTGGGCAATCGAAATGTTTTGGCTTTACTTTAGGGGAGCTGTCAAGCTGTCTGTCTTTAAACATAGTCTATGGTTTGCGTGTGTGTTGGCATGTGTGGAGGGAAACGTGTGAGGAAAGTAAAAATTAGCTCTGGATGGTACAAGACGAGTCCAGTAAAAATTGCATCACTATAAACCACACCACATCCAGACCTAACACCTCCTCGAGGCTCTCATCTCTCCCTACGGTCACCTTGGCAGAAGCTCTCGTGGCCCTTGTATTCCCTGGATCACACTCTCACTCTCTCTTTCTCTTTCTCACACACACACACCAACAGTATATAGCTGTGTATTATGGGTGTGCCACTCCAGTGTGTAAAGCTGTTAAACAGCAGATGCTCCGCTAGATGTTTGGTCCCCTTGGAGCTAAAATATTGATCAGTTCTCGGGCAAGACAGCGGAGTCGTCGCCCCCACCCTCCCCATGTATAATTGAAGTGTATATCTCGTAGTGTGGCATGCCAGTTGGGAGAAGGACTTGAGCCCTGAGGTAAGCTGAAGGCCTGACTATGCTGCTGTAGCAGCTCTTTTGTCCATCAATCATATGGCTTTTCACATAGGCTCGCTACATTTACTGTAGGAAGTGCCATGTGTTGTAAAACGAGAATGAAAGGCAGAACATTACAAGACTCAATACGGGTTCATGTTTTACTGTTGGCCATTTATCTGAGCTCTAAGCAGTTCATAGGAGGACTCCTTGGGGCCATTTGGCACAATTCCATATGTCAAAGGACGGTTGTTTTATATGGTATTTTCCTTATTGTCAACAAAACTCGTTTTAAAAGTTTTGAACAACAAAAGAGCTATGGTTTAGATATGCAGACATGCCCACTTTATGCTAATCAAAAGCAGTTTAGGGCAAAAAACACGCACTTTCTCACGTACAAATGTGTTATTTTGGCCTATTCTAAATTGGAGTATTTGAATATTTCTGCATACCAGGGTCCCTAAACAGTTGCATAAATTGGACTCAAAAGCCGAGACTTTTGTGGATTCACTGAGCCCAATTTTATTCATGTTTGATGACGTTAGTCCCCATAGTAGCCATTGCATTGTAGTTCGACCATTTTTTTAAACAAGAGCTCACTGTATAGAATGAGCTCTTGTGAACTCTAGGATAATCATAGCCTCATGAAACTTTACAACCGCAAACTAGAGAACTCAGGTATTCAGAGGATGGATGGCTTTCTGAGGTATATTGACAATAACTGGGTTTCTGAACAGTTTCCAGAACATGGGTGCTTGTCAGCCGATCACCAAAAATGATTTATTTATTCTCTAGTGGTAAAAAATGGTTCAATTTAGCACCAAAAATGTCTAACAAAAATGGTATCAACCCAAAAATTGCTGAAAAAACATATTAGGCATAATATAGCATTAGAATGGCTACCACCACCCCTCTAAAAAAAATAGATTAAGGCAGTTATGTAAAACTATAGCAACAGGTTAAAGAACCAAGGCTAAAAAGTATACTCCATGCATTTAACATAAAGGTGATAATTGTGCTATTAGAGGACACACCACCCACACAGTATACAGTAGACAGCAATATATAAACACACCACATATTGTGCATAGTTTACATCTCTAGTCAGTGGCTCTACTCTCTCTTTTACAGCAGGATACCTGAGTGAGATAAGGACTGATGAATATGAAAGACGATAAGCACTACCAGTATCGATATCCGGATGAATTCCCAACAATACCTATCACTAGATGTCAAAAATGTATAAATCCTGACAAAGCAGCTAAAGCAGCTAAAGGAAATGTTGCAGGTTGAACTAATGGGCCCTTCCATCACAGATGTTTACTTGTATTCAGCCTATGACACCTTCAAACTTACCATGGAGGAACATAATTTGTTCTCTAATCATTAATTCTCTTCTTATGGTGTTAAAAGAAGAGTTGACATGAAAGACAATCTCACATTTCCTCTTCACACTGGAGAAAAGGGCAGAGAAAGGTGAATGGTCATGCTTGAGTAGATGTGAATCACAGATGCAATCATACGTGATATACACTGTGAATATAGCACACAACAACAAATATACCAGAGTCAAACGAGCCATTTTTCTTCAGCAGAGTCAGCCTTTGTGGAGGATGTGTCTCCTTTTAGAAAGCAGAAGGGTTGAGGCTTTAACTGCAGTCTCGTTACAGCATTGATATATTAAATTTGGCACCATATTGTACGCTTTAAGGAAGAACTTTATATGATGAATGTGACTACTACCACAAGTAGTAAGAATTTAAACCATGTGGTGTTCTTCACTTTGAAACCAATTTGCTCTTTAAAATACAACTACTCAAGAAACAATAGCGGAGGAATGTGTTTTCGGTTAAGAGAAGGGACAAAGGAAAAAAAGGGTAGAGAAATAAAATATGTATGCATATATTTGTGTGTGTTACTCCCAGTTTATTGTGTGCAGTGCTTCCTACGTCATGCCTAACAGCATTAGGAGACCAGTAAACACAGAGGTTGCACGGACAGGAACAAAACTTGGCCTTTTCTCCAAAGCCCAGCTGTCGGCCCGATAACGTTGCACACATGAGAAGAAACCACTGGCTCCCTGTGAAGGCAGGGAGTTCAAATGGAGTGATCACAGTGAGAGACAATGCAGAAAGATGCATTTTTCACTCTATATCCTCCTCCAGTCTCAACTCCTCTGTCTGTAGCACAACATTGCCCTCTACTGACCACAGCTTTCACTGCCTTAGAGCAAGTATAGAAAGGAGAGCTACATTGTAGAGAATATTCTAATAGTTATCAAACAATATGAGTCATGATGTAAGAAAACCAGCAACTGATGAAAGGAATTATGGACATAGTATAAACTCTTGATTCATTATGAAATACTTTTTTTACCGTCCAGAATTTGATATCTGCTGTGGCTATACCATTGCTGTACTAGCATGTTTTTATAAATAACCAAGGCACTTCAACAAAAACCTTTATTTTGTGAAAAAAGCTGTGAGCAAAATTAGAGAACTTTTCAGATACCTCCCAGTTATTGGTGGACACAACCTATTTATCTGGCAGCTCTCCTAGTTATTTTGAAAGATGGCAGGCAGCTCTAAGGTGACCAGATGGAGGCCAAAGGGATGACCCTCTCAGCCATTGCAAGAGAGGTTGGGAGTTCCAAGTCTGTAATTTCAAAAATTTTGAAACTTTACAAGGACACAGATTAGTCCCTCAAAAATGCTGGTCCTCCACGTAAAACAAGTGCATGAGAAGAATGGAGGAGAGGATTATGCAGAGACTCAATGGTGATTTAGTTCAACTCTCCAACTGAAGTTGCTCACCAGTTCAGTGCTTAAAAGGGCAGGGATCTGTCTCGGCATACAGTGTGTTTCCGTTTAAGACTTTTTGAACTGAAAGCCCCCTCTGCGGAGACTAAACCTCTCATCAGCAGAAAGAATAAAAAAAAAGGCTAGACATGCCTTTGCTGAGGAGAACTGGTCCAGAGTGCACTTCAGTGATGAGAGTAAGTTCAATACACTTGGGTCTGATGGGAAACATTATGTTCGGCGTAGGACTAGGGAAAGACTGAACCCAAAGTGTGTAAAGAAGTCATGGTTTGAGGGATGTTTTCTGCAGCAGGAGTTGGGCCTCTTGTACAGCTACATGGCAGGGTGAATGCAGATGTTTATGTGAACCTTATTTGGCAACATGCAACACCTTCACCGCAATTGTCTCCCAATCAGCCTGCAATTTTCATGCAAGACAATTCCCCCTGTCACACTGCAAAAGAGGTTAAGCAGTTCCTTGAAGCTAAGAATATTGAAAAAATGAAATGGCCAGCTCTCGAAAATCCTTTGTTTTTTTTCACAAGTGTCTTGGTAATTTACAAAACATGCTAGTGCAGCAGTGGTATAGTCACAACTAGTATTCTATCAAATTCTGAACAATATAAAATAACCATATTTTAGAATAAATCAAATATTAATAATTTGTTCTCTAATTTTGTTCTCCAGCAGAAGAACCCCACCTATGTATGTATGTATGTATGTATGTATGTATGTATGTATGTATATATATATATATATATATATATATATATATATATATATATATATATATATATATATATATATATATATATATATATATATATATATATACATATATATATAACGAAATTAAACTACTCCTATAGGTCAAAACAACAGCCTTCTGATCCAGAATATCACCTATGCGAGGGGGTGCATTTCACGGCAGGGGTGCTGAATATGGCACAACACCTGTCCAACAGTGCGCACACAAGCACACAGGTCTCAGTGGAGCGCTGCTTCGGGTTGACTGCCTCCGTTATTCTTTTCCATACAGCGTTTTTATGGGCCCCTTTTATTCCACTCTTAAGACGATCTGTGTGTCGGAAAAGTTTATTTTCTTACAAATGTTTCGTCTCTCCGTGTCTGACCTCAGTGGGCGAGGCCTCTGAAACAGGAACTTCATCCGCTCATTCGTACGCTGAGATTGGTCAGATACGAATGTTTCATAAATCACACGTGGGTCCTGTCATACGACCAATTCTGCGCTCAGATCTGCGCCCGTTTTCACGCAAGATTGATAAATGAGGGCCATTGTGTTTTGTTCTACTGGATTAGTTAAGTGGTTGATCTTTTGTTTACCTTTTGTTTCAGCTATAGTGTTAAAGATTCCTTTTTCAGTTTTATTTGTTTATTGCTTTAGCAGCACCCGTAGGCCCTGTTGTAGTATTGTACGTTTTCCTTTTCTACTTTGAAACTTTATTGTTAATAAATACCTTACATTACCAAGACCAGCTGGTTTTATGTTGCTTCCCTTTCCCCTCACGAGCTGGGTTGTAACAGTTCCTCAAAGTGCCAAGTGTATATATTTATATATATATATATATATATATATATATATATACAAAAAAGGAACAATTGTCCAAAGGCTGTATATGCTTTATAGAGATATTTTTAAAAAGCACATACACAAAAGCCTGTCATGACAAAATGACCTTGTTCTTGCTCAGTTTCAGAATCCTGTCAAAGAAAATGTACAATGACCTACATTTCCCTTTGTGTATCCAAGGAAACAGACCGAAATTCAAGCAAAGGCTGACATTGTCAGAGTGAATCTATCGGACCTTACCACATTCCATACATAAAAGCAGCTTTCACAAGATCTGAAAACCACTAAAACATTGACAAACAAATCAAACTGTCTCCAAATGTGCACTCTACTTTCAAAATAAAAGCTTTATAAGTCAGACTTGACAACTGGTTGAGCGGCACAAAAAGCAACAGACGTCGTCATTGTCAAGACATCTTGCTTCTGCAGAGGAAGAAAGAAAATCACAGACAAAGCGAGAAAATAGATTTAGTAAGAGCTCCTTTTTTCTATCTTTAATCACAGAGCATCTTTGCTTTTCACCCGATATTAAAACCAATCCATCATGGCTGAAAAGGGGGAGGTGGGGGCCTTGCAATTTTCCCTGCGCTCCTGTAAGTTAGGAGAGGGTCCCCCCTCTGACATTATTTGGATATGAAACAGCAATTTGCCACTCATAAACACCAGCATGAATGTGAGAGCATCAGGCCAAATCCAATAAAAAGGCTGGTGCAGCTCTTGTGGCACGACACAGAGAAGGCCAGCTTCACTTCATCATCCTGATAGGATATGATGTGGTATATATTATTACCCTGGACGGATAATGGGATTTGGATGTTTATTGGGATAGCAAGTGGGTTTTTATACAGGCTATGACTATTATGGTGGATCAAAGTAAAGCCATACACTGTGCGCGATGGTTCGATCAAAAGAACATCAAGCAGAGGAAAACAGATGGTGACAAAACTGAGAATCCCAATGTGCCACAGCTGTGACTCATTGGTGTCTCTGTAAAAAGACTTATGCAACACTGCATTTATCAGCCAGCTATAGCACACACTATTCTTTCCATTAAAAAAAAGAGTTTCTCAAAACATCTTGCACAACAGCTCACACTATCAGCAGATCAGGCGTCTTCCACATTGGAGGCTACAGAAGAGTTCAGCAGTGCTCCGATGCGATCATAAAACAATGGGTGATGAGCCTCCAACCAGGATATGCAGAGGCCTTCAGATGTTTGATTGAGAGAGAACACAGACATCCTGCTGTTCTCCAGATATCTGCTCAAAAATAACATAATGACTTGGAAGAGATGCTATAAAATTATGCTGGGCGACGACACAGGGGTACATTTTGTAGTTTACAACTGATGACCCTGTCACAAGAAACTCATATGGCAGGCGCTGTAGTTAGATTGCATCTGTCAACTAGAGGATCAAGGTTCAAGCGATGGGGTAGCAGGAATACCTCCTGAAGTGCTGAGTTGCTGCGTTGACCCTGTCTTCTTACGTTTGATTATCATAAAAAGGGGTAAGATGACGGAGGGGACAAATATAGGTACCATAGGTATTAGCAAAATGGCCACGTCTAATCTGATGGAATACAAATATAACAGAATCAATTAAACATAGCTTACATTAGGAATTTACAACATGATTTAGACTACATGCAAAATTCATAAGAGAAATTCCATGGCGTACTTGACCAGCAGTGTTGTGCTGTGCATCTTAAAGCATTGCAAGAACACACCTTGCACATACTAGTGTGCCCTAGGTTTGGCAAGTTAAATCTCATCGGCTCAAATCGGACTACAAGAACTTTGGTTTGCACAGTGATGCCTAAAGGGTTGTTGTACAGGAAACTAGCAGCCAAAGCAGCATTGCCGTCTTCCGTAGATTATATTATAGCTTCCGTAGCGACATTCTCTTAAGCATTTTCAAGAAGTTATTGGAAATTTCATCATCAAAGCCGATCTTTCACAAAGTACATCACACAGTTTGACATGAAAAATGTGGCTTTGTTCCGTTTGTGTAATGATGATTACAGAGGAGAACCAACTCTGAGAACAATGATTGGTAAAAGTAAAATTAAGTGAAGCAAAGTGAGCCAATAGACTTCTGTGCAAACTTGAACCCCACACTGCAGGCCAACATCTTTCATGTTTCTTTTTCAGAGGACCTCAGACACAGCAAAAAAGTGCATGTAATTGCACCAAATCTACCTCCAACCCATAGAGGACAGACGTGCTAAAGGTTGGAGTTTCCTGTTTATAATGCAGCAAACCAACACTTTTTCAGTAAAACAATTTGCATACAAACACTAACATGGAGCTCTCTCTCCTCCATCATAGACATCTTCAACCCATGCTGCATCCGCAAAGCAACCGGCATTGCGGAGGATCCCACCAACCCATCACAAACTTTTCTCCCCCCTACGATCTGGCAGAAGGTACCAAAGCATACGGCCCCTCACATCCAGACTACGAAACAGCTTCTTACCCCAGGCCATCAGACTTCTAAACGCTCAGGGACTGATCTTAATATACAACACCCATTGCACTGTGTACTGTGTATATGGCTGTGATGACAATAAACCCTCTTGAATCTTCAGCTTCAAATGATGACACCGGGAAATAAAACTAAAATGATCACATCACAGGAGGAGCTGGGCTTCAGACTGAGTTTTGTCTTTTAAAATGAAAAATTATCCAAAGCGACTTCCAAAGGGGGAATTCAACCATGAGGGTACAAACCCAGAACAGCAACAATCAAGTAAGTGCATTAGCTTCAAATAAGCCAAACTACAGAGTGCAACATATAAGTGCAGGATGTAAGTGCAGGACACCTGTGGCGGAAGATGTGTAGACTTTCTGCTGTCCGGATGTTGATGGGGAGCTTGTTAGACCATTTGGGAGCCACGACTGCAAACAGTCATGACTAAGTTGACTTAAGCCCTATTTGGACAGGATTAGTTTAATGTGGGGACATAGGGGTAAAAACAAGTTCACAGGTATTTTGAAGTACACAGAACCGTGAATATGAATTGCTAAGCCTCTATCCTGAGTGACGGCTCGCCAAGTAGCCCTGCCCTAAAGCATACCCTGCTTTATGGTCCATTTACTGTACATGGTACCATAATTTACCAAATGAACATCATACGGTATTGAAGAAGATTTAAAATTAGACATTAAGACCATAAACTCATCAGGAAAATGTTCACCAAGGTAATATATCAAGTGAGCAGTAAGGTTGTTTTCTCATTGACTTCTAAACAATCTAACTTCTCTTTAGAGTCAGTGCCTGATTGACATTAGGAAGAATGTAGGTTTAAGGCGCTTCAGTATCAGCTTCACTTTTCAGCTCAGAAATTATGTCCATTTACCGTATTTCTACACTACCAGAATAGAAACTTTAGCGTCACACTCATACTCGCCACACTCAGCATATCTGATCAATATTTCTTTATTTTTCTCATCACACATATCACATCCTGTTTTTATCTGAGTTCAGTGGAATAGGATGGAAATGTAATATGACAGTACCTTAAAAAAAGGATCTACTCTCCAGTACTGTATTAGTAGTGTTGCACTTGTGAGGGTTAAGTCTGATGAATTCTCATAATTCTAGCACATTGATCTGCTTAACTTCAACCTTCACCAAATCACTGAAAACACTCATGTGTCTGTGCAATTTCTTTAGGGGTCAAATCTGTTTATTTACAGTTAGCTTTTTGCTGTGAGTGATGGGGTCATACATAAACCCACAGCTTTCTTCTAAAGTTTTGGGGCAGCGTAGTGGCATTTAGTAGTTAAGACATGTATCACATAAATCAGCAATTCATATAAAACCATCTTACTTTATTTTATATATCTTTAAAGAATTTCGACCAATAAAAATACTGAGCAACGTGTCTTACAGTTGAATAATCAACTTTCATTGTGTAAGAGGTTACGCTGTTTTCCTCAGACCTAGTTTGGTATAATGTGCTGCAATTTGTTTTTTACTGATGGCCCAGCTTAGACACAGATATCTGTTCAAAAGGTCAGCATTGGGGCCTTCACATAATCCTTGAGCGACCCCTTGTGGACAAATAACATAGCCAGATTCTGTTGTTTCTGCACCACCATGTAGTTAAGTAGCAATTAAGGCCTTGGTCAATTAAGGAAGGACATCAAGAACCGCTGTATCATGTTTTTCAGCAGTTTTCCAGAATACCTTTCGCAGTGATATATATTTTTCCATCCGGGATGGTTTGTGTCTTGAGACTAAAAGATCCTGTGCATCCACAAGACTTTAAAGTTTTAACAAATAATTCTGCTGAGAGATTGAGAATATTAATGTTGTTATTTCCTGCCTTTTAAAATCCATGACTTTGGTGAAGTTAATGTGCTCTGTGTAATATTCTAATTCATCTCATTCAATATACTGAATGTGTCGGTGAATAATCACTTGGTGCAGTAACCTTTCTTTCATATTCAGTAAGCTCTGCTTAATATGTTACTGTTGGAGATATTGTACATTAGTCAAATGCATATACACACACACACACAAAAGGTCCTGATGAAGTTGTTGAGTATTAAATGTCAAAATTAGGGCTGGGACTTTAACACGTTAATTACGATTATTTGATTAATTAATTACAGGAAAAATAACACGATAAAAAAAATAACGCAATTAACCAAAATGTATTTTTGGACATAGCAAAACGATGAGTTCCCGCACGGCCCTTAATACTGACGCATAGGACACAACACGAGAGAAATGAAACTGATGAGGGGCAGCGTTCAGTGGGCGGACATTTGAGTTCTAAAAAACGACCAAGTGGAAACATGGACAAGAGCACGGTTGTGTGCAAATTGTGCAAGAAAGAATTCACCTCCCACCGGAGCTCTTCAGCTGCAGCTAACGTTAGCACAGACAACGCTTGAGGGACTGTCATTAGTGGATGGATCATTTTTGTTTCTGTGTTTTTGAAAACATGGGAGAAAAGCACTCTATGTTTAACTGTTTATTTATGCCAAGGATATTATTTTAAATATATTTGCAATGTAAGTTTTCCACTTTTCTTGAATATACCGTACTAAGCACTGTTTTATTTTTTATAAACCGAAACAAATGTGTTTAAGACTTTAAAGTTCACAAAATGTTAGTGCTCACTGATAAAAATAAACACATTTTGTTGTCTAAACTCATTTTTGTGTCTATTCATTGATTAGGATATAAACCAAAATCCATTTAAATTGAAAAATGTGGCTTCTTGTGTCAAATATTGATATGCGGTTAATCGCGATTAATTAATTACAATAGAATAATTAATAATAATAATTATTATTATTTTATCATGTCCCACCACTAGTCAAAATAAATAATACCTATGCATGTTAACAGATACCTCTTAACCTGAAAAAGTAACTGAACACTCGATGATGCTATACAAAGCAATTTAAAAGGTAGCTGATACAATTTGTGTGGTATTGATACTTTTCCTATGCCAAACCCCTCTGTAATAACTCTTCCTAAACTGACAGGTGAAAATAGGCTCAAGATGGGAAGTGTTTTGGATGCAACTGGAATCACTTATTTGCATTCAGGGCAGTTTGGAACTCGCTGAGTTCAGGCTGACAACAAGCGCAGCAGAACACAGTCCAATCTTCAGCGCTAATTGAAAGCCTTGAGTGGTGGAGCTTTTCAGTCGGTTTTAATTAAATAATGGCTGTGCTAAATTAATTATATTGATGCATGAATGGGCGTTGATTTCACTATAATCACCAATGCACTGTCTACCAAAAGAACATAAAATTAGTTTCAAACTGTGACATCTGCAGCTGTCTGAACTTATTTAGTTATAGTAAAGCTCCTTTATTTCAATGTCAGAGTAAAGCTACCTCATTTCACTGTTATACTGTTAAAGTAAAGCTATCTTATATCAATGTTATAGTAAAGCTCTCTTATATCAATGTTATAGTAACGCTACCGTATTTCAATGTGATAGTAGAGCTACCTGGTTGAAGGAGATCTTGTTATTTTTCATCCTCTGGGGGGGGCTCTTCCATGTTCTCCCAAAGAAGTGCTGGTAGTTTTTATCAAACAGGGTCACTCTCAGCTGGTAGGTGACATCTTGTCCCCCCTCTGACATCTCCTGATAGTAAAAAGGGAAAAAGTCACAAGTAGTCCTAAAAGGTTTAGACATTTAATGTTGTTCAACCTGTTGGCAAACTTTGAAAATGATGTAGACCTTTCCAATGGATTTCCATTTTAAGTCTACAGCCTGGGTCCTTGTTAACTTCCTGATAGTCGATGCCATTCACATACACTTCAACTAGACAAATTTATAATGCTTACGTTATGTCCCATATTTCCAGTTGCAGTGCAAGGAGTGTACTTTGTATACATTGTATTTATTCCTTCCTTGCAGTGTGTGAACGCATGTCATTAGAAAAAGTCTATTCAAGATGCAATGACACATTTAGTATGCATATAATAGGCCTACACAAATTTACGTGCAAAATCTAAGGTACCGGTATATTAAAGTGATTCTTATTTCTATGAGACAGTAAATAACTGCAGGGGTATTTGGTGGATTATCACTAAACCTTTTTAGAGTTGTAAAGGTAAACATTCTAAATGTGTCCAAGTTTAATAGAAACAAAAGGAAATAAACTAGGACTCTTTTGGGATGTTTATGTTTACATCTTTGAAAGGGGCCATAAGACCATTGCATGTTAACGCTGTATGCTAGTGGTAAACGTAACTGATCGGCTGATATAATGTAAGGTCACCTTTAATTACTCTATCCTCAAAGCAATTTCAGTCAAAAACAACTGGACTGGTTGTTTGTCTAGGAAGACGTTTCACCTCTCATCCAAGAGGCTTCATCAGTTCATGTACGCATCTGACCAGGCTGGGACTGGTCCAACTAACTGGTGTGGAGATCCAGGTATTGAACCTCTCACAAGGCCGATGATGTCACTGACACCCTTTGTGCTCCAAGTGCCCACGCCCGTCGTTAGAGTGACAGTCGTTGGTGGGCAGTTGGTTTCGACTTCGTTAGTGCTCTATTGAGTCTGAACGACAGTCGTTGGGGTCACCCGGGCCATGTGTGAACAGTTGTCCTTTGAGGTTAGATTGTTGAATCTCCTGGGAAGGGATGAAAGGGCGGCATTGTAAATTGGAGATAAGTGGTGTCTCAGACCCCCTCCTCTGTTTAGCGATGGTTTCTCCACTTTTACATAGATGGCTTCTTTTACTCCTCTTTCAAACCATCTGTCCTCTCTGTCCAAGATTTGGACATTGCTGTCATCAAAGGAGTGGGCTTTCTCCTTGAGGTGTAAGTGGACAGCCGAGTCCAGGCCTGAGGAGTTAGCTCTCCTAACTTCCTTCCTTCTTTATGCATAAACGCATGGCCCAACACAGGAGAGCTAACTCCTCAGGCCTGGACTCGGCTGTCCACTTACACCTCAAGGAGAAAGCCCACTCCTTTGATGACAGCAATGTCCAAATCTTGGACAGAGAGGACAGATGGTTTGAAAGAGGAGTAAAAGAAGCCATCTATGTAAAAGTGGAGAAACCATCGCTAAACAGAGGAGGGGGTCTGAGACACCACTTATCTCCAATTTACAATGCCGCCCTTTCATCCCTTCCCAGGAGATTCAACAATCTAACCTCAAAGGACAACTGTTCACACATGGCCCGGGTGACCCCAACGACTGTCGTTCAGACTCAATAGAGCACTAACGAAGTCGAAACCAACTGCCCACCAACGACTGTCACTCTAACGACGGGCGTGGGCACTTGGAGCACAAAGGGTGTCAGTGACATCATCGGCCTTGTGAGAGGTTCAATACCTGGATCTCCACACCAGTTAGTTGGACCAGTCCCAGCCTGGTCAGATGCGTACATGAACTGATGAAGCCTCTTGGATGAGAGGTGAAACGTCTTCCTAGACAAACAACCAGTCCAGTTGTTTTTGACTGAAATTGCTTTGAGGATAACGATGACCTGGACGAATGAGAACATTCACAGGCTTTAATTACTCAACTTTCTGGACGTTAAAGTATCTCTTTTGCTAAATGACAGCCGAAAGTGGGCAGACTCTACTCCAACAACATAGAATTTAGATGTGTTTAGTTACCACCACATTCTCTCTAAAATTGATGAAGTCTATACCGAGCATTCAGCGTTACTATGATCCCTCACCTGCGGGAGGTGAGGTGCAGAGAGCCGGCTGAGGCTGAGCTGGAGGCCGTGGGACCGGCTGAAGTGTCTCTCTATAGCCAGGCGGGTCGTTTGTCTGGGCGGAGGGACCTCCCGGCTTTTGTCAAACACTGCTCTCCAGCCGTCCGTCATGGTGGACGTGTCTTCTGTTCTCACCATATTCTGTAGTTAACAGGAACAAGAGAGAAATGTTGGTTATCTTTCTAGTCGTTCACATTTTCAAACCCGCGGCCGCCATATTGAAATTGGATTCTACTACTCAGTGCACAGGGGTTAGCCGGTCAAGCAATTACTTATTTCGAGTATACACGCGTAAATAAATAATACAAATAATAAAGCATTAACATGAGAGAGAATTGCTTATCCAAAGAGTCGTTTTGACCCGAAACTAAACATCCTGGCACAATTTCACAGAATTCGTCCTTAATCCCTCAAACCTTTCATTTGGTACTTCCCACCGCGCTGCATCAGTTGCTATGGTGATGTTCACTTTGCCCATGATTTTGTCTACAGGGAAACAACAACAGTTATTTTTCCACTACCATGCGCACTACACAAAGTATAATAGCATGCCATACGCAAGGATTTAATTATATTTAAGATGTATTATCAATATTATTATAAGTAGCAGTAGTAGTAGCCGTAGAAGTAGAAGGTTTCCTCAACTAGTTAACTACTGAGGTCCAAAATGTTTACTAGGTAATTAGTGAATACTCACTAGTCACACTAGAACATCCCCTCACTTCCTAGTATTTAAAAGAGAATTTAACACATATACACAATACCTTGATAAAATGACAAGGAAGAAAGCAACAGTTTTAAAAAATATCTTACCTGTACTAGGCCCCTTATCTGAAGAAAAAAACGGTGACACAATCCTTGTTTATACAATTATCTGTAATATATTAATGTAATGTTGAATGGATTCACTTGTTTAACTGTACTGCATGCAGTGTACTGAATTTTGAATTATTGAATAACATTTTTTTAAGTTAATGAGGAGGTGGAAAGAAGCTTGCATTGAGGCTTTGTATTGTCTCTCCATTTCCAACTAAAAAATATAAACCAATCATGATTCTGGATTTTGTCATTATTATTATTATCCTGATACTTCAACCTTCTTCTTCTTCTTCTTCTTAACATGAAATGGTAGCTTCCGGTTGACCAGGCACAACATTAAAAGAATGCTTACACATGCGTTCATAATTAATTCATATTTGTATTCATAGGTCTCTAAATAATAATATGAGCCTGACTGACTGTGGCCAGACATGCCTACAAAATGTGCACTTCTCCTTTTTGAATGCAGGACTTTTTCCTATTCATTTTTTGTTGCTACTTTTACCAAAGGAGGAGCAAAGACAGTAGAAGAAGAGTGACAGTGGAGGGCAGCAGAGTGCAGTCTGTGGCAAAACAGCCCGAAGAAGAAGAAGAAGAAGAAGAAGAAGCAGAAAGCGGTCTGTCCAAACCTATGATCCAAACAGACAACAGTGCGATAACATGTTCGGACTCTTCAGGAAACACAAACCGGTGAAAATTAGGAGTTGTGATGAAAATAGAAAGTTTGGAGTTGCGGCAAAAAATGTGAAGGAGCTGCTTCAAAAAGGCTGCAAGTTATTACAGGTGAGCTCTGTGTTTATTGGTCTGTTTTAACAGCTGTGGTTACACTTCCGCTTTTCTCACAGTAAACCGAAAGAAAGTATAATGAGACAGTATATATACATACATATATAGAGAGAGAGAAAGAAAGAGAGAGATTTAAGAAGTATTTTAAAATAAATATATTATTTGTTTTACTGGGACCCAGTGAAGAGAAGTTAAAACAGAAGTGATATGCTCGTACCCTTTGGTTCTGGTTAATGCTCTGGCTGAAGCATTCTGAATAAGCTGGAGTTTAACACCTGCTTTGTCAGTCCAGCATAAAGTGCATTAGAGTAATCGAGTCTACTGGAATTTAAAGCCTTAATGTGACTGTGACAGGAGGCATTTAACTTTAGATGTTTCTAAGATGATGAAATGCCGTTTTGCAGATATGAGATACGTGTTTCTGGAAGTTAATGTCAGCATCTAAAATCACACCAAGGTTCTTGACATGAATGTAGACATCTTGTATATTATGTGTATTGTCATTTCCAGCTACCGTCTTCTGGTGCACATGTTTGTTTGTATGCTGATGGGACCAAAGTGACGGAGGAATTCTTCCAGACTCTGCCAGACAACACTGAACTAGTTCTTCTGAGCAGAGATCAGACGTGGAGCGGAGGTGGGTGAACTCAACTCCTGACCGCCAGATACACTGTAAGTTTAGAGGAGGGTAGTATCGTCGTCTGACCCCTTTGACCTCTGTGGGTTTTCATTCCAGTCGTGTGTGACATCAGTCGGTTGCTGAGCTCAGACCGGCATGCCGACGGCCTCATCGAAGCAGCCAAAGGACTCCTGTCTGATGAGGAGTCCCCTAAGAGGCGCAAAATCCTGACGGACCTGCTGATCAACCTGGAGGACCGATCTGAGCTGGAGAGCAGAAAGGAGGATGAGGAGTGGTTCAAAGGTGCAAAGTTTATGTGTAGGCACGGCAACCTATTGCTGCCACAATGACAAAATAAAACTCTTATAAGAAGAAAATGCTCGTTTTAAGGAGATCCCTTTGATGTTAATCACAATATGATGATAGGTAAAGTGACATATGTATCTCATTTATACATGCCAAGTTATTTTTTTCATAAGACTGAACAAATGGCAACAATGGAAATGTTTACATTGTGCAATATTAGATTTATTAAAAGGATAGGATGCTGTATATCAGAGTGTCCTGAAATGTGGTCTGACAAAAAAAAACCACCAGGATTTTCCATACTCATCTCATCTCATCTTCAACCGCTTATCCGTGGTCGGGCGCGGGGGCAGCAGCTCTAGCAGGGGACCCCAAACTTTCCTCTCCCGGGCCACATTAACCAGCTCTAACTGGGGGATCCCGAGGTGTTCCCAAGCCAGTGTGGAGATATAATCTCTCCACCTAGTCCTGGGTCTTCCCCGAGGCCTCCTCCCAGCTGGACGTGCCTGGAACACCTCCCTAGGGAGACGCCCAGAGGGCATCCGTACTTGATGCCCGAACCACCTCAACTGGCTCCTTTCAACGCAAAGGAGCAGCGGCTCTACTTCGCGTTCCTATCTCTAAGGGAGACTCTGTGAGCTGTTATACAGGCTGCAGCCTCTGGGGACCAATACCATGACTTAAAACTGGCCTATTCATGTGCACAGATAATACAATAAAAAAAGAACATCATTATGGAAATAAAAGGTGCCAGTTTATTTTTCAGAGTTGATGGTTGATGGTCTCTCCCAGCATACCTTTCTCACACTGGACAAAAAAAAAAAAAGTACAATATGAAAGCAGACATTGCATCTGATTGAGCAAAAAGCCAAACATTCCTTGAAACACTTGATGTGAATTTGAATTCATATGTAGTTTGTTGTTCCAGGTGTTGATAGTCGATTCAAGACCAAGTCTGCCTACATGAAGTCCAACTGTGAGAGCAGGATACGAGGCTACATGGCAGAGGTAAAAGCCCTCATTCTATTCATGCATCTGAAGGCGTCCGGCATATTATCTAAACGTGTTGTTCTGTCTCTGTTCTCAGGTGGGCGGTGCCACCAAAACCATACAGAGGGCTAAAGTCAGGGCAGAGTTTGAGAAAACATTGAAATTCCTGGCAGAAATGCTCAAGACAGCGAAGCACAACGGCTGCTACTTCGACAGGAGCGCGCAGGAAGCGGATCGCTTCTGTACTCAGGAAGGATGGTTTACCTGCCAGGTATAAAAGGAACAAAACCACACACTGAGCTCTGCTGCTTTTCTTTCATATTCTGGAGACACATGCTTCCGGTTACTTCTTCTCTGCTGCCTCCTCAGGGATCCTTTGAGCAGGAAGCATGTCAGTCTCTGCACTCCATCAACCCCTACAGCAGCCGAGAGAGCCGGATCATCTTCAGCACGTGGAATCTGGACCACAGGTTGGACAGTTTAGGCCAAGCAAATAAAACATTTCAAATTATCACAAATCAAATTATCGGACACCACTGCAAACGGAGTGAAACCAGACGTATCAAGAAAAGCTTTACTCAGAGGATCGAAGAATAGTAAAATCGCCAATAATCCCTGATCAGTGAGGCTTTGTAGACTGTGATCTGATGTAACAGCTTACAATGGATGATTGGTCTTGTGTCCAGGATTGAAAAGAAGAGGACGATCATTCCCGCGCTGGTGGAAGCTCTACAGAATCACAAGAGCGCGGATGTCAACCTGAACTACTTCTACCGCCTGCTATTCACCAGAGAGAACCTGAAGCTGGTGCACATCGTGTGCCACAAGAAAGGAGTTCACAACCTGCTGTGTGACACCAACAACATCTTTAAACAGACCGCAGACACAGAGCAGAGGGTCAAAGGGAGGAAGAGGCGCTTAGAGTGAATGTTTAAAAAGTAGCAGAAATGCTGTTTTCAGCATCTCAAATCTGGTTAAGATGAATAATATTTCATCTTTCACAATAAACTGAATCTCTTTGGGTTTTGGACATTTATAGACATCACCTTAGACATGTATTCACTATTTTTTGACATCCAAAATGTAGTTGCAGCTCAGATAGACAGTGTATCCTGCAGAGCTGTAAAACAGAATGGCCGATTCATTACACTGAAACCCAACCTTCAAAATCATGAAAAACATTTATTTTTTCCTTTGTGTAAAATGCATGGATGGATTACAATGTGGCATTCACTCAGTCAGAAGATTGCATAGGAGTGAACAGCACTAGTGCAATTACTGCTGACCTCAAAGTTTGACGACTACATTACATTTTTAAAGTTAGTTTGCTTTAATAATTAACTAACGTATTCTTTAATAATGCATTTATCATATAGAATTTTGCCATGTTTGCAAATGTGTACCAACATGAACCTCATCAGGGAAAATGATTAGCTGCTTTGATATGTATATACAGAATGTATGTTATGTTACAGATGTGTTGTATATTAAGCAGCTGCCAATAAAAGCCAACATGGGCACAGACGGATGTGTTCAGGAATATTAGACACTTGGTGAACAATGACATTCATCTTAAACACTGAATGAGTCATATTAAAAGCTCTCATTATGAACTGCTCTTTGGCACGCTGGCTCCACATTTATACAATGAAATCTATCCTCATGCTGCTCTTTATTTACATTTGTCAACTCTTTATGTGTAAGAAAGCTAATCTTTTAGAAGTTTTGTTGTTGTACTCGAGCAGTCTGGCTCTCGTCTCTCAGGGCTTATCTCAGATTGCACGCTATGTTATGTGGACTCATCTGTCAAAATAAAGTGCCGTGCTGACACACTCGCCAGGTTGAGACCCAACGAGACTGAACCATGGGGTCATGTGAGCATAAACTCCGCAATAAATAAAAAAACAGGCACTGCTGCATATGTCCCACAGGTGGACATATTAATCCCAGTGCTGTAACTAAAAAAATCAAATCAAATTAAATATTTAATCAAATCAAATTAAATAAGATGATACTTTTGTATCAGGCCAAGTGCTGCGTCTTGAAAACGCTTTGGGCTTTCTGTACGTTTGGACGGTCCTTCTCAAGTCCATTTCCAGGTTTACCATTGAGAACTTTCTTTTACAAAGTCATGAGTCCCCACGGTCTACTATGGCTGTTCCGGATACAATTTTTTTAACTCCGAATATTCAGTCGTTATCTTCATTAAATTGCCTTAAAACAGCAGTCTGCTACGGTTAAAGCACACAGACCTCTACACACACCAGAAGGCTCGGTTATAACGGGTCTCCGACAGAAGTGTCTCCGTGCCTCCGACATACACGGGCTGCAGTGGTTTAGTGGAATTAATAAATTAGTGGGAAATGAATGGTAATTTCCCCGAACACCGCGGTGACTTTCAGCCTGCATGCACGTCTTTTAAGCCAGAGAAGCTGATGTTGGTAGCGAAGTAACAAGTTAGCGACTGCCCTGCAGCTGCTCTCTATTATGAACGCAACAGAGCGGGAGAAGAGGAAAGTGACCATAAATTCCAGCAAAACACACTAAAGACTCTCACGTTAAGCTGAAATGCAAGCGTTGTGCTTTCGGTTTCTTTAAAAATAATTATTTTTAGGAAATGTGTAAATAAAAAAAAAAAGGAATATCCGAATACCAAAACTGAAAAGGGAACAACTGCCCAACGAACGAATTTTGGAATATTTGGGTCCAGCCCTACAGTAAACCTGAAAGAGCTCTGTGAGGCTGCAACTTGAGTTGTGAGTAATCTCTTCAATACGGTTTGAAGCAGATACACTAATACAACGTTAGCTTGGCATTGGGCCCCTTCATCACCCCAGGCTACTGTACATGTGAGACAGTGTTGCGATTTAAGGAAAGCGAGAGCAGATCTTTGATTTAACTGCGTCATCGTAAGTGCTGAAAGTCTTATGTCATTCGTCACTTTAAGTCCTCCACAGTTCCTCTTCTTCACTAAGTGTCCCCTCTCTCGTCTCGCTGCAGGCCGCCAAGGCCCGCCTCTTCGTCGCTGTCCTCTGGTGCATAGTAATGCCGTCTCCTGTCCTTCCTTTCTACGCGACCAGAAGTCGCTGACGAACTCTGAGGGTAGTCCTGCAGAATGAAAAAAAAAGATGTTTTTTGTTAATTTATTCAACATGGACACACTCCAAATACATCAGACTGCTGTGCTTCAGAGTGCACAGCAGTAATGGTTTACTGTGAAGTTTGTCTTCTACACTTTAATCAATATTCTTTGGACTAATACCAATATACTTAATCTAATACTATTAAGGATGCAAGACACATTGAGTTGTAGGGTTAATGAATATAATGTATGATTCAAATGTTCTATTGATTTTCTGCTTAGGAAGGGGACTATAACTTATGTTACATGAAAATAGACATTTTTAAATGCAAGATAAGTTTTGAATAGGTCATATAGCATGTTATAAATGCTGTATATAGTCTGCTTTGCTTTTTGCTGCCTGTAGGGGTCAGTGTGCAGGCTCAAGACACCGCCCAGGTAATATCAGAGCAGGTGTGTGTTTGTCAGGCAGAATACCAAATGTCAAGTGAAAGAGGCCGTGGTTGAAAAAAGTCTTCGAACAGCTTTATTGAGATCAGTCTTATAATGGTGTATTTGTTTCCTAGTATCATTTCTTTAATTAAGAAGACAGTTTTGTTTATTTTTGAAGTGTGAAATAAACTATCATTTCTTGAAGTCGCAAGTTTTGAGAAATCTTCTGTAAGCGAGTCGAGCTGACCCCAACTACTGTAACTACGGCTCAAACAAAGAACAGCCGAGACATTTAAGTCGAAAGACTTTTTTCAACCACTGCCTCTTGACATTTGGTTTTCTGCCTGACGAACACACAACTGCCCTTACATTACCTGGGGGTGTCCAGTCTTGCCCTTGTATTAGGACATAACTGGTTATTACATTGGCTCTGTTGTTGACAACAAGCAGTGTGTCATTGATGTAGGGAAAAGCGGAGCGACGATATGCACTCCTGGTCAGGGATGTTTGTTCATGTTGATTCTTTTATTGTATCCAATATTTAGTTTAGTTGACAGCAGATGAGAGTGCTCTTTTATCTGTTCAGTCGGAGTCTTAACTCATCAGCAGTGCAACAGAATCCAACCTGACTCCCAAACTGTCCCAACATGCCTCACCTGTACAACATCCAAGTTTCCAAAGAACTGCTCCACAGGAAGAATCTGATTGCTGTCGTCATCTGGGAAGAAGATTCTGCTACTTTCTTCACAATCCATGTCGTTGGACTCGCGTTTGTCCCAGACACCATTCACCCTGCAGCTGTCTGGGTCCAGCTGTCCCGTCCTCAATTCGTTTTCTTTCCCTCCCTGTCTGTCAAGCTGTGGTGAGGCTGAGCATCTCCTCCTGCCTGCAGACTTGTGGCATTCACAGCTGATGAGAGAGAGTCTCTCCAGAGGACTGTATGCTGTACTGTAATCACTGTCCACTGCACTGTCCAATGCACTGTCCACTGCACTGTCCACTGCTCTGCTCTCTGCTGCCGATTGCGTTTTGGGACTCTTTACACATCTCCTCCTTAAAGTAGAAACCTGAGAAGTTAAAAACCAGGGTCAGTGACGAACTAACAGTCAACAATATCAACATCCTGTAGTCTTATACCAATGTACTTCATTTGACAAGATAAACAAACAAGACATATGAATAGTGAACCTAACTAGCTATGGGACTAATGAAGGATTATCTTTTCTTAGTGTGTGTGTGTGTGTGTGTGTGTGTGTGTGTGTGTGTGTGTGTGTGTGTGTGTGTGTGTGTGTGTGTGTGTGTGTGTGTGTGTGTGTGTGTTTGTGTGTGTGTGTTTGTGTGTTTGTGTGTGTTTGTGTGTGTGTCAAGTGCAGTTCTCAGATGCAGTTGTGAACATCAACACATCAAACATGGTCTTTTTATAAGTTGTTTAGAAAGACATTATTTAACTTGAGACAAGTACACGGTTAGTAAAGAGCAGAACATAACTGTCTTTGCAAAGGCTGTCCTCTCGTACAGGTTAACAAGACAAACCTTTCTGGAACCACTCTTCCTCTTTCTGGGCCTCAAGCTGTGGAGTTGACCCGGCATCTGCAAAGCAGCATAATGAGGTTCGTTTCATCCCATGTTGAATTACTCAATAATAAAAAAACAGTTAATGAAAAGAGCTGGTTTTAGTCAGCAGGGAGACAATCAGCTCAAAGCACCAAGCTTAACTAGCTTCAGAAACCAAGTAAAAAAAAGCCCTGTAAAAAGAGACAGTTAACGTCCATTTATTGCTTTATATCCTGCTTTAAAAGAACATCAAGATGTTGGTTACTGCAAAAGCTGCATGCAGCAAACACATGAAGCGGACCTTTCTACACGCGCTTTGTCTACGTGTGCATTTGAAATGGATAATCGGTCATGTTGTTTGAGTTAAGCATATTAATAATGATGTGCGGTGTTAAATGAATGAACTTTATCGATCCACACGGAGGAAATTCACATATTACAGCAGCTCACGAAACATAAATAATGTAAAACAAAGCAAAGTTAGAACAGAACAAATATAAAGTTAGAATAGAAATTGTAGGCACTGTAAAGAATAGAAAATAACAATGTATATAAAAAAAAGAGATACATACACTATACAAACAACCGGTCATGTATACAGATCTGAGATGCAGTATTAGTAATACACACATGGTGTGTAACATTATACTGCACAGGTCCCAGTTTCTCAGATACACCATGCTGTAAAGTAATGCTCAGATATGACAGGAAATATGAAATATGAATCTGTTTAATTTTAAAAGCAGATGTGGGAAATACCTGCTGGTTTCAAAATGTTACATCTGATTTTCACCCTCAGTTGTTTATGAGAATATGTTAATATCCTGAAATGTGAGCAGCTCTGTTACAAAGATGTATGTCTGATATATATTTATATTATTCTTTCCAACACCGATTATGAAAATAGAAATTATAATTCTAAAAGTATTTTTACCATGACCTCCACACTTAATGCCTTTCACCAAACTGCATATTTAGTGATGGCAGACGACAGGGAGTCAGATTACACGATATTAGAAGGCGTCAGAAACATTACACCATTAACGCGTCATGCTCTTAAAACTGTTCAACCTGAACCTCCTCTAACTGTTCATACAACAAAACCATGAGGTTAAATGTAATATAACAGAAATATAACTGAGCCATTAACTTCCACGCGCACTGTTAGTAAATAAACCCTCACGACCAAAACAACTTACAGGTTAAAGAACAAGACACAAAGACACGGAGTTGGAAGTTATTGAAAACTATAAGACTTCAGCAAAGCAAACGCAAAAGTGTCCAAATATGTATCTTTCTTATAAGCTTCAGGCTAACAAGGCTAATGTTAGCAGTATCTTCTCGCGTTAGCCGCTAATAGCTTATGTTAGCTTAGCTTAGCTGATTTTAGCTACCGTTAAACACTCGCCGTTACCTTGTGAATCATTTGCCGACGTGATGTTTCTGTTTTTCCAGTGGCACCGACGTTAAGGCAGCGGCTATATCCTTCAAATCCTCCGGCTTTGGTTAGAGTTGGCAAACGGTAAAAAAAAAACTCCGCCTGAGGTGTGATGATATTAGGCGTCTCCTCCTGGAGGTCTGGAGCCGCCTCGCAGTGCTTCCTGCTGGAAAGGTTCAGACAGTCACCGTCACCAGTCACTGGGTGGCTCCATGTAGAATATAGGCTGTTTCACTGTAACATTTATACTATTATTATTATTTATTATTATTATTATTATTATTATTATTATTATTATTATTATTATTATTATTATTCAATTGTTATTATTACAAGCCATAATTTATATTATTATTCTATGGTGTGTGTGTGTGTGTGTGTGTGTGTGTGTGTGTGTGTGTGTGTGTGTGTGTGTGTGTGTGTGTGTGTGTGTGTCGTGACGGGTCGTGTGAGGTGACTGGGAGGAAAAACGTTATTCCATAAAACGTTCACAAGATGGCGGTGGAGTCTTTCCGATTCCACCCTTTCAGTAATGCAGTCACATTCACTGGAGTTCAAAAGTAGAGAACAAAGTATTAATACTTGATTTATTCTGAAATTCTGTTATTTTTTACTGTTCATAATTTGATAGAATATCAGCTGTGGCTATACCACTGCTGTACTAGAATGTCTTTTTTTAAATAACTAGGGCACTTGAACAAAAAACTTTATTTTGTGAAAAACCTTTAAAAACCTTTATTTTGTGAAAAAAAAAACTGAGCAAAATTAGAGAACCATTGTGTCCGAAGTGAAAATTTCAACAAGGTCTGTAGGATTCAAACCTGAATAGGAAGTGTAGAGGCCCTTGCTTTGAATGACTTCAGCACATCTGCACCCACAGGACATCACTAGTTTCTCACACTGCTCTGGTTTGATCTTGGTCCGTTCTTCTTCAGTCTCTTCCACAGTTCAGTAACTGTAGTGGGTTTCTTAGCCATTACTTTGTTGCAAGGGATTTTCCAGATATTCTCTATGGGGTTTGGATCTTGACACTTCCTCTTCCAAATTTAACAGACTTCTTTTTTCCCAACAAAATAAAGCTTTTTGTTGAAGTGCCTTGGTTAGTATGGTTAGTATAGTAGAAGAATAAGAAGAATTTCTTTATTTGTCCCGCAATGGGGAAATTCAATTTTCACTCTATTTTTTCATTTTACACACACACAGGACCGAAATACACACACATGCACAGACAGGACCTATATACATGCAACTAATGGAGAGATGTTAGAGCGAGGGGGCTGCCAGTGATTGGCGCCCCAGGTTCGGTGACATGCTCAACAGCACCTCGGCAGTGCCCGATGAACTGGCACGTCTCCAGCCACCAGCCCGCGCTCCATTCATGGTCCACACAGAGACTCGAATCAGCGACCCTCCGGTTCCCAGCCAAGTCACATATGGACGAGCTACTACCGCCCCGCAAAAAAAGCCTATGTCAGAAGTGGGATTCGAACCCACGCCTCCAGGGGAGACTGCGACCTGAACGCAGCGCCTTAGACCGCTCGGCCATCCTGACGTAGTGGCGCGGGAGAATGGCCCCGATAACTTATTGCAAACTTTGGCTCTTTTGTCTGCCAAAGAGCCCCCTGCCTGCAGCCCCAAGCAGTTGACTATCTTGCCTGCACCTCTGGCCACTCTATTTCCAACATTTACATCAGCAAACCGCCTACCCACAGGATGCCATACAGGCTGTCTGCCATCAGTGAGAATGTGCCTTTTCAAGTCGGTAACGACAACAAACTGCAGTCTGGTTAAGACCCAGGTGAGGATGATGAGCATGCAGATGAGCTTCCCTGAGACGGTTTCTGACAGTCCGTGCAGAAGTTATTTCATTATTCAAACCAATTGTTGCATCAGCTGTTCAGGTAGCAGGACTCAGACGATCTTGCAGGTAAAGATGTCTGCTGACACATGGTCTACAGTTTCGAGGCCGATGAGATGTACTGCCAAATTCTCTGAAACAACTTTGGAGACGGCTTATAGTAAACAAATAAACATTCAATTCACGGGCAACAGCTCTGGTGGCAGTATCCCAGCTGCAGCTCCCTCAAAACTTGCAACATCTCTGGAATTGTGATGTGTGATAGAAGTTCACATTTTAGAGTTGCCTTTCATTGTGACCACCCTAAGGCACAGACACTGTGCAATAATCATGTTGTCAAATCAGCATCTTGAAATGCCATAACTGTCAGGTGGATGTATTATCTCAGCAAAGGAGAAGTGCTCACTAACACAGATTTAAACGCTTTTGTGAACACAATTTGAGTGAAATGGGCATTTTGTGTTCATAGGAAAAGTAAAAAACAACAACAAAAAAACAAACACATCCTACCCGTTTGGTACTTCCTATAAAATAAATCCCTGTGTTTGACTGAGGATATTGGAAACAGAATGTTGTAGATTACCATTTTATATCATATTATTATAATATATATCACCATATTATAATAGTCCTACAGAGATTGAGCAAAAAACATTAAAAGAGCCTAGGCCTACTCAATAAATCATTTGTTTATCATTTAAAAGCATGTTGATACAGCTGTTACTTCTGTGAACCTATGTCTGTTTTGTTTATTTATCATTTGATGTATCATGTAGCTTGAGAAAAAAAACAATTAAAATAAATCTAAAACAAAATCAATAATTTTAAATGAATACATTCTGTGTAAAACACTACGTTCTGTGAGAAATTTGGGAAAGGCACATTATTATTATTATTAATGTCATCTGCCTGTGAATAAAACGACCGATTTTAGAGTCATTTAAAAAATGAAGGGTACAGTTTCACTTAGAATAGCTATCTTTAAACAGTACGATTATTATTATTATTATTATTAAAGGAATATTCATTTTGTTAATTACCACAGTTTTTTCAAGATACATAACAATGAAAGCGCATATTTTACAGGGTAATTATTCTATTTCTTACTGGACCAATTCTTCACACATAAGTGTACACTTCAAATTCTCCCACCCTTTAAACTTTTATTGAAAAATTAACTTTTTTAAATACGTTTTTCGAACTGTTCAGGGTCTGAAACCACATATTGATTATTCTTTTGCTCTGTACTGTTTGTGTTATTGTGTATTTTTGCATTTTATTATCAGTAGTACGTTTAACCTTCCATAGTAGCCTGCTATGTACTAAACACATAAGTTGTCAAGATAATTATTCATTCAGTTTATTGTGTGTGTGTGTGTGTGTGTGTGTGTGTGTGTGTGTGTGTGTGTGTGTGTGTGTGTGTGTGTGTGTGTGTGTGTGTGTGTGTGTGTGTGTGTGTGTGTGTGTGTGTGTGTGTGAGAGAGAGAGAGAGAGAGAGAGAGAGAGAGAGAGCAAGGGAGAGAGAGGGAGAGCGAGAGAGAGAGAGCAAGAGAGAGGGAGGGAGAGAGGGGGGGAGAGAGACAGAGAGAGAGGGAGAGAGGGGGGGAGAGAGAGAGAGCAAGAGAGAGAGAGGGAGAGAGAGGGGGGGAGAGAGAGAGAGCAAGAGAGAGAGAGAGCAAGAGAGAGAGAGAGGGAGAGAGAGATAGGGGTAGTTTGTCCTGCAGCAGGCCTCCAGTCAGTTTGAGACAGAAGCCTGAGGAGATGTTTTGCGTCCCGCATCATTGTCCCGCACCGGGAGGCGATGTGTGACTCCACTGAGCACCGTGATGGGCAGAAGGGGCCCCGGGGCCAATGCAGTGTAGCCGAGGACGCACCCTCTGGTGTCCACCCACAGGAGCAGGGACGGCGCGGCGGTGATGGACTCCTCTGACACGCCGCAGTGAGAGCCATGGATCACTTCTCCCGGAGGAAGCGTGTCGGTCTTCTGAAGCCGCTGCTCAGTCTGTCTCTGGTCTTTGCCTCTTTCCTCATGATCCACAAGCTGAAGCTGGCAGAGAAGGACGGCGTGGGACTTAAACACACGAGGGAGGCCGGTTGGTGCGGCTCCGACTGTTTTTCATTCAAGAAGGGAGCCGTGAAAAATAGTTTGGGGAGCTCAGAGTCTCCAGTGCTTAGCAACGACTCCTCCAACGGGACTCCGGCTTCCTGGGACGCGCAGGTTCTCAACTGCAGCGAGGACGCGTCGGTGAGGAGCCAGGACTGGTTCCGGCGCTTGGACCCGAGATTCCACCAGTTTGTTCTGCACAGACACTGCAGGTACTTCCCCATGCTCATCAACCATCCCGAGAAATGCGCGGATGGAGAGGTGCACCTCCTCATGGTGGTCAAGTCCGTTATCGAGCAGCACGACCGACGTGAGGCGGTGCGCAAAACCTGGGGCAAGGAGCACACAGTGGAGGGGAAGAAAATCAAAACTTTATTTCTTTTGGGAAGCCCGACGACCGGCAAAGACACCAAGAACCTCCAGAAACTGATCGAGTACGAGGACAGGATCTACAGGGACATCCTCCAGTGGGACTTCATGGACACCTTCTTCAACCTGACCCTAAAAGAGGTCAACTTCCTCAAATGGTTCGATATCTACTGCTCCGGCGTCCAGTTCATATTCAAAGGAGACGATGATGTGTTTGTGAATACGCACAACCTGCTGCAGCTCATCGGCTTCAAGCTGGAGGAGCGCAAAGAGGCCGCACTGTTCGTGGGGGACACCATCTCCAAGGCGATCCCCATCCGGAACCGGCAGAGCAAATACTACATCCCCAAAGAGCTGTACGACAAGCCGTACCCCCCTTATGTCGGAGGCGGGGGGTTTCTGATGTCCTCCCCGCTGGCCAGGAGGCTCTTCGTGGTCTCGGAGGACCTGGAGTTGTACCCCATCGACGACGTGTTTCTGGGGATGTGCCTGCAGAAGCTCCACTTGGCCCCAGAGATGCACTCGGGCTTCAGGACCTTTGGCATCACCAGACGCAGGGTGAGCCCCATGAACAGCGAGCCGTGCTTTTACAAAAACCTCATCGTGGTGCACAAACTGAGCGCGCAGGAGCTGATCAGGATGTGGCGCGTGGTGCACAACGAGGGACTGATCTGCGCTCAGAGGGTCTCCGTGTGACCGTGACATGTATATAAAGCAAAAATACTTTTTTTTTTTAAAAAATGCATCACACAAGATGAGCTTTACAACACGCCATACTGAATCTATCGAGTCATGTTTGAGAGAGAGGACAACTATGATTCTTTTTTTAAATAACATTTTTGGCTGATTTCACATTTTCTGTGTCAAAAGTTTTTTTTTTTTTTTCCTTTCCACTGCCCTGCTTTGATTTTCCATTCAGTGAGAGCACACAGCTGCACAGTGTGCACACTGCAGGAATGTTTCATGTCAGGTTTCATCATCAACATGTCAGCCAGTGTTGACACAGTGACATTAAATAAACCACCGGGTTCTGATTTTTAATGTTAAATTCTGATTTCAGTGTGACTCAAAGTGAACTTTTTGGAAACGTTTGGACTCAGCACGCATCATGGATCAAACAACTGCATTCAATCGCTGAGTGATTATTTTGTATAAATGAAATAATAGGATTGTTTTAAGTTAATATATTGTTTTATTCCACCTTGTTATTTTATTTGTCCACGTGTTTGTGATCTGCAGAGGCAGGCTGCAAACAGAAGAAAGTGAAGGGCTGTAATACTGTAGATTAATGTATGATAATGTAAATAAACTGGAGCTCTCTGTAAATACACAATGAATGTTGCAGCATTTGATTCGTATTGACAGGAGAGCAGTACGAGAACAGCACATTACTATAGATAACTGGGAACGCTTCTGCACTCAACTGTGGCCTTTATCAGAACTGCACCACATGTGTTTTTGCATATTATAATGTAGTATATTGTGTTCTATTATATAATATCATGTTAGCTTCATGTGACCCCAGCTCTTATCAGTAACCACATAGGCAACCTTACAGCTTAATGTAGCTTTATTTAAACAAATACAAATACTCCAAAAATAGCCATTTGATTTTGAGATTATTCAGAAAATACTGACGAGTATGCACATAAAAAAAATAAAAAACATCCACTGTTTATAGACTTCATATTAAAGCCAGCGTTCAAACCTATGTCACACCTTATGCATATTATAGTTGTTTCATTAAATTCTACCGTAAGTGTGTTCACGCATTAATAACAGTTTTCTCTACTAATATAACAGCTCACACCTCTGGAGGAATCACAGATTACAATCAACATCGTCCCAAAACACTGAGCAGTAAAACAGAAGCAGTCAGATTATAGCAGAAACGTATTGTTTGTGGTTAAAATGAGTTCATTCGGCAAAAATGAAGCTGTAGAAAAACACATCCCACTGTGAACAGTACATTCGTCTCCATTGTGCTAAACAATTCTGTCGAAGGTCTACTTTGTGTCTCTCGCTGCAGAGCAGACAACTATTTAGCTTTATATAACTATAAGGAGATTGTCAGCAGGAAAATAATTCCGCTTCATCCGTTTTGGCAAAGTGCTACTTCATTCCTTCAAATTCATTTATTTATGATAAGAAATTAAAATACTAATCATGTAAGCGTGTCAGTGTGAAGCTGACAGTAAAGCTCAGTGAGAGTAAACATTCCTCAAGTGTTTCTATCTGGTCAGATGGAAAGACTGATTACATGCTTGATACTATCATGTTAATTGTATTTCTATCCTGGCTTTGACCGCAGAGTTTGTGGTCTAAATACCATTTTAAATAGAATGTTTACATGTAACGGTTAGTTTGCGAGCTTTGTCAAGTCTGATGAGATAACCAAGATGACGTCATCCGGGTTAGCTCATCCACCTAGCAGACAGGGTCTAACAAGAAGTTGTCATCAGGATTTACATCAAATCATACAGCCAGATTTTTGTCACTGACAGGATAGAAACTGATCAGAGTTCAACCGGAGAAGATGAGACAACACCATGCTGTAATGTTTGACGTGAAATATTTCAGATCTGTTCTAAAAGTGCTGATATGCAGGAACACAGGAGTGTGGTGGGTCTTCGCGTTCCTCCTATGGGTGAACCAGTGAACCATGTGTCAGTGCTTCCCTGGTGTGTGTCCTCTCTTCAGGGGGGCCAGAGCTGGGATCCAGCTGCCTCTGCCCAGGGCTCTGCCTCTGGCCCCAACTGACCAGGCCTGCTTGAGCCTGGCTCCACCAGCAGCCCTGCCTGGACACACACGCACACACACACAACAGCATCATCAACAACATCCTTATAGTAGGGCTGCAACTAATGGTTATTAGTTGTTATTATAAGTTGTTTGGTCTCTAAAATTTCAGAAAATGGTGAGAAAAGTCAATCAGGGTTTCCCAAAGTTCAAGATGGCGTCCTCAAATGTCTTGTTTTGTCCATGACTTCAAAATATTTAGTGAACTGTCACAGAGGAGGAGAGAAACCAGAAAGTATTCACATGGAAGAAGCATTTCTAAAAAAAAAGACTCAAACCAAAGTCGTCTATAAGCACAGATGGCAATTCATTTTAGAGTTGACAACTAATCGATTATTCAATTGATCTTTGCAGCTCTAGTTTACAGTAAACCTTTGTAAGAACTGTAACAAAAGGACCCCCACCCTCCTGTTCTTGTGTACTGTTTAGCTGTAAACAAAGCAGCCAGCCTCAGCTGTGCTGTGAGTATAAACGTGAAGTTCATGATGACATCAGCAGCTCCTGGCGATGTGGTCATGTTCTGTCACTGAGTCTCTGAATCACAAGGCTTACTTTCAACAGACAGAAAACTCATTCACTGCAGAGCCGTAGTAGTAGTAGTAGTAGTAGTAGTGGTAGTAGTAGAAGTGTGGATCAGTTGTGCAGAAAGTTGCCTACATTTTCTGCGTTGATTAGTATTAGCATTGAAAAGACACTATTGCCTATTGTGGTCTTTAACAGGACTCGACTGGACCTGGTCTTGGACTTGAGTGGACCTGTTCTAACTACCGTTGCAATAAACGTTTCAAATGTGAGATGTCTGACTGAATTGTAGCTAATATTATTTTTTAACATAAAAAACATATAATATGTGTATATGAGTGCTATCAACACATCTCAAACTGGCTCCACATTGAACAACAACATTAAAATGCGCTATAATGTATTCTTTAATGAACAGAAACAGAAACAGAATATAATATATTAACAACAATGCAACACTGTGAAAGGAACCATTCTGCATTATGTGAATGTGAATATGTTTCCTGAATTGCCCCCCCGGGGACAAATAAAGTTTTTTGAATTTGAATTTGAACTTCAAATACATATTGTTGATATTATCGTTGTATTTGACTTCAGTAACATTATGAATGCAGGACTTTTACTAGTAATTGAGTATTTCAGACTGTGGTATTTTGACTTTGACTTAAGTAAAGGACATGAGTACTTTTTCCACCTCTGGTCACACCTGTACTTATGACGAGTTAACATAAACAAACCCTGACTTGTTTTGATAAAGAAGAGATAACAGTAACACTCAGCTCATCAGCTTTTATCTTCTGCATCCTGTCCAGAACGAGAAGGCGTAATTTCGCTGACATCAACATCATTAAAAATGAGGAAAACCTCAATGAACCTCAGAAATTTAAATAACGGTTTGAATAAACTAATGAATTTCCTGTGAAGCATAGATGCGTGGGTGCATCGTCTCACCAGCTATGAGAAAAAACTACTACACAGAGATGAGATCACAGAATGCAAATTCACCCAAGAGTTGTTGCTGAGAAAAGTCAACCATAAATATGATCACAAAAGGGGTGTGATAATAAAGTGAGCAGTGGTCCTCTGGTGGACGGTTACTACAATAATATAACGTATTCCTATTACAACCCTACTGACGTTAACTGCATGTTTCAGCCACTACCACTCAACATGGATACACAAACACCACCAATTAAATCTCACTATTTCATTTTGGAGTTCTGAGCAGGAAACCGTAGTGGAAAAGCTGCAACGGGAAGCATGGACACTTTGTGCAGCTCCACTCGGGGTGTGAGCAGATGTGTATGAATGCTTTACCTTGTGCTGGCTGGGTTCTCTGGGACACCGCAGTTCTGCGTGAGTTTTGTTTACAGCCCTCCCTGCCCATGAGGTGAGCCTTCCAGGCCTGGAACAGAGACAAAGTAGCTCAGTGAGTTCATTTCTCATCGGAACAGCCACGGGGGACTGTAGGTCCAGTCCAGGTCCCTCCCACTAACACTGTAGTCTTTCATCGGGTCCACGCTCACAGCTCTGGAGTGAGTGAGACCGTTATTCTTCATTCATGTTTAAAGGTGTGAGAGGTGGGAGCCTCCATGTTGTGAGTTGAATAAGTGTCACAGTGCATAATCACTCATATCTTCTCCTATTACGGTAAAAAAGGGTTAGGTGGTAAAGTTCTGAAAACTGTAACTGTGTCATTTTCATGTTAAATCATTAAGGATTTTTTTATTTTGACCAGACAAAATGTTGATACATTATGCTCAGCATCAGCTCAGGTGTCCTTAACATTATTAATTATCATTAGGGTTGCATTAACGCTAAAACAAGTAATGCATCAGGTGTCAACCTCCGGATCTGAGAAATGAAGCCAACAGAAGTGTCAACAACCGCAGTTCCTCAAACGGCCACTTGAGGCCGGCTCCAAAACAGAGCAAATCCCCATAGAGCCCCATGTTAAAATGCCCAACTTTACAGTAGAAATGAACATGTAACAGCCTTGAACAAAAAAACGCTTTTGGTCTCTATAACTAATTTCCACGACAACTGTACGGAGGGTGAATTTTTTATAAGCACAACCATTTAAATTATGTTAAATTTAAGTTATACATAATTAAAGACTGGCAGCTCCGAGTGACAGGTGGTTGCTGACACAGATGGCGAGCACAGACTGCAGGCTTCATTTGGCCCATGTCAGCTCCACCCGTGCTCCTCCTCTTTGTTCGTTTTTGGATAAGTTAGGCGGAGTCTCTGTGACAATCCTAAACCAGCCTCTGCCACCGCAATGCTTCATCACTTCTGGTGATAAATCTGTCAAGTCAAATCATTATTGTTTGGTAAAAGTAGGCAAAACACACATTTGTATAAAGGATTATTACTTTTTTTTCAATGCTTTATCTTCATCTGTTTTTTTCCTGGATTGTCCAATAAGAAATCAGGTACAACAGTATTACATAAGAGGCATTAAGTGATAAATTACCTCTGTCAACCTCTGGTTAAGTTACCCCAGTTATAGGTGATTTTACCTCCACACCTCCCAGAGAACTGGATGTGCAGCAGTTTGTCTGGCTTCAGATAAACAATGACAACAGTCACCAGCATCACTTAATGTCAAAGTGAAGTCTAAAGTTTTGATTCTTGTATCTAAAGTGCTGCTGCAGACTGAAGGTATGGTCAGAATATTTCTTGTGGCTCCTTGAAAGACGAGTTGCATGATTCATTAGACTGCGGAGACGTAACGAAGACAAATGGAAGGCTACGTGGTTTTGGAGGGGCAGAGCTTGTCGTACACCATTTTAAACTTCTCTATCACACAGACACAAAAGGTAAATGGGGATGTAATATGAGCACTGTTAACTTGTAAAAGATAAGAACTAATTTATATTATGTAATATTCAACATTCAGTGTATGCTTCTGTGGTTTGAGTGACCCATTCTGATTACATTTCCTCATTGATACATTGTGTTGATTCATATTGAAATAAGATGACCAGTAAACCTTGTCCTGTTATTTATCAAACATAACACACAGCAGGAAGCTGCTTCATATTCAGCACCCAAAGAATGTAATTATCCTTAACCACCGAAGGTATAACGACTATACTGTCAACAGCTCATCAGGAAATTTGTCTTCATTTCTAAAAGTAAACAGGACTGAGAAGAATGTGATTCAGTGAAACCGGATTTGAAGAAAGTTACATGAGGTTGTAGATGGTCTAACTGAGCAGTTTGGCCTATATAATCCAGGATATAATTACCAGAGTCTTGTGTTTTTTGGTATAATCATGCTGTGATTTGAATTGTGTTAGTGTTTTATGTTGTATGTATGAAACTGTGTGTGATGTGCTGCTGCTGTCTTGGCCCAGGACACTCTTGTAAGGAGATCTTTAATCTCTATGATATTATATGCTCCTCCAGTTTTTGTGTTGATATAGAAAGAGGGAATATAGAAAGTGTGTGAAAACCTACGTCCAAACTACACTTACCACATTCAGCTTTTTCTGCTTCATTTTGCAAAGAAACATTAGATAGCAGAGCATGACCTAAAGCAGTTTTATGAAAATCATATCAAATTCTGCTGAGAAATTCCCATTTCGGTTCTAGCTAACAGAAGGGACACGCACACCTATCTGTTGCTAACACCTCCTGCTCTACATGAATTCCTAATTGTCCTTAATCGTGCTGTTGGTTCTTATGTAACGGTACCGAATCTCACCTTGTCTCCAGGCAGGAAGTTGTTGTGACACAGAGGACAGTGGTTGGAGCCTTTCCCTGAGATAGGGGCTGAAATAGAAAGACGACACCTTTAGGCCACCTGTTAAACACTTACAGAAATAGTCCCTTGAACATGCCAGAGACAATGATAAAATTACAACCGGTTTTGGGTACAATACACCTCTGAGAATATCTGTTAGCTCACTTCTAACCACCACGATGAAGGTTTGGGTAATACAAAAGAACTGTGGAGACATATGGCTGATAACTGAGCTGAGGTGTAAGTCTCTCGCTTCAGGTTAGTCAGTATAGTTACAGTAAACTGCCCTTTCCAACTGTAAAAAACAAGCAGGAGATTCAATGAGAAAAGCTGACCTCAGCTATCCGATGGTAAATACTGGTAACAGGGCTTTTTTACTGTAACCAACACTATGGAAAGTACTGACTTTTCAGTTCTGAAAGGCTACGTTGTTGTGAACACAGAGCATTCAATTCATGTCTTATTAGGGCTTTAACTGTAACCATAGATGATACCTGTCAGGAGACAAATAAATAATATATTAACAGAGATGGACCTGGAGATCTCCAGGTTGTGGACAGCCAAGGTCGAAAAATACATGATACTGCAGAAGTCTGTTTATCCATGAGGTTGGTGAATCAGTGTTCCAGGAAATTAATTCGGAATAAATGTAATGGTTAATCTAAATCTCATGCGCTCTGAGAGAAGGAAGGATAGCTAAATTGCCCAAAATTAAAATGAATACGATAATGGACTGTGGTCAGAAAATGTTGTCAAGGTTTGGTGAGGTGCTCTCTGTAGAGTCTAAAGTCACTAAAGTTGTCTTACAGCAGAACATAGACTCATAGCAAAGGTAAGGTTGGAGATGACACTGACTTTAATGTTTCAATACACAGGCCCTGCTGTGTTGGAAGTGAAGACACAGAGATAATGTTAGTGCTGACCAAAGTGGGGAGGGGAGAGGGGGGTTAGACCTGGGAACAGGACCAGGTCACAGCAGCTTTTAGAAACCACATTTCACAATGACATTGGTTAATTTGAGAGGAATCACTGTGCTCAGTGGATTCACTTGCGAATACGTCCCATGCTTTTGTTGACTTAGTTGAACTTGAGAGTGGGCGTTCTATTGCCAATACCAGAAGAAAATAAACCTCCAAGGGTGAAGAAGACACCAACGAAAATAACTGGAGAGACAATGGGATTCATGAACTTCTATTGGGAAGGGCTCAACCTGAAATCACCAGAGAAATTCAAGAAACGGCAAGAGACACTGTTGTTTATGGCCAAATCATGAACGGGCTATATGACAGTGGTGTAATCTGCACCATGTCCCGACTCCTGCACGCCCTACTCATGCACCAGTCCTCGCCTAAACCAAACAGTGTTTCCAGTGGTATGCAATCGCCAGTTTAAGGACAATAAAGCAGGACAAGAATCAACATACAGCCAAGGTAATCAAAAGTTTTTGCATGGCCGAGCCAACAACCTGACCTCAGTCGAACTGAGCATGTTTTTCTCTTAATGTAGACCCCCCAAAAACAAGCAAGATGTGCAGCTGGCTGCAGAACGGACCTGACAATGCCAGGGAAGACACCAAGTTTCTGCTTCACCCATTCACCCAGTCATTTACTGACCTCATATTTTAATGTTTGTCTTCATGTCAGATGAGGTTGACTTGTCTATTCAAATTCGGTCCGCACCACTAAATTAGAGCTAAGTCAGCACTTTAACCTCGTAGTCCTTGTTTTGGAGTACAGGGACAAAACAAGCGTTTATCATAGTAACATTGTGTGAGCTGTATCTTTTAATGTCACAGCTTTGCCTTCAGACTGGAGTCCAGGTTTATGTATATGTTGCTAAACACAGATATATCTGTGTTAATTTTACATATACTGTATGTTAAATTGGTAAAGTGGCTCTTTTCTTCAGCGGTCGTCATATGACTGTTCACCATAGCTTTGGGCACAAACGATGACATCACGTCCTGTAGATTAATGCTACCTGGAAATATTGTTGTATATATACAAGTTTACAAAGTTGTTACTAGATCTGGTGTCCTTTGCTCCAGAAGGTGCAACAGTAAAGCAATATTTCTGGAACCTAGTTATTTATGTTTCATTCAGTGGGTTTGGTCATATCCTTTGTCACTGAAACATAAAAACGGATAGGTCATTCCAGTCAGTTTTTGTCACATAGAAAATGACACATCATGGGTGATCTGATAGTCTAGAGGTTAAGGCTTGAGATGTCCACAATTCTGACTTGGGCCATTTGTTGCCTTGTCACACTTTACCAGTCACTGTCACTACACTAATAAACAAAATAATCAGAAATTAAAAGATAAAATGCACAATATTCCATTAGACTGCATGGTTTCCATCACTTGAGACATTTTCACAAATGTTCCAGTGGCATGAGGGAGTGAGAACTCACGGTTGCAGGCGGGGCCCTGGACGTGGCGAGTGAGGTCTTCAGTGGCCTCTGAGCAGCGGGGACACTGGCTGAACTTGGACCTGCTGTCACATTCACCCAGCAGGTGCTCTGTGAGGCTGGCTATCTCCACCACCTGTGGACACAAAGCCCTTAAGCTTTATTACTCAGGTGGAGCTTAAAAAAAGAGAACTAACAGCTCTGAAAATGGAACCAGCGTACCTGTCTACATTCATCGCAGCGTCTCAGCATAGGACAGTGTTTCCAGTAGTGAAGGTCCAACCCGTCTTCTGTGAACGACTCATCTCTTTTCCCGCAGAATATACACAAGCTGCAAGATCAGATCAGATCTCTTCAAAGCACTGACCCAAGTGTTGGTACACAAATAAATGATTAAACGCCTCAGCTGGAATAGGACCGATGGTGAAATGTGCACAGAAAACACTCAACATGTGAAATTGGCTGGTATGCTATTCACTGGTTTTTCCATCTTTCTATCATTCAAGTGAATTCTTATAGGTTTCCATCGAGTCATGAGTCACTTACTTGTCCAGATAGTCGATAGATTGTTGGACGTCAATACTGTTGGTTACCTTGTTCTGCGGCTCTTTAGTGACTGCTGAAAATCAAGACGACAGGATGCATTACTGGCCATGAATGCACTAACTGAAAGAAATAGTACAGACTTCACAGAACTGAAAAATCATCTCAAAATGAACAGAGCTTTAGGGTGCACCGTTGTGTTCAAACAGATCTGTATATGTACAAAGGTAATCCACTAAGTGGGCTACAAATCAACACAATTAATATTTACAGTTTGAAGCAGCACGTCATTTGTTGTTGCATGGTTACTGATCGTGATGCACTTTATTCCTCCAGGTTCCTGGTAGAGAGGACTGTTAGCGTCAATGTCAGGCCTTACATATTGCTATTAGGGCCCGACCGATATGGGATTTTTGAGGCTGATGCCAATTTTAGAAGAACAAATTCACCAAATGCAGATATGCCGGTCAATATAGTGAATTTTTAAGCCTGTATGAAAATATACCTTTTATATGTAGATTGTTCACCAATATGACTATGCAAAGTAAAACATTATACATCCAGTGTATTACATTCAGGGGTTAAAACAAGAAACAATTTGTGAGCCTCAAAAGTTGTCAAGGAGGAAATGTGTAAATTTTATAGAATTTAGTATTAGATGATTTTAAAACTGCTCTATTCCTCGAATCAGAAGTTAGAAAATAGCTAAATAAACATCATGTTCAGTATGAGTTATTTGCTGACCATTTTAATACAGAATAAATAAAAATAAAACAAATAGCTACATGACACCATTTTTAAATCATGCACCATTGTATTGTATACAGTAGACCCTAGAGTTTTATTCCTGTTTCAGTGAATGTGAATAACATCAGCTGACGGGAAGGACCCAGGCTGTTGCCTAGCAATGGAATTCCATTAAAAAGGTCTATATTCTGTAAAAATGTTCGTATAGTGTTGCATATAGACCTTTTCAATGGAATTCCATTGGTGAGCAACAGCCTTGGCCCTTGTCCTTGTCAGTTGATGCCATTTACATTCACTGCAACAGTAAATAAACTAGGACACATGTAGAATGTTTACTTACTAACTTTGAAAAGCTCTATAGGAAAACATATACTCCAATACTGATATATTCTCTGTATTAATCTTATATCGGCCAACAGATATATCGGACTGGCTCTAATTGTTATATTGCCTTCAAATTTAACTTTTGTTTGTTATTTTGACTCGCAAAGAAAAGCAAGTGGGCAACAGACAACAAAAGCAGACACTGTCAAGCTCCTTATCTTTGAAAATTGTCAATTATTGTTTTTTTGCATTTCAATACCATGCTCAAAACAAAAAAAAAAGAGTCTAACATTGGATCTCCTGGTGCCTTCAGATGTTCCACTTCTAAACAGTCATATTTGAAGGCATTAGCACTGTGCTCAAAACACTACTTCAGCACTGTGTTGCTGTTTTGTGCCATAAAGAAACATCCCTTTGTGCTTTAAACATCCCAGTTATATAAATATATAATGATGTTTGACTCTGCTAAAGATATCTTTAATTAGGAACTGAAATGCTAAAGTCTGCTGCTTTGGGTAAACATGTACATACGTGTTTTTCCAGCTTTTTGGGACTCAGCTTTGGGAGCTTCTTTCTTCATTTGTCCATTGGTGCTTTCATCCCCTCTCTCCTTCACAAGCAGAAAAGTACAAATCACTAGCCATTACATGAAATGATGTAATGTCAGTTTGATGACGGCTGCACCTACTGTGATTTCTTTCAATGCAGCCAGCTGCTCCTGTAGAGAGTGGATCTCTTCCTTCTCTTTCTGCCCGTCCTGCGATTTTCCTCCCTTCTTCAAAGTCTGGGGGAATCAGGACAAGCCATCAATTTTTCACTTTCATTTTCCTCTGTTTGTTTACTTTCCGAATGTCATTTAAAGATGATTTCACTATTTTCTTCTTTAAATGTTGAACAGCTTAAAGCCCTGCAGTCTCTTGGGGCCACTATGTAATAGGAGGGCTAGTCTCTTAATAACGCCAGACAGAAATTCAACTTGGTCACTGTGTGAGTCACACAATTTATGGTAAAACAATATCACACCATGTCAGCCTACGAACACAAGCTGCTGTTTGTAGTTTCAGCTAACAGCTATCCATTACCATAGTTTGTGTTGATTATATATATATATGTATATACGTATACTATATATAGAAAATGTCCGTAAGGTTTGTTGCAGTCTTACACACAGTTCAGTTGGTGATGACATAATTTATACCATCATAAGAAACATGCATGGATCTGTCATGGAGAATTTACTGAACCACATGAGTAAAATACAGACTGCCTGCCTGGACTTTGGCAGGTAGCTGTGCAACATGACACTCAAAAAATAAAGACACAACGTCATGCAGTCTGTTTTCATCTGCCATGTCTGCAAGACTGTCCACCTACCAGCTGCTGCTCGCTGACTACAATCTGTTAGAAACATTGACAGTGTGAACACACCCTCTGCCTCGCAGTTTGATGCAGACCATTGGAAGACAGTGAATATAGACACATATAAATATCAAAAATGTTACATTTTGTTGAAATAGAAAAGAAGATGTCTTTGTTATATTATATCCTTTCTGTAAGTTTTAATAAGAGATGGCTTTGCTGTGAAGAAAAAGACACTTCTTGCCTGAGTGTCTAGCAGCTTTCCATCAATCCTGGCGAAACCATCAAAGAGGGTTTTGAAGAGGAAGCTCTTGCGTGCAGCAGCATCGTTGGTTGGAAGGTAGCGGAGAACAGTAGCTCCATGCTGCTGGTACACGGATAAGATGACGCGCACTGCCAGCTCTCGGACCGCTGAAGCATTGTGCTCCAAGGCTGCTGAACAGAACTAACAGAGGAGACACCTTTATTGGAAAAAGAAATGCTTTTGTAGTTGTTCAACTGCAAGAGAGATTTCATTTTGAAAGATGAACGACAGACACTAGACATTGACCTGGGGGCTCAGCTATTGCACTTAGTCATAATAAACCTTAGTGGATCACCAGTATTAAAGTATTTCCAAGATCTGCTATCGTTCTTTTTGGATCTCATTTCCAAAAGGTTCAAACGCTTGTGATTAATCCGGGGGATGTTGCAACAGACACCCAGTTCATATACTGCAAATTAAAGTGCTTTCATCAGAGCGCCACAGGCTCAATCACGGTCATGTAATCTCATTCTGAGATGGATAGTGACTAACAGACATTTATTTACATGAAAATATAAAAATTATAAATAATTTAAATAACTGCGTTACAGTCAGTTTTCTGAAGGGACCTGATTTCATAAACATCATTGGGGGTAGGGGATCAGGGAAAGCTATGAAGCCATTTCGTGGCCATGGCAACTGTTTGGTAACCAGATGTCTCATCTACGTCGCACACAAGGGTGACACTGACTTCAGACTGTCACTAGCGAAGGATGAAAGGAGAGGTTATTGCATGTAGCGTGCATCATTTTATTAAAAAGTGTCATTTAAATCTCTATGATTCTAAATAACTTGTTTTCCAGTGCTGAACTTTTGACTATATGTAAAACTCACATGCAAGCATTCCAGAAATACTACAGAAAACTACAGTTACAACCATGTTATTACAACGATGTAAACTCTGTCTGATTTCCTGTTAACGTCTTTCGGTAAACTTGTACTACATGACATGGAAACTTTAGCCACTTTCAACAATAAATTAAAAACCTTACTTTGAAACTTTAAGGCACATTTTCTAACTTCTTTAAAAAACTTTGAGAAACTTGTTAGACCATTGAACTGCACTGAAACAATTTCAAACTGATCTTCGTTATGTTTTTAGATGTGCATTTCTGAGCCTTGTGTAAGACAGTTAAAATCCTCCCTGTTTGAAGTGAAGTGCAATATAGTTGACTTTGGTTTTCAACAGATAACAGTCAAAACAAAAGCAACATTGTTGAGGAAGTCCTTTGAGGTAGATGCAAATCATGATTTAAAAAGAGTCCATTATGTGGCATCATCTTAGTGAGGAGAGTGAATCCCACCAGAGAAGAAAATTAACATCCAGAAGGAAACTGTGTACAAAGGACACCCATCCCTCACCCATTATTCTCTGTTGTCTCAGCAGACCACTTCTCATTTTAATTACAGGAAATTCAATAACCCTGTTTTTTCACTCTGGCTGCCGCTGTGGAGCAGATCACCCAGGTAACAGTTGGGGGGGAGGAAAAATGCTGAAAATATAGCTGAGCTGACACGGTGGAGCTAACACCAGGACCATCAGCAGATCTAATAGAACAAGACACCAGCAGAGCGTTCATTGGTGAATTTAAGGATGCGGTCAGCTACCAAGTTTCCTGAGTGTATTAAATTAATTAAAAGATATGACCTGTGTCTACCACCAAACCAAAAGTACAATCATGGTATCTGCGATTTATATCGGTGAGGTTAACTCTGTAGAGATGTGAAAACATCTATCTCTATCACTGTTACATTATAAAGATCTAAATATGTTTTTCTGTCCACTGTTGCGTTTACTAGGCAAATAAGTTGCTGTTGCATACATCCTGTCAGGGGAATGAACAGGGGTGCTGTGTATGGCACAGTAACTGATGAAGGCAAAAGACTGATTAAATATATATTATATAGTCGGTAAAGTCAGTTATAAGTCAGAAGGTGACGTGCATATTGTTGATTTTAAGGAGTGATTAAGAATATTCAATAGTCGGTCAAATTTGCCAGATCAGTCTCTGTAATAAAGTTTACTGCAGTGACCAAGTATTCTGATGTTAAGTTCCCTGTGTTTTTCTTCATATTCTATACTTTATTTGTGCGCTGTTTTCATGTTGAAAATGGTTATGGGTGTGGTTATGCTGGGTGTGATAAAAGACGTCACTCCCGGCTGTGAAAAGGACTTTCAAAGTGACAGGCTTAAAAAGGTATGGACACATTTTCAAAACTTTTGTCGATTCACCAGAGTTTCACATCGTTCCAGCATATGGACATGCACTATTGTTTTGGGGGATCCATTCAACACCAGCTGAGACTGAGACCAGCGCTGGCAGGTCCTTCCTACCAAACCTACCTCAGCCTATTCTCTCTGGTGTTTGAAAGCAGCCCTTATGTGTGTTTTCCCCTTCAGCTCACTTCAGGTTAGGAATATTGATAAAAGCCATAGATTTAAAACCCTAGACAAAACTAGTTTGTAACACAAGTAGCTGCCTTGAACCTCCTGCACTTTCTAATTTTTCTTCAAACTGTTTAATGTTACATCCAGGAGAAAAGGTAAGCTGCAGAATAAAGCACAGCTCTGCTGTCACGTCTCAATCAGACTGGAACTGTTTCCCAGGCAAACATGGGAGGAAGCCAATGCAAAGAAAGGGACAGGCGCTGAGCTAGCATGCACCAACATGCAAACACAGGCCACTCAATGCCACCTGTGTGGCTTTGGGTTGAGATGGCGGAGAATCTCAGAGGACAAACCAAACAATTTGCTCTGGCTGATAAAAGAAGTGCAGAGTCAAGAGGAGGGCTGAGTGATGGGGGATGGGTGGAGGAACGCTCGTAAACGGGAGTCAACAGTGGATAGTTTGCACGTAGATATTAGGTCACTTCTGGAAACTAGACGAGTACAGGGGAACGAAAGTGGACGGCAGTGATGACAACACTGACTGCAATGGAAAATGAGCTTGATGGATACCTACTTGTATAGAACTTAAACTGTATGTATCTCTATGGCGTACATGTGCTATCCTGTTTCAGAGGATATGCTGCTATTTCCAGATTGGAAAGACACGAAATTGACACTGTGCCAAAAAAAAAGACAGCAGTAGTTGTTAACAGCTCAAGTATAGAACCTGTGGCAACTGAAAACCACAGTGGCACTTTTTGTTCCAATGTCCCAAAAGTCTCACAGTACACAGGCCAATGGCTGCTGTGCTTGGAGGTTTTTTCCCTCAATATAATGGAATAATTATCTCATTATCTCAAACATTAATACCAAAGCTGCTCTTGACTTCCAGATCGATTGATCAAGAGATCATTAACTTGTGATCTTGGGCCAAAAGGTAATAGATAATTGCAACCACGGCCACTCTCTGCATCTTCTGTATCAGTGACTAAAAGAATTCACATTCATTATTTAGGACATCGACATCACAAGAAAACGGATAGGTGCATTTAGCATCATTTAGTTCTTTTACCGTCATGACATTGTCCACGTTGAAGCCAGAGCTCTCTGTACCCAGTTCAGCCAGAAGCTTCTCCAGCAGCTCGGCCTGACTCTGAGCCAGACGAGAGGGGAAGTTAGACCTGAAGGGCTTGACTAGCTCACCGGGGATTACCTGCAGGGCACGTACATCCTTCAGAGCAGCAATTTCCTAAAAGATCACAAGAAAGAGACAATGAATTCCATTGTGAACATACAGAATGCACCTTTAGTTTAAATTAAGTAGTATGTGCAAAACATGTGTGATGCTACTCAGGGTGATCCGTCATTCAACACTAGAATCTGTTAGAGAGACAAGTCCTGACACAGAATACAAGTGTACAATTAAAGTGAGACGGAAGATGGCTCTGTGGCTTTTTTAGCAACATCAGGTGAGTGGAATGTACGTCGGAAAAATGGGGGGCACACAATACACATACACGCGCGCGCACACACACAGAGAAAAAACTTAGAATTTGTCCTCACAAAGAGGCATTCAGTCATCACTACAACGAGCTCTGCACAGATGCAAAAGGGCCGGGCGATGATTTCAGAGGGCTGAGACTTGAGGTGATGACCTGCACAACTGGGGCATAAGATGAACTCATTGAAAGAGAACACACACACACAGACACAGACACTGTGTTCACACAGAGTTAGACATCACTCAATTCACAAGCCCAGTAACACTTCCCGGTCTCAACCACGAGTGCATGTGACAGCACCGTCCTTAGGGTCGCAATTAAAGTTTGTGTAAAGCAATAATAGAAGTGGGATCTGAGTTTGTCACAATATAGAAATATGTGTTATTAACCACCTAGACAAATTTTACTTAAATTAAATTAAAATATCCTCAAAATCATTCAAACTAAGCAGTACTCTACTCTGAAATGCCACTGGAGGTGCTGAAACCACGCCCACTCGCCTCTCTCGACTGTCAGTCAAAAATGGATTCTTCATCTAGCCAAAGGAAGATAAACTGACACTTGTATAAGTTTGATATCATTCTATTGCAATGCACAACTGTCAGAAAAACCTGCCAACATTATGAAAAGGAATTGATAAGCTCAGAGGCTTACGATCAGATTCCAATGTGTTGCTAGTTTTCAGCTGGAACTGGTTCCTGGTTCCCATCCCTATTGTCTTGCGTATTACATAATCACTGTATTGGGATACCATTGTTATCGTGGGCCATGTATTGAATCATGATTTACCCTGTGATTCCCAGCCCTAGTCACAATAGAAACAAGACATCACAAGCTCCTTTGAAAGAAGAAAAGAAGAAGAAATGTAATAAACACACTATAAATCCACTTGATTAGGATGGATTATGAATAATGGAAAGCCTCACAGCAAGGTTAGTCGTGGCTCTTAAGCTCTTAGAGGCAAAAAAAAACACAGACCAACAAAACTGTCTTAATGTGGGAAATGAAGTCGAAGATGCAGGCAACCTTCTGAATTAAACAAACACAGTCATCATACAGACACACTTCTTTCTACCTGCAGTATACAGTGTATAGCGTCATTACAAAGATGACGGTATAAAAACAACATCACTCCACTTTGAAACAACAAACAGCATCCTTGGCTATGACTTAACATTTTTTTTGGTGGAAGGGGAAAAAAATGAAATGTTGTTTGGTTTAACATAGTCTTATGGAAGAATGTCTGTTTGAACCTTTTTGGGGTGTTGCAGAGTCATCTAGTACAGTAGAGATAAAGAAGAATGCTCTGATAAAACCTCTACCCGCAGAGATAGACCAATGGTTTTCAAAGTTTGCCTTTGGAGGAAAGTTGGATCCTCCTGTTTGCTCACTGTGGGCTGTGCAAATAACCTTTCCAATCATTGCTGTAAATGCAGTGACTAAAAGGAACAAAACGTGCTCTATTGAACCAAAGCCATTATCTGTGTTTACATGCACAGAAACCTCCAGTTAAGCATGCACATTAACAATAATCCGACAGGTGCATGTGCGTCACTGCCAGTGAAGCGTTTGTCTACTATGCTTATGAATCATAACAATGACATGGAGGTTATTCATGACCGTGCTTACAGGAGGAATTCAGTCTCAGGATTAGTAAATTAATCAATTAACAGATCGACGACGAATTAATTAGTCGTTTCAGTCATTTTATTCAAAGAGAGAGAGGGGAAACACCTGAGGAAACTGGAGAAAAGCATTTTCTGACAGAAAGGTAAAGCGTTGAAAATATTCTAAATAAAATTTGCAATGCATCATCTCCAGTTCCTCACACTCGGCGCAGTGTCTAATGGTCGTGGAAATGCGTGTGCCACTACCTAAAGCGCCAGAAGGTACGCATTTATTTTCCTTATTTTTACATTTAATCTAAATAAAGCAGGTATCTCTGTGAGTCCGTCTTTACGTGACTCAAGAGAAGTTCATTTAATCTACTTCACACTTGGTGGATATATGGTGCAGACCCAATTACATACTTTGTGTTGAATTTGTTATAATCTGGCCAAATGGTGGCACTATAACATTGGGGCCTGTAACTTTTGAACTATAAGTGTCAAACTAATTCATTTTTTTCCCTGGAATCTGAGGGACCAGACAAATCAATCCATAAAAGCCACACCCATTTGCATCCCAATCCATTTCCCCCCATTTTGAATTGTTTCCTAATCTGTTTTTTTGCTACTCCTCTTCCTTTTGAGCAATCATCACCAAATTTTGTCAAACACTTCTCTGGACCAAACTTTTTCTGATTTTTCGTGTTCCATTCAGTTTTGCTATAGCTCAGAGTTTGCTCATAGAGTTTGGCTTATATTACAAAACATGGCATATCTCCTGAACACTTTGTGCGTTGGCAACCACATTTGGTTAACATGATGTCTAAGTGGCCACAAATTTGGTGAACGGTTAAAACGGACACGTCCCCAAACATACTGCAAGCGGTAACACCAGGAGAAGGACAAGCAATCGGCATGCACTGAACAGGCAAACTCCGAACAGGCCTTACACTAGTCCGCCTAAATGTTGTAATGATGGGATGATCAAGGTCTACAAGAAGATTCATTATAAAAGGAGCAGTGTCTCCTAGTATTTAAACATTTGTTTACTCAAACTGCACTGATTCGCTTCAACTGAACTGCTGATCAGAGTGATTACTCTCACCAAATGCATTCAGCATGTAGAATCGGCGACGGAGCCTTTAGATGTGTAATCACAGCTCCTGAATTCTTAATGTAGTTTTGTCATTTTATAGATTTTAATATTCTCCATCAGACTTTTTTTCTCTATTCTTTCCATCTTTGCACTGTAGCTGTAATCTCTTCTTTTCTATGGCCAGTCTCAAAGCTTTCAGCTCAACAGGCTTCAGTCTGTCAAGCTGTGGACATTTGACCTTTCTTCGGCGTATGGATCAGGGCAGTAAGACAACGCTGGATCATTGGTTATCTCTGTGTGATGAGTCTATGAGCACTTCGAGGTACTCTTTCTGGGCACTCTCTATATTCTTACTCCTCCGACTTTCCTTTAAAAAAAATTCATTTCATTTCATTCACTTGTATGTATTTAATTGTATGTATTCTTGAGTTTTTATGGTCGATAATTTATTTTGTGGGTACACAGTATTGGTATTGGTTTCATCATGCTGTTCTGGTAACTGTTCCACCCTGAGAGAGTTGTATAGGGCGGACTCATGGGACAGGGAGGTTACTTCAAAATATCAGGAGTTTCCCCCTAATGGTTTGTGTAGGAACTGAATAGCAAGACATCACTACAGCTTCAACCATAAAAAAGAGATCACCACTGTGTTTTACACAAGGGAAGATGGTGGAGCGGGTGAAAATCATCCTCTCTCCGGTCAAAGCAAAGTTGCTTGTGAGGCACAGGACAGGCTGACAGGAACTCAAGGGGTTAATAGAAATCGACTGGTGCCAAATAAATAAACAATAACCCAAAACAACACCTGTATGAAGGCATTGGCCGTGCCCCGGAGGCGGCCGGCCGAGTCTCCTGTCCTGGCCAGCAGGTTGGGCCATGTCTGATCCATGCAGTAGGTCAACTCCGCCCGACCCAGCCCCAGACCTGGGATCAGCTGGCTCAGCAGTAACCGCAGCAACTTCAAGGAGGCGTGGAAAACCTGAGGAGGAGGCAGTGAACGTTTAGCTCCAAACTTAATGGGCTCTCCAAGAAAAGCTAGCACCAAGGTGATGTCAATTAGCAGAGAGGCTAGACTTGTAAATGTTTAGTTTGAGTATGCAGATAGTGACTTACACATCCACCAGACAGTGGAGCCTGTTTGTTTTTTCCAGGTCAATTCAATTACCAGTGCATTATCAATATAATGTTTACAGGTAGATTTAGAGTTGAAAGACTTTAAGTAACATTCAGCGCCAGGGTCTTGATGACGTGACATGCAGCCAGAGAAAGGTGTATTTAACGTGATCTAAAGTGCGAAGCATCACATTCACCAGTTGACTTCTTAATGGAGCATTCTGTGTATCAATGTGGCCAGGAAAATAAATTACTAGAATTATTGCAGCACTACTCTTTTCATATCCATACAGGCTGTAGTCTACTTCCAGAGATGGGTTACAAGGCCATCCTTGTCAAAACTGTTTGTTTAAGGAAGCCGGCTCTGGGAGCGGGAAGTCAGGTTGCGTATGGGACAGGGGGAGCATTGTTAGGGGAGGGGGTGCTTCTGATTTTACTACATGAAGGTTAGTTCTGTTTGTAACAGGAATCAGAGGAAAGGATTTATAGTAAACATATACATAACATCGTAATACTGGCAGCAGTTTCTGCACATTCACACACACACACACACACACACACACACACACACACACACACACACACACACACACACACACACACACACACACACACACACACACACACACACACACACACACACACACACACACACACACACACACACACACACACACACACACACACACACACCGGGTCAATTGTCTTTAAAGGACATGACTCACAGAGGACACTTTGTCCAGGAGGGCCTTCTTGACCAGGAAGACTGCAGCTCTCATCATGTTTCTCAGCTCCTCCCTGGGGGTGGTAGGTGATAGCTCCAAAAGCTTGTTGTACACAGCCATGAGAGCATCCTCTCTATGGGACCAGGTTTTGGAATAGGCCCCAGCCACCTGGAAAAGATTAACCAAGGGGTGGCAACGATATCAAAAATATCCATAATGGGGGTATTGCAGCCGATTTCTTTTGGACAGAGATTTGTATATATGCTGTGTACTGTATAGAGATCATATATCATGGACCCATATGTCTGCCATTATACGTTTATTAACAAACATTTTTTATAAGGATCCCTGAAAACTGTGTTAATATTTTATTATATATTCTACTATTTTAATATTTCTTATACTATCAACGCATCAAATGTCATGAAAAATTTGGACGCTCAACCGAACTATGGCTACGTTTCAAATCCCATACTTCTTCTATTTACTTTTAGTACTTTTACTGCAGCTGCTCTTACGAAGTATGTACTGTTACATGCAGCATGCATACAATTGGATCATACCACTCCTTTATAACATGAGCCTTCAACTTTTACCCTCTGGCTCATACATGCTACAAAATATTGTGGGTCAGAATGGCCAGAAAAGCAGCTGATTACTTTGGTCTTTCATCCCATAAATGAAGCAGCTGTTGGCAAATGTTTTCAGCAAAAAAAAAGAAAGTGAAAGATACCTGCCCAGCACCACATGGCAGACATGGCGGAGGTAGAAACTAGCTGAAAACTGAGCTGAGCGTCTATCTGCTACAGAGTTGGATACTTTTCTTAAAGCAGAGTTATAGATTCATTAGTATACCTGTATTGTGAATTGTATTCTCTTCGGTGGACAATCTATGTAATGATGACACTTTGCGTTTACTCAAACATGTCTTTGGTATTGTAACTTGCTACATGCTGAAGCATCTTGTTACCTATACATACAAATGTATCTGGGATTGGTCTGGTGTTGTTGCTGCAATTTGGTCTGGCTGCACAAGTTCTAATACTGGTGTAGGGAACAACACTGGGGGCTGTTTATTTTTCTTCACACCACACTGTACATTCTGTAGGCCAGACTAATCTAGGAGCCCTAAAATAGAGCAATACTAACCGTCTTATATATAACGATACTATATGTAGAAATAAAAACACTGGAGAAAGTAAAAGCCCTAGTTAGTTTGTTTTTTCACATTTTCTTTCTTACCAGGCTTTCTCCATAGACCTCTATTGGGAGGCCAGCCTCTCGCTGGGCTTTCTCCGTCAGGGGCTCTGGCTCTCCGCTTGTGTCAGGGCTGTGTGGGGTCTTTTTGGGATCAAACAGGGAGGAGTGCTGTTCTGCAGGGCTGACAGTGGCCTCCACAGGCCGCTCTTTCCTCTGAAGGGCTGGCAGCGGCCTGTCATCATTAAAAGGCACACTGGTATCCTGTCAGCACAAGACAACAACATATTTAACGATTGGAATATGATATTTGTACATACATTATACAAGTTTCTTTTTATCGCTAATTTAATTCATATGTACGCTATATTAATTTCAAAATAATAATTTTCTCGGTTCAAAGGCTCAAGGAAAGTGATCTACACTTTCAAGGATGTCACTCAGAGTCATCTCTACCCTTGTTCTTTTCCCCAACTCTCACTAGCATGTGATCGCTGAATAGGTCGATCATTCAACATAATGATGACAATGAATGTTTAACCCCATCTATACAGACCCAGAGCCAACTGGCAGCCTTCTGCCTCGTACAAGGCTCAAAGCCCTGCCTTGAGGCCAGGTTGGCAGCCGCTGGAGTCAGCCAACTGTTGCACGCTTTTAATTAAATAGTGAAACCCAAACCTGCAGTAGGGCCGGTCTCAGTAGGTGGTGAGTAAAGCATAAAAGCCCCCACTGGTCATAATCTCCCTGTGCGCTCCATGTTCCATCACTACAGAGGCTTAAGGCAGGAGGCGTGTTCTCAAGGTGCTGCAGCCTTAGTTGGTTATTTTACAACAATAAAATAATTCATGCAGGCAGAGAAAGCTACAGGTGCAGCCGTCTACAACTGGATCATTGATGAGACGTCATCAGTGACCATCCATATCATTTTTTACAAATGAGTATTGGACAAGGGTCTTTGTAGATATGTTGCGATGTGTTGCATCATCAATGCATTAATAAAATGTCACTTACATCTATCTTGGGTAAAGCAGGAAGGTTGTTGATTGTGGGCTCAACAGCTTCTGTGTCTGACTGTTGGTTCTGAGGTGCATTAGTTTTTGTGGACACAAGGGGCTCGGTGAGGACTGAACAGTGACCTGGAGAAGGCAGAAGGGAGGACGGATCCTGGGCTGGGGATGAATCTGTGGCCTGTGTGATCTGGTGAAATGGTGGAAGCACATAAACAGGATTCACTTTAGTCATCTAGTCTATCTTTTCCATCAGACAAAAATAGTCCCTGTGCTGCTGAAACACAACGCCATCAGTGATTGGTGACTGACCAATGCCATGTCCAGCAGGTTGTGGATCTCCAGCTGCAGGTAGACGTTCCTCCTGTACTCCACCATAAGCTCCTTCTTCTTCTTGGCCAGGTCATAGTCTTCCTTTTCAATTGCACATCGCTTCTCCACATCGTATCGAGCCAAACGTTCCCCCACCTGGAAGAGCCCGGGACAGGTAGTGGTAAAGACAGCCCTGCAGCGACTCAGCAGGCCTTCACTGCATGTTTAGATTGGTGAACATGTACGTGAGACCGTATGTAAGAGACAACAAAGGTAACTGTGAGCTGTATACACCCATCGCAGTTCATTGGCTGACTTCCTAGTTCAGCTTCGACCTACTGGACTTTTTGTAGTTGGGCAGTTTTGTTGATAATCTGGCTAAATTGTCAGCTTGATTAGAGCCTGTCTGATAGTACAAATGCTTCTGTTCATGTATTGATGTCACTGTGTTCCCAGAGCAATCTGGGGCGTTTCTAAGGGGTGGTCTGGGCCCCTGAAATCTGATTGTCCATCCCATGTACAGTACCTCCCCAGTAAGAGACTTTTGAGACTGCAGGCAAGTGCTATACACTGACAGTGCTATACCATGCAGAAAAATCTACTCATTTCTGTGCCACCCCAAACTGAGTACTGGCCTCAGCCTGGCCACCACGATGAAATCTGTCTGGGTACGACCCCGAGAGTAATTTCAGCAATTACTTTGGTGAGCAGCAAAGTCTTATTATAACTAATGGAAACAATGAACAAAACAACACAGACCGTACCCAAATTGTTATTATCAAGAATGAATCTTTAAACCTAACTGCAGCTGGTTTGGGAATAGTAATGGACTCGACCCGTTCTGCCCTGCACAATAAAACAGCCCTGGTACCACACAACAGTATGTGTGCAACATGGTGAATCATTAAGATTCACAAGCTGGAAATCTGACAACAACTTCCAGAAGGTCAGGAAATTCCATAGAGCTGTAATAAGTTACTAACCAGGTGCCAAGCGACACAGTCCGACCATCAACACCCTGGGTTTTTTAACTCTCTTTGGACAAAACCAAGAAGTGCAATAAACATGCCAATTGTTGATCCGATTTATATTTAGAACCTCCAGGACGGAGAAGCCCCTCTGCCAAATAAAGAAGAAATACACCAGGACCTAACGCCGTGCCTTTTGTTCTGCCACATGTTTTCAGATATCATGTAACGGCAAAAACCGTCCTAAGGGTGCGACGACAAGGGATTTTCAGCATGACTACCTTGGCAACTGCTTTGTCTGACATGTTAATATGCAATGCTAACAAGGAGCTAGTGTGTCTGTTATCTGGTTACAGAAAGGCTTGTGGTTTGGGAGTGGGAGAGACAGTAGCCGAAGACCATCACTGCAGCTGTTGAGCTCATGAAGAATTCATGGTCAGCATGGTAACGCTGTACACAGCGGAGGTCAGTAACAGGAATCTGAACAATGTTTAACAACTAATGTTACAAACAGTGTTGACATTGCGCAGGCTACCTGTAAAAGGAATACAAGCCTCACAAAGTTGAGATTTGGACGGGAGAAATTATTATCTGTGGCAGTGGGTGACGATACCTGGAACTAAATTATTAGAGTAAAAGGAGATAACATGGCTTAAAGAAGAACAGTGATGGAAGAAGTTTTCACATTATTTAGTCAAGTAAAAATAATCTTCTAGAAGTACAAGTTCTGAATTTACATGTAAAAGAATAGTAAAAAGTGAGGTCAGCAAAATGGTATTAATCTATCACCAGTGATAATGTCATGACCCCCTTCCGTGTTTATTTGTTATCTAATATGATGTAATGTAATAATGTTTGATGTAATTACGATCTAAAATCTACAGATATTACAATACAATTTTTTCTTTCCCGATACTGATAACTGTATCGATATATAAATTTTATTTAATATTTTTTATCAGCTATATACTACTAACCCTGTATTGGGTGTGATTTGATTGCTATCATAGATGTATGGCCTGGCACAGGTTGTTAAAACATAGAGATAATCAATGATAGAACTTTGTTTTATTATCTACTTTGACAGTCAGTCATAATGGGAAAAAAAATATAAATGAATTACTTGAAAATATTTTTCTGCAGTTCTGCTAATAACTGTAAAATAACTGGATCACCTATCCCATCACTCCTCATGGTACAATGGCAGTGTACAGTACAGATGAGTGGGGAAATACTCACACTGCAATATCTGTAACACAAGGTCAAGATTTTTAAAATATGCCTAATGATAAAACTGACACCGCTCTCACATCTGTGTGCTCACTTTAGAGCAGTTACTTTGTTATCTTAATAATAATGTTCTAACTTTGGATAAAGGAGCATTATTCAACAATCATAACATTTAAATAACAGCTATTAACTTTTTGAAGATATCATGGAGTCTCCCTATGTATGTTGTAATCTGAGCCAGTCCGGCCGCGCGTACATGTGCGGCCGGGGAGGGCAATGACAAAACGTCTTTATTTCATGAGCTAGAGAACTGTCTGTGAGAGATGGAGGGTGCAAACCCAGCCCACCATTTTTTAAGTATTTGGAGTACAGCACCTGTAAGCCCTTTTTAATCTTTTGAAGGGCCTTAAACCTGAAATATTCATGACTTTTTGAGAGTGGAGTAACTCATTAAGAAAGAACACATCCTGTACATTTGGTGTCACCCAATCTGCCTCCCAGCAGCTTCAGTACCTTCTGCAGGTCTGCGATGGCCTGCTTCAGATTCTTGGCCTGTTCGTATTTCTCCTGCCGGACCATATCCTGCTTCTTCTGGTCCAGGAGTCGGATGATGTAGGCAACGTCAGGGTCCTGGTACATGTCGAAGGCCAGGTCGTCCAAGGGAGAGATGGACTCACATTTACTGGGTGCAAGACGGGACACAAAAACAACATTTGAAATATTGGAGAAACTTTGTGTCAAGTCTGAGCTTGTTACACCTGTGAAACATGCTGAATTCACTAGAGATAAAAATGCCAGTGTAGAATACTGTGGACAGCTAAAGCTAAAGTGGCTCAGTATTGTGCAAATCCCGTTTAAAGGGGAGAATCATTGACCGACCCCCAAGAAGTGAGACCCTGAGGTGAAACATCCCTTGGGGGCTGATATATATGTAAAAAAAATAAATATTTCGAAATGTGTTTTTCCTCTTTGCACAGGCAGCCACCTGCATTGACTTGAAATGTGAGTGACCTTGAGTGGCCTTATTGGTTGACTTCCAGACGAAACGGCTTTGTTGAACAATGTTATTGTCACAAGACAAAGAAACCAGTTCAATGTCCTCGCCTCACCCCATGGAGGTCGAGTCCACGGCGGCGTCCAGCTGGGTACTGTGGAGGTAGTGTTCGATCAGCTGCTCTCTGCTTGGCTGGGGGTGAACAGATGGACAAATTACACACACATACACGTACTCTGCGTTGTGTGAATCATCCAGCTTAACAGCACCTCACAGAACAACACATCTCTATGAAGGAGCACCCTACACCTTATACCACACCTATCACTATAATACCTTCATCATTAGGAATACGACCAAAGAAGAACATTAATAATAGTATTAATAATGATAGAAAACATGTCTGAGGAATATCCAATTGATTCAATGACCCACCTGTTAAATAAAATGTCTGCTGTGATAATAAAGGCCTGTTACGCTGCCATTTAGGGCTGTGACATGTATACATCACAAAAGTAAACTTCTCAAAATGAGAATTCAGATTGCACTTCATCAGCATTGTCTTAAGCATTACTGACTGGAGAGTATTATGCAGAGTTCATTGAGGCATCTCTGTTCATCGTCAACATCACACTTTTCAATGCCGTGAGCATGATGAACATGATTCACCCGTGATGTTTTGCGGACAGGTCTGCGTGGCTGGATACCCCCTAGAGGTAAGTGACAAGATTTGTTTTTTCTTCATAATTCAAATGAACCGACACTTTAAAAGCAGCACATACAACAATAAGCTATCACCCTGAATCCACGGAAACAGTCTCCCTCCACAGGATAAACTTCAGCTCACAGAACAGAGATCACTGCTCAGAGTGGGATTAGCGGAGCAACAATGCTCAGCCTGTTCACTGGAATCTGTGTGTGAGAGTGTGTGTGTGTCATTTCATGTCTGTGTGTGTTTTAAGGTGCTCTCTCTCCTCCAGGACCTGTCTGTCTGCAGCACTATCTGATTACACTGGCTAACTAAAGGCCTCCTGTGTGATTACATACTGTCCTCCCTTTGTGTCTCATTACTACATTCCTGACACATACAAACACACACACACACACACACACACACACACACACACACACACACACACACACACACACACACACACACACACACACACACACACACACACACACACACACACACACACACACACACACACACACACACACACACACACACACACACACACACACACACACACACACCATTCAGGTAAACACGTGTGCATATAGACACACTTATATATTGTCTCTACATCAGTCAATATCAATAAATACTAATATATCCATTATATCTTATACTTATTAAAGCCTGGCTCAAAAGATGTACAGTGCTGGGATAAAGCCTGACATTTGGCGCATAGGGGACTGTTGCTGCATCCGGTGCCGCCCAAGACGACTGTGATTGGTTCAAAGAAATACAAAAAAACACAGCGTTTTCCCTTATCCCAGAAGGATAAGAGGTGTAGGCAGACCATACTGTGTCATCCATGGAATATGGTCTGATTTATATATCTAATCTATTATATCTACAGTATTCAGTACAGTACACCTCTCCATACAATTACCTAACACAACATCACATACTCAAAGGTATATTCAGGGCTATTATACTGGATTTGCATTATATTGTGTGGCATTATTTGTACATCCCCAATAGTATTGTTACTGTGTATTCTAACAACAAAAATGCAAATAGTATCATAACAGGAAAAACAGATGTTTATGAAGGTTTATGAAGAAGAAATGAATGCTTGTTTCCCATTTGAACACGCCAAAAGTTCAAACTGTAATGGTGCCTGTTATGTCAATAGATGGATGAGGAAATGAGGACAGCTCAACACCGCCCCCTAATGCTGCACAGGTGTAAGATCATTGATGGGTGACGGGTGGAGAGAGTGCTCACTTACAATAGTGTTAAAAGCATTTCCATCCAAAGAATCTCCCAGAACATTAATGGCAACCAAAGCAACCTGAAATTATAAACAGATGATGGTGAGGTAGGTGAAAGAAAAAATGTGACCTATGGGTGTGCTGTAGGGATGCACCGATTGAGAAATCCTGGGCCGATAATGATACAGATGTTTAAAATATAAATTTGGCCAATAGCGGATGCTGATTCAGATGTTTTCTTGTTGATTTTTTGTTGTCATCTATCCCTTTTGTGCCACAGAAACAGAAATGTATGTCATTCAGTTTTCCATTGCACCTTTTATCTCTGAATAAGCACAAATTAAATTTCTTTAATTTTGCTCAAATTTCGACAAATTTTAAAAAACAAACTACTTCCACCTTTTCAATTTTGAACGCAGCTTTTAAAAAACTGTTGCAACACAGCAGATAAGCATCAGCCACTGTCATTGGTGAATATTATCTTATTCGCTGATGGACCGTTGGCAGTCAACAAGGCGAATATTTGCCAATGCCGATCAGCCATTAAGTCAGTGCATCCCTAGTGTGTCAGGAGGTTAACAGTGGAACTATTTCACTACAGTTTAAAGGATCCGGGTGGAGATATACTATATATTTTTATTATTACCAACAAATCACACAAAAAGCCCAAAACCAACAATGAATTAATCCTTCTAACAAGTACTATCTGTGTAGTGATCCTTTGTTTATTAGTCTGTTACTGAAAGTAGTCCCCAACAAATGCACTATTCACTCCTGCTTTAGGGATGTATGTCCCAGGAAATAATTTAGCCTGATTAATAATAAACTACTTTGAGGCCTGTTTTTAAAGATGTAAAGAAAGAAAAAACAGCATTTAAATGTTTAAAAGTTAGAGCTGCAACTATTACATTACATTATGAACTATTCTTTAAAATGTATATGATAGTCTCTTAGTCTAATCATGTTATCAGAACCCACAATACTAAAAACCCAGTGATATCCATAATATTATGGCATTTTTACCTAATAAAGAACTTTGTATTGATTGATTGATTGATTGATAAAATTGGAAAACATTTTCTGTCAGTCATCTAAATTTGCATGCATATACTGTTGAAAATGCAAACGAAGTTATGAAGTTGAGGATATGATGTCAGGAAATTCATTCTCAATTAAGCTGTCATTAAACACAATGTTTCAAAGGGAGCATTTTTAAAATACCTAAAATACCTATACAACACATACTAACATCATTGTTATAAGACTTTAATTATTATCTGGTCTGTGTTACTACTCGAAACTAGGCTGATGGCATGTTAAAATATATTCTGCTGAGAGCCTCATGACAAAATAACTTCTATGTGTTCTTCACTGGAGGAAATTACTCTTGATCTAAAACAATAATTTTGAAAAAGACTATATGATTGTTACCTAATTAGCTGGATGCTTATTTACAAAGCAGAAGAACACATAAACCATGTTTGGATCCGTCTTCTGTCCCAGACAAAAGTTCCAGGCACTGAAATGTTGGTGTAGGTGCATCGTTGTCCTCTAACTACCTGACTGTGGTGATTGTACTGGTTGACGTGGTTCCTATGGAAGGTTATTCTCAGGTACAATCCGATGGCGTCCACGTGTACTGACTTCAGCTCCCGAGCTTTGAAGCCTGTCTTTTCATTGTCCGACAAAGACACGTACCTGTGGTGGAAGTACAGTGTTGAGACTTACAATACTAAAATACATTTCTGTACAGGCACTTGGTTCATTCAAATATTACCAGTGATGAAATATTCACCATTACTTATTAAAACAATAGAAATAAACACTGTCTTATTGCTGCTTTAATAAATTTAAAAAAGCTTGTTCTAGAATAAAAATAATTACTCTATTTCATTTTTTGGCTACAAACTGGTACAAACCTACATTCAGCTGGCCACATGACCAGAGAAATGTACAGAGCTAAACCTAAATCTTATTCTAAACTATTAGCTAATGTTGGAGTGAGCGTCCATCCTTCCTATGTAGCCCCTGTTACCCTCAGTTGACATGTATGTGTTAAGTAGGAGAGAAAGAATATGCGATGATATGGGTGGCTCAGATACTGAAAGGACCCATTCACTGGACCTTTTCAGGGGCCCGGACATTTCTGTGGGGTCATTCATACTAGATATTTAAGAGACCATTCCAAATAATTGCTGAGATGTATGTATTTCCACCTCAGGACACTCCCCTCAGGGACCTCGCAAGTTATGACCAGAAACTGTCCCATCAACATCCACCTTTTTGATATCTACCAGTAAGATATTATTGAACCCAGGTGATGGCTGCTTCACTGTAATTGTATTAAGCTAATGTGCATTATAGTAAAAATACACAAAAGAGTGCAAGTCAAAACTGAGCTGGGTCTGCAGTCTCACCCGAGTCTGCGAAGCTGCCCAGGGAACCCTGAGGGGCTGGTTTCAGGGAGAGTATCTCCAATGTGGAACTCCACCCGGGCTGGGATCAGGTACTGGTGGGCCAGCAGCTGTAGTTTCCTCACCCGACTTCTCTCCACCAGCTGGAGGGTGATGTGCTGAGGGTAGGGGCACATCCTGCGGATATGTTGACACAATGTTGAGTTTCTTTAAGAGGAAGTCTATACCGCCGCCATTAATGAATGTACCATGTTTTTAAAAGTGCTGTGTCGTGTACCTGCTGCATCTCCAGCCATTGACTGTGGGTGCATGGACCATGAGCTCCTTGGCACTGAAGTTGTCCTCATGACTTGAAGAGTTGACCACAATGAATTCTATCTTCCTGGGCATCCCTCTGATGAACACTGATACAACAAAAATATATGTTGTTGTTTTTTTAATCTAATATTTGATATCTGAAAGAGCGAAGAAATTCAGTTAGAAATTATGTAGAAGGTGATTATTCTACAGGCCATACGTTTTTATTTATGAACATCTGAACTGACAAAAAGCCCGGAGGTGCTCTACTGACAATGACTGAGAAATTAATTTAGACTTGTATATTGTCGGTCTAGTTTAGACCAATAAATACATCCCCTTTATGTCCGCGTCTTTTTCAGTACCGACTGAGTTGTGTCCACAGCACCAAGCACTGTAAATGATGGTCTAAGAGTCCTTGGTTTGTATGCAGTGAGCAGGTCAAATATGTATTTAGCTAGGTCATTAAGTGATTTGTAAACAGTGAGCAATATTTTGAAATAAATGCTGTCTTTTATTGAAAGTCAGGAGTGATATGTTTGTGTTTTCTTGTCCAAGTGAGTACTCTGGCTGTGATTTTATTGGTTTTTTATACATTCAACATTTTGGTAAACTATATTTAACGTATTCAGTCAGTAAAGCAACACTGTAAAAGAAAGTGTGCGCTGGATTTATACAAATTGAGGGCATTATTGTGAATAGACAGAATGTGACCCAATAATCGTTTTATCTGATTATATTGTTTTCAGATATTTTTGAAAGCCAAAATTGCAATTGTCAGTCGCCCTGCTCAACAATTACAGACTGAAAACTGGCATTAGTGTCTGGTCAGATGTTCAGTCCAGTTGACTTATTCTGTCATTGGATATAATGGTGTTATAATATACAGCATTAAGACAATTAATTCATCAAAAACCAAAAAGCCATGAAAAGTTCAAGATTGTGCTCCCTATTTAATGTTTTCAACTAATTATTTTTCAATTCTTTAATGACCCCCCAGCACGTTTTATGTTATGTTTTTCTGTATATTTAAAAAAAATCAAATGTCTTTATTGACTTTTTGCAGACAAAGAGAAGTACAACAGTTGCATACTGTGTCAGAGCGTCTGCTTTGAAGTGAAAAAGTATATAAATAGGTAATTAAATAACATATAACATAAGTAGATAAATAAGGTACAATGAGAAAAAATGGAGTAAAAAAACAATGTAAATAATAGTAAGAATATGTAGTGATTAAAGAAAAAATGGGGAAAACGAGTGTGTGTGTGTGGGGGGGGGGTTCTCTCGTTCCAAAAATGTTCTGTATATTTTTATATCTAGTTAAAAATAAGTGGTGTATTATTGTTTTACACACACATACTGTATAAAGGGTTCGGGGTTCATACCATTGACATAGAAAAAAGAAGGTTTAGAGGTTTAGACAGACTATGGACTAGGACAGACAGTCCTTTCCTGCTGACAGGAGCATGTTGGGGCATTAAGCTAGCTAACTCTGACGATTATAACGTTATCAGCCAGCAGTGCTAACCCAGCCTCACAGTAGCTGTATTAACCGGCTAAAAACAACCAATAAATGTCCTGACAGCTTTCCTTCGTTGTGTCCTACTTTCTGTGTATCTACATTTCACAGTAAACATAGAGATATCTTACCGCGAACATCACCGTGATGTTGACAGCTCTTAGTCCCATCTCATCTCCATAACCACCGCTGACAACAACCAGCGCGCACATGCGCAGTGGTGGGATTCTCGTCAGCCGCAATGGGTTGTGGGTAATGTCGTTTTACACGGGCGCAAGTGGTGTTTGACACCAACCGTTGTTTTCTTTTGTTGGAGCCACCTTTACCAGGACAACATGTTTCTGTCGGCGGCAGTTTTTTCCATGGACTTAGAAAAAAAATATTTTTTCATTTCGGTTTATAAAAGTTGTACCGGTCGCGGGTAGGAAAGGAAGTCAAACATTCTCTCTCCAAAATAAAAGCATGGCATAGAGCGGTAGCGTCATAAACTCGTTAGCTCAACGATTTTGCAATAAATCTGCAGGTTCAAGCAAATCTAAGATAGTGCTGTCAATAATTCAGAAAATAAAATAAAAAATATGCCACAAAAGGACAGGAAATGAAATGTGCAGGCCTTATAGTGCGCGCTCAGTTCAACTGTGGTTTTCAAAGTAGTCCTTTGGAGTTGTTAAAGTTGCTTTTCAATCTTAATAATTTGGTTAATTGAGACAGATATCCCTTTATCGTCCACGGTAGAGTTTTCTAAAAAAAAAAAAACATACTACTTTATCTTGAGATCATAAAACGGATGTGACGTGATTGGTGTCGCAGGCAGCATGGCTGACACGGAGCAATGGCCAGAAATAGAGAAAGCAGCGGCAGAGAAGAGAAGGGAGCTGGTCCTCCAGGGCCAGGCTGTGGACACGAGGGTCTCCTCTAACGGGGGCCTGTCCTCCGCTGTCTACTCCCTCACTCTGCTCAATTATCTGGAGGTTAGCCAGTGTCCGAGTCTGACACACATCAGTGAGGACATCCAACATCTGACCAACCTGCAGAGCCTCATCCTGTGCAGGAACCAGCTCGCCTCCATCCCCGATGTAGTCGGTAAGCTCCTGTCCCTGAAGGTCCTGGACCTCTCGGTCAACAGGCTCCATGTGTTACCGGAGGGCATCACTCAGCTCAAGGAGCTCAACACTCTCAATGTGAGCTGTAACAGCCTGGAGGCCCTGCCGCAGGGGCTGAGCCAGTGCGCCAAGCTCTCCACCATCAACATCTCCAAGAACCAAATCACCGGCTTCCCGGCTGATTTCTACTCCGACAGGCTGGACCTCCTCAGCACACTAGCCGCCTCCGACAACTGCATCGACCGGCTGAGTGGAGATATTCACAAGCTGGCTGCTCTAAAGGTGAACTTCAGTCCACATCATCACCTCTTATATCCACATCGTGTCATGCGTGATAAGAAGCGAGCTTCTGGGTGGATCAGATGCACTCCAAATTGGGGAAAAAAGCTGTCTTTATGTCTAAAATTAGAGCTAAGGAAGCTCCACGATTGATAACATGAAAATGTCAGATTTTTAAACAGAGTGACAGGTAAGTATGTGTCTGTGCCAGCTTAACCGGAGTGTACTGTTGCCTACATGTTACATACACTTTGAGCCAGACTCATCTCATGCCCTTTGTAATGTTTTCCAGGTGCTGGACCTCTCTAACAACAAACTGAATGAGATCCCCTCAGATCTGAGCGATTGCTCCAAGCTAAAGGAGATCAACTTCAAAGGCAACAAGCTGAGCGACAAACGTCTGGAGAAGATGGTCAACGGCTGCCAGACCAAGTCCATCCTGGACTACCTCAGAGGAAAGGGAAGAGAGAGACGACAGGGAGAGGACGGTGAAGCGGACGGGGGTCGCAAGGCAGACAAGGGGAAAAGGCAGCAGAGGAAGAAGAAGGTGGCAGACGAGAAGGATGAGGTGGAGGAACTGAACAAGATGGTGGTGAGGGTTCTCCATGTTTCGGACTCTCCGACGGACCTCACAGTCACAGTGAGCGCAGGAGTGAAAGATGTTCGGCCGTACTTTGTGTGCTGCGTTGTTAGAGGCATGAACCTAAAGGCTGGGAACGCTCTCAAACGCTTCCTGGTGGCTCAGGTAAGTTCAGACCCTCTCAAAGGGCTATATTACTGTATATGTTGGACCATTTCAGCGAGGCATGACTGATACAATACGTGTGCAGCAAAGACAAAAAGCATCACCTGTTGTTTTTCTAGACAAAGCTTCATGATGACCTGTGCGGTAAAAGGACCACAGCAACCATCGCAACTCATGACATGCAGCTTCTCAAAGCTCCCCTGAAGTATGATGTCAGACCACCTACTCAGCTGAAGGTATGCAGGCGCAGACTGGGTGGCTCGTTATTTTCCGACAGTAAAAATATGTCACTTTGGGCCTATTATAATAGAGTGATCAGTCGCTGATTATTAGACGGCATGGTTCCTAAGAGTGCTCTTGAGTACGCATAGATTCTGTTTATACCTAAGAAAAGATCCCAAATAAGAAAACATCCAAGTGAAAACTGCATGCGAGGGTTTCAATAAGAAGTTTGCTCTTAAGACTGGTTGGTAAATGAGGTCCAATGATTGTTAGGTTGTACCGCTGGGTCGGAAGGAGATGACGGCGGTGGAGCTGATGAGACACCTTCAGCTGGAGGCAGACGAGCTGAGGAAGCAGAAGAAGAGACAGAACGTCACCGGCCTCCACAAGTCAGTACAAGCTCTCATCTTCATCAGCTAACTGCAGGCTGATTAGAAATAAAATAATCAGTATGTTACTTATCTCAGCCTCAGTGTTGAATGAGATGTTAACATACTATAAGGAATCACAATTTCTATTATAATAGGATATTATTGATTATGATAATAATCAGGACTTAAAAACATTTTTTTGTTTGTTACAGATACCTGCAGCTTCTGCAGGGAAAACCCATGTATCCCTGCCTGGTGGACGCAGAGGACCATGTCATCTCATTCCCACCTATTACCAACAGTGAGAAAACCAAGGTGTGTGTGTGTCTAATGTGTGTCCTCTCATAAGATAGGAGGAATATTAAATATTGTGTTGGAAATTATTTTGACGGAGAAAATTTGAGCCAGTAACACATCTGACATGTCACATTGTCTTTTTGCAGTCTACAGTGTGCCTCTGTGTTAATAATAATAATAATAATATGTTACAGATTAAGAAGACGACCAAAGAGTTGTTCCTGGAGGTGACGAGTGCAGTCAGCCTGCAGACCTGTAAAGATGTTATGGACGCTCTGATTGTAGTAAGGTTTTCTCTGTCATTAACCAATAAGATGCTTGGACTTCATAGTTTCTATTTGTTATTATAATATCATTATCTTTGTCTAAACGAGTCCAACTCAAGACCTGACCTTTTGTCACCCCTTCCATGTGAAAACTACACCACCAACTGTATTCGATGCTCTGTCTCTTGTAGATAATCTGGATTAAACAATAGTTTTAAGGTGACTTTATGTAGATGATTTGTGGCGTTAGAGGAATAATATTTCCCGATGGAGGCTCCAGACATACATCACAGGTAGGTGACTAAAAACATCTGGATTCCTCCTGAAGTTCATCATGAAGTTCCGCAGGTGCCTTCATGAACGGATGGACTGTCCAATACACGATGACCATAAGCATGTGGTCCATACTGTATAGAATTTAAATACAGTATGGATTCAGAACACATCTTGTATCTTTGTGTCAAGTCGCTTTTTATTTACAATGCAAAAGCTTTTCGGTTATCTCAGGACACTCTTAATAATGAGCAGGCCTAGACCTCCTCCGGACCCATAAATCCCCCCATGAGCAACAGGGGCAAGAAAAAGATCGTGTTTAAGATATGTACTAGTACTAACATAATCAACAGTGTGAAGAAGTAACAGTTATATACTATATATAGTTAGACTACAAAGACGTCTAGGTATTGTGTTACAGCGATCCTAACCAGCTAGCCCGGCCTGTCCTGTCCTGTAACCTGTCTTTCTAATGTGTGAGCCATCCACAAACCTCTCTGTCCTGCAGCTGGACGCAAACACGCTCCCCTCCACATCCTCCCTTCAGCAGTCAATGTGAATGAAGAGAGACTAATTTACGAGACTGATCTCCTATGCATATCATCACCTCTTATATAATCGACCCAGCACCCTTTTTGATTAATACTTAATTCAATTTTTTAGTTGTGAATAAATAACTTAAACACTCATTGCAGAGGAAGAAATCTCCGCTGAGCGAGTAATCTCTACTGAGATGGAGCTGGACTCTCTGGAAATCCATCCATCTCAACAGTCTTTTAAATGCAGAATCGGTTACACTTTTGTAGGTTTATTGCGTATCTAACTGTACACTGTACACTGTACTGTCTTTAACAGCGTAATCTAAATCGTGATATTCTCTTAAACAAGGCCGGGAACTACACTTTTTATCTGTTTTAAGGTGTAGAAGGTCAGTTGTCAGTTGTTTTGGCTGTATTTGACCTGCAGTGTTTATTTTGAACCTTCATCAGAGAACACGGACAATCTTTTTTTAGTTCTTTGCCGTAGTTTTACACACTTTTTCTACGCAGTCCATCTTATGAATGCAACAGTACATGACACGTTAAAAGGGCATTTCCTGTTTCATTACAGAAAATGGCAGAGTTGAACAAGTTCACGGCGGAGCATCGGGAGGAGGCGGGGTCAGACGGGGAAGGGGACGGCCCACAAGAGCCGGCAGCCGGCAGCGAGACATCCAGCGAACTGATTGTGCAGCAGGTCCGCACAGTGGACCAGGACGGGAACCTGAAGGTCGTCTACCCCTCCAAGACCGACCTCGTCGATGACATCAGTAACCTGACCGTCATTTGGTAGTCGTGCTGTGGATGTTACTCTCATTCACATGTTACATGAAGTCAACAGTGTGGGACATTAAGGTTTGATAAATATATATAGATCTGAACATATCCAGATCTATATCATGTATATCTATGTGATGAAATGGGATCCTTGAAGTTGTAACGTTTGGGATTCATGTACAGCTTCATGTAACATGTTGTTATTAAACCAGCACGACAAACTGTATTCTTGTATTATTTGCAAATTCAAGACAAGTTGTCTGAAGGTCAAATGAATTTAAATCAACTTACACTGACTTTTACTTGGACGGCTTACTCATCTATTTGTCTAAGTAGTGGCACCGTCCCTTTGAAGACTCGAATAAAATCCTGCCGTTTTCATTTTCTTTCATATAACGCACATTGTTTAGTGTCTGCAGGTTTGCGTTATCTTTGTCTAGCTGCTGATGCTAACTACCTAATCAGTCACGTTGGTTTAACATCGAAAAATGTTCAACTTTAAATAACTTGTTTGGGTCAAATTCTTCCATATCTAGTACAGTTGTGTATCTGGAGCAGGGTTCTGAGGTTATTTATTTTTTACATTTCTCCCAATGAACAAAATGAAAAACTGACAATTCAATGCTTTAATTCAATGAATGATTTTAGTGATATGACAGAAATATCAGTGTGTGAGTTAACAGACTCATTGCTCTGGAGGGAGAATCGGATCTGCAAAAGAACAGAAAACATTCAATTCAGACAAATAACTCAAGGAACTGAGAGTATTGCTTTGTTAAAATCCTTGTTGTGACATATTTGATTTATTTTTAAGTTAAAAGGTTTGTATGTTGTAGCAGAAGTGTGCTATTTGGACATATCTGCTTCATGCCATTGTCCCCACCACACAGTTGAGCCTTTAAAGATACTTACATTCACATATGTAAGCCACCTCCAGGTACTTGTAAATGCCGCGGCAGGGGTCTGTAAACACTGAGTTGGTCACACTGATGCTACAGCTGTTTTTCCCATTACAGCTGTGAATGCAGAGGGACAACAGGCTTGAATACACTCTGGAACCTATGTGTTCTGATCTGCGTTATAACTGTGTTATGAAGGTGGTGATGTTTTAGATAGTGTTATAAAATCACCAAGCACCCATACAGTGGGTCGTAACTGAGCCGAGTGACTACAGAGCTTCACGGTTAAAACACGCGCACTAACAAGTGTCCATGTATTTTTTTTTCATACATAAGCATGGCTTGGACGTGGCTTTAGATGTTCTTTGTGCATGTGGAAATGCCTTTGTCAATTTTACTTTCTCTTTAACTGACTGAGGGAACATGCAAGTCATAGGAAATACAGTTGCTTCTTGAAGTCTTGATTTACTCATTATATTCAACAAAGGTTGTGCAGCTTTACCTTTCAGCGACTTTAGTTGTGGGGAGGTAGCAGTTGACATCGCTGATCTGAGATTCAGGCCGTCTGTAAGCACAGGTGGTCCTGTCACTGCGTCCATAGTGTGCACCAAACACAGTTATAACCTGTCCCACATCTGTCAATAAAACAACAGCAGTATAGTTAAAATTTAAAGGGTTTGGATACATTGAAAATATAATTATGCTTATGTTTATCACATGAAGCCACCATTAATGCAAAATGTAAGTTACCGCACTGAAGGTGTGCCACAGAGCCCTCACAGAAGTCATGGTGAACTGTCAACGTGAGAGAATTGCATTAGACATCACACTATAAAACTCATATACAGGTATAAGATATAATCAAATGAATTTTAGATCCATGCAGATGGGACTGACATGCTGGGAAACAGGTGAAGCTGGTTTCCAGGTATTTGTAAATGCCAGGGCAGGGATTCGGTGTACGGACATCATTAATGTTCAGCTCACACTCCCTCTTTCCATCACACCTGAAGGAAATGCATTATGTCTTAAAACAGTGTTCATACTTTAGTAACCTAGACTCACGCCAGAGACTTAACCATTTAATCCCACATCGCACCCACTGTGAGTGCAACACAGTAAAAAAATAGACTTAAAATGCCACATTTAAACGTTGTGTACGTCTATGGTATCAACAGTTCTACAAAGAACACTCAAATCAAAAATAATACAGATAGTGCCATTAGAGAATGGGGTTAACATACAATTACATGAGATCAGTTATTTAAAGAACTCAGATTCAGTTATTTACAAAGCGGTTTAGCGCTTAAAGTTAGACGTAGTCTCCTAAGAGGACTCCATTTTAAAAACCTTCAATGATACTGAGCTTTTATAAATGGTATTGCTTATTTTTGTGTTTTGCCATTATTCTGACTCTGGACTTCCCTTTAATAATGTTCTTCTTTTCATGCACAAGTTGAAAGAAGTAAAAACTCTTCTCAGCCATGGTTATTGTCCGATAATTACGAGGCTTCTTATATGGATACCTGCTAATTGTTAATGAACCGCCAGACATGCAAGAGGCTGGTGATTAGCTGCACATAAACTTTACCTTTACCAGTAACCTTTTATTTGGGTATGGCAACATACCTCCTACAGGATTTCTATCAAGAATTCACCGAGAACAAAACAGCCGATCACAGTTTCATGAAAACATGACATCCCCCCAGCAACACAGGGTCTTTCTCTTAGCTTAAGACTTACCAATTCCTTTGTGAAAGGTGGCAAAAGCAGCTTTGTGAATTGGTTTTAAGAGAACACACTTTGCTTTGTGAATAATGGCCCTGAACAGTTAGCTGGACTGGACAGACAACACAAACACACTGTACAGACTTCTTGTCTCTTCTTATGTTATCTGCATATAGTAGAATTAGTGACTAAGTACTGAATTGGAGATCTGCCACAGTTAGTAAGGGGCCTACCTTCCTGTTGTAGCTCATCAGTGACATTGAATCATAGACCTTATTAGGAGACTTATTATCTGCAGCAGCCACATTTGATAATAAAATAATAAAACAGAATTTCTTTTCCTTATGATTGGATGTGTCATGTGTACCGTGTCTTCAGGAAGTCCACTGTGCCGTCTTTAGAGCACTGTGTGTTGGCCAGCTGGCTCTGAGGTCTTCCCAAACTGCAGGTCACGTTGTCTACACGTCCATACAGGGATGTCTGCACACTGATCACTCCGATATCTGTTACTCAGCAAAGAGGGAGATATATATATAAAAAACAAGCAAGAGTAGTAGAGTTAGAGTGCTCTTTTCAAGAAATTGCTTCATTATATGTGTTTGTGTGGGACTAATTCATATATTGTTATATTTATTATGGTGACTGAGCCTAAAATGTCTACAGGCTCACCTGCTGGGTGTCCTTTAATTTTAATTAATTTTTTTCTCAGTAACTCTACAATATAAAAACATTTTACAAGCCAAACTTAAACCAAAGCCCTATATCCTGAGGTCAGAACTTTATGGTTGTAGAAAGATGGGGATGTGTGAGCAAAAAGTGTTGTTTTTGATAGAAACTGTGGTGCTTTTTTATATCTGTATAAAGACCAAATGTAATAATGATTGGCTCAGTATATTGAGACCTTCACAATAGACACAATGACTTATGAGAGTTCAGTCATACCACATCTCAGCTGCTGCACATTCCCGTAATTGCCACAGGTGGTAACTCTCTCCGTGGACCCAACTAAAATATAAGAGCATAAGTTGAAGTGAAGTCAGGCCGCATGTTTTATGTAGAAAATAAAGGCATCATCATTATCACATTCTCTCAGATATTTACCTGCAGTCATGAGCGAACATGTTGCTGCCAGCACTGGAAAAGAAACATCACTGTCAGAGTGTGTCAGCAAAACACGAGAAAAAATTAAAGCATCAGTAGTTCAGTCCATAGGTGACTCAGCTGGGAACCGTAGGGTCGCCGGTTTGAGTCCCTGTGTGGACCATGAATGGAGTGTGGACTGGTGGCTGGAGATGTGCTGTTGAGCGAGGCACCGAACCCCCAACTGCTCGGGCGCCGATCCATTTGGCAGCCCCCTCGCTTCTTTCCATTAATTGCATGTATATAGGTCCTGTTTGTGCATGTGTGTATTTCGGGCCTGTATGCGTGTAACGTGGATACACGTGAATTTCCCCCTGCAGGATTAATAAAGGAATTCTTCTTCTTCAAAGCAGGAAAAGCAGGTGTCATTAATAACAAAGCAAAGGCTCCGTTCTGCCCTGTATGACAGTGACAGAGGCACAGCAGGGCCGTAATTGATGTTATCAGTAACACCTGTGTTTTACCTGCTATGGCATGTCAAATTGTCCTCCGTGGACGTTAAATATATGTCAACATGTAAATGCCTTACGACAGAGATACTGTGTTTGCACAGTTATAGTTAAAATGCTTCAGTAAGTGTTAAATATTACCATTTTCTTATTACGTGTCAGATTATCATCATTTGATTACACATACAAATGCCACACTGCAGTCAGTTTTCCTTTTAAGTCCTTTAACACTTTTCTCAACCTTTTGGTAGAACCCACTGTGAGCCACTATTGAACCATGTACTGAAGCTGACCTTGAGTCGTCTCTACCATTCTGTTTAAGTGTATAATGCTAAAGAAATCAGTTGATCTTGCTGTGTATTTAGATAGTCTGCCTTTTCAGTTCGCCTCCTTCAGGGAGTTAGGAACAATAATAATAACAAGTCTTACTCAACAGATTTATGTAACTTTCTCTGACCAAAGGGTTGAATGTCTTTTTAGGTTAAATGCAGTGAAGCTATGTAATTAAAATAAAACAATTCTGAATATTCATTTTTGTGAATGATACATTTAATGTTACCCATTATATATACGTATATATGCAGGTATGAATTTATTATGATTCCTTTTTTTTGGTCTAAAAACATGCCTGACCAAATAATTAAATTGTAAATATACTGATAAATGTAGTGATTCTAAGATAATAAAGATATCTTTTTTATGAATAAGAAATATTTACTGCTGTTTATCATATATATAATGTTATTCCATTATACTATATTTGCTGAAAAAAATATCAGTACAATTTATCACCATTTCTACGATGTTGTCTATGTAATGTAATGGTAAATATCAATAAATATGAGGAAATAATACTAGTACTAGTAATACTACTAATTCATGGTAACTCATTGACATACTATATATGTTGGTATACTAATATTACAGCACTATAAGAGTACACAGTTTGCAATTTTCCTTTCTGTTTTACATATACCATGAACAGACATGTCAACCATTTGGTAGAGTCCTACATTTAAAATACTGTGGCCTCTGTTGAAAAAGAATAATTGATTGTTGTTATAATAGCCCCAAGGGCTTATCCATTAATGGAGGAGTCTTTGATGGTTTAACCCCAAAGCTCCTCAGATATCTCAGATTTTTACTAATAAGTTTAGAGGATGATTGAGTAAATTATCTACAAACTGTGATATGATATGTTTAGAGGGATGGAGTTACAGTAACAAATAGACATGCTGGAGTGGTAACGTGTCAAACTGTAAGACAGTGCCAAACAAAATGTATTTAATAAAAAAATAATAAATTAAAAAAACATTATTTGACAGAGGAGAAAATACAGCATCTAATGACCAGGTTTAAACTGGCTATTACATCAAAAAGGCCTATAAACTGAAATATATGTTACTTCCAGTTCCTCTTTATGTGCCTGAGAAAGAAATGTCTTTAAGAGTATTAAGAAGTAGCAATATACTGTATGTGTTTCAATAATAGGGTTAGGGTCCTCCACCCAGCACCCTAAAAGCGCCAGTCACTTATATTAAGGCTTTTGGACATGGACCCCCATAATTAATAACCATCAGTCAGTTGTTTACTCACTCAGTGTGAAGTGCAGCATGGTTTGAAAAGATCCGGTCTGAGGTTAACAGTGGGACTGATGACACACCTGTCTTTATTCTGTTGGTTCGACGGCTCACTTTGCCTTATATGTGAAACGGCATCCTGATCTTGCACAATTAGTTCCTCAATGTGACCGACTCCCATTACAGAGAAATCAGTAGGTGTGACAAGCAAAGATCTCAGAACAAAAGAGAGGGACAGCATTGTAAAACTCACAAGAAGGGTATTTCCAGTGTGCATAGTTTGGTGCATTGTGAAGCTGTGGTGTTGCAGTCATCCCTTGTTCGTAGTTGGTTTTTCCAGCCTGACAACAAATCCATTCATTCTTAAGATTTCCTGTCCTCTCTCACATTTTCTTCTCATTGTCTTTGAGATTAATATCTATTCTTAACTCACAGAACTTGCTGCACCGTATAATACAGGCCTACAGTTTTCATCTATTTGATTTAACAAGTTTTCCATTTTCTCTTATTCTACAATAACGTGACTGAGGTTCCTGCAAATTGATGTACACATTAATGGTTGCATTGTTATTTTCTCTGTGGACTTCCTGGAACAGTCAGAAGCACCTACTGTTATCCTATTGTTCTCTGGACTTCCTGGAAGACACTGAGAGTCACTGGAGCTTTGCCTGTGCACATTTCTCTAGATTTCTCTTAAATAATCATAAACGCAATAGCGAAATAATGAAACTAAAGAAGACATGCTGCTGCTGATTGATAATATTTATTTAATACATGTCGGTTTTCGTTTATCTTATTGTGGTTCCAATATCTTTACAAAGACTCCTCTGGAGTGGTCGAAGGATCTGCAAAAAACAAAAAGATATTTCAGATAAATACTTAAGTCTCTCTATATAAATGTATATATATATACGGTATATATATATATACGTATATTATGCAGCAACATTCTCTTAAATTTCTCTTAAATGTTCTCTTACTTTTCAGTTCACACAAGTAAAATCAAAATGAGAATCTAAGACATAATAGACATACTTTTAGGGCTTAATATAAACAGGATGTAAACATGTATAATGTCAACGTGTTCTTATGAACAGGTTTGTACTAAATTCTACGAAAAGTTCTGCACAGAAATTCATGCGAAAAAACATACCCCCAAAAAAAATGAATTACTTTAAAAATAAAAAAGAAACAAATTATTGCGCATTTCCGTTGGTATATGTACCAAAACTGTGAGAACAGCCAGATAATGTATACGCATTATGACAAGTATTAAATATACAGACTTTAGACTGTACAGAAAGTGAGTATATGAGGAAGAGTGACAGTGTAAGGGAAAGGTCAAAAGTGATGAGTGATGAGCTTAAACAAATCTTTCCTCGCTTTGGACAAACAATTTATGGACTGTAAAAACCAGATGTTTTTTCTCTTGGTAAGAGTTATTTCGACCACTCATACAGTGTTCTCTTTACTCAGAGAGGAGCAACAATGAGAAAACATTAGTGAAACCTATGGGTACTAACAAAATGAGAACAAATTGTGGATACAAACAAAAATAAGATTCGTAATCACTTCTTGCATGAGGCCCCAATGTCAATCTACACTAAAACTAATAGTTTTGGATTAAGATTTAAATTATGACAAAGATAGTTGTTTATGCAGTTATGTTGATACACCTCTGCATCAGTGCTGTTTGCCACCCCATACTTAGTTCCACATCATGTTTTCCTCTGCACATTTGAACCACTGACCAGTCCCAGTAGAGTGAAACAGTGACACTTACAATCACATACGTAAGCCACCTCCAGGTACTTGAAAGTGCCAGGACATGGGTCTCCAAACACGGAGTTGCTTGCTTTGATAACACAACTGTTTTTCCCATTACAGCTGTAAAGGCAGAGTGATAGAGTCAGTATGGTGCCGGATGGCTTTACAGCAGTTATACAGTGAAATACACCATGATCTTGAGTGGGCAACTATACTTCACCTGTCAGAGACGCTGCTGTTGGGGCCTGAGCAGTCGACATTTTGGATCTGAGAGGCAGGCCGTTTATAACTGCATGTGGTCTGGTCGTGGCGTCCATATTCAGCACCGTACACAGATATAACCTGCCCCTCATCTTCCAAGAACAGGAGAAAGTTTTGAGAGGGAAATACAATAAAGCTCGTCTTTTTCATTTTAATGCCCCATACACACGAAGAAAGAAAATGTGATCTCACCACACTGCAGGTAGGCCAAAGAGTGCTCACATGTCACATGATGAACTGTCAAAATAACACGAATCACATTAAATAGGCGTTAAAATCACCTTCTCTTGGAATCCTATACTAATAAAAAACGGTGTAGCCCACTCTCTTAAAACATGTAAATGCCAAGTAAAATAAGGCAAAACCATTGGACTCTTTTCTCATTCAACACATTTTTTGACAGAACTTAGGCACAGAATGTCCGATCAATGCGAAAAGCCATGCATATACCTTTGGACATCCTGACAAAAAAAAGCCTGTAAACAAAGTGAAAACCAGTGAATCGGTTTAGGCGACTGACTTGCTGGGAAGCAGTTGTACTTGGTCTGTAGATATTTAAAGGTGCCTACGCAGGGATCAGGTGATTGGAAGACATTTGCATTCACTTCACACACCTTTTTCCCATCACACCTGCGGGGAGAAGGTGAACAATGACAAAACATTACAGCATGACTAATTTCTTCCTCATTCTGTGATGAATTAATCAACTTCATCATAAGGAAGTACTCAGTACTATAGCAAGGGATCTGCTAGTGTGTTTTAACACCTGTACGTTTAGCTCAAGCACTGAATATGGAAGCAAGTCAATTTTATTTATAGTGTCAAATCATAACAGAAGTTATCTCAATGCACTTTTCATACAGAGCAGGTCTAGACCATACAAATGTACTGTATAATGTTTTTGTTGATGTTTTTGAATAGTGTTTGTAATAAAAACAGTATATTTTTATGATTATACGTGTCATGTGTACCGTGTCTTGAGGATGTCCACTGTGCCATCTTGAGAGCACTGTGTGTTGGCAAGCTCAGCCGGAGGTTTTCCCTCACTGCAGGTCTCACTGTCTGTACGTCCATACAGAGCGGACTGCACAACGATCACTCCAATGTCTGTTAGTCAGCAAAGAGGCAGATGTTGGGAAATTAGTAAAATTAGTATTACGGTTTGATTTCATCTTCAATTGTACTCGAAACACAAATATACGTTCACCTCTGACATACACCTCAAAATGTTTTCTTCATAATCAGTAAAAGCTTCAACACCAGACAATAAAAGTAAAACAAAAAAAGCACGGCTGTCGACAGAAAACTTAAGGAAATTACCACAACTCAGGCGCTGGACTGTGTTGACTTGACAGGTGGTTTCTGTCTGTATGGCAAGACCTACAAACACATATGTCAATGTTAGTTTAACACACATGCACGCAAGTGCGTACGCACACACACACATACACACATGATGCATTCCCTAGCCCCTACACTAACCTCAAACATCACAACTAAATGCCTAACCATCCCCCTTACCCTAACCCTGACCTAAACAAAATTCGGATCTGAACCTAATAAAAACAAGTCTTAACCCCCAAACAGGCCTTTGAAAAAGTGAGGACCAGCCAAAATATCCTCACAAAATTTAAATGTAGTCCCCACAAAGAAAGCACACACACACACACACAACACACACTTACCGGGACTTAGAAGCAGACAGGTTGCTGCCAGCACTGAAAAAGAAACATTATATTTATATACATTGCCGTAATGTGTCACCTTAAAATAACTAAGACATTTTATCATTATGGTCATCAGTATACTCACAGAGTGGGATCCTGAGGGGGAGCATGGTTTCACAGGACCCAGTGAGACGGTATAGACCAGTGAGACTGACAGACTTAGTATTTATAAATTTGGATCTGAGGCAATCTGAGGAAATCTTCTACTTCAAAACAGACCTGAACCAGACCCCAGTGGCTCCAACTCAACTGGCTGCAATTTCCAAAATGAGAATAACATTCAATCCCATGAGGGACGACAGACATCTGGAGTTAGAGCACAGACTGAAGAGGCCCCAGCACTTGTAAACACAAAGCTGAGGGGAGCAGCAGGCTGATAAAATACTTTTTCTTATGGTGAAATAAGAAATAAATGCATTTGGAATTGCATTAATACAATTAGGACACATTGAATTCTTATTGTAGTGATTGCCATATTCTGGTTTGACTCGTGTGCGTATTACATTGGTCTGACTATGGTCCTGTAAATGTGTAACAAAATAACTGGCCCATTTAAGTTTGTATCAGAGCACAAGCCTCTCTCCTAAAAATGGCATACATATAATACAGTAAAGGAGTCTGCCTAAAGTGTTTTGGAGGAAACGGTATTGGTGTGTTGATAATATTAATTAGCAACTCGTCTTTTCTGTTCTTTGACACCAGAGAATGGAATTCCATCATGTTCCCAGTTTATGGATAGGCTACAAAAACAATATGTAAGGGGAAAGATTGTAGTTTTGGTTTCATGATAATAATCTGATCATCCATACAATTATACACTTTGTATGTGTGCACTACAGAGTTGGGTCTTTTAGGGTTTAATTGAATTCTCCTTTGCAGAACCTGATCTACTTCACATTTTGCAGGTGTATTGCTAAATAACCAAGGGAACGCACTTTGGAGTGTGAAGTCGATCACGATCCAAAGAACAGGAATGCTGCCAGCAAAATGCAGAAGAGTGCAGTGTGATTGGATATTTACTGAGTTGAGAGTTGAGAACAATGAGCCTGCATAAAGTACAAAAACAGCTGTGAGTGCAGAGAAAGAGTCATGTGCAACACTTGTTTTGGAAAACGTGAGTGGGAGAAGGAGAAACAGCTTCAGGAGATCAGAAACACATTTTTGTCATGATGACTAAAGACAACTGGCAAAAATACTACTAGAAAATATGTCAAAGTTGCAGTCAACAATGCTCTGTGGGCGCCTACATGTCTGGGGGCAAGACTTTTGAAGAGGTGGCTTTCAATGTTACCAAAAGGTTGTCCAAAAAACCCCATCTAGGTATAACCTGATTGGTCAGCTTGAGAAATCGTGATTGGATCTATTGTGAAGTTTCCAGGGCAAAAAGAGTAAAAAACAAGTTTGTAAAGAAACAAAACCTCTGCAGCCAAAGGCCTGACATCACTCTGTGGTTTCCAGACTGCCTCGCGTTTACAAGTCACTCACATGTAGCTACAGTATCATCAACCAATCAAGAGTGCAGTACTAAGAATGAATTTAGCTGTATTTATGTAAAAGAGCACAAAGGGTGTCAGTGACATCATCGGCCTTGTGAGAGGTTAAATACCTGGATCTCCACACCAGTTAGTTGGACCAGTCCCAGCCTGGTCCTGGTCCTGGTCCAGTCCCAGCCTGGTCAGATGCGTACATGAACTGATGAAGCCTCTTGGATGAGCGGTGAAACGTCTTCCTAGACAAACAACCAGTCCAGTTGTTTTTGACTGAAATTGCTTTGAGGATAACGATGACCTGGACGAATGAGAACATTCACAGGCCTATTTATGTAAAAGTTTAAAAAAGTAATTTAACAGACTGTAAATGAATCAAGAACAATTGTTATTCATTTATCCATTAACCATTAATTATCCATTGTATAAATTTGATAGGTTTTCAGGTGAAATTGTTGAACAACTGTAAGATAGAAGAGAGTCTACAGCATGTGTGTGTTTTGGATATTTGAGATGAATAAATGTGTGAAAAAGTGCATGTTGAAATCAAATGAAACCATGGAAACCCTGAGTGGCAGTGGTGGGTAACAGAGACTCCCAAAAGGTACCTTTGACATGACAAACACTATCTCCTGGTGTTTAGGGTCCAGATAGGCTGGATTAAGCAGCAGTAGAAATGAGCAGATCAGCCAAAGAATATGAAATGCTTCTGCTCCTAGTCCCTGACACATATTTAGTCATGCTGGAATAATTAGGCTCATATGTGGCTCATATCAGTCAATGAAATTTCTGTGCCTCCACCTCCATTTTCACAAAATAATAATAAAATTTTTTTTTTTCCAAAATCAGTAAATTGAAGAGACTTTAGATAAGAGTGAGAAAAGTATTTTATATAATTTGCAGAACAAATTTTGGAAATTGACAGCTACTGTGTCTTAATAAGACACCAAGAATATAAAAAAAATTACCTGAACCACATTTTCACGATACGTCAATAATTTTTTATCAAGATGACACCTATACCCAAAAAGTTCATTTGTAAAACTTGTCAACTATTAAAAGGTGCAATGTGTAGTTCCTGGCCACAAACATAGGGGGCGGCATTTCACCTTGTACATAATTTCATGATTAAGATGACACTGTTAAAAGTTCTCTTAAAACCTAGGTCTTCAAAAATGTAACATGCTTTGCTGAATCTCAAATTAAATATCTACATCATGCGTCTTTCTTCTGTGTGTGTGTGTGTGTGTGTGTGTGTGTGTGTGCGTGTGTGAGTGTGCATGTACTTGTACAGGTGTCTTTGTGGGGACTACGTTTAAAATTTTCCCAATGGAGTGAGGCTGGTTCTCCATTTTCAGAGGCCTGTTTGAGGATTAAGACTTGGTTTTAAGGTCCAGGTCCAAATAGGTTTAGGTCAGGGTTGGCATGGGTGTTGGTTAGGCATTTAGTTGTGATGGTTAAGGTTACGGTAAGGGGCTAGGGAATGCATTATGTCAATGAGTGTCCTCACAGAGATAGATGTTTAAGATGTTTTTCCCAGACTTAGCCATGGAGCTAGTGGGCCACATCGTCTACCCACCACCTCTGCTGAGCAAGTGTATTTAGACTCTACAGTGTAACTGCAACCACCAGGTCTGTCAGGTGATGCCCTCTGGCTGAAAAACTGTTCCCATTGACTTACATGGCAACAAGAGACGCCTGTAATTCTGTAATTCACAAACCTTGCAAAATGACTCATGTTAATATCAGAATTTGATTAATTCGGTCCGAGGAAGTCTACAAGAGCCACACCATTAAATAATTTAATCCACATTCTAGTTAGCCGGAGTGCTAAACCGGAACAAACTGTAGTGCTAGTCTCTAGTGCAAAATTAATGCCAATCATCATCAGCAGTTAAACTTTTTTTGGATTAATTTGCCTCTGAGCAACTCTGATAGGAATGAAGGGGGCTCCATCTCCAACGCTGTATCCAGTTCTCTTTATATATCCATGAACTTGCTAACTGTTGTACTGCTTACAGTGTAGCTGCTTCTGTGAGCTGGGGCAGCACTGAGAGGCACTAGCGGTAATCGGTAAGACAGGAAAGCCTGGGGCTAGCTGGTAGCATGCTGATTTCAGTAGATATCTGCACCATAATACATACACATCTTTGACATAATGTCATAACTGTTACTTCTGCATACTTTGTTGATGATGTATGTTCATTTTAAAAAAATGTTTTAAGCTAAAAATCTGGCCATGTAGTAGACATTGCACCTTTAAAACACAGCAAGACATGACAAACAATAGAAATGTAAAGTAAGACATGATTGGTACAACCACAATCTAGTAGGGATGTGACAAGACCCTCAGCTCACGAGACGATACACGATATTGAGTTCACGAGAACGAGACAAGACAGGATTTAAACACTACTTTCCACTTTCAATATTTTCCAAAACGGCCCCATCCCCATCAATCACCATACAGTCACTGTCTGCTCTGCAAAGCGTGTTCAGAAGCGTTGTGACGGCCCTCACTTGCTCATCTCACAGAATACATACATTTCCATGTTATAATTGACCCATGCCCACGTTTTCTCCCCCCGTAGGCCTATATGTCCATGTTTTCTCCCCCCGTAGGCCTATATGTCCATGTTTTCTCCCCCCGTAGGCCAATATGTGTTTTGAACTTATTATTTGTATCTATACTGACTGATCAGCTCAGCTGTTTGTGTCTTATCTGTCACTCTGTTGCTGTTTCCACTTAGGCTACATATTGATATCGCATAACAACAACTTTTCACCTCAATGAGAAATATCGTCACATTTTAATATCGCGAGATCTCGTGGGATGATATCTTGTCACACCCCTACAATCTAGCAAATTCAAACACTTAGCAATTTTGCTGAGTCATAATGCCAGTCATGAAATAGACTAACATTCCCTGAAAGTGAACCTGAGAGGTGTAGAGATGAGTTCAATCACTATGCTTGGGTTTTAAAGTGGAGAAGTTTGCGGAGGAAGTTAAAGGAACCAGGCATTTGCTTGTAGAGCCCTTTGGCAGAGTTTTGGGAGACTTCATGGTTAACCTGGAAATAAAAACAATTAACACTCAGGTGTGTCTATGTTTGAAACAAAAAGCTATAAATGGTCAAGCGGATTCAATAGAACCCCAGAATTTTTTGCTGTAGTAATAAGAGAGGCTCACCATCATCAACATTGTGACCAAGTCGTCAGTAAAGGCATTTTCCTCCAGAATACGGTCAAGTGTCTCAACATACCAGGAGCCTGACTGGGTGTCCCTCCAAGAAACGTAACCTGTGTTTATGAGGATAAATAGCGAGTCAAGTGAATCTGTAGCTCTGACGGAGTTATTAATAATTAATTAATAATTTAAGTATAAACACAGATGCATGAACACAACACACACTCAGACACGCACCAGGAAAGGTAGAGTAGGACACCAGAATGTCACTCGGGGTGGGCAGCGTGGCTCTGGCGTCCAGTTCATCGGACGTGCTCAGAGAGTCACTGCTGGATGACGTCGGAATGGCGTCCGTCTGATCATCTGCTCCACCGACGGACGGTTCAACCTCATCAGGGGACACCTCAAAGCCTGTGTCTTTTTCACCTCAAAGACAAAAACAAATGATGCCACTTTAACTTATCGATCATTCTTAGTTTCTTTGACTCATTCAACAGTATGGTCGATGTCAACTACCTCCTCCGCAGGCCTGGATGAAGAACAGTTTGGGTTTGCCCTGTAAAGACGGACAATGCTGGCCATTGAGGTAGTTTGTGATTTGCTGAACTGGGACATGTTTTCCGTCCACACCATACACTGCACCAGGGAAGCGGTTGTGACTCACCTGTAAACATAAAAATGAGCGTGCATTAAAAGTCATCTGGATGTGGATTTGACAGAAAAGTGACAAACGCAGGATATGGCTTACCTCCGTCCCGTGGGACAGCATGATAACCACACAGCAGTCATACTGTGAATGGTCTTTCTTAGATAACGTCGACAGTTCATGTTTGATATGCTGAAACGCACAGATAACTGTTAGCTTTCTCAAAGTTTTACTTGTGGTTGCCGACGCAGAATCAGAAGAAATGTATCTTACTCTTTGTTTCAGATTTGTCTTCACTTCCACAATAAAGTTGAGTGTTTTAAATCTTCTCTCCAGCTTGTCGCAGTCTATGTTGGACCCTTTGCGATTGCTCAGCTCAGTCTCCGGTTCAAACTCTACGTTGTTTATGATGAGGCAATGTCCACATGGGTTGGCATCCATTTTATAGTTCTGACACACACCCACAGACACACAGAAAGACGCATGATGTAAATATTTAATTTGAGATTCAGCAAAGTGTCGGTCTGAAAGTGCATGGTAAACACAGTAAATGGTGCTTACCTGAATACTATCCCGTCGAATTCTGCCCGGTGGCCGTGGTCTTATGTATTCCCCTTCAAGTGCTGGGACATGAGCATCAATATGTGTTAAGCATCACAAAACTAACCTGACTGTTACCTGCATGTATCAATCACATAACTTACATGGACTGTGGGGAGTACTGGGTGTCTTTACTATAACGACTGGAACCTCATCTTTTCTCTGTTTATCAACGTCCATAGGAGGGGCTAAACAAAGAGCACACATATGAGCCACTAAAGTGTTATATCATGACCACAGAGTAACAAGTTGTTGTCATTATTTGTCCACAAAGACAATTTTAAAGACAGTAACGACATTCATATCACACACTTACAGACTGGGAGCAGCAGGGCAGTCTGAGAGCGTACTACAGGCTGCAGAGGAACTGCTGGAGCTCCAGCCTGAAGAAGCTCTGCCAAACCTTGCTGCCCGGCCTCCTGAAGGCACTGCAGGAACAATGCAAAGGCCCGACTCCCCCTGGTCTCCAAGTCCCGGACCAACTGTCTGGCCTGGTCCCGTCTGGTCCCAGAACTCTGACAGAAGAAACAGGTACAGGTGTGTACCAGCATTACATCCAATAATCCAATGACCATAACCAGCAGCTGTCTCACCTGTATCTCATTGATCATTTCCTGTCTCACCTGTATCACGTGGATCATGTCCTGTCTCACCTGTATCACATGGATCATGTCCTGTCTCACCTGTATCTCATTGATCATGTCCTGTCTCACCTGTATCTTGTGGATCCTGTCCTGTCTCACCTGTATGTCATTGATCACTTCCTGTCTCACCTGTATGTCATTGATCATGTCCTGCCTCACCTTTATCACATGGATCATGTCCTGTATCACATGGATCATGTCATGTTTCACCTGTATGTCATTGATAATTTCCTGTCTCAACTGTATCACATGGATCATGTCATGTTTCACCTGTATGTCATTGATAATTTCCTGTCTCACCTGTATCACGTGGAACATGTCCTGTCTCACCTGTACGTCATCGATCATGTCCTGTATCACGTGCATAATGTCATGTTTCACCTGTATCTCGTGGATCATGTCCTGTCTGTCTCACCTGTATTTCATTGATCATGTCCTGTCTCACCTGTATGTCATCGATCATGTCCTGGGTAAAAACCCCTTTTGCCAGAAGCCCATCATAGAGGTTCGACGGGTCCAAGTCTCTCACTAGATTGACCCTGTTGCTCCGAAGAATCTTCCTGTGACTTTCCTCCATCCTGCTTCAATAATATCGACCCCCAGTGACGATCGGAAAGCTGTAACCAACACATGTAATTACAACGTGTTGTTATTGTACCTAACACGTGCTATTACCACTCGTTAGTGACGAAAAATGCACAAAAAATAGAAGTTTCTTCTCGTTTCTCTTGTCTGTGCGCGTCTACGTCGGGTTGCACTAGATACTTCCTTGTTTACATCACCTCTGTCTGTGATTGGTCAACTGAGAGAGGAAAACAGGGTGCGTTTGATTTGATTGACCGCGCAGGCCAGTCTACACAACACATACACCGAACACACGGCAACGAAGGCGCCAGTAAGAACTCAATCTCCCAGAGTTCATTTCGACACCAACCCCTCCACCACCCCCTCCACCACCCAGCAGCAGGTTATGAGCTCGCCCTGGAGGAGCGGTGGATGCTGCTGAACACTCCCCGTCTTCAGACACCAACAGGCGGAAGAACATCAGCTCCGTCCCCGAAGATGAGGCGCAGTGCCGGCTGACTGATCTGCTGCAGGTGGGTGACAGCTAACGGCTAGCCTCCGTAGCAACACAACTGACGTTAACCCTCGTGAAAAAACAGGGTTATCCTCGAGAAGTCGCGTTAATGTCACGATGCATTCGTCACATTAGTGTCTGCTGCTGTATTAGTTAGCTGACATGTATTTGTCTCTGTTGTTAGCATGCTAAAATGCCATTTTACTGGATGTCAGCTACCCGGTGGTGTTCATCACTCTTCATCATTACTATGCTAACGTCAGTCTGCAGGAAGGGCTGCTCTCCAACTTAATGATGGGGATGCGTTACAGGTTACTGTGATGGCCGGGTCCAGGATGGCCCTGCTCCTGGCTGCAGTGGTGCTGCTCTCAGTGATGCTGTCCGGACCGACCCATGCTGGGCCGGACATGGACCCGTACAAAATCCTGGGAGTGACCAGGAGTGCAGACCAGGCTGAGATCAAGAAGGTGTATAAGCGTCTGGCAAAAGAATGGTACATATTTTCACATGACACTTACCTGCTCTTATGGACCTCATTCAGTTCTTACAGGTTGAATATGTAGACCCTTTGTTAAAAGCTATATATATTTTTTGAAATAACACACCTATGGAAACTATTGCTTTTCCATAAAAATATTATATTTAGTCTGAATGAATATTTCAAACGTTTTTTGACGGGTTTGACAATGACTTTTCTTTCACGTTCTGTTTACATTTTAGCAATCATTAAGCGGCTGGCATTGGGGGTTGCCAGGGTTGTCTGTTGTTGGGCGCAGCTACTGTAGGCTGGCACTGGGTGAAATGGAGTTTGCCAATCCTGCAGCTGCCTTATGTGTCCCAGCAGCTGAGTGACCAGAGACGGGCAAAGCTAGAGTCAGTATAGGCCAAGCATTCACTCGATGGACTGAGATGAATGGGTTCAACTGCATTAAAACCCTCGCCAAAATGGCTATGTTTTTCCGGGAACGTACCCATGTTCCCTGCTTTGTATGTGACCGGGGAACATCTGACCCCTTTTTTCTTTTTTTTTAAAGTCCTATGTTCCCCGCTTTGTTCACAGAAAGGGTCCTATGTTTTCCACAATCAGTGCCGCATTCCCCGGCAAATAGGCCTATGTAGACTCTAACACTACCCCCTAACCCTAACCATTACCTCTCGCTGTACCAAAATGCTGAATTAAAGCTTAGGCTAAGGCTTATGCGACTGGGGAACATAGGGATGACCCTGTTTCTCCTTTATCCGTAAGATACATTTCATGTTTACTTAGCTGTAACGGCTAACGGTATCTGTCAGTCAAACTCCTCTGTAATACTCCTGTAGGCTACTGGGCTGGATCTGACAACCTGGCAACCTGAGTGGTTGAAATCATTTTCTGTTGTTGCAATATGATCTTGAGACACCAGATGGCGGTCTTCTGCTCATTCTCCATATTCAACCTTTAACCATTACTATTTCATAATAATAATAATAATAATATGCATCTTCTTCTCAAGGCATCCAGATAAAAACAAAAACCCAGGTGCTGAGGACATGTTCATCAAGATTACCAAGTCTTATGAGGTTAGTCATCCATCGCTGTGTTGTGCAGCTGGTGCATAACCTTTTGTAACATAAGTGTGACAGGCTGACGTATGCCATTTTCTATTATATTTGTTCTATCCCAAATCTAGATCCTGTCCAGTGAAGACAAACGGGCCAATTATGACCGTTACGGGCAGACTGATGATACGCAGCCATACAGTAGCGGTCGCTACGGTCATCGCCATGACAACTTTTACTTCGACGAGTCCTTCTTCAACTTTCCCTTCAACAGCAAGAACCACAGGGACTTTGCTGACAGCAAGTACACGTTGCACTTTAACCAGTATGTCAGTGATGTGGTGCCCGACAGCTACAAGAGGCCGTACCTGATAAAGATCACCTCGGACTGGTGCTTCAGCTGCATCCACATCGAGCCTGTATGGAAAGAGGTTGTGCAGGAGATGGAGAATCTAGGTTTGGAATTAAGCGACAGATCATACAAAATTACCCAGGAGCCCTGCTGTCCATGAAATTGACAGCAATTTGAAAAAAGATGATGTGTGTACGTTTGTGGATATCCTGTCTTCGCAGGCGTGGGGATAGGCGTGGTGGATGTTGGCTATGAGAGACGGTTAGCCAATCACCTCGGGGCACATCGCACCCCATCAATACTTGGAGTCTTAAATGGCAAAGTGACGTTCTTCCACTACGCTGTAGCATCGAAGCACCTGAGACAGTTTGTGGAAGACCTCCTTCCTCAGAGACTCGTGGAGTGGGTAAGTATCATATAAATATTGATTATGTTTAAAATGCAGGGAAACAGGAGTTGTATTGACTATGGAGTACACATCAAATTAAAATTGGTTCAAACATTGTGCATTTTCTATACTTCAGGTCACCGACAAGAACGACCTGCAGTTCTTGAACAGCTGGCATGAGCTCAACAAGCCGCACGTGCTTCTGTTCGACCAAGTGTCCGTAGTTCCTCTGCTTTACAAAGTAGGCTCTTGCCTTACAGTGTTTTCTGTGAAATGACAGTAATTAAATCACAAGCACTAACCTCATTAACATATCTCTGCATCTCCATAGCTGACAGCTTTTGCTTATAAGGACCACCTACAGTTTGGCTATGTGGATCAGGGCCTTTCAGAGACCGCCAATCTGCAGAAACAGTTCAATATTAACACTTACGCTCCAACCATGTTGGTGTTCAAAGAGAACATTGAAAAGCCTGCTGACATCATACAGGTAAATCACTGCCATACACGCGATACAATGTCTATATAAGTAACTACGTGTTCACTGAAATGTCACCTCACTCTGTTTTCTATATGTTCTCCGCAGGCCAAAGGAATGAAAAAGCAAATTATTGACGAGTTCATGACAAACAACAAATTCCTCCTCGTGCCGCGGCTGGTCAATCAGAAGCTCTTTGACGAACTCTGTCCTGTCAAACAGTTCCATAGACGCAGAAAGTAAGAGAACCTGACCTTTCCTTTTTTAAGCGTCTGTCAGAGACAATGAAAACATGAAACCAAACTGAATTTATTTTCCGTTGTAATTTCCATATTCCCTTGGAGGTATTTTAAGACGTGTAGTGTGTCTTTACTCCCCTCAGATACTGCGTGCTGCTCATCACAGGGGACGAAGAGACCTTTACTTTTGGGAACCAGGCGTTTCTTTCATTTGCCTCCACTAATACCAAAGAGGTGGTGAGGTTCGCTTATGTGTACCAACGGCTTCAGCAACCTCTTTGTGACATCCTCATGCAGAACAAGGACAGTGCACAGTCACCGGCACAGGTACACTCACACGTCCAGCTCCACTGATAATCTACACTATATATATATGGGGATCTGAAAATTAGCATCACTTTAGCATATTAGTATAGACCTTTTCCACGGAATTCCATTGCTAGGCAACAGCCTTGGTCCTTGTTAACTTCCTGTCAGTTGATGTCATTCACATACACCGCAACAGAAAATGAACTAGGACGCATTTAGTATGTTTTTTTTTACATATTTGAAAATCTCCATATGGAACGTATGAAACTACCTACGCATGGTTGTTAATCATCAGTGTAATGTAATAGTATTGTTTCAAGAAGTTCTTGGAATAAATACTTTGACTCAAGAGTGGGTATGGATGGATGTGAACATTTCATATCGCAGGTATCCTGTCCAAAATAATTACGATTCACAATATTATCCTGATAATCATCAAAATACGCTTAACACTCTTAAAATGATCAAACATGCAGGAATCATTTTACCTTACATTTTCTTAAGAAGCAAATATGTGTATTGCATCAGAGATGGGACATGCATCTTTTTGAGTGAAAAACAAACAATCTTAAAGAAGGTCATCATAAATCATAAGCCCCTTTTTAAAAATGTCATTTGATCAAATGATCAAATTTACACTTGTTGTGGTTAATAAATGCATAATAATAATGGAAATTTAGTCGTGATCCGCCATAAAAAATATATTATTTTCCCATCACCACTTAAGCGCTCATGTCAAATGCATAAAACATGTATTAATCAAAATTCATATTGACAGTTTTTTTTTTTGTTGTTGTTTTTTACTTAGGTGGTGTTCCTGGAGAGGCGTAATGCTGCGGGGAAGGCCTTGTTCAAGCCAGTGAGCGCCTGGAACGGCAGTGAGGAAGACAAGCAGCGTCTTCTGGAGGAGCTGGAGCGACTGCAGAAGGACCCGTCCATCCTCGTCCATGACGCCATGCTGCCTGAGCTCGACAACGAGTTTGCCTCCGTACGTTCTCTCTGAGTAAAAAGATCACAGCCTTGAACGATGCTTGTCAGTATTAAAGAGCAACCACCATTCCTGTTGCTAAATGTGATCATGTCTCTCTGTAGATGTTTGTAATCCGATGGATCTATGCATCTTACGATTACCTCTCTGAAGTCATCGATGATATTCTGCATAACAACTGGTAGGCAGAAGTTTCATTTCAGATTCACTTATGTAATTTCACATTTATGTAAGAATTTGACACTTAAACTCTTAAACAGAGATGTAAATACCGTGCGTTCAGTTGCACTAAAATATTCTGTGGTGATTTGCAGGCGTGAGATGATGCCTCTTCTGTCCCTCATCTTCTCTGCGCTGTTTATCTTGTTCGGAACTGTGGTCATCCAGGCTTTCAGGTCGGTTGCTTTACCGCACACCTAAACCACCATAACTATATCTATAGCAACACCAGCCTTATCCTTGGATTAGTGTAAGACACAGCTAAGAGAAAGCTTAAGACAAGCCAAATAAAACAAAGTAATAATGCTGCTTTTAAATGTGATGCTTCTATGCCTTCACATCCCCTTTAGGAAAAACATTTGTCATGTGCTTTCAGTGACTCAAGTGAAGATAAGCAGACTAAAGTAAAGACAAAAGATGGAACAAAAGCGGAAAATGGCTCCCCAGGGACCGGTAGTACTTCAAGGTAAGTATGCATTTATAGTTTTACCATATTTATCGAGTGCGGGGTTTTCCCTTTCTGGTTTTTAAGCTTTTTATTTTTGCTGTTGATTTTAGTCGGCCTCCCAAGAAGAGTTTTGTGGAGGTGACGGAGCTGACAGATATCACCTATATGAGCAACCTGGTGAAGCTGAGGCCAGGACACATGAACATAGTGCTGGTCCTCACCGACACCTCCAAGAACATTCTCCTTAGCAAGTTTGCCAAAGAGGTCTACTCCTTCACAGGGTAAGACAAATGCATGGAACAAAGGAAAGTCCGTTATACATTTTGTTTTGTTGTATATAAAACAACCCTTTATTTATAGAAACTCCATCACATTAATTCTTTCAACACTCTCCTAGGAGTCTGACGCTGCATTTCTCCTTCCTGAATATTGACAAGCACGGCGAGTGGATGAACACACTGCTGGAATATGCCGAGGACGCCATGCAGATCAATGCGGACGAGGATGACGGGGAACACCACAAGATGGACTACACCGGCTACGTGCTGGCACTCAACGGCCACAAAAAGTATCTTTGTCTGTTTAAGCCCGTGTACACTGGGGAAGACCTTGACAGCAAGTCATCTGAGGATGAAGGGGCCACTGCAGGGGGGAGGTCGAGGTCCAGTTCCCGTGACGATCACCTGCCGCGCAGGTCCAAACGCTCCCGCAGCTTATCCACCCTGCAGATCCATCACAAACTGGACCGCCTGGGATTGTGGATGGAAAGGCTCATGGAAGGCACTTTGCCTCGCTACTACATCCCCTCTTGGCCAGGACTAGACAAAATCACTCCCACTAAATAGGTTGAAGCACGTCCTACTGAAGTGAGGCGAGAGCTGCCTTTTTGCACTTGAGATGTTTAATAGTTACACATGTTAAAGTTGGGTCAACTACTCTGGGACAGGTCCTTTAGCGTGCTCCTCTTACTCTCATCGCATGCTGTTTTCAACTGTTAGTAGTCGTTTTGTTCTGCTGCTCCAGCCTTGTGAACAGAAAACAAAAATCACTGTGGCCACCTGTACTCCTGTTTCCACGACCATTAGTCACAGTAAAGGAGGCAGGGTAGGTAGTCTTCATCGATGAATACTGTGAACAGAGATGCATGTCTCTAACACTAAATGTCTTGCCTTTTCATGCATCTCAGCCCAGTTTTTTTCCCCCCCAGGATCTCCTGAATGCTGACTCGTTTTGCAACATAGTGCATTGCTGTACACTTTTTACTCTGGACCTCAAGAGATTCTCCACAGTCTCTCTGATCCTGTGATTGCATAAAAAGAAAATACTTGTTTTGTTACATGGCAACGGTTTGGGTTGTGTTTTAACATGTACTTCACTACAAGAACGAAATATTTAGCAGTCTTTGTCTTTTAAACAACCTCAGTTAGCCAGTAGCTTTACGTAGCAACATTATCGACAGGCTGTCCATTTCATTTTCAACTGGCCTCGATTGGCTGATACATTCTTATTATGTCATCTTGAATTACATAGACATAAAAGTAAAGTCAAACTTAGTGCGTGCTTGCTTGAGTTATTAATTTGTCTTGTCAACACTGAGTGTAAAAACATCATTGATTTTGTTGTTGCAATGTGATGTAAATATTGTACATAATCATGTTATCTATAGGACCTGTATTTCAAAGAGTCTGTCACATGAAAGATAAAGTGAATGTTTTACATGGATTTATCAAGAAGAGAAGGTTTTCTTTATAAAGGTGAGTGTAAAAAATGATGTCAGAGGTTTCAGTTGGTTTTCAGAAGTATATTTATCCTCTTGTTGGTCGTAATAAAATGCTTTGTGTTTGTTTATTATGTTTGCCTGAATTTGCCTTTCTTGCCATTGCCATAGCATTTGGTATTTGACTAGAACTAACGTGTCACCGGGTGGAGACACATCCACACATTCAACAATAGCGATGGCAGCCCTGGATAAACCAACTTCTCTACAGTTATCTTATATAGCACAAATTATTACTATTACTATTTATATAGGAGAGAACACTGTAAATGAAGACAAATTATTGTTGTGTTGGAAAAATAGTCATAGCTGGTAAATGCCAGTGTGGCTGTGAGCCACTTAACACCTCTAAGTGCAATCTTCTGTTCAGAATAAAACAATATTACTACGAAAATACTCTCAAAATAAGTGTTAAGTACAAAGGGAAAATTATTTCTGATAGCGTGAGGAGCCAAGGAAGTTCCAATAAATGATTAAAGCTAAAGGTTGCACTTTGAAGTGTTGGGTTAAGTTCTTTATGTCTGCAGATAGAAGTGGCAGAAGCATCACGTGAGCAAATCACTATCCTGAAATGGCTGCTGCCACCATCTGCCTCATAATCCTGACAACATTTTAGAAAACTTTAATGAAACTGAGCTTTTAAGAAAAGTCACGCTTCTTTTTTGTATTTTGCCGTCATCCTCACTCTGAATCATCTCTTTGCTTTCATGCACAAATTGGGCAAGAAGTGTGCCCAGTTTGGTTTTGGTTTGCACCTCTCTCTATCAGCCAAGTCTGATAATTATAAGGCTTTTTACATGGATATCTGACAGCTGCTTGACATGCAAGAGGCTGAAAATGTCTTGACTAGTCAGTAATCAACCCCTGTTATCGGCTTCTTTCATATAGCCTGTAAAATATGCAAATACTAAAAATACAGTATCATACATCATTACACATCCAGACTATGTGTCTCACGCAACGCTGGGGATGGGTGTCCACTTAATCCCTGACCCCATCTTTTTAGCTTCATTATACCAGTGATGGAAGAACTACTCAGATCCGTAACAAAAGTAAAAGCACCAATAAAACAATGTAAAGGTAATTGTTAAAGTCTTCCATTCAAACTCCAACTTGTCTAAAAGTGTTTAGAGTATTTATTACCTTGCTTGGACCACACCCATCTTGGAATTTGGCTGACATTTTGATCTAAACTAACACACTTATAAAGTTTTGTTGTAACAATATGGTAACAAAATCGGTTCACAAACAGACAGACGGATAGCCATCTAGCAAAATACACAAAACCACCTCTTTGATAGTTCCTGCTCCAGAAGTCTCCAGGAGCTTATTTAGCCATGATGACACACACACACACACACACACACACACACACACACACACACACACACACACACACACACACACACACACACACACACACACACACACACACACATACTCATATGGTGAAAACAAAAAAGAAAAGTAAGAGATCATGTCGTGGCTTCCTTCTCATAGCCTCTAAAAGTGACTTTTATATGGACATTTCCAAAACGTTATCTTTTCATGTTAAGCAGCTGAGGACTGTTTCTCGTCTGCATCTTCCACCCAACGTTGTCCACACCTGTCTCATATTAATTAGCTGGAGTACAGTGGGAAATGTACAATTGTGCCAAAACAAGAGAAAAGAAAACAATGGCTCTAAAGGACATTTCATTACAAAGAACTGAATATGCTTTACTTAAAAATCAAGCATATGCGACACAGGGGAATAACAATAAAGATAAAACATATATTTACACCCAATAACCCAATCATTTATTTTATTTATTTATTTATTAATAAGGACAATGCACATTAATTAACATTATTGTAAAAGTGCCAGTGTTAGCCAGCTGGCTAACCTCTTTGAGGTGTTGGTAAAAGTTCTTTGTGTCTGCAGATAGCTCGGTCAGAAGCATTAAATAAAGTTGCTGCATATAAATGTGTGTAAAGTGTGTGTTTTAATGCAACAATGAACAAATTGTTCGATTAAGTAATAGACTGGGACTGTGTTCACATAACGTCTTAAAGTGTAATTCCGGCGTAGAATCATCCCAGGGTCTTTTTTGGCAAATACAGTCATCAAATAAGCCATCGAGACAATTTTTTTGATGTATGAACTATTAACGGAGAGTCGCTAACAGCCCAATGCGGCTAACACTGATTAGCTCGGGGTAGCAAGGTGAAGATAACTGCTCAAGATAACACCAAACCTCTGCGGTAGCATGAGAAGAGTCCCTACAAATTAACTGAAGCATCATTGGGCTCCTTCCTTTTGCATTGCATTGGGTGATCGACTTGAATGGACTTTACTATGAGTGGAGCTGCTACCGGGGCCAGCAGGTAAGTCTTTTAAAACACTGGGTTCACTAACTATGTTGTTGGTGCTTCGGTTAATGTGTAAAGACTCTTCTCATGCAACTGCAGAGGGTTGGTGTTTTCATGAGCAGTATTAGAGGTTATAAAGACGTTTCAATGCATTCACCGTGCTGCCCCGAGCTAATCAGTATTAGCCGCATTACATTAATTACTGTTAGCGACTGTTAGCGATGACTGGGATTTCTTTGTTAAAAGTTAAACGAAAAAAATGTCTCTAAGGCTTATTTGATGAGTGTATTTGCCGAAAAAGACCCTGGGATGATTTTACGCCGGAATATCACTTAAAAGCTAAAAGGAGCTCCTAACGTGTTTATTTAGGAGTAACGCTTTTAAAAAATGGGTTTGTCAGTCCTGATATTTGGACACCTACATTTTTGGTTCAAAAGTTTTTCACAAAGCATTTTAGCGCTAAACCATCTGCACTTTTAGTATTATTTGAATTATCATTATTATTACTATTGTATTGTTTTGTTTTTACTATAGCAGTTAGATAATTTATGTCGTGTCACTTACCATTGTGTCTTGCCACCTTAATAATTGTGTCTTGTGTTTGTCTTGTCTAGTCTACCCATGGGATAGTGAGAAACAAAATTTCGATTCCTTGTATGTCTTGTTCATGTGAAGAATTGACAATAAATCTGACTTTGACTTTGACTAAATCTGTGAAAAGTAAAAAGTATTCAATTGGACTCCTAAATCACTGAGAGCAAATCATAATCCTAAAATGGCTGCTGCCGGAAATCTGCCTCATAATCCTGACAACATTTTAGAAGTCTTTAATGATGCTAACACACTGACTTCTGCCTTAAATACCTTCTGCTTCCTTCATATAGCCTGTAAAACATGCAAATACTAAAAATATTATACATCATTATACATCGCGTCTTTGGGTCTCACGCAAAGCTTGGGGTGGGTGTCCACTAAATCCCTGACCCCATCTCTTTAGCTTCATTATTTCTACCAGTGATGGAAGAAGAACTACTCAGATCTGTTACATAGTAAAAGCACCAATAACTTATGTAAAAGTACTTGTTAAAGTCTTCCATTCAAACTCGCAATTGAGTCAAAGTGCACAAGTACTAACACCAAAATGTACTTACAGATCAATATTAATAAATATATCTAATATTGATACACACTGACATTATTAGCCTAGTTAATACATACATAGTATATTTTACATCAAGCACAGCATACAAAAAGGAATTTGTCCCTAAATTCCTAAACAGTCTTTGAGTCAATTTGGGTGTGGTAGCTGGTAACTAGCATGTGTTTTAATGTTAGCACTGGCCCAGCCTAATTGTTAACCTTTGGATCTGAACATTAGGAACTGGTGACAGATGTGTGACGTGTGTTCTGGATCACAGGATTACAATTGAAGAACAAATAGATCCACACACCAATTTTCTAGTTCTAGTGGCATCTTTGCTTGGACCACACCCATCTTGGACCCATCTAAACTGACACACCTATAAAGTTTTATGACTGTATCTTGTGGGAACAAAATATGTCCATAACAGACAGACAGACAGACAGACAGACAGATATCCAGCAGAATATTAAAAACCACCTCTGGGAGCCACCGCTGCCAGGCGTGTATTAATTAACTACGTCAGTATCCAGGTAATATTTTGTATTGAGTTGATCTGAAGGAACTGGTTACCTTGATCTTATCTTAGAAAATAACCAAACAAAGCCTATTTATCAAAGTGGTTATGTGACTGACTGACTTTAATCTTCACTTTGAATCAGCCACATGTGGCCAAATTTCTCTGTAGCTTTTGGGAAACCCTCTGATAATTACATAATGTAGTGCGCACACATCACCACAGTAGATATGAGATGCAGCTTGAAAATCATCAGTAACATGTTTGTGAATGTGACGAGAGAGGCTGAGCACAGCTGCTGCTGTTGGTAGGACGGCTCCCACTGATGACAGTACTCTGGGCAGCTGTGATCATCTGACGGTGTGTGTTTCCTCCTCCGCCAGCTCTCCTCCCCTGGTCCCCAGACCAACAGTCTGCTGCTCGAGGCAGAGTTCTGTTAGCCCGAGTCTGACTTTAAACTTCACTTTGAAGCAGAAACTAACCAGTGTAGCACGAAAGCATGGTGGATCATAGTTTATTACGTTTATATATCCTTAGTATGGTGGAATTAGCCAACTAGCAGCCACTCTTGTCAATTTGTTTCCTGTTGAATTTTTTTAATGTTGTATTCTTCATCTTTGGATTTATAAACATTGAATTTAATTGTATACATTGTATTTTGCATCTGAATTTGGTATATTGACATTTTTAACATTTTTTAGTCTTGAATTCATTTTTTAACGTTACATTTTTTAGTAACATTGAATTCTTTAACCTTGAATGTAAGAAGATTGAAAAATAAAGAGTTAAATTCGGTGTCAAAACATTCAGATACATATTTTCAGTGGGTAAATATTCAGGGCTAGAAATTGAATGGCCCTTTAATTTCGAAATCCGATGACAAAGACTTACTTCCATACCAATGCCCATTAATTAACATTACTGTAATTTAATTTTCGGTAACTACAGTAAACAAATTTAACCTGGCCAACGAATCCTTTCAACAAACGTTTTTGTCATTCCCACAGTATCACTAAATTGAATTAACATCCTTGTTTGTATTTCATCATGCCCTGCAGGACATCATTTACTACTGAATATATAGCCTTTTTCAAAATTGTTTAAAGAACACTAACATTTACTCAAGGGTGTGCCAATATGTAATTATGTAAATATGTAACCCACAGTGCCCTAAGATAAACGGATGCCATTCAAGTTATTGGCAAAGTAACTGAATATTGTTTATCTATTGAGGGCATATAAAGAGAGCATCCCATCCAAGACAATCTATCATCTGCCGCTGCGACAACACATCCTCATCTGATCACAGCATCACAACAAGGTAAGAGTTTAATTCTTGCTTTTCAGTTTCGTAGATTATATTCATGTATAGTTTGAAATTAAGAAATGTAACTTAGAGTACAAAAGGATAAACTTGAGTTGTGAGTAATTTAAGGAGTAAATTCAAAATAAAATAAACTGGGGTAAAACAAAAAACAACATCATTTCAACCACAGATGGTCTTCCTCAGATAAATATAATAAAAGTTGAAAAACAGTGTTCATAAAAGTACAATTTACTCAAACCTAAATGTAACTTATTAACCTCGTTAGCCACCTCTGCTCTTTACACAGATGGCATCAGGATTTCCCTGCATCGTGCTCCTCTGTCTGACCAGTGGACTGTGGTGGGAGGCTACCGTAAGTAATATTTGTTAAGGTGTAGCCGTGGAAAATGCAGTAATGATGTAATAAAAGTAATAGAATATTGTTCAGAATGTAATTAAACAATCACATCACATTGTAACTCATAGGAAATATTACATATATATTAAAATGTATGCACCCCACAGTGGACACCGGGCGTAATTCACATCAACATCGTTCCTTTCAGAAATCATATCTTCGAAAACTAGACAGGGCAAAATCATTTAATCTAATTAGTAATGGGGATGTTACTCCAGTTCTATAAGAAAGCCTACATGTGTAGCCCACCTTAATATCACAAAAAGTTTAAACCCAGTTACTGTGTGGAATATAATGAGGGCATGTTGGGGTGGTGATATCAACGGGTAAGAGCTGACACACTGAGTCATTTCCTACAGTAGGAAACTACTTTGGGATTTCTGGTGACCTTTTTATTCCTAATCATGTGCTTTTTCTACACAGGCAAAATGTGTGGGAAAAAAAGGTAGGTCCTTCTTTCAATAATGGATGTGAATACTCAATATATACAGTTAGTTACAGTTAAGACGGCCTCCTACTGGACAGTTCCTGTACAAGCTTTCATCCACAAACTGCAAGCACAGAGAACTACTTCCTCCTCAGTTTTATTCAACGGTTGTCATCTCACAATACAATTCAATTCAATTCAATTCAATTCAATTCAATGTAATTTCATTTATAGTGCCAAATCATAACAAAAGTTATCTCAGGACACTTTACAAGCTAGGTAAAGACCACACTCTATGACTTATTTATGATAAACATAGACCCAACAATTCCCCCGTAGAGTACAGTGGCAACGAAAACCTTCCCTATAACAGGCAGGAACGTCAGACAGACCCAGCTCTGTGGAGGACGGACATCTGTCTGCATCGGTTGGGGAGAAAGAAAAGGAGAGAGAAAGAGAGAAAAGACGGACAGATGGACAGAGAGAGACAAAGACAGACACAAAGACAGAGACAGACACACTTTCAGTAACTATAATAATATCTATAGTAATGTGAATATGACTTATATGTTATGGCAGTTAATACAGCAGAATAGTAGAAACAAGCACAGCTAAGGTGATAGAATATAATACAAATCTCAAATGTATGGGGAAACAATTCTGATAAATGGATATAGAATTTAATATTTTATTTTAATAATTAGTTTATCGACTTTTACAATTGTGTTGTAGGGGATTGCTGTGAGACCTGCCCTCCTGGTTGGACTCAGTTTGGCCCTCGCTGTTTCATGTTCAACAGTGATGAAAAGGACTGGGCTGATGCTGAGGTAATATATGAAATGACAACACTAATACAGCGACTGCCACACTTTATTCATGAGATATTCTCAGAAAGAGATTTTTGCTACACGAAGCATTTAAAAAAAGAAGCAGTCTGATGTCCTTCATATGAGGCCTTCCGTCCATTGTTTAACCAACTTTGTTTCCTACATTAGATCTCTTGCATTGCCATCGGAGGGAATCTGGCTTCTCTCCAAACAGAAGAAGATTACAAGTTCATCAGAGAAATGGTGAAGAGAGCAGCAGGCAAAGATAAAACTGCTTGGATTGGAGGCTATGATGCTGTCAAGGTCAGTGATCTATGTCTAAATGGCTGCCATTTTGTAATATTTCAAAGCAATGGGATTTTCCTCCAAGCTCCACTGATCGATATAAATAAACAATGGATCAGATGTCTGTGTGTAATATGCAATTATAAAAAATAAATAATTATGATGCTTTTGAGCAATATTTTTCATTTAATGTTAATATTCTCCTAAAAAGATGCTAGAATTGCATATCAGTCAGTGTGTGTGTGTGTGTGTAATTTGCTTGCACTGACTGTTACGGCGTTTTCTTTCAGGAGGGTGTGTGGAAGTGGAGTGATGGCTCGATGTTTGCCTTCAAAAAGTGGGCCAAAGGGGAGCCAAACAATCACGGCGGAAAAGAAAACTGCATGGAGATGAACTTTAAAGGTACAAATCCATAATGTATTGTCCTCCTTTTCAATCTGTTAATCTGTCCATATTCAAGGTAAATGTTCTATCCGTTCCTGTTGAACTTGTCACTAGTGACATGAGTCGTACATTGTTGTCTTTTTTTAAGCAGTAGATCCTAAATCAAAGTCTTTGTGTTGTTTTTGTTCATATTGTATCCTCTGCCAACAGAAAAGGACTATGTCAACGACATGAAGTGCGCCGAGAAGAGATCTTTCGTCTGTGCCACGGAGCCGTCATATATGGAATGATGATGTTGCGTCTTCAGTGATGATGCCACTTCCATCAGGATGTCAGGCCTCGATGGCATCACTGCTCGGAAGATTTATTGAGAATTCTGATCCGTTCTTGCACTTTTAATCAAAAACCAATGTACCCTGCTTAGCAGTTATTCTGTATAACTGTCTGACCTGAATTTGTCTTTGTCATTCTGCACTATAATACTTAAAGCTTGACAATAATCCTGCAATAAAAACATAATGATCCTAAACTCCATGTCTTCTATGTGTCTCATCAACTGGTGGACCTACTGTTTAGCTGGGCTTTTTTTTGTCTAACACTGCTGCTATGGAAATATAAAATGTTAGAGTCAGAGGGGTTCAGATTAGGGAAGGAAACCACTGAATGTCCAGTTTGAATCCGGGTCTTTTCCAGCAATTATGAAATACTAGTTTGTATAGGCATCACCAGTCCTGACTTTTACGTTGTATCTCACATACTTCAATCCCATTTGTTGTCATACCTACTCACTTATGGTATGTTTAAACATTTTTAATGTATGTCTTTTTTAAAACTATTAATTCTGATAGAGCAGATGAAGACATTCATTCAATCATTCATCTTCAACCGCTTATCCCGGGGTCGGGGTCGGGGTCGCAGGGGTGCTGGAGCCTATCTCAGCTGACATCGGCGTGAGGCGGGGTACACCCTGGACAGGACGCCAGTCTATCGCAGGGCACATAGAGACGAACAGAGACAGACAACCATTCACACCTAAGGGCAATTCTTAGAGTAATCAATTAACCTAACACGTGCATGTTTTTGGAATGTGGGAGGAAACCGGAGAACCCGGAGAAAACCCACGCAGACACGGGGAGAACATGCAAACTCCACACAGAAAGGCCCGGGCCGGGATGCGAACCTGGAACCGACACTGAAAGCGACAGTGCTAACCACTACACCACCGTGTAGCCAGATGGAAAATATAATACTTGTTGGTTTTGTTCTCTCTTCCATTGTTTTTTACATGGAGCCTAGCTAATGTCAGCTATTGTAGCTGTTCCAGCAGACCTTTGGCAGAGCAGCATAACACAACTTGTCAACCCCATTTTAGTAAAACACAGAAACACAGTGGAAATCTAAAGATTTATTTATTTCGTATTACTTTATGTTCAGACAATCAGAAAATGACAACTCCTTTTCTTTACAGTCTTCTAAAATCTATTAAGTGATAATACAAACACCTAATGAAAAATATATCTAAGTTAAAGGTGTCAAAACCTGCATTGTAGTGGTTCTCAGAGCCGACCTAAATGCAGGCTACACAACAGTACTGCATGATCATTTAGTGAAATGAATCCCAGTATCCTCTGCTCTGCACCGCTTCTGTGTTCAGTCTGGAATGCTTCAGTGTGTTTAGTGTTGTACAGACACGGTCCCATCTTCAAACATGTCCTATCAGCAGACACGTACCAGTCAAATAATGTAACATGTTAACGACTCAAGGTCCCAGAGTCATAGGTTAATTAAAACCATGGCCCCCTACGGGAGCCTTATTATGGGCTGCCCGCCCTGATGAACCCAATGTTTGTAGCAATTTGGTAAAATTGCCCTCTATAACCATTACAGGTGATCATTAGATCATCATCTGATCTGCCACCTCTAAGGTTAAGTGTAGAGTTCAAACTGGGCAGGAAAGAATTTGGTTATGTTTAAAAGAAAACAGTGTGTCTCGACATTTCACCCTTTCCTGACCCACCATCTACAGACTTCAAGATTTTGCACCGCAATAACCTTGTCGTGCCTCTTCTGCCTTTGTTCCTGACTGACAGCAGTCACTATTTGCACAGTCACAAGAGATCCCTTTCAGTGTAATGTAAACCTGGCCCCCATACTGCTTGTGGATCATGCTTGTTGGATCATCTAACAGTATCTGAAATCTCCTTTCTGTATCAGAACTTGTGCGGCTACTGGGGGGTGTCCGACAATATTTGTAACTTTCAAAAACATACAATCCAACAATCACGACCACTTTAAGCCTACTTATTACTTTCCATGTGAACAGAGGACAACACCATGAATGCCTTGGAGGAGAGACTGTCTAACAGTGTGTGCAGTTATCTCCACTTGTATGAGTATTTTAGACAACAAAGGCCGAGTTGTCCGTGAGTGAAATCAGAGAGATGGTGAGATGAAGTCAGGATAGCATGATGGCCGGCTTTTCACCTTGCCTTCCAGCACGGACATTCACAAGAGCCAGACACTTTTCACTGTAGACGTAGTCAGACAATATGTCATACAAACTAGCCTGTCTGGAGCAAACAAATATTAAATGTTTAAAGAGCAGTAATAATGTAGGGCCTGCAACTTGCAGCACTTATCAGTTGAGCTGATATTTTGGTTTAGTGGTGCATATTGCAAATTCGCAATTGTTCAAATTACCACAAACCAGTCGACACACCGTGAATACGCGGCCTTTGAGGGGGCCCAAGTGTCTGATGTCTCGGGGCAGCCCTTTGTGAAACTGCAAACGAGGGAATATCCAAGCTGATATTCCCAGTGGTGTCCAGATGCTGCAGCTTTTCACTCCAGCTGAACAGCCCCGCAGGTAATCACACTGATAACCAGACAGGCGAGGGTATTTTTGCTGCATTAATTGCTTAAAATATTGACGAAAGTCTGTCATTTCCAGAGTCCGCACTGATGTTTTCAAACAAATACAAAAAGGTATTCAATTTACAATGATATGTAACAGAAAAGCAGCATAACGGAGAGGCTGTAGACCAGCTAGTTTGGCATGGTTCTTGATAAATCTGCATCACCCAGAGCAGGAACATCAATTTGGAATAGCTAGTGATGACAAAGAGTAAAGATCCACAGTGCAAAAGTGTTGTCTGTATATTCCAACATGCAACTGTGGAATTCCTTTTGACGGAGGGCCAGATTCCTAAACAGAGTAAACATTCCAGACTGAAGAGGCAGAGACCGTCAGAACAGAACAAATGCAGTGTGAACTGCCAGGCAGTTGTGGTACATGTTGTGCTCGACATCATTCTGCTGTGAGCTAACCTCAGTAAAAAACTATGGAGCTACAAAGTACATGTGCTTGTTCTGACAAAAATAAAACTCTAAACAGACATTTTCTCTGCAGTTAGATGGACAGTGACCTGTCTCTTCTCTGAGGTAGTAAATAAGTAGAAATATCATTAAAGGCAAGTATAGAGAACAATGTTTGACTCTGGAATACACCACTAGGACTTGTGTGTATTCGGCCCTTCAAAGTTGAATTTAAGCATATTCCCATTTTCAACAGTGGTAAAATCTGCCTAAGTGTTACAGGTTAAAACTATTTCTAATGATTTTTGCAGAAAGATATATTACAAGGTAGAGGTAGAAAATTTGACCGAATTATAGTGTCAATGTCTGTCTCTAGATAAAGAGTTTAGATTCATAAAATCTACCTTTATAGTTTTAATCTAATGGCACAAGTAAGAGCCAAAATAACTAGAAGCAAATACAAATAAAAACAGAAACCCACAGTTCTGCATGTTTGAGGTACAGATCAAATTAATGCTTTTCTTTTTTTTTTTTTTTTTTTGAAATGTCATAAGTGCTTAAACCCAGTCAGGAGGTTAGACACTCTTTGAGAGGCACAACAGTAGTATTTTAAGACATTGGTGCAACACTTGGAGCCTGGTTACAATGCTAGTGAGAGAAGTCCTTCAATAAACAGTTCATGGAATTAAGGCAGAAGGGAGAGCATCGTCTAAATTTTTCTCTCTCTAAATATCTTCTTTCCAATATCACATCAATTTCTCAAAACATCCAGCTTGAGGGCTCCTCCATCTCCACCACACTTGACCAATGAGTGGAGCAGCTATTATTGGAAGGAAGGCTGCTGGTTTGGATCCATTACCCTTCGGGAGTATGGGGAAGGGGCGGGGGGGTTATCTTTGAGTCCTAATTACATCAGGGTGTCAATACCAACAGTGACAGTAAAAGCTATGATATATAGATACAAGTGCTCTTGAAGGCCTTTGTAGAATTTATACTGTATTCTATTTAAGATTAAAGTCAGCAATTCACAGCAAAAAGGTCACAGTTACAACCAAGTGAGAACCAGTGGTCTAGTTAAAAAAGGTAACAGGGAGGGCTCTGAGACTTCCTTTTGCCAAACTACAATGCTGTTCCCACATGCTCCAGGTCACATCATGTACCAAGGGTTGCCACCTTTCACAATGGAATATATGGAAGTAGGGGAGAGGGCCGGATGACCTCTGCTTTTGACACAAATTTAACTAGATCATCATATTGCAAAGTGCTTTTATAGAATAGAATAGAATTACTTTAATGATCCCAGACTGGGATGTTATGTTCCTTACTGTGATGGTGTGGTTTGGTTCGTGACTTTCCATCTGCACTGCATGCAGTAGGAATGCTTAAGAGCTGATAAGAGAGCTGCAGACACACACACAGTACCAAAATCCGGCACACATCGATCAAAAGACCCAGCTGCATACAAAGGGTCTTAGTTCTATGCTACACAATTGGCTGTCCTGTCACAATTAAGAACAAGTTCCACAGATCGCTTTCTGAGACGTGAGCCACATTTGATTTTACATATTTATCTAGCCTTGATCCAGGACTATCATATTAAGTATCACAGTTCTGGTTGGCCATCTCTTGGAAAATGGTCAGTCAAGATTACCTAACACCAGGTGAGTTCATAATTTACAACATTATTTGCATAACAAGTTGCATGAACACCTGAGTGTGGGTTCTGTGGCATGGCTATCGGGACTTAGATCTATCATGTCTAGGAAAAGAATGTGTTCTTATGAGACTGGCAGCAACCCTGAGATCAGTGACCTTGTTAGAACAGTTTCTGCAAATGGAAATTTCAGAGTTCTCGGTTTAACCTTTTAACAGCCAATTTTAAAAAGGCAGGGAGACATCAAGCCTATGGTGAGCGACTGTTGCCCTAGTTTTTGCGGTGTGTCCCGCACTGTTGGAACAAGCCGTGCTAATTGGCTAACTAGCACCTTGAATCCGTCCTGTCGGTCCTCCGGTTTCCCTTTTTGAATGACGAATACAGACAACTGCCGCCTAGTGTAATGGCGTTATTTCCTTTCATGCAGGAGCAGAACGTAAGTGCTAGTTTTTGGGTGAGATGCTGGCGACGTGACAGTTAGTCTTCATTGCCACTAGCTCTTGAAAGTCGGCTTGGTGTGTCCCTGCCTTAAGGGATTTAACGTTAATACTAACAAACAGCCGCTGCTCTGCTCTCTGAGGCACCGTTCAGACAGAGAGGCGTAAGCAGCGATGAGGGCGCTAGGAGCATTGCAGGAGGGAAGAAACAGATGAGGTGCAGTATTTCCTGTTGACTTTTTGGGGGGTTGCTAGTCATCATTATTAGCTTACGCCTATAGCATTTTAATCTGCATAAACAATCTGTTAGCTTTCGTCTACTCCCAGCTTAACGTTGCTTATAGCTCCTCTGCTCTTACCATGTATAATTCACTGCATTTCCTGACAGAACATGACGGCTACATTTCAGTCCAACATTGTTGAAACAGAGCATCCAATGTTGAGAGCAACAAGTGAGTGGGCCGTCTCTGCTCCGCACCATGCATGTGCAAACTACGTCCCCAAGACAATGGGTTGTGGCTGACAGCAATTTAAAAGTCTTCATAAATTTTGGATTGCTACACCCATTGGTTGCCAGTTGCCGTTAACAAGGGATCTATTTTTTCTAAGGAACACTTCTCTGTCCGAACGGGAATTATTGTCAACAAGGGTTTTTTAAAGTTGTCTTTTTTTTTTAAAGACAGCAGTGGAAGATCAGCTTTGTGGGCTTTGGCATGACTTATCTTTAAAGGGCCTGCAATATTGAAAATGAAACCAAGTGCATTTTAATCTAGGGATGCTAGGTAATATTGTCAAAGTAGAATTAGAGTTTGTCACTATGCTGATATGACCTCACACAACTGCATCTTAAAAAAAATATTCAGGGCTTGAAGAGCTTGTGTTACATTTTTTCAATATACGTCAGAATTTCAGACTGCGCTGTTACTCAAATGCTTTTGCAGTTCATTTCCAGTAACATTTTGGATTTACCAATTGTTCAGTTAACTAATAATAGTAAGTGCTGTCTAACTTTACAGTTATTGTTAACTGTAACTAATTGACTGCACTTAGAGACACTTAAAAAAAGGCCAAATTCTAATAAGGTCTAACCTAATACTGAATAAAACAAAAAAGGGTTAAATTTACACCACTTGAAATAATGGTTGATGATAAAGTTTGGAGATTTTAATCAATGGTCATTTCCCATCTGCTGAAATAGACATCAGCAGGTGAAATGCTGGGGAATTGGAAGGGAAGCTCTTTACTGCATATTTCGGTGAGTTAACCACAAGATATCATATATGCTTTTTGCACATACGAAGAAACAGAGTTCATCTTATATCAACTTTTATAGCTCTGTAAGGCTGTTCATGCTCCAATTGTCTAAAATGAGAGAATCTCGAGTCAGCTTCAGTAAAGAAGGTGACAACACAGTAGCATTTTCTATGATAACCTAAAAAGAGATGACTCTCAGCATTGTGCAGCACCTGTGACGAGTGTGTTAAGTGCATACACTGTTGGTAACAGGTCTGACAAAAAGAAGTAGTACTCTACTTTGGTTATAGTAAGACCGTCTACATTTCCTCAAACGTTCAAGCTTCCTTTTTAAATAATGAGGTAATACTGATGAGGTGATTTGTTGCGTTCAAATAAAAAAGAAAAAAAAACTAAGATTAGCATCATTAGCACTGACAGGCTAAAGTCACACATTTGTTTTACCATAAAGATGCCGTTCTCATGTTTTACCCTTCTCATGAAAAAGCATGTTTATGTGTGAAGGCAACATTTGTGGGGAAAGAGCTGCTTACTGCTGAAAGGCCTGGTAGTAGTGAGGTAGGGAGCTGGAAGTGCTCATAGCAGGACTGCTGTATGCCTGAGGTAGCTGGCTGTGATTATGGGCTCCAGGGCCCTGTGGTACATGAGCCTGTGGTGGCTGGAAGAAGGTGAAAGGCCCTGGAGCCTGGGAGGACAGCCCAGTGGAAGAGGATGGAGGGGAAGTGGTGGTGGTGGCAGGTGGATAGCTCATCACTAATCCTCCCATCCCCATGTGAGGGCTATAGGGTGGCAGGCTGAAAGGCAAGAAGCCCAGCAGTGGCCCGAGGTCCATATTAGTGGTGCAGGACAGCTCGGTTGAAGAGATAGCGGGGCTCCTGGACAGCAGGTGGGGGTCGCCGCCAGCACCCACGCCTTCACCCAGCCCCTCCCTCTGAGGGGAGCCAGAAGTAGAGGTAGAGGAGTTGACTGCACTCAGGTGAGGCGGGGGAGCACTCTGCAGGTCCAGCAGGAAACTGTCCACGTCGGCGCGAGGATATGAGGTAGATCCGTGCTGGTACCTGGCCATGTTGCTGTAGGGCTGCTGCTGCGGAGCCACTGGGGGCTGCAGGTGATGGTGGTGGGGGTGAGAAGATTGGGGAGGAATGTGGCGAGCCACACCCATACTTGAGGACAAGGAGCCCTGCATGAGGCCATGAGGGTGGCCCATCCCGGGGACAGAATTGGCCATGGGATAGGAGTTGTACATGTCCCTGGAGAAAGTCTCCATTGGCTCCTTAGAGACAGAGCCCATATCAGAGGAGACAGGGCTAGGCTCCTCCTTCACCGGGCACTGGGTGGCAGGAGTGGGTGTAGCCACAGGAGTGCTTGGTGTACAGGGTGGCATCAACCCTGACTCCTGGGCATGGCTCTTCTTCAAATGGCGAGTCAGATGGTCTCTGCGGCCAAAGCGTTGTGCACAGCGTGGGCACAGGAAGTCACGGCGCCCAGTGTGCACCACGGCATGACGGCGTACATCCTTACGAGTGTAAAAACGCCGGTCGCATCGCTCACATGAGTACTTCCTCTCTCTTACTGGCACAGTGGCATTAGTGTTGCCCTCTGATGATGGAGGCCTGTCAATATGGCTGCCCAGGTGCTCCAGCAGGGAAGGCGCTCCCTCTGGACACGGCAGGCTCGCTGCAGCGCTATGTGCTGCAACCAGGTGTCGTCTATAACCCAGCTGAGTGTTGTACTGCTTTCCACACTCCTGGCAGTGGAAGAGCTGCCGGCTGGCTGGGTGGCTCTCCTGCAGCTGGCTCTTCAGATGGTCCTGCTGGTGAAACATGGTCTAACAAAAGGAACAGTACTCGCTCTGCTGCTGCACAGAGACTCTGGCCAAGAGCCTGAGCAGACACAGACGAGACTCATGAGGATCCTCCAGAAAGCTGACCATCAGCCTATCGACCTCTGGTCGTTTTGTTAACTTTGAGTGCTAGAATTAATGTTAAGTGCTGTTTGTTGACTATTTGATGGTCTCTTGTGGCAATGACTAGAGGTCTGTCCTGCCTTACTGGGGCAAGCCTGTGTCCAGCACTTGGTTTCTGTGACAGCAGCTGCCATAGCAACCCCAAAAGGGCTGCGGTGATGAGGAGCTGTAGAAGCTCTGACTGGGTCTGTGTGTTTCCTGAGAAGAGCTCTTGTGTTGGTCTGCAGTGTTTTTTAGTATTCAGTAGCCCTGAATGCCACAGTCACAGCAGTTGAATCAAAGAGGAAGGTTGACATTTTCAAAGACCTGCAAAAGAGGAAAAAAAAGTCACTTTGTGCAGAGGATACCTTTTGGCTTAAATGATATTAATTCACACATTTTACTCAATGTAGTATAGAAAATAAAAATGCAATTTATGAATATCTTTAAAACATTACTTCTTTTAAACTCACTACAACGTGTTCCTTTTGTTGCTCTATGTAGTAAAGATTAAAGTAGAACATTGGTATTAGTCGATACCCGCTTTGTTGACTGCAGTGGCCTACGTTTGTGTTGTTCTTTTGTGTTCAGACTCGGACAACAGTCCGCTAGCATATACTGCCCTCACCCCCTATACTGCTACTGCAGCCGTGGAGAAGAAGCTGCTGACGCACACAACGCTGGCATGACGTATAAATAAAGGGTCAAAGGGTGCTGTGCGCACCTGTGATGAGTTTGCAGTGAAAGAAAATGTTGGCCATGTGAGAGTTTTATACTCCGGGTTGGAGAAAGATCAGCACAATAAATTGCCACCAGAAGGACTCAGTCCTTGATAACCACAGCATTTGAATAATAGAGAAAAATCCCCATGGACAGCGCTGAAGCTAAAAGGATTACTAACAAGGTTATGGAGCGCATCACATTAGATGACCAGCCCTTCTCCTCTGAGGAGGACATTCAAAAGCTAACATTACTGGATATAGTTGGAGTTTGGATGCTAGCTCTGTTAGTATGCTTTTCCTCACGGCACAGTGAAAGTGTTATACTCCCAGGATTAATATGTATTGCATTTGTAATAGCTTTTATATCTACATGAAATGTTTTAGTTTGTCAATGTCAGCTTTGAAAAGTTTTTTGACATTGATTAGGTTAGGTTTTTTTCAGGTTGATATATTAAAGGATGTTTCATACATTTGTGTGATTGAATTTGTGTTCATGTAATGAAGGAATGATGACTTTAAAGCAGTTAAGTCATAATTAGATTTCTTTGTTTCCCTTTCACAAAATTGGGAATAAATAAATAAATCTGTATCGCTCTGGGCCAGATTGTTATTTTAAACTTGCGGTCAACAGATATGGGTTTTTCTATTTTGCAGTTTACCTTTATTGATGGATGATTGGTTGGTTGAGGCAGCTTCTAAGTATGCATGTATACGGGAATGTCATGTGGCTGCCTATTATGCCTGATGAAGGTCTGAGAGACCAGACATTTTTTTCAGCATTAAGCAAACACTGTGAGAGTTCTTTTCATTGTTTTTAAATGAATGTGCAGGTATAGCTGAAGCAACATCCTTCTCCTGGGATATCTGTCCAGGTGAGCTCTGCAGACGGGAGAGCTGCAATTTTAAATTAAGTTATGATATTTAGTCAATCATTCAAGTAACTTGGTGTTTACTTGTTCTTTTAACTTCTAATCTGATTTTGCGTCTAATATAAGTCATGCCAGTGGTTAAAATGGTTTTCTAATGAAAAAAATGTCCAATGTACATGAGGGATTGACGAAGAAGAAGAAGAATTCCTTTATTAGTCCCGCGAATGGGGAAATTAAATTTTCACTCTATTATTTTTCATTTTACAAACACACAGGCCCGAAATACACACACACACATGCACAGACAGGACCTATATACATGCAACCAATGGAGAGATGTTAGAGCGAGGGGGCTGCCAGTGACCGGCGCCCCTTAGCAGTTGGGGGTTCGGTGCCTTGCTCAACAGCACCTCTGCAGTGCCCAGGAGATGAACTGGCACCTCTCCAGCCACCAGTCCACACTCCAAATCTACAATCTTGTAAAACTGATTTAGTCTTGTATTATCAGACCATACACCAGAGTTATCGTGGGGGGGGGTCACTCTGGGCTGTTTCTATGAACCAAACACAATTGTGATTGGCCTCGGATGCAGCAGTGGTACCCTTCGAAATAGATAATGGACACAGGGGACATGGGGACATCCGGCGCTTGGCTCGTCTTTTCCCTGCTTCCCATTTATTGTCAATGTGGGCAGCCGTGCAATGCATTCTGGTAGTGTGGCGGTGAGTTTCGAGCGACCGAGGATTGAGTTGCGCACTCATTTGAATAAAGCCGAGGTACAGGCTACTTTATGCAAATCACGAGTGTCCAGAAAGACTAGCGCCTCTTAAGTTCACAAAAATATTTTTAACAAACTGTTGTCGATGTAAAACGAGGACCTATTCAGCAACTGCACAGCTTATTTCTCACTTAAAATGTTTTCAAAAAACACATTTGATCCCTTTTCGGAATATCAGAGAAAGTTTCCAAAACCAGCCGCCATGTTGGTCTGGTTTGAAACCCGGGAGCAGACAGCCACAAGTGAAGTGCTCATTCAATCAGGTGCCGCCATTGCACTTTCAGGAGGGTGTAGCCTGTTTTCTCAGCTTGTCGTTGGTCAATGCGGAGAAATCGATTACTGCTAGTTACAAGCGCGCAATACTGGGAAGCAGGGCGACCCCTCGCATTTAAAAATACTGCTCTGGATATGTACCACCAGGGTTTACACCCATGGGTGTGTGCATGGATTTAATAGACAAGATAGAAACTAAGTTCACACATTTAATATTTTGAATATTTAAAACTACCGGTACTAGCAAAAACTGTTTAAATCAAGACTGAAGACTTTTCTGTTTCAGTAAACAAAAAAAATATGAATTGCTTATACTGCACTGTAACCTCTACCCATTTAATATTCTTGGATTTATTTTATCTGAATGTCATTTTATATCCAAATATTTGATATGCGTTTTGAATTACCTAGTTGTTGAAAGGTGCTATACAAATAAACTTGCCTTGCCTTGAGAGTGTATATCAAGTATTAAAACCTGCCATAAACTGGACCATAACCAGCAATAATGTTAACTCCAAACAGGACCATGCTTCAGAAGGAGTGCCTTTAATTTTGACTGATGCTATAACCATTAATATTTGAGTTATATCTGTATTTTCAGTAGTACTTGAACAAAAAAAAGGGCCACTCTTCTGTTATAGAACCACCTGTTTCACTCCAATAGAAACTTTAGACATATTTGCCACGAGTGGATGTTTTCCATGTCATGTCAAAAAGAAAAAAGCACAAGCAGTGGAGGTCTCGTTAAAAGGACGAAATGACGAGAGTTTGCATCCAGAGTTAGGTGATGGGAGCTGGTAGTGCCATCTTGTGGGTCCTAAGCATGGAGCTGCCATAGAGCTTTAATCCCCACACCTTTTCTGCTTAAAGCACTCTACATAGTATTAAAGCTAACTTCAAAAACACTTGCCCCGTTGAAACAAAATGAAGTGGGGGGGGAACTTCCAACTAAGCTGATGGGTGTTTGGCTGAAATGATCAAGTCTAAACCGGTACCGTTAGAGAGTTAGTGGGGGGACAGGGTCATTATCAGACCGGGGCTACATTTGACTGCTAGCCTGTTTGTGTTCACCAAATTCGGCGGCTGAGGGAGAAATAAGGTTTTTTAGTTGGATGTTTGAGTGTGTATTACGCTTGGTTTTTAACGAGGGAGCCCACCGGCTAGCGTTAGTGTTAGTGCGGATCAAGTTTGAGAGTTAGCCGAACCAGCATGCTGGTTAAAAAACAAAAGATGAGCGGTTAACTAAGTTGTATCGGAGTTTGTCCTACCGGAGCTAACGTTAACTCTTGGATGTGTCTACCGAGCAGGGTTAAACTCCCAACTCGGGTCGACGGACACGAGTAAGCTACTCACCGACTGTGCCTCGGTCCAGCTTTTCGTCCAGCCACCATTCCGTCTCCATGTCGACATTTTGGAACAAGTTTTAGAGATGTTTAGAGTCCGGGCCTGGACTGTTGGGCGCCGCGCTGGAAGCCATGCATTCTGGGAGAGTGACGTCACACCCCGGGCTCAGGGGAACTCTAGCAGGAACCAGATCCACCCCCCCCCCCCCCCACACACACACACACACACACACACACACACACACACACACTACCACGCGCACGCACGCACACACACACACACACACACACACACACACACACTACCACGCGCACGCACGCACACACACACACACACACACACACACACACACACACACAAATAGAAATAGCAATGTCAATAATACCGTATTGATTAAAGCTTTAATATGTATAATTTTTTTTTAAATAATACAGCCACGGGGCGTTTTATTGGGTACAAAATGAAAGTATTGATTTTAATGATTTTCCATAAACAAAATATATTTAGTCTGAATTCATATTTAAATTTTTTTTGGACGATGACACACACACACACACACACACACACACACACACACACACACACACACACACACACACACACACACACACACACACACACACACACACACACACACACACACACACACACACAATGAAAGTATTGCTTTTCCATAAACAACATAAATTTAGTCTGAATTAATATATTTTTTTTTTTTACGATGACAATGACTTTCTGTCACGTTCTGTTTATATTTTACCAGTGTTATCTGTTGTTATGTGCAGCTACTGTATGCTGGCACTGGGTGAAATGGAGTTTGCCAATCCTGCCGCTGCATTATTTGTCCCGGCAGCTGTGTGGCCGGAGACGGGCAAAAACTAGAGTCAATATAGACCAAGCATTCACTCGATGGACTGAGATAAATGAGTTCAACGGCATTAAATGTACGCAGACATAGCTACATTTCTCCTTGATTGGTAAGCCAACTTTCATGTTTACTTAGCTGTAACGTCAGTCAAACTCCTCTGCAATACTTTTTTTTTTAATGGTGCGCTTTGACGGAGGGGATGGGTTCAAACAGGACTCAAACAGACTCCGGTCTTCTGTAGACTACTGGTCCGGGTCTGACCAACCTGGCAACCTGAGTGCTTGAATTATTTTCTGTTGTTGCGACTACGATCTTGAGACACAAGATGGCGATGTTCTCATTCTCCATATTCAACCTTAAAAGTCTTATATTTCTATTAGAACAGGGTTCCTTTTTTGTTTTTTAACGACTTTTAAAAACACTTCAATCTCTTTGGTTCTTTTGCACTATTCAGATTTAACAATGCACTAACAATAATTTTTTTATTGTATATTTTGCTTTTGTACTTATTGCACCGCGGGTCGGAGAAACGTATTTTCGATTCAATTTTTAATTAAATTTTATTTATAGTGCCAAATCATAACAAAAGTTATCTCAGGACACTTTACAGAGCAGGCATAGACCCAACAATTCCCCCGTAGAGTACGGTGGCAACGAAAACCTTCCCTATTCAGATTCCTCTGAATGTCTGTATATTGCATAAATTCACAAAAAAACGGGCTTTGAACTCTTACCATTTTTTAAAAATCCCATAATAAACACCAATGCGAGTCCAAAAGAGCTTTCCACATGTCACAAAGCACTAGGCCTGCTACAGGTTTTTTTAAGTTTTTTTTTTTTTTTAAAAGACTGAAATAAAACAATGACAGGACAAGTCTGCATTTTATGAGGTGACAGGATCCAGAGACACCATTTGAAGTCACCTCTTCCTTATTGGCAAGTCAAGTATTGGGGATTTATAAGACACAACCGAGAATATCACATTGGCCAATCTTCATGTAGTCTATGCTAGCGGATGCATCAATGTCCGGGTGGGTTAGAGATATTATATATCATTTACTGACCTTTCTCATTCTGTGAACTGCTTTAATAAGAGTTTAATACGTTTTAATGAGAAGAAAAAAACAATTTAAATGTTTAGACATGCAGATGTATCCAGAATATGAAAATTCGATTTTGGGTTAACTCCTTGCACAAGGATTCAGTTTTCAACAAGACAGTTTTGCAGGAAAACCACATTTTCAAATGATAAGCCAAGTTTCCCTGGTCTTTAGATTTAGATGTATATAATAGTCTATTGAATAAGCAAGCTATCACAGTGCGTGAGTAGGGCAATAATTTAGCCAGAGGACTGCACCCTTCTGAAATACTCAACTTCCTTTTTGGAAATCTTTATCTTCATCATAGTGACTAAAAAAAAGGTCTCAGTGTTTTTTACAAAAGTTATCGACTTAGACAACATAATAATAACAGAATACAACCCCAATTCCAATGAAGTTGGGACATCAAATAAAAAAACAGAATACAATGATTTGCAAATCCTTTTCAACCTATTTGAATACACTACAAGACAAGCAATTTAATGTTCAAAATGATAAACTTCATTGTTTTTTTTTCCAAATATTCATTCATTTTGAATTTGATGCCTGCAACACTATGCAAAAAAGCAGGGACAGGGGCATGTTTACCACTGTGTTTCATCACCTTTCCTTTTAACAACAGTCAGTCAACAGGCGTTGGGAACTGTTTAAGTGTTGTAGGTGGAATTATTTCCGATTCTTGCTTATTATACGACTTCAGTTGCTCAACAGTTTGGGGTCTCCGTTGTCGTATTTTGTGCCATACATATTCAATGGGAGATAAGTCTGGACTGCAGCAGGCCAGTCTAGTACCCGCACTCTTTTACTATGAAGCCACGCTGCTGTAACATGTGCAGAATGTAACTTGGCATTGTCTTGCTGAAATAAGCAGAGATGTCCCTGAAAAAGACGTTGAATGGAAGCATATGTTGCTCCAAAACCTGTATGTGCCTTTGAGCATTAATGGTGCCTTCACAGATGAACAAGTCACCCGAGAGGCCATGGGCACTAACACACTCCCATACCATCACAGATGCTGGCTCTTGAACCTTGCACTGATAACAATCTGGTCGTTTTCCTCTTTAGCCCGGGAGGACACAACGTCCATGATTTCCAAAAACAATTTGAAATGTGGACTCGTCAGATCGCTGCACACTTTTCCATTTTGCGTCAGTGCATCTTAGATGAGCTCCAGCCCATAGAAGCTGACGGCGTTTCTGGGTGTTGCTGATATATGGCTTTCACTTTGCATTGGCAAGTTTTAACTTGCACTTGTAGATGAAGCGACAAACTGTGTTACCTGACAATGTTTTTTCCTAAGTGTTGCTGAGCCCACGTGGATATATCTTTTACAGAAGGATGTCCGTTTACAAAGCAGGGTCATCTGAGGGGTCGAAGGTCATAGGTATTCAATGTTGGTTTTCAGCCTTGACGCTTACCTGCAGAGAGTTTTCCAGATTCTTTGAATCTTTTGATGATATTTTGGACTGTAGATGATGAAATCCCTAAATTCCTTGCAATCGCATGTTGAGAATTGTTGTTCTTAAACTGTTGGACTATTTGCTCACATAATGGTGAACCTCGCCCCATTCTTGCTTGTGAACGACTGAGCCTTTTGGTGATGCTTCCTTTTTTACCCAACCATGACACTCACCTGTTTCCAATTAACCTGTTCACCTGTGGAATGTTCCAAACAGGTGTTTTTTAAGCATTCCTCAACTCTCCCAGTCTTTTGTTGCCCCTGTCGCAGCTTTTCTGGTACGTGTTGCAGACATCAAATTCAAAATGATGGAATATTTGCAAAAAAACCCAACAACAATAAAGTTGATCAGTTTGAACATTGAACCTCTTGTCTTTGTAATGTAGTCAATTGAATATAGGTTGAAAAAGATTTGCGAATAATGTTATTCTGTTTTTATTTATGTTTTACACAGCATCCCATTTTTTATTGGAATTGGGGTTGTAGTCTTACTGGCTTATAGGCAAGGTAGCCACCGAGGTAGTCAACCTAGTTTACATTGACATTTGATGTGTAAATATATGAATATGTTAATAATGATCATTGAAATATCTTAGTATTATATGCACCATAAAAAGCTGTTTATATAGGCTTTAGGCAACCCTAGACGTTATGCTCAATTTAATATTTAACTCAACTTTATACAATATTTGTAGGAGGGGATCCATGCGTCTCTCTTTCAGCTAAGGGGTCCTAAAAAACATGGAAGACCCCTGGCTTAAGCTCTGCATCCTTTGTGCATTATTATGAATTGTGTTCTAACAGCTGGACTCTCTTGCATTATGTCGTTTATTTATAGATCTGTGTGGTGGAGGAAAGAAATCCCAATCATCTAAATCGTGCAACATCTGTTTAAATGCACTATTTGCATGTAGAGGGCTGGACGTTGCCGGCTGCCGTAAAAACTCCAAAGAAGAAGAAGAAGAAGAAGAAAAAGAGGGCTGGACGTTGTTTTGTTGCATTCCTGCGGAGGGTTTGACCTTTAACCTGGTTGTTGCATTCCAAAGAGGCTTGTCCTGCTGCAGCACCACAGCCAGCCCTGCACTCACCCGGAGACGATGCGTGTTGAGCTAGTTTAGACAAGGCACTGGAAACCGAAGCGAGAACTACCAGACTAGCAAACACCAAAGCATCGTCCCGAGCTCAAAGAAACGCCTTGTTCTGGGTCTACACGCTTAACCTAACACGTAGTTAGCCATTTTGCTAAGTAGCTAAAGCGCCACCGTATTGGGTTTGCTTTGTAGACACACAGTTAGACTAGCCGCAGACAACAGCGCAGAGGAAATGAAGGACAAACAAAAGAGAAAGAAGGAGCGGACCTGGGCTGAGGCAGCTCGCATGGTAAACACTATATTTTGAGCATTAAACTATCTGCATGTGAATTATGTGTGGATTTATGTGAAGCGAGGATCCAGATGTGTTGTTGTGTTCATTTTCCTCACGCCACTGCCTGTAATATCATCTAGGTTAGCTGTTAGCAGTGCTAGCCTAGCCTGCAGGCATGCTATGTTTGGATTAAATGTAACTGGGAGCACACTTAACATGTTACATGTGCTGCATGTCGTTCTGGCTGCTGTCATAAAGAGCTACGCATCATGCTAACGCTGCTAGCACGCTAACATCCTCCTCTCCGGGTTTGAGCTCTTTGTTTGCTAGGCAGCAGGCTAGCTAGCCCTGCACTAATTACCATCTGAGCTACCTGAGCTATTCAAGACAGGATGCACGTTTTGTGCACTCAACGTGGACATGCCAGATAGTTAACGTGACCCTGTTAAACCCACGACCTTAATCCAGCTGCTTACTTGGTGTTATAGTCACCAGTGGTTCATTATGATAACTATAATGCGCGCTACCGTCTGCAGAGCTAACAGCTAACACCAGCTAACTCAGCTGTATTGTGAATACAGATTGGCACAGAATGGCTCATGGAAATACAATATAGTCCTGTTAACGTTGGTTAGATCTACCAGGCTCTATCTGAAGATCAACGAGAAGAAACATGTTTTTTAGGGAAGATGTGCAACGTTAAGCACTAGCAAACTGGAGGGATTATTTACACAGCAAGATTTATTATACTACTATTTAATAAATAAGCACACGGACAGCTGAGCAGTTGGCTAAATGCCGGATAGTAACTGTATGATTTGTGTAGATCAGGTTTTCCCCAGTGTGTAGCTTTTTTCCTCAGTGTGAGGGTAATGTGTTCAGTAGCTGGAAGGTTTCTCGGGTCTGTTTTGGACAGATAGGCCTTTGCTCTCTACTCACTACTGCAGTGCTGGATGAAAACATGCCTGTTAGGAATGGGGGGATTGCTTGGCCTGTGGTATAAAAATATAATGCATTACTATTCATTAAGCTAAGCAGCAAAGAATAATGTAAAGCTCCACATTAAACCGATGATACATGATTTAAAATAGCCTACATTGTACTGATTATGCCTCTTTGACTCTTGATTTTAAGTCAGTTGCTCTCAAACATTTTCTGTCTATCCCCCCTCCCATTAACTTTATTATTATTATTACTATTCAGTGGGTTTTACCTTCCATCCTATGTTATGTATTCTATATTCATCTTATTTTATCTTATTTAATGCTATTAAGTGTTTTATTTTCCATTTATTATGGTATTCTACCTTGTTTTTATGTATGTCATTTCCTCATTGAAAATCACTTGGTGCTGCATTTCTTGTATGAAAGGTGCAATACACATTATAATAATTTTGTCTTTTTAATCATTATTACTACTGTCAGACTTTTCAGACATGAAATACACACTGGTCTCTTGTTACATTCTCAGTGTGACCCAATGCGACCCACAAACTGCCCAATTTATGCATTGTAGTAGCACAGTCATCTGGGTTAAGGACCGAAGACTGAGAGCAAGGGAACGACTTTTGCATGCAATGTTTCTGTAACTATGAATAACTTACTTAGAACAGTTATTTGTTGCTTTGGGTGGGTCGACATTAGTTCTGCATCACATTTTCCCCCGGTCACTTGGCCCTACCTGTCGTGCCGCTGTTCCCCACAGGGGCACATCCCATACTTTGAGATCAACTGCTTTAAATAAACATGTGAATGCAGGACTTTACTATGCAGTATTGAAAGTTTTACTAACAATAGTTTCATTTCAGAAAGTGAATCCACAAGAATTAAAGGTGCTGTACTTGAAATACCGAAAAAAAGTTGTCTCCACTTGGTTCTCACAGACTTTCCCCAACTCGCCAAATACCAACGCGGTGTCATAGCCTTCGGCGTCGGATACTGATGCATAAGGCACTGACATGCAAACACAGCCAGGCAGGCTATAAAAACAGACAAACAGAAACTGGCCCTTTTAAGTAAATTATGTTGTGTGCACCTACTGACTTCTGACATTACGCAGCAGCAGAGTAATGTCACAATATCAGAAATTTAGCAGTCAATACCAATATTACTGAAATTACACAATTCTATACTACAGTAAAAAAATACACACAACATACACTCCTTTTTATATTGTGTATTTCAGGATAAGGATAACAAGGACAACCCTTTGGATTGGGGCCGGACCCATATGGGATTTTAAAACTGATACCACTTTCAGATGGGAAAAATTCACACATTACCAATATGACAGTTGATATAGTTCAAATATACCCTTTCTTTGTGGATTTTGCACCGACATGACAATGCAAAGGAACATAGAAAGCTTAATTTCTGAACAAATAGCTTTTATTAAAGAATATTTAACCATTAACATTTTTATACATTATATATGTGCATTGTATTATGTTGTCAACTAATTCTAAATGAACACTGAGAAAATAAAGGATAAATAACAATAAAATGAATAGGTAACACGATGAATGAATGGTACTGTATGTTAAGGATCAGTAAATGGCTTTAAATATGCAATATGGAGGCATTTCAAAATCACTCCAAGTATCATTTTCTGCATTATGTTCTGTAAAAACCGCATATTAGAAAACGTATGTTGACACTGATGAAAAAATGCCAGCTTAGTGTGGACGAGGGCTGGAACACAGGGAGATTTGTTTTTATTTCTTATTTGCATTGTCTGATTTATTTGCATTTTACACTGTTGGCTAATGTCAGCTCTGGCAAATGATACATCATATTTTAATGACAACGTGAGAATACTTCACAATTGTACATCTCAGTCCTGCACCAGGGGCCATGCTAATCTTCTCTGCATCATTCCCAGTTTAGTAAAATGTGAAGTGACATGAAGCTTTTAAGACTACAGACAGAAGCCTGCATACTGATGAACTCTGTTGTGCAGGGCAGACGGTGCATGCACGGTATAACACTGAAATCCAACAGTAGCAGGTGCAATAGAATTAAGAAAGCAGTCCCGCTTAGAGCTCTACTATAGGGTATTAAAGCAGAAGTTGAGAACCTTTTTAAAAAATAAGTATTTGTCATATATGCTGTACTGTCACTACACCCGGACAGTATTGCACAAGACAGAGAATCTGTGTACAATCATGTTCCCCTGCCTCCTCCCGGTGCTGCTAATGGCATTTGCAAGATTTCACCGTGACCACAAACGACAAATCAGAACAGAGTTGTCTCTAATGGAGTATCAATAACAGCATGTGAACTCTATTCAAACTGTGAAACTATGCAGGGCTAATCAAATTTGACTCAAGATTCTGTTACTATTTAGCTTTTTTCTTGCATTAAGTACTTTTAGAAACATTTTTGTATATATTACACGTAAATTGGCTCTAATCTTTAGCTCTAGATAGATTGTCAGGGGTATTTCTTAAGTATTCGTCAGTCTGTCTGGTTAAAAACAATGTGGATGTTTTCCAGGTTTTGGAGAACTTCTCTGATGCACCCATGACTCCCAAACAAATCCTCCATGTCATCCAGACCAAGGGGCTGAAGGAAATGAGGTCAGACACACTCAGACACACACACTCAGACACCCACATAGACACACAATTTTTTGTAGACGTGTTAACATGATAACTATTATGATACAAGCTGTTCTCTGAGATGTGCTTTTTTTAAATGTAGAACTATATGTCCAAAGTAGAAAAAATTAAAAAAGAGAGAAGGGATAATTGTATTTGAATACGGCTTCCCAACTTTTATTGATTGTTTTTTTGTCTAGTGAATTTAATCAGTCAGTGAACTCATCACAAAGCACACATCAACAAAACATGTCAGTGTGGTTCTAACTGATTTTGTCTTTTATTTCCTTTTACATGGACCACTTGTCCTGCTGCTGATCGAAACAGAAGGTAGGTTGGAAGACTTGACACCTTTACACATGCACCATTTAATTTATTCTTCTGTAACCTTGGGTGCCATATTTTGTCGTCATCCTATCAAGCATTAAGGGAATGCATATGCTTAATTTAATCATTTTTTTCTAATGACTTTGCAAGATTTCAGAACAAGACTTTCCTTAAGTGGAACTTGGTCAGACATAATAACGTTCGCTGTAGTCTGTGTTTCTACTAGAACATATTTAATGGTCGGAAAGCACTTTATTTTTCTCATACTGCTCATAGCTGCTGCACGCTCTGTCTGAGATGCTCTGTTGCAGCGCTTGTCACGTAAAGCCCAGTTTGCTCTGATTCATCAGGCACTTCCTGGTCTCCTCCAAGACTCGTAGAAGGAGGCTTGGTCACCCAAAAAAGCGTCTGAACTTTGGGGCTTCGCTGTTTGAGGGTGACAGCAGATAGCACTAGAAAGTGATGGTTTCACTCAGTCTGACAGATCTTTCAAATGGATGGAGGACATTTACATGTATTTATTTTTAAAATACAAAATATTCCGACCCCTTGCTTTAAGTTTCCAATTAAGTCATTTAGTATTGACCTAACGTTTAAACAGGTCAAGTAAATTTGCTTTGTACTGCATTATTCACATCATTTATGCTGTTTGAGTTGAGAAATATTAACAACATGCACGTATATGGTTGCACAATTTGCGCCTTTGCATCGACTTTGTATGTAATCGCGCCACCCGGTTCACACAAAACATGTTATTTAAATGTTTACTATTACTGCTTTTTGTGCTGCCACCACTCCGTTAATATAGATGCATGTCTTCCCCTGTATGTGTGCAGGAAGTGGCAGAGCAAACAGTTCTTTGACCGCAGTGAGCCTTCGAAATGCTCACATAAATCATACACTACAGAAATGTGCAATGAGTATCAAATGGAGTTTTATACTGTCACTGTAATGCCAAAATAATTGTTTAGTTCCAGCTATTTGATGACGTGTCATTGCAGCGCTAATAATGCATCGGGGCAAAGATTAGAGAACCAAAGAAAATGAAAATACACTCCAGATGGAGGAGCTGAATGCCAGATGTTAGAATGACAACACCACAGGATCTGTCGCATTTGGTAGCTATCTTTTGTTTGGCCATTAATCAGAGCAACGCTGTCAGCATCATAAATAATCCACATAGATTTTGGTCAATTTGCTCACACAGGGATGTACTGTTATGGCAAGCTTTATGACAAATGAAGGCACGTGAGTTGTAACTGTGTGTGTCTGTGTGTGCACAGTGGTACAGCACCCTTGGCCTGCCTGGTTACCATGCTGCACTCCCAGGTGAGGGGAGACAGAGTCAAGAACAGCATCTTCTTCAAGCTACCTGGACGGATGAGCCTGTTCACGCTCAAGGTACGCAAACACAATCCTCCTCAGTCTCAGCGCTCGATCACTCTTCTGCTGAAAGTAATTTATGTGATTTAAACATTACCATCATAATTGATGTCAGTAGAAAATATCTCCAAAAGGTTGCATTCGAACTGAATTCTGATTATTACTCAAGATAATCCACAGGTTGCATAGGGAATATCTATATTGGGAGCTACTGAATTCCATCTACTGACCGACTTAGCGATAAGATGCTTTAGTTCACTGGTTCCCAACCTGGGGCCCGAACCCCCAGTAGTTTTAGGGGTGTAAAACAACTTAAAAAAACAGTTGGCCTATATCTCAGCAACTCATTCATTTCTGTGCAGAAAGCTAAACCTTTTTTTTTAACCTAACAGAACAATAGCCAAGCGTCAGGGGAAAGTTTGTCAGAAAAAGAAGCGTTATTAACTCTGATGATGGCTTATAAATAAAATACATAGTACAGAAAATTGTATTTCAAATAACTCATCTCTCAGGAAATTAATCTGCTCAAAATTCATCCAAATCGCTTTTTTACAAAAACTTTCTGCTATTCATGGCATTCGCTCTTCTGGTTATTTATACATTTTATCAGTTGTTCTGTACTGTTATTGTTATGCATTGAATATAATATAAAATATCCATAAACTATGATTTAGTCAGAGGTTGTCAGTTTACTCAGTGATAGAAAGGGGTCCCTTGAAGTCCCAATCCCGACACTTGTTAAAGTATTAAAGAAAATTCAAACATGATTCTATATTTTTTATTTAACATTGATTTCCAACATGGAAAGTAAAAAAAACCTCCCTGGATCTGCCCCCCACCATCCCCCACCCCCAAGCTTGAGACTCTTCGGTAACTTGTAGCTTCTTCTGGTGATTTACGAAGAGGCCTGAGGTAGAGAAGCGAGCGGACGATTTAAGATGACTAAACACATCGGAGAGGATCAGCCATAGGCCAACTTGTTTGAGCCTGCTTCAGATAGGATGGGGGCAGGGCTGCAGAGCCCCTTGGGCCGATTGCTGACTCGCAGTATGGCAGGTGCAGTTCCTGGAGCCCAAGCTACGTGCATGTGGATAGCGTTCTATAGGCTACAGCTAAGGTATAGTTTGGTCTTTCCTAAACCCAGTGTCAGTCAGACCCAGACGAGGAATTGGTTGTGCACTAAAAGTCAATTACTATCAGATTTATCAAAATGGTGTGTAAAAGTGTAGTTGGTATATTTTTATTTGTTTCTGTTGTTTGTTAGCTTGTAATTGTCAGTGGCTGACAGCTATGATGGCAGTGTGTTTTCTCTCTGTTCTGACAGTCCACTCTGAGCTGGAAGTTTGTGTTGTGTCAAAGGGGTTTCCCTGGTAGAATAGTGTTTCACATATTAGACAGCGACTGGTTTATTTACTAGTGGCGTACCGACGTATGAATCTCAAGTGCACAGACCCTGGGAGTTCTAAGCCGGAGAGGAAGGTAAAAAAACTTCTCTAGTAAAACTTTACGTTATGGTCTACAATTTATATCACAGTATAATTTGATGCATACATGGTAACGATTTTATATCACATAACATTTCTCTTGGGTCTTGTTTTTTACTTTATTTTCTCTTCACTACATTTATCTGATAACTTAAAGCCCCTGAACACCCACACAGGTGTTTTGAGTTAATCCGGTTAATTAGACCTATTCTCAGACCTGTGTGGGTGTGTATACTGTGACTGATTGACATCTTCCTGAGTCTCCTCTTAGCTTCGCTTCACCTCTTAAGGCGGGACAAAGTACACCTTTCATTTCATCATTCTTAGCGGTAGACAGACTTTTATGGCCTCACAAATTCCCATCAAATTCTCATCAAGTCCCGCCCACCTTCAAGGTCTAATCAGCCAGAGTAACTGAAAACACCTGTGTGGATGTTCAGGGACTTTAAGTTACCACTTACATCACCAATTAAGATTTTTGCTTCCCACAGATACACGTTTGTTGCAGAGTAAACACACAAGCTTCACAGTGACGGTTATAAACATTACTCTCTGTCCATTCACTGTTGAATTGCCAGTTTTCTGTGTCAACCTTTTGTTTTGTTTTTCAAAGTAGAAAGAGATATTTTGGTGGTGATTTAACCAGACTGAAACGATTGCAAAAACAACAACAGGTTCAGAGAGGAGCGATAACGAAGCACACAAAGTCCATATAGCGGACTAGGAAGCGGGTGGAGCAAGTCTTTCAGCGCGCTGGTATTTGACGCGCTGAGACAGTTGCACCGAGATGCGAGAGAGGACAGCAGTCAACATGGCCGCTACAGCCAGGAATTACTTTTTCACATAGGCTTCTACTCATAGGGTCAGTAAATATTCCCTTGCGGGCCGGATCCACACGCATTGTGTGGTTACTTCAAAGCTGCTCTGCCGGTTACACGGTAGAGTCAAAATCAATACCGTAGTGCATTTTCCTACCATCCTACCGTTTATACTGTACACCACAGGGTATCTTCAAGGTAGCAATGTATCTAATGTATGATCACAAAAAAATTAAAACCGTTTGATGTGCATCACACATGCAGAAAACACCATTTTTCTTCACACTCTGTAGAAGAACGCCCTCCAGTGGACAAAGACGACATCAGAGTCAGAGACAACAGACCTGGCCGGCAGCACCACAGCCCAAACTTCAAGCAGCAGCAACCCTGCAGCAGGCGCGGTTGGGGCGTCAGTCGCCGAGGCTGAGCAGGAAAGCTGCGACTCCACAGAGACTGCTGCTGCCAGTGGAGACAATGATGGTAACACTACACCACCCACCAGTGACTCATCATGTACACCAGAGGCCTCCCCAGTAGGGTTTTTCCATCACAGTGGTGTAGTCGGGCCAAGCCATGCCCTGAAACACTCAACTGGTCTATCTATTAGAAGTGGTGGTGCGGTAAAAGACGCAGCATGCCATGTTCACCTTGATGGCGTTAGGGAAGGTTTTCAGCCACTGAGCTCTGTGTTGCTGCACTGTTGTTTTTTTTTTCTCGTTTCTGGTTTCGTTTGTTAATTCCGTGTTTTGATTTGGTACCTGGGTACCCCCTTTATGGAATGATTGGACATACTGGTTGCCTCTGTGTCTGATCGGCATATGCCCATAGAAGATCCCTACAGCATCATTGACCTAAATGTAGGCTTATGTAATTAGCTGAAAAGATATATATGCGAAAATGCATCGGCTTCCCCTGGTTCTCTAAAGGTTGAATTAGGAAGTTCTTTATATTCTTTTCTCTGGTACTAATGCATGTCCTGCCTTGGTTTGTGCTGTTGACTGAATCCTAGATCCATTGCAGTCCCTGTTGTTATTATAAGCCAACATCTCCGCTGTTCAGAAATGTGTGTGACAGTGGAGTTGTATATGTATTTTTCTCTGACCTGAAGCCTCGGTGGATGAGAGCTCTTCCAGCGCCTCCTGCACCACAGAACCGCAGGCTCCCCCCACCCAGCCCCAGACCCGCCTTAGCAGGGCAGCAGGACAGCAAGGACGCACAGACACACAGCAGGCCCAACATGCTCAACACACCCAGACAAGACTGAGCCGCTCAAGACAGGTCAGCACCGTGCACAAAACTACTGGCTGCTCTATGTTTACAATGGAAATGATTAAGAACATGTGTTTATAGTCAAGGATTTGAAAGTAATTCTACAGTGTTAAAAGGTGTTTGTTTTAGAGTTGGATGTGAAAAGTGTAACTCCTGATGACAAGTTAAAGCCATCAGACCCTGTCATGCCATGTATTTGGACTTGGTCTGTAGAGGAACAGTAAAACAGTGCTGCTTAACATACTGTCAGTAGAACCGCTTACTGTGTCCACCTGTCAATCCCACTATTTGTGTATCTACAGTCAGGGAGGCAGAGGAAGAAAGCAGTCATGATGCCTCGTGTTGTCCTCACCCCTCTTAAAGTGAATGGAGAGCATGTCCCCTCAGGTAAGAACCACTCTGTTATCCTGATAACAACCTCATTAGCTTCACATCAGTACTAAAAGCAAGAATTCAGAACACAGATCTTCCTGACAGGTTACACCTCAACACTGCGCAGTCACACTTTATATTAAGGTTCTTGTAATATATTACATTTGTTAGTTAATAGGTATTTATGGCCTTTTTAAGTCAAGTAAAATATAAATAAAAAATGACACAAATGCCATATTTTAGCAGTGAAGCACACCAAAACTTCTTTGGAAACTGAAGGAAAGCACTGTCATACAGCAAGGTAAAGCAGCTAAAATGAATAACTTCATTTATTGGAGTTTAACATCAGGAAATTGCAGAGCTCCCAGATTTTTAAGTCCACAATGCAGGTTTGAAGTTTAGCTATCTGATTGGTTTCTTCTAGCTGGATCGATGGATATAATTGGGTATCATCTGCATAACAATGGAAGTTTATGGGGTGTAATAATATTGCTTAAAGGAAGCTTATGTTTTTTTTCCTAATCAGACCAGGTTTTCCCCAATAAGTCTAACAATTATTTATGAAGCCCACAAAATTTACTTGGCACCACCTCGACAGCCAGTGGTAGAAGGATGACATGCTGCTAAAAATGTCATCACTGATCCAGTTTGGCAGGGGTCCAGAGAAAACTATAATGTCCAACATTGTCTTTGCATATGTCTACACTTACTCAGCATTCATTTTTAGTGACCTCTGATTGGTTCAATTGGGTGTCCTTACTTCCAACATGAATAACAATCTTATTGTTTTGCATTTATCCTTAGCCAGCTGTTTTAAATAGGATTCAGCGTTGCCTGCTCTGGCCCCAGGGATACATTTGATCCTTGATTGCTGGTGCCGCTAACTTCATGTCTCTCAGAATAGAGCTGCCCATGACCAGAGTTGGTTTCTCTGTGTGGAGAGAAACATGAACATGTTGGTGGTGAACTGTGGGTCTCTGCTTAGAACTATGCTCCCTTTGGACAGCAATCCAGCCTCTTTGCTGCTCGGTGGCTTCCGGGCAAACAGCTAGCAGAAGTTAAACTATGTTGGTCTGCACCAGCTACAGGGGACTGGCTCTTGACAGTAGCAAATAAGTGACTTTCCATAGTGCAGAGCCATGCTTGGGTGCCAAAGATGGGCCAGGAACAGACGGAAAAAACTGTGTGTGGTCTGCATGCAGATAGCCTTAGCATCAGGCTGAATGGCTTATTTAAACGTGTGTTTATTGCTGTGGCAGGACCATTGAAGAGGAGTCGGGGAGGAGTGGATGTAGACTTTGAAACACCAGGCTCCATCCTGGTCAACACCAACATCAGAGCCCTTATCAATGTGCGGACCTTCTCAGCCTTCCCCACCCACTCACAGCAGCAGCTCCTGCAGCTATTGCCAGAGGTGGACCGTCAGGTATGTTGTTTTTTTGTCCTTATAGTTTATCTCCAGCTTTTATGTCTGTAATGATGCTGCATAACTCAAGAGCTATCACACACAATTAGAAATCAGCAATACGAAGAACAATATTTTGGACATGAATTGCAGCAGCAGGATTCAGCATCACAGGCTATCTGCTATTCAGCTGTCAAATTCACTTAAAGTTGTGAATATAAAGCTAAATGGGTATTAATTGCTGTTAATAAATAGCGGAAAAGGCCCAATCATGAAACACTGTTCTATCTGGGCATTACCTTTTGATTTGTGATTAACAGACATTAGTCATATCAGTGTTGACAGAATGCTGACTTGCAATCTTTAATTAGTTGGACAATGCAATCACTATTACAAGATTAACTTTTTTTTGTCAGATTTTCTTTTAATAATAAAAATAAGTTTTTGTATTTTTCAATTTTGTAATTGAAATTCATGAAGGTGAGCTCAAGTTTTGTAATTTCAGGGTTGCTGTGATGGAGGATAGGCCACTTTATTCCTCAGGTGTTATTGTTTTACTGTACTGCTGTATTTAGTGTACATTTGTACATTGTGTCTCTCGTTGCAGATTGGACCAGATGGTATGGCCAGACTGAGTAGCTCTGCTCTCAACAATGAGTTCTTCACCCATGCCTCCCAGAGCTGGAAAGAGAGGCTGGCGGAAGGTAAGTGATTCTGCAACCATAGACAAGCTGTCACATTTTACTTCAGTATCAAAAAGTAACCAAAAGATTCTTATAAATAAGGTGAATAAATCATAAATGATAGCTGCAAAGGCAGCAATATGCTGCAGCATTCTTTACATGATGTGAATGAAAATGCGGCCATAAAGTGTAGAAATACACAATAAAAACACTTCTTAAGATCTTGGTTAATGAGTCCATTCAGGGTCCTAAGTCAAGGAATGTCCTGCCTTTATACCTCTGATAGTAGCACAGTTTATACATATGCATACATCCATATAAATGTTTCAAAAAGCTCTGTTGTTGAGCCACTCTTTTAAGCCATCACGTGTTTGGCACATTTAGGTGAGTTCACCCACGAGATGCAGGTGCGTTTCCGACAGGAAATGGAGAAAGAGAAGAAGGTAGAGGCCTGGAAGGAAAAGTTCTTTGAAGAGTACCATGGGCAAAAGTAAGTTAGCTTATTGTTAACATTTAATAGTTGACTGAACATATTTATTAATAATCAAAGTATTATTTAGAAAAGCTTTGATGTAGCTATTTGTTTGACTGCATGTTCTAAGCCTTTTGTTACCATCTCTTTTGCTGTCTGCCATGTAGTTGATACACTACAATTATGACCTATATCAGTGTAGCCACAGTGATATGCAGACAAATGTCAGGGTTTCCACAATGGGCTAAAATGTAGTTTGTGTCCCTCCTAGGTCTGGCCTGACACAAGAAGAAGCTCTGAAGCTTACCATGGCCGAAGCCAATGAAGTTGCAGCCAGTGTGCTGGACAGTGATGTGGCTGTGGTGGCAACCGGTACCCCAAAGAGACGCAGCGTGGGTCGGCGGAGGAGAGACGGCAGGATGAGGAGACGTACACGGGCTGACCTGCGTCGGAGGGCCCGCCGGACCCTCTGCAAGGCCACTCCTCCAGTGCTGCAGTCTGTAGAAGCAGCTGAGGCTAGCACTGCACCGGACATCCCAGCAGTTCCTGCTGGTTCTCCCATGTCCGACAACACGGTTGTTCAAGGTGAGGTGGTGCTGCAGGCTGAGTGTGGCGTGGAGCTCCCAGCTGAGAGTGCCGCCGTAGAGCCAAAGCCCTCTCCCACTCCAGAGCCAGTCACATTGCCTGCCTCCACTCCTACTCCTACTCCTACTCCTACTCCCACTCCCACTCCGACTCCTACTCCAAATCCCACACCCACACCTACACCCACAGCTACACCTACACCCACAGCTACACCTACACCCACAGCTACACCTACACCCACAGCTACACCCACAGCTACACCTACACCCACACCTACACCCACACCTACACCCACACCCACACCCACACCGACACCCACACCCACACCCACATCCACTCCCACTCCCACTCCCACTCCCACTCCCACTCCCACTCCCACTCCTACTCCTACTCCTACTCCCACTCCCACTCCCACTCCCACTCCCACTCCCAGCCCCAGCCCAGCCTCCACCAGCGCAAACGAGGAGCCTGAAGCCGCGGCCCGCCTTCTTCCAGAGGTGGCTGCGCCTGTACTGGCTTCCACCTCCTCACCTTCCTCTTCTTCGTCGTCCTCCTCATCTTCGTCTGCCTCCTCGCCTGTCTCCTCACCTTCCTCGCCTTCTGATAGGCAGGGAGCTTTTGCTGCAGGCCTGGACTCTTCTTCATCCTCCTCAGCGTCCTCCAGTGCTGCAGTCACTGCAGATCCCCTGGATGACACTGCCTCCGTGGTCACCTCCATCACAGGGGGTACTGCCACCAGCAGCCGTGAGAGTAGCCCCTCCGCCAGCCCAGCCACCACCCCTGTATCCAGCGCTCAGCTCAAGGAACAGAAGAGGAGGCCAGATGAGACTCAGGCCTTCTCCAGCTTCCCCGAAAAGCGGCCGCGGCTTGAGGACCGTCAGTCCTTTCGTACCACAATTGACGGTGTCCGTTCGGAGAAGCCGCAGCCGACAACAGAGGAACCCAAGGTGCCGCCAATCCGGGTAAGACTGTGTGCACAAAAATAATCTGCCTGATCAGCAGTTGGTTGTTGTCCAGGTAAAGTTTGACTCACTGTCCTTGTGTCTCTGTCCCAGATTCAACTGTCCAGAATCAAACCTCCCTGGGTCAAAGGTCACCCCACCTACCAGATCTGCCCCCGGATCGTGCCCCCCGGCGAGGGCTCGCGGCGGTCGGGGACGGGGGGCGCGCGCACCCTGGCGGACATCAAAGCCCGGGCCCAGCAAGCCCGGGCCCAGCGGGAGGCCGCTGCTGCTGTTGCAGCCACTGCCGACGGGCCAGGGCCGGTCGGGGTCAGGCTGCGGCCTGCTTCTGGGCTACCGGATAGCAGCAATGGACGACGAACAAGAGAGCATCCAGGACCTATCGAGCCCGGAGGAGGAGGAGACGGAGACGGAGGAGGAGGAATTGGAAGAAGGGGAGGTGGTCGGATGGAGGAGCAGGGATCGTCTTCAGGCACTGATCCGTCTGGAACACAACTACAGCTTCTCAATGTAGAGCCCACTCCCCAGCCATCTCCTTCCCTGTCCACTACCTCGACCTCCATGTCCTTGGAGCCTCCACAGACGCCACAGACCCCTAGCCCTTCTCGAGAGGAGGCAGCCGGGGGTACAGAGGCCGAAGAGGAAGAAGAAGCAACATCAGCCAGTGTCCAGAGCTCCTCTAATGGACTCACAGACAATGCACCGGACTCGCGATCTCCAAAGCCTGTAGTGCTTGAGTCTGCTGCTGTCCCCTCTGAGATGGCTGGCCAAGGTTGTGAAAAACCATCCCTGGCCCCAACCTCCATCCCAGATTCCCTTCCTAGGTTTGGGGCTCAGGGTGTGGATGTTATCCAAACGCTGGCCAGCTCCTGTAAGCCCAAACAGCAGGTACAAGTGAAGGAGGCTGGACTGGGTGGTGTTATCCAGCATGGTTCCCACCATGTGGAACACCAAGAAGTATTATCTCACTCAGCTGTGGAAAAACAGCAAAAAGACAAATCTCCCCAACAAGCAGACTCCTGTGTTGGAGAGAGAGACGATGAGGCAGGTACACACAGCGACTCCACAGAAACGGCTTCAGACTGTGAGAATGACATCCAGGAGGATGAGCAGCAGGCTGACCAGGACTGGTGCCCCCAACTGAGCATCCCGAGAAACGGCCAGTTGGTCATCTGCAGCCCCCCTCCTCAGAACCAGCAGCCTGTCATCCAGGCCCACGTGTCCAGCCGCCAAGGTCAGACTGTCATTCAGCCTTGCTTCCCCAACGGCCTGCTTCACCCTCAGCACAGCGGCCCTCATTCCCAGGAACACCTGTCTCTCCCCATAGTCCACTCTCACGGGCTCAGGGACACCAACGTAGTGGTCAAAATAGAACCTGCAGATGATTGTAGAGCCTCCAGACAGACCTCCACTGAAGAGGAGTGTCGTGGAGGTTTAAAGCTCTCTATCACTCACCCAGCTGCTGCAGCTGCCTCCAAGAGACTGGCTAGCTCAGTCAGACCAGTGTCCAGTGTGGAGGCCAACAACCCTTTAGTCACTCAGCTACTACAGGGCAGCCTGCCCCTAGAGAAAGTTCTACCAACACACTCTGCCAACAGGCTGGAGATTAGCCGAGTACCAGGACCCCAACCCAGACCACCAGGAACAGGGCCTCGCAACAGGCCGGAGATCTCAGCCCAGTCTCCTAGCCCAGAACTGAGTACAGCCTCTCAGATCCACAACAAGTCGCCAACAAGTCGCCAAGTTTCCTGTCTGATGGAGGCCCCTACTACATTGCAGTATCAGTCTCAGCAGGCCCCCGGGGCTGTCCCAGTCATCACCTCTCTGCCGTCATCCTTATCCTCCTCCAGTTTTTTGTCCTCCAGAAGTAAGTCGGACCTTAGCTCTCAGACCGCTGTGGAGTCTGCAGTTATAAAAGACTCTCATGGTCCTCAGCCCTCACAGGTGATCATTCCAGACAGGCCCCAGTCAGCCCACCGAACCATGCCTAATGGTCCCTCCCCTCCCCTTGCAGACCCCTGTCCCACAGAGGTGGTGCCTACTATTAAGATCAACTGGCGGCCCCCACAGTCTCAGCTCCACCACTCTCACCAACCGCAGCCGCCTTCTGCACCGACCGTAAAGAACGAAGCTGGTGCACGGCCCCCTTGCCAGGCTCTTGCAAAATCATCCCCCATTAAACCCATGAGTGTTACCAAAAAAGAGCCTGGGAGCTCTATGGACGGCTACCTGTGCGGAGGGGCGATGGAGGGACTCCTCAACATGGAGATGACTTTAGCCAGGATGGCAAAGAAGGAGCACAGCAAAGCTACTTACTCCTCTGGCTCTCCCTCGTCCTCCTCTCCCTCCGCCCTTCCCTTCCAGCTGTATGGGAAGCTCCCCAAGCACGGTGGTGTTGGAGGAGTAAGCTACACAGCCAATGTATCAGTGATGGACAATGGCGGTTTCTCCCGTAGTATGGCAGACAGTGTGCTTCAGCTGCGCCCCCGCATGGCCTCCAGCCAGACCACCCTCAGCATCAAGGCCTTTACTGACAGTACGGCCGAGGAGGTGGCGCTTAAGTGCTCGTGCCGCCTCAAAGCCATGATCATGTGCCAAGGCTGTGGTGCCTTCTGCCATGACGATTGCATTGGGCCCTCCAAACTGTGTGTTTCATGTCTGGTGGTCAGATAGTATGTTGAAGTGCCTGTGCACTTCAGAACTGCTATCTGTACAGTATCAGCAGCAGGACTGGGAGGCTCCAGAGTGTACAGAAGCCTGATCAGGGTAGAGCACACAGGAGGAGCCTGACAGGCAAGATTTGCCTTGTATAATATAATTGGTCTGTATTTTTGTTGTTGCAGATTTTCTTCTTTTTTATTTTTTTTTAGCTGTACCTATATTATTATTATTATTATTGTTATTATTAATATCATTATTATTATTATTATTATTATTATTATTGTGAATTTGGGGCATGGTTGATTGTAAATTGTGCCTTTTTTGTTTTCTTTCCTCAAAAACATTTACCTCATCTTATCTTGCTCCACCTGTCATCATTTGGTGGCCATAATTGTTCTGGTCCCTCGTTTCCTCAGCAAACCGGGATCTCTTGTTGTCTCTTTGCGCAAAGAAGTATTTTTTTAACCATTAAAATGAGTAAATGACATTGTTTCACTGGTTTGTTTTGACTTATTTCATGGTTCCCTTAAATTCCTACAATAAACAAATAAAGTGATCATTGAACAGTGATAGGGTCCTTGAAGCCTTTGATGAACATAAATGAATCACAGATACTGACCACCTCCAGCGCGACGGACCCGGATAGGCCTTTACTTGTGTGGAAGTCCATCATGTCTAATGCACAAACTTATAGAAGAAAGCAGTGTAATTGATGAGGTAAATGCATAATTTATAGGATACTTCTGAATATTTACATTATCACCAAAATGCCAAAACCAAAAACCGCAACAGCATACACTGACCAGCACCACCAAGTTTGTCTAGATGAAAGACTGCAAAGGGAGGCAGGCAGTAGATGAGTATTCAGGACAGAGGTATGCAGGTGTTAAAGTGGGCCAGGACGAACCCTTCAATTAATCAGTAAAGCAGTCGGTTTCATACATCAGTGTCTGCAGCTGCAGCGACGAACTACTGCGAGTCTGTAAAGGAGGCCACTGCCTTTGGTTAGTTCATATATCTATTGCATTGGAACAATCGTGTCTGTTCTTTAACTTGCTAATGTTTTTGTGTTTTTAGCTGAGCTAGACGAGAATATTCTGTTAAAACCAATCGGTGATGCCGTTTTGCCCTTGTTCTCCGTAAAGTTTTCTCAAAGTGAAGCCTGGTGCGGTGAGTAGGCTACTGCGCAGAACCCCTTTTAAAAATGGCCATGTAAATGCTACATTGTCAGCAACCATTCATAGGATAGCTAAGAAATCAATTTGGCCCGGTGCTTTGATTACTTTGGCATGCGTTTAAGACAACAGTCATGATTTTTGTTTTAAATAAAACTCCTAACATTTGCTCATACGTCAACACTGTTTTGGAAAAGGAAAATTAAATGAAAGAACAAGCTTTTAAAGTGACACGTGACATATTTTGGTTACAAATAGCAAATTATAAAGTGCTGTATGGTGGATGTGAAGATGGTTCATGATCACACCCATCACCACTCGCTCTGACCACACCTATCTTCAACCTTGACCTTCATTTTGATCTCAACTACACACCTTTAGAGTTTCATAACCGTAGCGTGCACAGCTTGGATGCTATTGCGCTGACAAAGTGTGTCCACAGACATAAACACCTGGCAAAATACTCAAAACTGCCTCTGGAGGACCGAGCACATTTTGCTGATGGCACACACACAGACACAAGGTGAAAACAATCCCAGTCTTGCTGTTGTGGCTGCTAAATATTCAAAGAATCTTTTAATTGTACAGTGTTAAATTTGGGAAGTGAATTAGGTGTGGTTGGAGAATAAATGTTTAGCTGTGTTTAAGGTACACAAGGTACATGTTTTTCCCGGTCACATGCATTCAAGGCAGGACTGTTTATCACAACATACAACAGAGAAACTCTTTATTATAACACACAGAGGGAGGGTGACTGCATTCTCTGTTCAGGACGCCATTAATCCACTATATTTTTTTACATATAAAACAGTTGTTTGCTGCTATTTAATGTTATTAATATCGAGTACAGTGCCTTGAAGCAATTGAACAAATGATGCTCGGTCCAATAGTGTCTGTTTTACTCAAAGTACAAGAGCTAGTTGTGTCTAACTGTCCTACATGTAAAAATACTTGTATGTATAAGTTTGAGTTTGAGTCAACACAAAGATGCAATCAGTCCAGTCCACATTTACTGTGGGTTAACCTTTATTTAAAGAGCAACTTAAAGACTAATCCATACACAGCCATCATTAACACAGACAATACAAAATAAATATTCACCATCACTTTGTTCTTCGTTAACAAATAAATACCAAATATGTGCAGCTCAATATTCCCAGTGTATTGCAATGTACTCAAAATAGTTTGTGAAAATAAAAAGGGAAATCATATAAACAGAAGCACCAAAAAAAAGTCTTTAGAAAATTATTAAAAAACTTTCAGTTACAAAATATTTGCACTTAAAAAGATCCCAGTATTTTTTAAATAAATAATAAGATATATAAAACAATTCATAGTTGATATCTTAAAATATTTCCTCTTTGTTCAACAATGCAGAGGAAATGATTCCCTTCTCTTGGTCACTGTTTAATATCTCCTCAGGTAACATTTTGAAATAAATAGAAAAATAATAAATAGATAATGAATCATAAATAGGTCAACATATATAAATAATACAGCAGACATGAATGAAAAACGAAAACACACCAAGCGGCTGTGACGTGCGGCCCGTGGTGAGCTGCCATGCAATTTCTACGGAAAAGCTGTGGCCGCCGCTCCGAGCTGTGGCGGTTTGATTTTGCAGCGGTGTGTGGCCAACCTGAAAGTGTGGGTACTTTGACTTTTTTGAAGAAGTGCGGCCAGAGTACACCAGTAACAGAGTCCTGTGACGCCTGTTACATGTTGACCTGTGTTACAAAGAATTCCTTCCTGCTTGAAACATATAAACACGCCTACCGGAAGCAAGAAAGTGTATTTGTTGCGGCGAGGGGCACTTAGCCGCAGCTTGGTGTGTTTTCGGTGTTGTCATTAAACCAACATTTGCAAAGGACTTCAATAGTTACACAGCAATAGTAAGAATGAATCTACAAACTAGTCCTGGAGGTGCAACATCACAATGTTCATATAGAATACTATCAACATTATTGAGTGGAGATGGGATATGTTCACTAACTAAGAGAATCTGTTCACCTCAGGCTGTATACTGCACTCCTGACTTTGTTCTGCACTCTGTGCCTGTCCGTGTACACAACGCCTTGAGATGCCCTTGCTTACAGTAACAGTTTATTTTCAGTGTGCTACCACACACTTGACGTCCACACCCTAATCTGTTCACGCTCATACCATAATAAAGCAACATGCAAACAGCAAACTAATGCAAAGAACAGATGACAAACTTCCAAATGAGAAGAATTGATTACATACAGTATCTAAAGGGTTCGGAAAGAAAGACGAGTGTAGTGATGCCCCGCCCCCCCCTGTCCTCCTCCTGGCTGTCACACCTCGATGCCCTTCACCGCCTGGTTGATGGACTCGAGCAGAGCCCGGTTCTCGGGGTTCTGGTAGCAGTCTTTATTGGTAAACATGTGGGTCAGGGTTTCCACATAGCTGTCGAAGTTCTGCTCTGACAGCGGCTCCTGCTGAACACACACACACGTTCAGAAGTCAGATAATGACACATCCTATCAAGAGGTTAGAGTTGAGTCAGGTAAGTCTTGAGTCTTTTAAGATTAAGAGTTTGTGTAATAAACTTCTCCTTATTACTCACATATCTGTCTAAGCTGTCTAAAGACATGTCTTAAGGGGGGAAATACGTGATATGCTAGTTTAAAAAAGCAGTTTGGTGAAGCCATGACTCTACAGGATCATAACTCACACTATTGTTTTTATTTATAAACTGAGCAGATCAGATTTTCAGCTGAAGAATGTATCTACATGAGTTACAGCCTACAGATTTAGTGGCCTACATTCTTTATTCATTAGTTTTGAGAGGCTTTTGTAACGTTAATTTGCAAGAACTGCAGCTCTGAACTGTGTTTAAAGGTAGAATCAAGTTAAGTCCCAGGTAAAAAGCATTTGGTAAATGTCTAATAAAGTAATTAGTTATTTTTATTCATATATTATTACATATGTAATAGTATATTACATGCTCTCAACCATTAAAATTGTGGCCTGATAATGGCATTATCATCATTAGATGAAAAGCCAAAAAATAATTTATCCTGAGAGGAACATAAATGTGTGAACCACATTTCCGTTCAAACGACATAATCAACCTCATGGTGGTACGAGAGGAAACATCAGAATAGGTTATAACTTTGAGTTGCCTTCTAGCAGTCCCTTCAATCTAGTCTACTCACGATATCCCGACTCCATTCAGGCTAAATTGATTCTCCTATCCATTGGACGAAATCATTTCGTCCTAGTTTATCCTCTTTTAAAACAAACCATAACACATTGTCTATACTCACCATGGCGGGCAGGCGGATGTTGGCCAGGCTGCGGATCAAGGCCTTACTCAGGCCAGACAGCTCCAGGAACAAGGCCTCATTCCTCTCCTCGATATGTTTGTTCTCCTCCTCCATGCTCTTCAGGTTATTCTCCATTGATGAGATCTAAAGCAGAGCAGCAACACAGAGGGCTTGACAATAGAACAAGAAACACATATTATATAATGGCGGTCTATGAGGAAAATATTCTGGACTGCAGGGTATTTTTTTTGTTTCGGCACAACCATCGGCACCTGGAACCAACTGGCAGCGAGGCTGACTTGCTGACACCGTATCCAGCTGTACTAATGCATCCACAAAGCTGGTCTGTGCCGCATCCATCTTTAATTTTTTTTTCTTTAAAGTCAATTATTGCCTGTGATAAATTTCAAAACAACAGCCAACAGTCTCAGAACCTGGCTGCGTCTCCTGGATGTCCTTTAAAGTGTAATTCTGGTGCAAACTCATCCTATGGCACTCGCATACATCAAAAAAGCCATCAAGGCAGGTTTTTTTGTGTGTGAACTATTAACGGAGAAATCCCGTAGAGTCACTAACAGTCGGACGTGGCTAACACTGGTTACCTCAGGGCATTACGGTGATGGCATTTAAACAGCTTTTTAAACTGCTAATACTGCTCAAAATAACTCTCTGCAGTAGTATAAGAATAGTCCCTACACATTAAACTACGCAACAACAACGTAGCCAACCCAGAGTTTATTAAAAGAGTGTTTTGTAAGACTTGCCTACCTGCCCCGGTACCAGCTTCTCTCGTAGTAAAGTCCATTCAAGTCAATTAACAAATGCAATCCAAAAGGAAAGTGTCCATTGCTGCTTTGTTTTCTGCGTAGTGAGTCTTATCATGCTACTGCAGAGGTTTGGTGTTATTTTCAGCAATATTAGTGTTTAACAAAGCCATTTTAATGCATTCACCGTACTGATCCGAGCTAATCAATGTTAGTGACTCTCTCGGATTTCTCTGTTAATAGTTCATGCACGAAAAAATCTCTCGATGGCTTATTTGATGTATGTAAGTGCCGGAAATGACCATTGGATGACTTTTAAGACACATTGGGTGTCATCCAGTAAGCTGAGCAGCTGAGCTCACCTGAGTGTGCAGGTTCATCATGTCGGACTCCATCTCTGAGTTGGACTCGCTCAGGTCGTTGATCTCCTTGTTGAGCTGTTTGATGTCCTCGTCGTTGTCCAGAACTGGCCGAGAGCAAAAACGCACAACATCACAGTGTTAGAAAACAGAATATAAAGAGAACTGCCAATCCTACTCTGGAGGCCACACATTTCTGTTCAACTGTAGAGAACACTACATGTGGGCTCCTGTCTCTGAGTCTGTGCATGTTATGTGTTGCATGTTGTTGTCCCTGAGAAACCTGAGAGTCTTTTTTGTAATGTTTCGATGTCTCTGTGTCTTAATATTAATAGTAATAGTAGCAGTAATACGTTGGGAGACATGTGGGACATAGATAAGGCAGAAGGGGAAAGTCTGTCTCTTACCGTCACTGGCTCGGAACTTCGCAGTGATATACTCGTCTCCAGGGAATTTGGCTCTCTTCTTGTTGGCCGACGCTCTGGGACAACCTGAGAGACTGAGAGAAGCAGCAGATTAGGATCAAGAGTTCCTCCATTTTCACAAGGCTTTGTGCATTATCTCCACAAAGGAGGTGATGGCTTTCAGCTCAGTTTGTCTGTTTGTTCGTTTGTTTGTTTGTTTGTTTGTCAGCAGGATTACGGAAAGAAACTACTGGCCGGATTTCTTCATGACACTCTGTGGAAGGGTGTGGCATGGGCCAAAGATGAATCCATTACGTTTAGGAGCAGATCACAATCACAGGACTGACACGCAAATTATTTTTCCACTTTTGGTTACATCGCGAGACAGGGCATGTGTGCTGCATTCATGTGGCGTCGGAATAATCGGATAAGAGTTCCAGACTGTGCAGCCTTAAAATTGATTGAAGTCACTGTGCTTTGAGATGAAACTGTAAACTCTGTATTGAATTTACCTGCGGTGTGTAAGAAAACTGCCGTTAGCGTGACCGGAGCCGTCGCAGCCTGGCGTCGGGCAGGTCGGGCCCTCGGTCTTGAAGGCCTTCCATGAGAAAGGAGTGCCGTTAAGGAGACCTTCCTTCTGTCGGCGCGCAGCCAGCGGACAGCCATAGGCACTGCGGTGGGTGGCGTACTTCCCACTGATGTGGCCCAGACTGTCACAGCCAGGAACTGGACACCTGGAGAAAGGCAGAAAGTACCGTCTGACTGTTTGGACTCTCACTAATGGAGAGCGGAGGTGGAGGCCTCAAGAGGAGCACAAGATTGAATCCAAAATTACAGGAATTTATTTGGCAACCACTTCTATGTGTCACAGTATGTCCCGGGAAAGACGAATGTCTTCAAACGTATGTATGATTTATGACATTAATAAAATAATTAAACATTTGATAAGCTCTTTTTAACCGAATTTCAACACCAACATTTCCTATTTTCTTAATAGTACAATTACATCATTGTTTTTTATACTCCATAATTAAAATGTACAAGGAGTTTATGGCCTGATTCATCAAACAGCCTAAATCTGTGTCATAGGACAGGAAACTAAAGGGAATTTCTGTATGAGACACAGTTTGTGTGACTAAGTAAACTAGGTTTTATCAAAATAAAAGACATTTTCATTTTTGTTTTTGACTGGATCCAAAACTCTAGACCCACAAAAAGCTCTTTTTTGCTATGCTTTGAGCTGGAGATGTCAGGTTTGTCCTGAGGGATGGCACCAGAGGAACGGATTATCAAACTAAAATTAATATGTGCTCAGTATATTTTACGCTAATCTGCCTTTTAGATGATGGTTTCTCCTGAGGGTGATGTCAAAAGGAAAAACATGAAAGTACCCAAAAAAGTAAAGTGTTCAATCGAAATTTCATGAAAACCTGCTTGTTAGATTTTGATACATCTTGTGTACAAGTATACCTTTTGACATGGTGGTGGTGCATGAGGACAGAATTAGGATTCATCCTATGAATCCTTATGAATATCCACTTTACTGATTTAAATCCAGCACACACTGCCCCCACTAAGATGACATAGAGCTGGATTTAAAATTGGTATCCCTTTAATTATTTACAACCCTAATCTTATTACTTTATGCATTGCTGGGTTGGTAAAAGCTAATGGGCCACTGTTGCTCACCTCAACAGCTCAGAGTCTTCCTTGTCGTCCTTGGTGGGGATTGATTTTACCCCGCTTTTCTTGGCTCGAGGGCATCCGGACAGACTGGCAGAGAGGAACAGAGAGGACCAATCACAGTGTCTGTCTGTACAGAGTTTATATATATATATATATATATATATATATATATATATACTGTACATAGGTACAGCCAACAGAAGAGGAGAAGAGCTCCTACCTTCTATGTGAAGCATAGTTTCCTGTGATGTGGCCTGATCCATCACAACCTGGAGTCGGACACCTGAGACACACACACACACATTCTTTCACTCCACAGGCTAACATTATCAGCAGACTGCAGGCAGAAACCACTTTTTCTCACTAAATAGTTAGGGCTCATTGATTTTTGGTTCTGATTGTTCAATATTGGACTTAATTATGATTGATTTTGACTATTTTTTATGTTAGTGTTAAAAGGAGAGCAGGGACAGAGCTGTAGCTGCAGACTGAGTGCTCAGTGAACATGTTGGAGGTGAGAGACAGGAGAAAGCAGACATACTTTAGTTCAGCTGTGTGGGCAGCCATGAGGGTCCGAAGTGATTTATCAGCAAGAGGACAGCCTGACAGACTGGAAGATAGGTTAGAGAGAGAATGTCAGAAAACCAGACTGAGAACAGGATGTCTGAGTATGAGTGAAGGAAAGAGCCAGAACCTGAACTGGACTACAGAGCCAGGACAGGACTGGGCAGCACACACACAGGGAGGACAGGAGTTATTTTATTATCTGAGCTCTAAAGTAGTGGAGTAGTTGGGCAAGAAATGTGTGCGTAGAGTCATCTCACTCATCCAGGCAGAATGATATCAGGTGTAAATGAAACAATCCACTGGAAGATTTTGTCTTTTGCTGCTGATTGAAAAGACCTCTTTAGTTCTAATGACAGGTGAGAAATCCTCAGCGTTTCTAGAGAGAGTAACAGAAGGTGGGTGTTGTGTTCCTTCTCTAGGCGTCTGAGCTGATCGGCACATTGAAGGCACTGACATTACCCTCTCATTAGAACTGAAGAGGCCCCATTTGAAACGAGGTGAAACATCTTCAACTTAATTTCAGTAGATTATTTTACTTTGACCCATGTCATCTGAACACATCAGTCACATCAAATGAGAGTAATTTGGCTCTTTGGAAACAAAGCTAAAATGCATGGGCTTATGTGTTGTAGATCTTCATACCTAGAAATGCCAAAATACAATTTGGGTGAGTGAATATAGAGAGCAGCCTGTCATGCCAGTGCTTAAATTGAACTCCACTCTATATGAAATACAAGAAGTAATTAATGTGCATAAATGATATTTAAAAAAATACCCCTGCTTCCTGCCAGCCTCTGTACAGGCTATTATGCATGGACAGAGGCTTTTAGAGGCTCAAGCAGAAATATATGCACTTATCCACCAGCTTTCCAACTTCCAACATATTGTACTTAACACAGCTGCACAGTTGGCCTCCTTGTGGCTCGTTTTAGCAGAAAATGCATCTATTTTAATCTAACACTTACAGTTATTACACCTACATAACTACAATACATTCATTAGGACGTGTCAGTACTGAATGATGAGCAGTGGTAGCAGTGGTTGGACAGAAATCTAACAGGGCAGCACTCTGTACAGGTGAGTACTGGCCCTATTCAAGCTCTGCGTCACGCTCATCTACATTTCCACAGGCTGGTTACAGATTGGTTGAGTCTTTCCAGGAAGTAGGATACAGGGGAGCTTGTAATTTTGTCGACTTTTCCCAGCGTTTTCACAAACAAATCATCAAACTGGAAAAAATGTGATCATATTAACCAATCGCTCCCTCTTTTCCTTATGAAATGATCCCGGTCAGAGTTAACAAATCTGTTAACACCATAGATTTGTAAAGCAAACAAAACTTCACTTATAATTGCATAAGTGCAGGTCTTACCTTCGATGGGATGCGTAGTTGCCGGTGATGTGTCCACTTCCATCACAGCCTGGGGTGGGACATCTATGGCCAAGACACACACTCATAGATCAGTCCATTACCTTTGAAGAAGGCGGTTGTACTGACATGCCAGATAAAAACAATTTATATCCTCATTGCAGTATTAATGCTGTCAATTATTTAATTGTATTGTATATAATGATGATAATGATAATGTTTTTCATATATTATCATATTATTTCATTAACTATCATTATTATATTTGTGTTATTTCAATATGTCTTGTCACTCTAACATTAATATCATGTGTTTTTCTTCATAGACTGTATAAAAAATGGATGTAGCCTCTCCGTCGGGGCTCGTTCTCTCAACTTGATCCATTCGTCCTCGCCTATGGGAGTCGCCATCTTATCAAAATTTGACTCCGCCTCATTTCCTTTTACCAAAAAAGGGCATTGATGTGACATTTGGGGGAGGGAGATACGTCCATCTGGCAGATGTATACTTCCGAGGTGAAGTGAGGGCCAGCAGTAAGCTGTCACTCAAGATGCTGCACCCCTAATTATTCATAAACTTTAACCTCCCAATACAAAAAAACTAGCCTGGTACAAAAAATGTACCTAAACATACAGCCTAGAATGGTTTTTGTACCAGGCCTTAAATAGGTTCAATTATGCTGTGAAGACAGACTATTTAACATGGGGGTCAATGAGAAACTACTCTATTATGAAACCTGCTCCTAGTGGACACTCGGAGAACTGCAATTTTTAGCACTTATGTATTGGATCCATCAGGATGTCACTGTGGTGGGGGCTTATTTTTTTGGCTTTCCACCACATATCACTCATAACCTCCTCCTACTCCACACACCAACCTTCTCAGGATCACTGCCTCTCATACAAACATCCAAACACAAACACAAACTGCCAACAAATACCCTACCAACTCATATCTTGTCACATTATTTTATAAAAACCCCCCCCCAAAAAACAAGATAGTATACATTTTGACTTATATATTGATTACTATTATTATTTTTATTATTATATATTGATACCAATCTTCCATATTGGGTTGAGTGGTAGAGATGGGAAAGAATTGAGACTTCACATCCCTTAACCACTCATGTCGGTTGAATCACTGAAGGTTCAAAATACTGTGCATTGTAAATGTAGCACTGTGTCCATATACATTTGGGTTCTAGGATAACGGACTTTGGCTGAGGTGTCCATATTTGGACTCCAGTATTAGTTTCCCAGTCCTTATGACTTGGATGATGACATGGATGTGTTACTAACTGGCTCAGGGAATGTGACAAGGAGATCTCCATGCATGGTTATACTTCAAACAACATAATTTATGACACTACGGTCAATGGAGTGGGTAGATGAGTAACGTCAGCAGCGTAAGGAGTGTATGTGACAAGAACACAGAATAAGGTTGAAAGACGTTTGGGGTGTGTTTGCGTAACTGTTTGATTGACTGAATAGGTGTCTCCGCCCATCACAATCATATGTGGTGGTTTGCGCTTATTCCACCTGAACCCTTGTTAGGCAAATCTAATAATCGGGCTGCCTTCAGAGTCCCTTTAAGTTGTATTAATGTTTTTATATGTTATGTTTCATTAATCTCCTCTAACTAACAACATATTATCAGTTAATAGAAGCTACAATTGAATGAAAAGAATAACAATGTTTCGAATGGATGGGTGGTAACAGTTGTGACTTACACAAGAATCTCTTTTTTGCTGTCTTTGGGCGGAAACTTGACCTTGAAGCTGCCGGTGGTGACCTCACCGGGGTACGTCCTGTCTTCCAAGTTTTCCTGATCCTCTTCCTCACCATCAGATGAGGTGTATGAGGGAGCTGTATATTCCACCTGAAGAAAGGTAAAACATGGGTTAAAAAAATTCTGTATCTGCAGGTAAACCACTCTGGCACAAAATTATCATTCACACTCCTTTTATCGGTATATCTTTTCTCACAGTGGTGAGATTCCTGCAAGTGTGTACCAATTCGTGGTCCTCCTCTTTTACTCCACTTGGTTTGGTGAAGTCCAGCGGCCCTTCCCACTCTGGATTAGTGTGGCCCTGAGACAAGGTGGCTCCGATGTGTTGAGAGGATGAAGACGAGGAGGACGAAGGCTCTGGAGGCTGCACACCCTCCCTCTTGGTCTTTTTCATGCTGAGGTCCAAGGTGCCGTTTTCATCCACTTCAATGTCCGACTCCTACAGGGTTCAGATACAGAGTCAGTGCAACTAAAATGACCGAAATACCAGAGAACGCAAGAGCGCTGTGTACTCTTTTGCTGGTCAAAGTAAATCCCAGGAAGAATCTGTCAGAATGGAAGCCAGCATACCTTGGTGCAGGGTTCCCTGGGCTTAGTGTTGATGGTTTCTGGTCTCTCCCAGCAGCGGGTGGACAGGTTGAGGATGGCTGTTGCTGCCATGTGGGCTGCCTCTGCATCTTGACTATAGTCATAACTACTGGAGGATGAGGCGCTCTTAGAAAAGCCTCCTGACACACTGTGACTCGGGGAGGAGGCCTTAGGGAATGATTTAGCTGTGTGGGAATGGAGCAGAATGAATTGGTTGAAACATGAACAAGAGATACAAATACTGCATAGCTTAGCTTAGTTGGCCTAGTTTAAGCTAAATGTGGCTAACATAGCTGCTGCTGGTAGTTATAGTAACATCAGGTTTGATTTAAGCCATTGAGTGGTTGTTATGCATTATCAATAATGGTATAAGATATTTTTATCCTTTGTAACCCTAAAAGGTGGAGTCTGTGATTCTAATCTAATGTGCTTTTAGTCAAATAAGTAATAAGTCAAACAAAGTGAATCGGACTGAGTCACACAACACTATTCCGTTACTTCTGTCCGCACAGGACAGGGGAAAGGCCATGTGTGTATAAAGAGAAAGGCAGTGGGAGAGAGAGGGAGGGTAAATCTGCTACATGCTAACGTTCTGAAGGAGCACTGATAGGAGTGGTGTCTTTGTTTGGGTGTTGTATCAACAATCTTTCTCCAGAACAGCAGATTCCACCTTTAGTTTTTTTCATTCTAACGCATAACCTATCAAATTCAAATATAGAAGCGGTGCGGGTCTTACATTTGAAGGCTTTGGGTGATGTTTCAGTGCTGCTGGGTGTCTTTGGAATGAGCATACGCTTTCCAAACACCTGTACATCAAAGCTTGCATAGTCAAAAGACACCTTGGAGTATTTCTCCAGCTCCTTGGCCAGGTTAGCTCGAGGTGTGGTGGTCACCGTGTTGGGCCGGAAGCTGCCATACTGAGGGATCTCCAGCTGTTTCACAAAACACATGGGCCTGGAGGAAGAGTCATTAGTTAGCCATTATCCCTACAGTCACATGGACATGCATCTGTGCATTCAAATACTGAATTGAAAAACATATACTGAATTCACACGTCTCACCTGAGCACTCTGTCAGAGTTGGAAGAGGATTCACTGGGTGAAGCCTGTAAGTGAATCTGCTTGTCCTGGCTCTTGTTCAACTTAGTTGCTGCTGCGATGGGGCAGCCGGACAGACTGACAGGGGAAAGATATGCAAATGTTTGCATTTATTGGGAAAAAACTATCATGTATAGGAAATAGAAATTTAGTATGCAAACAGGAGTTTGAAAGTTTGAAAATGAGCCTTCTAAAGACAGAGTAAGTATGTATTAGTAGTATTAGATATGATTGGTTCCCCTTAGGTTTTCACTCAATATTTTGTGTAAATATGCAATCTTCATTTTTGATCCTGTCCATCCAATTATTCTAGAATTGGACTCCAGCGGCCTTAAAACATTTTTTCCTGAAAACTGAAAACTTAAACCACCAGACCAAACTTTTTCACAAGTCCCTAATACTTGTCTGTATAAGAGTCTGGCATACATTGATTGGCCACATTTGTTGTGCTAGTCCATTTCTGTCAGGAACATGGACAGCCCAGATGCCTGCAGATGGTCTAACACTTCTGAAGAATCAGAATAGTACCCTGCTAAGGCAGGCCAAACATTTTGACACCCTGCTTAACCAGGATACAGACCATCCTGGATGAACTGCCTGAACTTCTTACCATTCACAACCCTAGTCTGCCACCAACCTTTCAGGAGGTTCTATCAGCTGTCCGTTCGCTAAAGAACAACACATTCCCTGGCGCTGACAATTTTGCTTCTGAGCTACTGAAGCAGGCAGGGTACATGTGTATGCGCACCCTCTACCAGTTCATCACCAAGGTCTGGAAAGATGAGAAAATCCCAAAGAAATGTAGAGCAAACATTGCAAACAGTGCAAATATGTTGCCATTTATAAAAAGAAGGATGACAAGGCCATCTGCAGCAGTAGAAGGGGTATATCACTCCTTTATGTTGCTGGTAAGGTCCTGGCCAATGTGTTGTTTCAAAGACCCATCACATATTCAATGCTAACTGAATCGCAATGTGAATTTAGGAAGGGACCGGTTGACATGATCTGGCAGCTTCAGGAAAAGTACCGTGAGCAACATCAGGACCTGTTTGTGGCCTTTGTCGACCTCTTCAAAGCATTCCACAATGTGCAAAGAAGGAAAAAGGGGGAGAAAGCTCGTATGAGATATCCTCCCCAATAAATGTGTTAACATCATCCGCCAGTTCCATGATGGGATGGCTGCTCTTGTGACCACGGAGGTAGAAGAGTCCGCCAGTGTGTCACCAAGCTTCTCAAGAATGAGATTAACAGCCGCACTGTGGGAGTGGACTTCAGACTAGATGGCAACCTCTTTAACATCAGGAGGCTCCACGCAATCACCAAACTCTACAGAGAGCTGGTTTTGGAGCTACAGTATGCAGATGACTGTGCTCTTGTGGCCCATATGCTGTAGTATGTCCTTGCTGTGACGGTGAGAGTGTGCAGCAGGATGGGGCCTGTCAACACCACCAAGTCAGAAGTAGTTTGCCAGTGGAGTAGCAGTGTCCCACGTCTCTACCTACATTTACGAATGGTGACAACTGTCAGTAGGGCCATCTTTCAAATATCTGGGAAGTATTGTCTTCGAGTGTAGGGGCATTGACAGCGGCATCCAGAGTCACATTAAACAGGCATCAGCAGCCTTTGGAGACTTTGACACAGAGGCTTTGCAAAGCAAGAACCATCAGAGTTCTCACTGTTACAGGAGTGGACATCATCATCGGATTTCAAATGGCAACCAAAAGGGGAAGTTGTGTGTTTATGTGTCTGTGTGTGCGTGTGTGCGTGTGTGCATGTGTCCTTGGGTTTTTTATTAACCTGCGGTGTGTGTTGCGGTTACTGTTGACATGGCCTTGGCCTGTGCAGCCAGGAGTCGGACACTTCAAGACGTTCTCATGCATGGCCAGGACTACAGACACACAGCAGACACATACTCAGGTCAGTCTGTTTAGTTTGCTGAAGAAGGTTTCTCATCACTGGAAGTAGTAATAAAGTTATTTGTGGAACACACACAGTAGATGAAAAACTGTAGTGGAAACAAAGGTATTAGTATTAGTATAGTATTGTTTGTTCTACAACAGAAGGAAGAAGAAGAAGAAGAAGTAGTACTAGTAATTACTTATGTTGGTAGTAATGATAATAACTAAAGTAACAAAATACAGGCTTTCACTCTCAAAGCTCTCAATGTGACTAAATATGCTTGAGGAGCATCACATTTATACTGACGGCAAATAGCGTTATGGAAGTTAAAATATACTCACTCTCTGGAGGGATTCTGTCTTTGTGAGGACATCCAGACAGACTGCGATGGTGAGGGTACAGCCCAGTCACATGACCTGTCCCATCACACCCTGGGGTTGGACACTTCACCTCCTTCTTTTCTGAATAGTGGATGGTGTGATTTACAGTAGATGGCAGCAATAAAGAATTAAAGTATATCAATAAGTAGTACAAGAGAGTGGGCGATATATTTGGTTCTGAGATCTTATCAAGAACTACAACCAGAATTACTGATAACAATATTTATAGCTATACTCTTACTATTCTCTGTTAATAATGTCGTCACATGCAGGTTACTGACCAACCACCGACAGCCGACTGTCAACTGTTGGCTGTCAGCTGTCGGCCTGGTATGGGTGTCAAGTAGGCTTTAGTCTTATTGGTCTTGGAGTTGTATGTAAATTGAATAAAAAAATAAATGGATTTGGATATAAATGGATATATTTTGACTTGATGTAATATATGGCATTTACCAAACATTTAAATCCTCTATTCCATACTGTATAAAAGACAGGCCCACATTTTGAATTGTGCAGGTTTGGTCGTAGTAACATTAAGTGTACCTTTGCTGTAGTGAGAAGTGCGGCGGGCTACAGCAGCTGGCTCAGAGCTCTTACTGGAGGTGCTGTATGGTTGGTAGTCCGGGGAGCTCCGGGCCTCCTGTCCCCCCTTCACCTCTTCTGCCTTCAGGGCGATGGCCTGCTCCAGCAGCCCCAGGTTCCCCCGAGTCATATCCCAGTTCTCTGAGTCATCCGTGATTCCAGAGCCCTCTGAGACACAGTCCTGCTCCTCTCCTTCCTCCTCCTCCTCCTCCTCCTCTTCTTCTTCTTCATCCTCATCATCCTCGTCATCCTCCTCCTCAGAGTGGACTTCTATAACCACTGTAGCTGGGGAGGCTTTGCTGGAGTCCCGGTCCTCCTCTTCCTCCTCCACCACCTCGCCTACTTCCTTCCCCTGCCTCTCGTCCTCCTCTTCCTCTCTCTCGTCTTCATCCTCAAGCTCTTCCTCAATCATAGGGGTGCTTACCTTTTCTTCCCTGAGTGAGATCTCAGCCTCAGATTCCTGAGTGCGTGGACTCAAAGTGTAAGGAGTGTCAACCTCTTGGTAGACCTCCCTCTCCTCTCCCTCCTCTTCTTCCTCCTCTTCTTCTTCCTCCTCCTCCTCTTCTTCCTCCTCCTCCTCCTCCTCTTCCTCCTCCTCCTGTTCCTCCCTCTCACTCTGCTCCTGTGCTGATTCTTTGGCCTGATGGTTGTAATCTCCACTGGAGTACTGGTGATCAGAGTTTTCCTGGCTTAACACATGTCTTTCTATCGCCTTCTCTTCTACAATATTGTCTTGCCTTTCTTGCTGCTCTTCCTCTTCCTTTTCTTCTTCTGCTTCCTCTTCCTCCTCTTCGTTTGTCTCTTTAAGCTCAGTAGGTTCTTCTTCAAGTTGCTCTGATGACTGGTCCTTTGTCATCAACTGACAATCCTCTACCTCTTGCGTCTCTGTTTCTTCCTGCTGATGATCATCAGTGACCGCCACTGGCTTCTCTTCCGTACTAGTTTTCTCCGTGTCGTTTTCGTTTTCAGTCTCTGAGGCGGAACTTTCGTTGTCGGCGACTTCAGCTAGGGGATGAACTGCTGCTTCTGTGTCCTCTGTTGTCACCAGTGAGCAGTCTGCTGTGGATTCAGAGTTTAGATGGATGTCATTGTCATTGTCACAAATGGTTTGTCTTTGTCATCTCTACACGGTCACTTGCAATTTGAGACGTGTGTTGTGACTGACCTCTAAGTTGAGTGCAAAGCTAATTTCTATCGCACCGTAGTAAAATATCAAATCTTCCTTGTATCAACCAAGGCTATAGAAAAATGCTGGGTAACTAAAAAAAAAATTATGAGATTTGGGGTATGACACATGCAAACCTGGTCTGCAATTGCTGAGAGGGTCAATATCTAGCACACTATCATAGCACATGGGGGTGATTGATTCATTTCCATGAGGCGTAGACAGTCTTCGGTCGGAATACATTGTATTTGAAAAAAGAAAATGTATATCCACCATCCATTTAAAAGTTCGGTAAGATTACCTGAGCAGAAACCTTCACTTAATTTCTAGCGCCATATGTTGTAACCCTTCAACAGTGCAGCTCCAGTTCCATTGTGCATGTGTCATACCCCAAAGCTCAGACATTTATTCCTTTTGGTTACCCAGCCTCCTTACATAGGCCTTGGTATCAACTATGAAGAGGGAAAGGCTACCTTGTGCTATCATGAGCTTTATAATTACAACGAAAAGCACTCATTCCTCTAACAGTCTGGGTGCTGTAAACTGAATTTTAGAGATGATGTACCTCAGTTTTCTATAGGCCCATCCCCTATGCTAAACCTAGTTTCTGTACAAATGTTATATGTCAAATGTCATGCTAGCGATGCCCAGAACCTTATAGTTGTTTTCTCTAGGATGAATGATAATAACTGGTGGCCAAGGTAAACATTACCTATTAAACATCTGCATGTAAACATGTTAGCATTGCCGATGTTAGCATTTAACTCAAAGCGTAGTTGTGCGTGAGTACAGCCTCACAGAGTTGCAAGCATGACTGTGGGCTCTCAGTCTTGGTGGAAACCGTTCAGCTGATTCAGACCACCTTAGATTGTTGTTTGATACTGTAATGTAACAATTTAGTCCTCATTATTTAAACTGGCCTATGAATAATTAGGTAAAGGGATGCACCTCCCTACCCAGTCTTAATGGGAACAACGTTGCTCTGCTACACAAAGTAGTTTTATTTTCTCTGATGTTTCTATAGTCTTTGCTTTTTCATTAGCTGGTTATAATTATTGAAGCATCTATCAGTGATTCAAATGAGACAACGTGGGGCACACTTTGGGGAGCTAGTTTGATGAGAGCCACCTCAAAGTGAAACCCAGCTTTCCCTTGTTTGGAGGGTTAAGGGTACTGTGCTGTAATGTTTCATGGTAACTTTTCTGGTTTGGTTTCACTCACTTCTTGTTGACTCTGGCCCGCTTTTTGTTTTGTTTTTCTTCTTCTCTGTGAGTTCGTCTTTCTCCTCCTCCTCCTCTTCCTCCTCCTCCTCCACCTCCTCCTCCTCTTCCTCCTCTTCCTCCTCCTCCTCCTCCTCCTCCACCTCCTCTTCTTTCTGTGTTTCCTCCCCTTCTGCTGCGTCACTGTCTGCCGTGACACCTTCCTCTTCTGCTTGTATGGGAGGCTGGTTCCTCCTCTTGGGAGTAGACTGGTTCTCCTCAGCCTCAGCCTCCTCCAGCTTCCTCTTCTTCACTATCGGGCATCCCAGTATGCTGAGGAGAGCAGGATGTAAGTGAATGCTTGTTCTGGGCAACACATTGGGAGATGTTTTACATAAAATTATAACAATGTTGTCAAAAATACAACTATTGCATTCATGTGCATGCTTGTACAATGAAATGTGTTTGCTGCTTTTTATCTGATTGTTGGTTATGTGTTCTTTCTATAGGTCACATACCAAAAGCATGAAGCTTGGTATGTGACTACTGTAAAAAGTACTGGCTAATTAGCTGTTGTGCAGAAAGTCTAATGAATTACAGAATTCATCCTACCTTCTATGTCGTGAGTATCTTCCACTGACGTGGCCTTTGCCATCACATCCAGGTGTGGGACAGCTGCTGCTGACACACAGCAAGACAAACACACACTTAACATACACGACAGACTTCATACATCGTGACAGTCTTCTGTTGAAGCATGAAGTCACTTACCTTAAGTCCTGCTGCTTCATCTCCTGTCCAATGAGTTCTGACGACACTAAAAGTAAACAGGAGAAATAAAAGTGAGAAGTGTAAAAAGACAATTATGCTTTTATTTTGTGGATGCTTTACCAAGGGAATACTGACATACACTAAAGTATAGTATTATTTCCCCTTCCTGTTTTCATGAGGTCCTAAAAAAACAACCAGGCAAAGAGAACAATTGCTCTGGGGCCTCAAACCTCCAGAGATTATTCATTTTCCAAAAGGAAATTTGTTAGGTAATGTGCTACAAAGCCACCATAGAAACTCAAATGATAAAGATCTTCTGGCAGTGATAATTACCTTGTTTTCAGCCTATTGCTTGTAGGGAGGCCTTGTTTAAATATAATTTTAATTTAAATGTATGTAGAATCAATTTGTTAGAAAATAAAATGACACAAAGCAAAGCTGAAGCCAGGTATTATTCAAACACACCGCTCATGTATGCCCAACAGCTCCCTACCTGTACATCAAGCCTTTAACTACATGAAGATGCATTATTAAATATCACATCAGTATCACTTTGTGTGTGTGTGTTTGTGTGTGTGTGTGTGTGTGTGTGTGTGTGTGTGTGTGTGTGTACTGACCCCGGCTGCCTTTGGAGCGGGTTCGTGTTCGTGTTTCTGTAGTGTCTTGGCTCATCTAAACAAGAGAGGGAGGCAAGATTCTTAAGTGACGTGGTGCAGCACAGATGATATTTAGACACACAGGTAGATATACTGATAGATAGGTAGACTGATTGATACATACTTTGATGCTGAGGCTCATCCCTGATTGGCTCTTTGATTGGCTTTCTCCTTGTCCACCCTTGACTCAGCGTCGGACCTTTGAACTCATTTTCTGTTTGATGAAAGACACCGACAACAACCCCTGCACTGTGAGCTGGTGATGAGAAAGAATTATTTCACAAAGTTGTTAGAAGAGAAGAACATTTTTTGAGGGCAAATCCACTGATGTTTCACATAATGGTCAGTTAAGTGGGGAACTCATCCTGGCTATGACTCTGACATCTACAGAATTCATGATACGGTGGCCAATAAATGCCATTTTGAGATCATTGCTGGATGCACTCATGAGGCCGATTAACAAGAAATGTCGGCCTTGTCAGTGTCGCTGCTTGAGAAAGAAGTCAGCACTCCCCCTTGTGTAAACTATTGTATATTCTTCACAATTAAGACATTTATCAGATTTGTCATTTGGGACGATGGTGGGACAGTAAAAGGGGGTATGAAGCTTTTTGCGAAATGTTTTGAAAACAATGTTTTTCCATTGCGTTTTCCAAACTATACTGTCGTAACAACTAAGCTACAACATAGCATCAGCCTACAACTGTACTAAACAGAGACAATGCAGATAATAACAGCGTTAAATAAATGTCCATTTAAGTTCTGCAATTTTGTCTCAGTTGTAAATGTTATTTAACTTTTGTATCTTATGTGATGCAACAAAAAAAAAAGATTAAAAAAATGATATTGGCATTATGTTTCGGCTCTACTGTCTAAATATCGGCATTGAAAAACCCATATGGGTCGACCTATACTACATACACTGGGAAGCCTTTTTGTTTCATTTGATTACACTCACTGATCTAATGTGGATTTCAATACCATAATAAAACACATCATTAAATATTACATACAGAAATTATAAGCAATATTTATTATCAAAGATGTCGAAAAGTAAAAAATCAAACAAAAATAAAATAAATTACAGACAAAAAAAACTTCGACATGCAAGTCAATGAGCAGATTCCTGTGTGCCTGACAGTTTGACAGCAGGCAGCGGCGGTGGCAGGGGCCAGAGGAGGTTTAAAGCAACCGTAGGCCTTAGCCTGCTGGGAGGCTACGGTATAAGCCTTGGCATACAGCCGGTTAGACGTAATGACGGCTACTGGGCTTCATTCCACCGGGTACAACATTTCACACACGCACACACGCACACACGCACACACTCTCACACACAAACACGCACACGCACACGCACAAAACTCAACGCTAGTATCAAGTAGAGAGTAGCAGGCTTCTTGTGCGCTGACAGCAGAGGTGTAGGCCGGGCTGCTCACCGACGCGAGGCCTTTCTCCTCTCCTAAACTGGCCCAGTGACAAAACACCAACATACAAAGACACCGGCGTCCCTCGATGTACACTTTTAACAAAAAATGACTAAATCGACACAGGCCACCATTGTAGGGGTCGGAAATAACGCCCGACTCTAATAATCTGTTAATAAAAACCTGACAGCTCCGCGTATTCGCACCGCGCTTGTATTCTTCTCGAAAAAGCAGCAGAAAGCGTGTTGACATCCTCGGTGGGCTTGTCTACATATCGCTTCAGCGTCGGTGCGGAATCCACCGTAGGGCCCTGCAGCCGAGGCCCCAGAAAACACCGAAAAAGAAGTGCGCTTCACGCTCTTTGTCAGAGAGACATAAAGCCTTACCTTACGCTCAGGCTACTGTCCTCCCCTCCCCCTCCGCTCCGACATCTTTACTGGCAGAAACACGCTCCCTTTAACGCCACCACAGTCACTGCGAACGCAAAACACCTCCGGAACACGGCGGACGGGACTGAATCGGTGTGACGGCAGCCTCGGACTGAGCCCAAGCAGCCCTGAGCTGTTCAGCACCCCGGACAGAGCCAGCAGCCGAATCTTCAGCACCATGGACAGAAGCCCCGCTGCACTGCCTCCTGCAGGAGCACAGGGGAGCTGCAGCGGCCCCGCACAGCTCGTTCACGGGGGGTGGGGGCTCGGTCCGGTCCGTGGGCTGTTGGGACGCAGACACGGTGTCTGTGTTGGATGGAGGAAAATTTTAAATGGAAATGATATAATGTGAAAGACTCTGTGTAGGAGATACCTCGCATAGCTGAGCTTATAACACGTTATCATCTGTTATTATTGATTATTGTATAGGTCGATTTACAAATTGCACATATAGTGGATAAAAAATACAGATCACAGCAATCACTGAGTTGTTAAAAAGGAGTAGGATTAAATAAGTGAAAACTTCATCCTGCTCCTACTACTACATTTTTGTTTTGTTGTTTTTTTCTCTCTTATTTGTCAAACTAATTTAATTTTGTATACTTTTGTATTCTTTTTTTTTGACATGTCTGAAATAAATTCATAAATTCAATTCAAATTCAATCACCCCCCCCCTTTTTTTTAAACTTTTATTTATTCATTTGTTTTAATAGTTTGATTGTATTGCTGTTGTACTGTCCTGTCTTATTATTTGTTAGATTGTTTTTGTCTCGCCTTCTTGGTTCTTTATCCTTTTCCTGGAATGCATGCATTGGGTACACCCAATTATTGCTTACTTGCTGTATACAAGTCTCAATGTTGTTTTGTAACCAACATTTCTACACGTGGACAAAAATCAAATACAAATATTAATCATAAAACATGTTGGACGGAGGAGGAGGATTTCACCAAACACTCAATAAAACTCCCGGTGCTCTAACGTCGCTTTGGGTCATTTCTCAGATCAGTATTTAAATTCTCAAACTATTTGTTCAACCTCCACATTGCTTAGTCATGCACATCATAAAAAACTATTTCTCATTCTTTTGAACAAATTGCAAATGTTTTTACAGCTGTTTCCCACATTATCCATTAATAGCCTATCATTCAACATGTATTATACTTAGCTCATTGCATAAGTCTTATGCAATAAACTCATGTCCAGACGTTTTGGGGGGTGAGACTATATAATAGAGAATTAATGTTGATAAAAAAGATTGAATAAAAAATCTCTACGGTAGGTGGCAGTGTGTTCTTTCAAGCTGTTTGCAATCCACCTTTCAAAGGGAGGAAGAAGAAGAAGAGGATGAAAAACAAGAACAGAATAACAGATAAATTATACAGCTGAGATGACGGCAGCTGTTATCCGTCTGCAGTGGGTGGAAGGAAATAAGAGCAGACAGGGTGGTGATGTGCTGTGACTCTGCAGCAGTAACTTAAAAGATTAAGTTTACAGAGGATGAAGTCAATCAGGGAAACTTTAGTGCTTGAAATGGTTCAATCTGTGTTTAGAATTCAGAGGGTGGGAATAGTTGTCGAATAGTGTTGTTTACCTGCACACATGAAAATGCAGACATGGTAGCTAAAAGATCACTAAATATAAGGTTTACGATGGACATTTTATTTGCAAAAAAAGGGGAAGCACTGATCACAAAGAAAATATCAGAACTTTGGCAGAAAAGCTGGGATGAGGACAGTAAAGGCAGAAAATACTATAAAGTACTAAAGAGTCAGAGTTCAGAGTGTTGAATGAAGAAACAGAAGAGAGGAGGTTGTTCAATTCAATTTTATTTACAGTGCCGAATCATAACGGACGTTATCACAGGACACTTTAAAGAGTACACTCTATGACCTATTTATGATTTACATAAACCCAACAATACCCGCATTAAAAACCTTCCCTTTAACAGCAGGAATGAACAGACCCAGCTCTTCCTCCCCTGCTCCGCTTGGGGAGGAAGAAAAGGAGAGAGAAGGAGAGAAAAGATGGACAGAGAGAGACAAAGACAGTCCCAGAAATGCAAGCAACCACAAAAGTAACAATACAATGAGATATATTACTGGTGATGTTTTTATGGCTACAAATTTTATAATTTATTTAACTATAGATAGTTTATATGAGTAATAGTGATAATAGCAGCAGGAAGCGTCACGCAGGACCACGGCAGCAGGCACCACCACGATCGGCAGAGACCTGAGAGACGACAAAGCACAAACAACTCCGGGGAAGAAGTTGAACTAGTAACATGCATTGATGAGACATGAATGATACAGACAGAGAGGAGAGAAGCTCAGAGTATTAGAAAAGTAACATCCCCCCGCAGACTAGGCCTATAGCAGCATCATTAATGGCTAGTAAGCCCTAACTATAAGTTTTATCAAAGAGGAAACTTTGTTCTATCCAGGTTCAGGTTTGATCACACCGGCTTGAATAAAACACAGGTTCTATTGGCAAAAGCAAATTCACAAGTATGCACAAACTGTCATATGGTTGTAAATTATGTTCCTATGCAGTGTCAAATATTAAGAAAGGGTAAAGTTGCAACAAATGGTGATTCATCTACAACCGCTTGTCCCTGTCGGGGTGGGGTGGGGTTGGGTAGGCTGGAGCCGATCCCAGCCGACATTGGGCGTGAGGCGGGGTACACCCCAGACAGGACGCCAGTCTATCACAGGGCGCATAGAGACAAACAGAGACAGACAATCATTCACACATACGGGCAATTTCAGAGTCATCAATTAACCCTAACACATGCATGCTTTTTGGATTGTGGGAGGAAACCGGAGAACCCGGAGAAAACCCACGCAGACACGGGGAGAACATGCAAACTCCACACAGAAAGGCCCCAGCCCGGATTTGAACCAGGGGCCTTCTCGCTGGCGACAGTGCTACCCACCACACAACTAGGTCATTTGTTTCATAGTTGGGTACGGTAGGTGGCGGTATGCACCTAAAGTTGCAATCCGCCAAAAAACACAAAGAAGAAGAAGAAGTAGACGAAGAAGTAGAAGAAGAAGAAGAAGAAGAAGAAAAAAAGAAAAAAAGAAAAAAAAAGCAGGCGCAGAGAACTCTAAGAAAAGTAAGTTGAGGTATGTAGTTTAATATTCCTTCGCAGTTGTGCCAAGTGTGGACCTTTACTCTTCTCCTACAGCTTCTTAACTAATAAATAAGGTTAGCCGCGGCTCTGCACGTCTGTTCCGCTGTGAGGATGGATGGGCCCCGCAGCATTTCATTGAACTGCGCTGATTTGTTCTGCATAACTAACGCAAAGTAACTTAACCACGGATAAGTCAATAAGTGTATACCTTAACTAGCTTATATGGTCAGCAGGTAACATTTGTGAAAGCATCTGTCCGAGAGGTTAAAGCTGTAAGTTCTGTGTTTGTTTACAAAGTTAGAAAAGTTCACACGCTAGCTTTGTTAAAGTTTGCCACTAAACTTAGTGAACACGATTCAGTAAGCCGTGATTTATCGCCGTATAAAAAAATAGCATTGCCTAACGTTAAAGATATCACTTTGAGTGTGTAGATGAATAGATAGAGGTGGACTGTGAACGAGCAGAGGCGGTTCTAGAGTATGTTGGGGCCCTGGGCAAAAATTCACAAGGGGCCCCTCGGACCAGCGTTCCTCACTGTTATAAATAATCTGACACCAACAAAAAAATGCGAAATGTAAACATTGTTTTATTTAAAAAAAGACACATATTAGTTAATTTCAAAGTTAGTTATTTTCAAAATATGAATGTAAACATGAACAAAACTGGTAATTCAAACATTTTAATATGACAATTGACCATGACGTCACAACAATAATATACGTTTTTCCGGGTGGCAAAGGCTGAAGCGTTCTCCGATGGCAGCGCTAGTAAACAAGCCCTTCCGTGTCATTTGACCAGAAGGAAATGACTTGAATTACTGGGTGATCTGCACCAAAGTGGAAGTAGAATTTATTTTACACATCACATGAATCTAGTGTGAAAAGGGAAACTTCATATTTGTAGATGGCCATTTACATGTCAAATTAGTAAACTAAAGTGACCTTGATGAGCGAAAGCACTAAAAATGTTTGGGTGACAGGTGGCGGTTTACATTCAAAATGACTTTAAGACTTAACTGTATATTTTGGAGCTGTTAAAGCAAGTCATTTTATTGTGAAGGACTGAAGTATGGCCACGGGGCTTTTGACAACATTGATGTTAATTAGGACGTCTAGCAGCTCCCAGTGTTTACGGCGAGGAGATCGAGGTCTCCGACTAGTGCCTAAAGGAGCACACAGCTAATTTTACCAGTGTTAGCGTCCTTTTGCTGACTCTCTTAAACATAACGATGAATTAGGCTGTAAAAACGATATATGGTTTCAAAGATAAGACGTTAGACTTTAGTTTAACACCATTAAATCAACTCTAAACATTACACCATCATTTATATTTGTAGGTTAAACAAAAAGTTTTTTAGAATTTAGTCAATAAAAAAGTCTGTCCGGTGACACAGATCTGTTTTCTGTGAGAAAATGTCTCTCACAAACATGATGATGGAGGTTTGGTTTCCAGTCCGCGCCGTTAGAAGTGGCGACTCCTCCACCAGCCACTTTTGTGGTCTTCTCTGTAGCACTGGCACTTTTGACGACCTCCTCACCCACACGTCCCGCTGGATAAAATAATTTTTTTCTGAAGGAAATCGATAAAACCCTACACCTTTTGCTGTATATTAGGCGCCGCAACCCCAAACTTTTGTAAACATTCCCCTCAGGGCCTCTCTACTGGCCTGGGGCCCCGAGCAGTTGCCTCTGTGTATCTTTACTGGCTTTCAACTGGTTTCCGTATGTTGTGTTCCCTTAACAGTAGCAGTTGTGGCATATCAGCTTGATTACTTAATTTGTCAATGTATCTTTGTTTCAATCAGTCATTTTTAAAGGTATGTTGATGAAAGTTGTAATCCATTTCCTGATCGTTTCTGTGTATTTCCAGCTGCAGGATGGACATGTCCACCAGGCTGGCGGTGTGGCAGGAGCTGGCTGAGAGCTGTGGTGTCAGTACAGTCCAGCAGGGCTTACAGCAGGTGTGGACGCTGCTGCTGCTCTGCCTCATCTGCAGAGTCTGCTTCAGACTGGGTGAGCTGCACTGACTGCAAGGAGTCTTTACAGGAAGGCTTGTCTCTGACATAGTTGCAAGAATTTTTTTGATATTGTCTGTACGACATACGACGGCATACTCAGATAATGTTCCTGGATTTCAACACTACCAGCACCATGTGATGTATATCAGTCAGATGTCAGTGTCATTAGGGAAACATGATTGTAATTCAGTGTCTTCCTGCTTGTATTTCTTTAGGAGGTGGGGGGTCCACTTTGAAGCATGTAGTGTCAGTGCTGGCTGGCATGTACGGCCTCTTCCTGTTCTTTGAGCTGCACATGCTGTGGGTGCTGCTGCTCAGTGCACTCTGTTACCTCGTTCTGCTCCTCAGCCGACACTCCAGCAGCAGAGGCCTCTTCCTCTCCGTTGTCATCCTCATCTACCTTCTTGTCGGGTGAGACACTGCAAAACACATCAAGCTAATTATAGGAGCTTTTCAGGTAAAAACAGAGGCAGGTGACACACACAGACTGAGATGATCAGTCAATGTAGATACGGTTCCTATGTTTGATACACATATACAGCAAGACAAAAAGCAGGTGTGGGTTGATATATTTAATGAAATGAAAATATATCTGTCCTGTGAGACTACCGAGGCGGTCACCACAGCGCTTCAAAGCACGGACGGAAGCATGTTGACGGACGGGTGCAGGGTCCTTTTGGAGGTTGAGCCCCCTGCCTCGCAGTGGCCCGGATACCCTTGCAACATCTATACTTCCTTTTGAAGTTTCACAATTCCCTCAGTGTTCTTGTGCATTTCCCCTTTGATTAATTTCATAACTTAGATCTGCAAACCTTGTCATTTTTGTCTTGTAAAGTTTTCTTCCTCTTCATTTCAGAGAGTTGCATTTAATTGACATGGTGACCTGGCATAAAATAAGAGGTAAATATTACATCATTTGGTCTGAGAATACTGTCACCAAAGTTTTGCTTTTGTTTTATGGTCACTTTTCTTGATTTTTATCTTGTTTAATATAGGGATGGGCGATATGGACCAAACTCATATCTCGATATAATTTAGCTGAATGGCGTTACTCCATATATATCTCGATATTTCGCACATTATAAACGTGTATATGAAATCGACACAAAAATAAATTACTGGCTTGATAGATAACAATACATAATAATATTAAATAAAAATGTTCCTTAAATAAAATAAATATAAAATGGATTGTAAATAAACATAACTTCTATATGTATTTTAACGTGACATAAATCTCAATACACACGATATTGTCTTATCCTATATCGTGTTTGAATATATATTGATATATTTAAAAAATTTGATATATCGCCTAGCCCTAGTTTAATAAAATACCCCAGTGTTTCCATAGCTCCTATAATGTCTGGTATAAAGCTTCTCTGAGGGTGAAAAAGTATTTTCTTCAGCAGTTCACAGCATGTCTTTTGAGGAGTATTTATCAAACATTTTCCACAACTTTGCATTCAAGAAAGGCTCCTGTTTCCTGTTCTGGGAGTGTTTAGAGCTGAATCAAAGATCAAAGAAGCTATTTTGAAGTGGGGTTGTATGAGTTACTTATCCATAGTCAGTGTATGACCTTCAGTAGATGACGGTTAGCATGCCACCACTTTGGGGGAGCAGACAGAATTCCAGAAAAGTCAGAAAACAAGGAATCCTACTTTTTTAGCATGTCCATCTATTGTCCTGGTAGATGCCCAGTGAGTTTTTTAAGTCTGTGATGTGTGTGTGTGTGTCAGGCGCTCAGATGGTGGTGGCCATGAAGGCCATCTCTCTGGCCTTTGACCTGGACAGAGAAACAGTGGGCAGACTTCCCTCCCCCGCAGAGTTCCTGGGTTATGTTTTCTTTGTGGGCACTGTTGTCTTCGGTCCTTGGATCAGCTTCTCCAGTTATAAGAACGCCGTTGAGGGCAAAAAAATGGTGAGTAGTTCATGTCTCCAGCTTCCTCTGTGTGCATGCTCTTCTTCATGTATACTTAGCACTGTGGTGATGAGGTGGTTTGTTCCTCAGAGCTGGTTGTGGCTGCGTAATTCCTCCTTTAGCCTCCTGAAGAGCCAGATCTGTCTGCTGGTCTCCACCTGCGTCGCCCCTTACCTCTTCCCTTTGTTAATCCCCATCCAGGGAAATGCAGTCACACAGAAGTAAGGCGACTTTTCATTTATCTAATATTAAATAAATTAGATGGTTTTGCCAATACAACAGCTGTTACAATACACTAGTTTGTGAACATACTCTCTGTCTTTCTTTCCCTGCTTCCAAGACACATTTGAGAAAGGTAAGGCTTGTTTTTAGGGTTAGAATTGACTGATTTTCCCACACAGGCTTCCTTAAGTTGACCAGGTAACATTTTATGTGAAAGTGTGTGCATAAGAATAACATGACCAACTTGAAGGAGTCATTAGAAATGTTTATTACACATCTTTGTTGAATTCTCGATCGCGATCCGCCGTTCTACAGTCTGTTATTTCTGAATAGCAGACCATGGCGTTGCATATTTGGCCGTTGCTATGGGCACAGTTCTGATCAAATAACCACGTCCATCGATCTGCAGAATAAGGGTCCAACGATGCCGATGGCACAGTGGTTAGATTAGTCACCCAATGTAAAGAGGCTGAAGGTCCTTGAGGCAGGTCCTTTGCTGCATGCCTCCCCCTCTCTTTCTCTCTCACCCCAGTTCCTGTCTGTCCTATATAATAAAGGCTTGAAAAACCTGTGTGTGCCTGTAAGTAAGAGGAGCACTTCAAAGGAAGTTAACATGTCCTCTTAGAAGGAGTGAAAGTGATGAACGTGTTAGAGTTGGGAAACAAGCTAAACTTAACGCCGGTCTTTGACTTGTGTGCTGCACAGGTGGCTGCATGCTTATGAGAATGCAGTGTCCTTCCACTTCAGTAACTACTTTGTGGGTCACCTGAGTGAAGGCACCACCATGCTGGCTGGAGCAGGCTTCACTGAAGAGAAAGACAACATCAGATGGTAAGTTTAGCTGGGGCTGAGCTGCTGGGGGCACTACAAAACGAGATTAATGTGTTCGGGAGGTACGTTGAGCCTAAAGCCAGAGTATTCAATGTCACAAAGGTGGCTCTCCTTTCACCTGGCTAGAACGCTCTTATAGAAAACAAAAGTGAATGAAAAGGAAAACTTTGTCTCTTAGTTCCCTTCGACAAGACAAGAGCCACAGAATGAAGTAACTGTGAAGTGACTTTAATAGGAAAGGCTGCTGCATAGAAAAAAACGAAAATGTATGTACAGTGCTCAAAAAGATGCACCTGACTCTTTGATCCGACTGTCTCGTCTCTTGTCTTTCATCCAGCGACAGATGTGAAGGTAACAGGATTTGGCCTTCTTAAAAAAAGGGACTAGATAAGCAATTCAATTCAATTCAATTTTATTTATAGTGCACAGTACTTGTACTAGCACACACCGAAGGTCAAGCAGACCTGCCTGCTGACCTGCACACCTGCAGCTTTAAAGTAGATCAGAGAGCCAGATGAGAAATTCAAGAGCGTACAAATAAAACATGAGAAGTAAACATGGGGAAAAGATGTAAGCATATACAAGGACTAAATACAACATTTTCCACCAAAACTGCTATTGTAACGTATGCCATACATCTAATCTGCTCCGGAGCAAGTTGTTCAGAGTTTCGGATTGAAATCAAATAAATAAAGCGGGAGAGAGTTAAGAGACATCATGACCGTATGCAAAGCAAAGCCATACATTGTAATGCTACCAAACTGCTTTGCAATTAAAAGTAACAAAACCTGTGTTCATTGAGTTGCCTTTTCTTGCATGCATTTAATGGTCATCGTTATCCCCAAAGAAATCTAAGTCAAAAGCAACTGGACTTGTTTATTTGTCTAGGAAGACGTTTCACCTCTCATCCAAGAGGCTTCATCAGTTCATGCACGCATCTGACCAGGCTGGGACTGGTCCTGGACCTGAACAAATAACCAAGTCCAGTTGCTTTTGACTGAGATTTCTTTGGGGATTTAATTGGAGGTGCCGAAATTGTGTCTTCAGTGGCGTGGCGTGACATTTCAGGGCTACGGCTCTAAAGATGCTCTCTGTGCGTTTTGGCTATTTCTGTATTTGTCCAGGAAGTGGTTTGTGCAACTACGCAATGGTGGCTGGTAAAAGATGAGTAACTGGTAGAATTTAATTTCCAACACTGTATGGGAGGCTGAATGAGTGAATCCTTAATACTATACTCCCCAATACTATGTATCTGTGTGTTTATTATGCAGGGATATGAGTGTGGTAAAGCCTCTCAGTGTGGAAATGCCTCGCTCCATGGTGCTGGTGGTGACCTCCTGGAATATCCCCATGTCCCGATGGCTGAAAACCTGTAAGTCGTCACTCGGGGATTAAAGTTTTCTGTCTGTAGTATTTGACTCATATCAAGTGGATTCCAGAGATGCCATGTTTGAGATAAGTTTCGATGAAAATATGATTTTAACTTTAGAGGACAAAACCCAGAACTGGCGTCCTACCATGTATTTCATCTCATATCTCAGAAGGTGGCTGTACTTAGCTGTGAATTTGCTAGAGACTGAAGCTAGTGGGTGGTTATTCATTTCCAAAATAAAGGTTTTTGTTGCAGTGTCAATTATTTAAAAAAACATTTTAGCACAGCAGTGGTATAGCCACAGCTGATATTCTATTAAATTCTGAACAATAAAAAATATCACTGTTTCAGATGAAAACAAGTATTAATAATCCATCCATCATCTGCAACCGCTTGTCCCTAACGGGATCACGGGGGGCTGGATCCCAGCTGACATTAGGCGTGAGGCGGGGTACACCCTAGACAGGACACCAGTCTATCGCAGGGTACATAGAGACAGACAGACAACCATTTACATTCACACTTACGGGTAATTTAGAGTCATCAATTAACCTTACACGTGCTGTCTTTGGACTTTGAGAGGAAGCCGGAGAACCCGGAGAGAACCCTCGCAGACACAGGGAGAACATGCAAACCCCACACAGAAGGCCCCCAGCAGCCCAGGATCAATAATTTGATCTCCAGTATATATATTAGTAACTATGTTGTGTTTACTGTGTTCTGTTCCATGTTTATCAGATGCCTTTAAGAATGCCATGAAAATGGGGACTTTTCCAGCCATCCTGGTGACATACACAGCCAGCGCCTTGCTGCATGTTAGTAAGATGATGCACGCCTTTCTCCAGAGCCCTTTACTCGGGAGCCATTTTAAGACACAGCTTGTACAGACGATTATTCTTATTCTTCAGGCTGGAAGCCTGTTCACTTTCACTTCAGAATGAAAACACATGATAAACTACAGTCTCTTGCCATCCAATTGTACCATGTGGCTTTAACTGTCCACTGATAGAAAACCTTTGAATGTATACAGGTAGCCCATCTGCACTTCTACTTTTCTCTTAACATTAACGCTAACGTTTGAATGAAGACGTTTTAATGAGAAGTGCTTACCATTGAAAAATTAATTTCCTTAGAAATATATGTAAATACAGTATGTTTTGTAAGATGCTGAATGACTCACAGTCACTACTTGACCCTAATGTGCTTTTTATTTTCTTCAGGGTCTGAGCTTTCACCTGGGAGCTGTTCTGCTCTCTTTGGGCTTCATCACATATGTTGAACACGGTATGAAACACATATCAGCTTGTATGTAAGAGTATTCAACGGGGAAAGTTGAACCATTGAAGTCGGAACAGAACCATCACTTTAACTGGCACAAACTATTGTACAAGATGCAGAAATTGTATTTTTTAACTTCATCCAAGAGGGCTGACCCAAGACTGCTGTTGGACTACAGTGATTGGTGTTAATGAAAGCTCTCCACTTTGTGTTCTCACATCTGAAGTGTCAAGGCTTTTTTTTTTCTTCTATCCTCAGTTCTGAGAAAGAAGCTTGCATCCATCTTCAGTGCCTGTATCCTGTCTAGGCCCTGCACCTCTGACTGCAGCCATCAGCACAAGAAGGTACAGCTTAAGCCCTACTTTACTACTAAGCCATCAAATCACACAGACATAGACTAACAGCAACCTGTATAAAATGCATCTGTTAGTAATGCTTGGAATACTAATATTCAGAGGTACCTTGAATTTTAGTATTCCAAGTTTACACGCCCAATTTGGTGTTGTGGCTTGTGTGATCGCTCTTTCTAGTCGTAAAATAAACTTAAATAGTTTAAATTTAGTGGAGCTGACACAGGTGTCTGGAGACATCCGTGCGTTTCAGCAGATCAGGTTGCTGAAAAAGGTTCAGAAACACTATGAAGATGTTCTCGTGGCTATTTCACAGTTTATTATTTTTCCTTTGGTCTGCAGGAGTATTGGGTGATGTTGCTGAACCTGGTTTTCAGTCTCCTGGCCATCTTCCACCTCACCTACCTAGGCTCCATGTTTGATCCTGGACTTGATGAGCAGGAAGTAGAAGAGGTAAGAGCAACTTGGTGTCGAGGTTCCGAAAAAAAAGTTGCACACCCCCTCCAATGAAAATCAAGTTTTTAATTTTGTGAACGTGTCTGTATGATGATTTTATATGCTAAAAGACATATCATGACAAACCACTTTACACTAAATATCAGTGTTTTTACATACACACCTTTAAAACAGGTCTGGAGGGGGACTTTAATGAAACGGTAAACTAAAATATCAAAGTAAATGTAAGATTTTTCCCAAAGAGGTTTTTTTGTAATTTTATTTTTTTCTATCATGCTGATATATTTACAAGTGTTACAACTATTTTTCTGATGAGTTTTAATTAGTTATTTCATGCTATAAAAATGGGGTGAAACATCATGATTGACAGCTGTGATTGACTTGTGATTGGTCGGGCAGGTGAATGGGCAGGGCTTTAATACAGCACCTGTATCTCGGATATTTTGGCTTTACTTTTGTACATTGGGAGGAAGTGAAGACGCATTGTCCATCTTTATATACAGTCTATACCTGCAATCCTCTAAGGGTAAGCAGTTATAGAAAATGGATGGATGGATGAAGGCCTGTCTCTAATGTTAGTCTGATTCAAACAAAGGTCGTTGAAGTAACTATTTGAGATGCAAAATATGCATTTTAAGTTAGGATTTTAAGTCTTACTATTGGTCTAGCCCAAGATTACACCACTCACTCCAATGATCAGACCTGCACAGACAGGTGCACATAGCCTGAGAGAGAGTCTTTTGGATTACATTTTCTATCCATGTCAAACATGCTTGTTTGTCGCTCCTGTCTCCAGGGTTACGCAGCCATCCACACCATCCAAAGGTGGTCTGAACTGAACTGGGCAAGCCACTGGGTTGTGTTCACCTGCTGGGTCTTCTACCGTTTGATTCAGTGACGTCATCGGAGCATTCAGGAAGGCTGGCAGGCACCAAATACTTCATAATACAATGGGTTTGTGTCTGTAAACGTCAGGTTGTTGTTATCTGGTGGGAAAAAGAATGAAGATCTGCTCCAGCGGAAGGACTGTAGGACAGATGGACAGGTCTACAGACAGGTCGTGCTTTAGATGTGAAGCTGGAATTATTACTAAACAAATGAGCTGGAGGAAAGGATCCAATGATTTGATGCATTGACAATATCACTGGATATTGTGTGTGAGATCCCTTAAACGACCCAGCAAAGACAATCATTTACTTTTGCCTGTTACAGCTTTTTGGAGACAGGTGTCGTTATCTGTTTGGACACGAGTATCCTGTAGAATTAGTTCCATTGTAATGTTGGTGTTGTCCAAAACATTTTAAGATACATGTTTATTTTTAAAGGGTCCATATGTCCGTTGTTCATTTGTTCTCCCGTTACAACTGAGTATTTTTTTACTGCTGCTATTGTGTTTTCTGTGTATTCTTTTTTTTGTTTTTATCTTAAATGTTTCTGTAACTGTAAACTGCATAGTAACAGACTGACATAGCCAGGAGGTAACCCTGAACTCTGGTTATTATTATAGATTTTTTTTGTCATTGATTATAATCACCTACCTCAGTTTAAAAAAACACTTAGTTTTATGTGATGTATTTTACAGAGAAGTGTATATTTCATGCTCCAGTGATACGAACCACTCCATTTACAGCTTAAAGCTAGAATGCAACAGCCGTGTCCGAATACGCCTTTATATAAATGTGCACAACTTTCCACAAAAGGTTTCATTTAGAGACATTTTACAGTTCTCCGCAGACACTGTGTGCCATAGGTCTGTCCAAGGTCACTGAGCACCTGAAAAGCCTGGTCAAGTAGGGATAAATGGATACATTGCCTATTACCCAATTTACTGAAATGATTGAATCATAAAAAATAAAAAAATCTGGCGCGGTGAGGCTGGAAATAGGATTGTGTTGTGGGGCAGCAAGTCCACATCTGGACAGCGGTGTATTTTTGCTTTAACAGAGCTGGTGTAGGTACCAGATGTGTCGGCCTGCCAGAATGGACATTTGAATACAATTTGACTCTTTGAGACAGGGGGCTGCATGGCCAGGTCAAAGAAACACATAACTTTCACCCAGGAGAACAAAATTTGTCCCATGTGAAGCCAAAGAGAGGGGGACACACCTGGCAGATCGGCCCACTATTGAGTGCACTTTTCTAGTTTAACTATTATTTTTCTTTCTTTCACCTAGTGCTGGTTGGGGATTGTGTTGCTGGCTTTTTATGATATGGTTTTGTACTTTTGAAAATTTTAAACTGAATAAAGGTGAGTTCATATGAAAAGAGAGACATGCTGTATGATTCTGTACTTACAGGAACATTTAATATTGCAAACTTGAATGTCATGACAACCAGGTTGCCTCAACATTATCATTTATTTGGAGCAGTGTTTGTGTCCAGGGGATGATTGTAAGGCCAATAATCGCTCCGTTTTTGGACTCCACTCCACTCCACTCTTAGCTGGTAAATGCTCCAGTGTATGAACTGTCTGCTGTTTGTGCTTAGCAGGTAGTGAACAGTGGGTTTATCAGAGCTTTTTCACTTGCAGCAGCTGCAGTATATCTTCCATTAATCTAAAACAATTGGCGTTAAATTAGACTTAACAGCCCACTGTTTATATGAAATCTTCTTAGATAAATGTCTAGCCTCTTACAGAATGGACTTGGATCCCCCACCTGTCCACTTACCTGTATATCTAGTCAATCATTAATGCCTGCTGTCAGACAGGAATCGTCCAGGTAAACACGGAAACAACAGGAAAGAATCCGGTGGAAACCGTTCCAAACGCCAAGACCTCTCATCCCTAATCCAGGGAAGTAACAAGGTTAGTTTGATGCTGTCATTCACTTTGCAATTAACTAAAAGCAGGTTTTAGTAGCTGATTGTGATACATGTGTCTATGTATTGTGTGACAGGTGGGAGTGAAGAGTAGCGTTATATAGAGAATGGGAAGAGGGGCCAACTGTAGCTGGATTGGGCCTGAGATCCCTCTGTCATCCCAAATCTTCAGCGGTGAGTAAAGATCCTTACTTAAGCAACAGTTGATCGTGAAACAGTAATGGCATTAATGAAGCAATATCACATGAGAGGGAGTGCCGCTGTACTGAATATCAGCATGGCTGGGATTCTTTATAGGTGTGTGTGCGTGTGTGTGTACGTGTGTGTGTGTGTATTTCTGTTTCTCTCTCTCTCTCTCTCTCAAAAGAAAACATTGTACTGAAATCATTACATTATTTGTAAATTCTATTCAATTTTGAAAATTAAATGAATTCTAATAAACATCTACTTATTAATTACTTAAAGTGTGTATACATTTTTTGGGCAGAGACTTGGACTCGACTGTTTCCAGGCAACACAAACATTTCCCTGCACGCTACCTTTTGTAGGTGTACACCATGTGGCAACCTTCAGAGGCTGAAATTTGAAATTGATGTAAAAGTAAAAGTGCCAAAATAATGATCAACTTTACAGCAGAAATAAGCATGTTTCCAGTTTGGTACTAAATTGAATACAGATAACAATAATATAAGGAGCTAAATAATTTAACAGTAGAGATAAGCACGGGTTACTGAAATTCATAGAACAAATTGGAACCTGTAAAATCCCAAAAGTGTATAAAATCCTATGCGAAACAAAGATTAGAAAGACGCATCTAAAAGAATCTCCTCGTCAACACAATCAAAATATTGAAAAGAACTTGAAAATGAACATGAGACTCTTTATAACACCAAAATATCAATCATGTTGTGTCAGTCTTCATTAATTAAGCGAAAGAAAATGGAAGTTCAGTCTGATTATCAGGCAGTAGTAAGGTGAGTCACTCCAGGTGAAAGTATATTTGATCAGACTTTGTGACGATCTTTTCTCAGCCATCAAAGATGAGCTGTGGCTCTTCCTCATCCCGGCCGGCCTGGTTGTCATTTTACTCGGGGTGTTTCTGGAGGAGATGGGCTTCTTTATTCGCCACATTTCCTCGTCCAGACGAAAACAGCTCTACCTGTGGATATTAGGAATGTACCCGGTAACATCAACCATCTCATTCTTAAACAAAGAATAACCAATAACCACTTCAAATCTGAAGTATCTTGAATTGTTTTGGTCTAAGGTGCACTTGAGGTGTCTCAATCTTAAAATGTTCTTTTTATCTTAGGTATTTGCCTTGACCTCCCTTATAGCGCTGTATGTGCCACGTTCTTCCTCGCTGTGTAATTTCATTGCCTCGCTGTGAGTTAATAAGTCTTTGAGTTCAAAGATTCAATTACAAGATATGTTTTTGCCATTTCAACATAGTTGATGTGTTGTACACTGTGCAGGTATCACTCAATCACCTTGCTGAAATTCATGGGACTGATCACAGACTTTTTTGGAGGGAAAGCTCGTATGCTGGCTGCTTTGTCCGGACATCAGGTATCTCCAGATCCTTTCCCTTGTTGCTGCTGCTGCTGTCTCCCAATGGTGGCAATCAACAGGTACACACCAGCAGGCCCGGATCTAGGCACATGCCTCGGGGCCTCCATGCCACTAGGGGGCCCCTACAGAGGGGTAAAAAATATTAATTGCGTTGATATGTGTTAAACACTAATGTAGGCTACATTTTTAAGTATTTTACTCACACTACCTGGGCCTCGGAGCGAATGCTTCTTGCCTGCTTATACGTCATCACGCCGTAACACGTCACACGCATTGATTGACGTCATCGCATGTGTCGCGTCTTGTCCAACTGTTTTTGAATTAAACACTCCTCCTCCGCATCACACCAACGTGAACCTTTCGCCGCCATTGTTTTAAATGTCCGTGCATGGTCCGTCCTTTTTTCTATGTCCCAACAGGCGCACATAAAATGACCTCAGAACCGCCGTAGGCCTTGTGCTCGTGCTCTTACACGTGTGCACGCTCGTGCTCGTACATGTGCATGGCATGGTTGTACTCACACTGGTCAAACGAACTAGACTTTAGCCCTGAAACATGCTGGAGCACGGTACAGATGGACAGTGTGTGTGCACCCTCCAATCTAAAACTTGACATCAATATTCAGTGGAGCAGCAGCAATACAATAGCAGTATAGAAAAATACTGTCTGCCTGGTGCAATATCTCCATTTAATTAATAGTAACCACCTATATCTGCGTTGAATTTTGTATTTGAAAAAAATTGATTTCAATTGAGAATTTTTTCCAACGTTGAGTGACAGGTACTGCAGCCTAAGAGAGATTTCAGTTGTGATGTTGGCAGCTTCGGTCCTTTTCCTCTTTATTTGTATATACATATTGACAATAACATAATGAAGTCTATGCACATGTATACATTCGTTTCCGACGAGTTTAATTTTACTGTATTGGTATGAAGTTCTTTTATGAAATGTAGTCTGTAGACAATGTACCTTGACATGCTGCTTACATGTTCATCCCTTCTCTTGTGTGCAGCAGCAGCCGTGTCTGGATGATGGCTGCCGTGCTGCAGCTCTCGGTTGTCCGCAGCATCTTGTTCTTTCTAACTCTGGTCCTTTGGACGGACGAACAGTATGACTATGGTGATGTGAGTCATTTATTCAAACCTTAATATGTGCTTATTCTCCCAGGTAGCACTATGTAGTCAAGATCGTTTTTCAGTGCTTTATATCGTTAACATATTTGCCTGCAGTCTGAAAGTAGCCTTTGTCTGCAAACGTGGTCAGTTGAGAACATAAATGAGAAAAGCCCTACTTGCAGCCTGCTGAAGCGGCAATGTTCATTCCATTCAAACCAACAAAACTTGAAATCATCCTGAGGGAGCTGAGTGTATACTCTTGAGCAGGTCCTGTGACAAACCGTGACAAACACTTTCTTGTTCTCCAGGTGGATTCAGTCAACCCCAACGTGTATGTGAATGGCATTATAGGCGTGTCAACCTTCGTGTCCTTCTACGGCCACCTTCTCTTCTACAAAGCCACTAAGAGTGCTCTACATGGCTATGGACTGGGAGCCAAGTTCATCTGCATCATTTTGGTGTTGGTGCTGTGTGGCCTGCAGAGTGGCATCTTGGAGACCATGGGCGCTCTGGAGGTTATCCCCTGCACACCGCCGTTCTCTGTCCTGACCAGGTCCCAGTGTAAGTGTTTACCAGCAGGTTTTATCTAACTGGGTTTTCCTGGGTTCTATTGACCTACTGTGACTAGAACTTCTATGTCATTGTGAGCAGGGAGGTTTATTCTTGCTCCTGGGATCAGTACGTGTGACAACTCAAAGGTTGACAAAGCAACCAGGGGTGCTTCTTTGACCTCATTACGCTAACTTTACTGTATGGTTCCTTGCGTCCTCTATCCTCCATGACGCGGAACATATGGCAGCTTCGGCTGCACCGTCCTCACATCTCTTCCTCACACGTCCTCGCTAGGAGGAGGTAAGAAGAAGAGTAAGTGGATTTTGAGATGAGATTACTTTGACACACACACGTCTAGCACAGTTTCAAAAACAATGAGACAGCAGGAAATGTTTCAGTGATCCAGAACTCGACAGTCAGTGTCATAATGACGGCAGCTCCTCTGAATTAAATAGCAGGAGCTGGTTTCTTATTAACACTAAAATTCAACAAATATTCAGATTTGCAGCAAACTCATCCGCCATACTGGCTGCTTCTAAATATCCAGGCTTCCGTGCACCTGCAGCAAACAAATGAATAAAGCTATTCAGGTTCATGTCGGGTAGGGCCAAAGTTTTTGAGCCTGATCGTACCTCTACCTGGCTCCCCTGTAGTTTACTCTGGGAATCACTTTTTGATATGTAGAAAGTATTGCAACAAGGGGAGTTTAAATATTCAATTACTGTAATTTTACATTTTCTAAAAAAGGACTGGCTTATTTACTCACCCCTATAAAATGCAACCAAAACTTACAAAGATAATTCTGTTGTATGGCATTTTATAATTACAGATTAAATCATTTCATGAATTGAAACCGAAATGCCCCTTTTTCCAAACAATTTGAAAAGAAGGAACATGCATGATACATGTGGCTGTTTCCTCTGTAGTTAATTCTATGAAATCATTGTACACATCAGTGGATGATGCCCTTTAAGCGTGTGTCTTGTTCTCTCTGTCCCACCTCAGTGATCTACCACTACTGTGTTATTGTGGAGATGTTCTGCATTGGCCTGTATGCCCGCCATACTTTCCGTAAGGTGGAGCCGAGCATGTTGGAGGATGTGGAGGGGCCCTTCGGTGTCTGGCAGAGGGAAAAGGCCGTCCAAACGGACGATGTTCATCTGACATGTCACAAGCCCCGCCTGCCCGACCACTGCCATGGCAGCGCCACCAATCCCGGTTACAGCAGTGACAGCGAGGACAGCCTGTGCAGGATAGAACATGCCCCTCTGGATGCTTTCCCCTTCCCTCAGGCCAGAGGTCAGCCGCCAGGCAGGCCAGAACCAGTGGAGCCCAGGTCTGCAGAGGAACCTGGTTTAGATCTGACCCACATAACTGTCAGGGCTGATATCAACTATCAGGACTCTAAGGATGTCACTGTGGTTTGACCATCTATGGATTATATAGGGCAAAAGGTGACACACTTACCTCACTTATGGAACTGTGAAAACTGTAAACTGCTGCCACGGGCTGCGACAGGATGACATATTCACCACTCTCATCAATGTAAAAGTCCTGAGTTGCTGCTTCTAGCTCTTTTCTACCCTTAGATGTGCGTTTCCTATGTATTCTTAATATGTTTTGCTTTGCTTTTGTGTATTTCTTACACACTAATTGTCATAATTTGCGCAAATTAAAACTTCAAAGGGCTAGAAACTTTTTCCCTTTGAAATCTTGTGCCACAATGTACAGCTTCATGGCCTTGCTGCTTGTCTCAACATTGCTTCTCCTTAATCCACTGTGAAAAGTACTAGTAAGTAAGTTGTTCATTTACATTTTATATTTTTTGGTTTAATGATGCCCAGTGACTGTGGACTCACCACAACGTGGTTGTCTCTCTATGTAGATGAAGTACTTCTTCGCATATGGCCAATCAAATTATCCGTCCATCCATACGTTATCTGTAACAGCTTACCTTTTACAGGGTACTCTGGGGGGCTGGAGCCTGGAGCCCTGGACCGGTCGCCAGTCTATCACAGGGCCCAATTAAATAGTTTCATTTTAAACTGTGTTTGTATAAAGAATTGAGATATTTCACTGACTTTTCACTGCAGGGATGACACTTTACCTGGTCAACAGACTGCATGTATGATAAAGGTATCAGTACAATCAGTTTAACCTACATGTTGAGTAGACTGACAACAGAAACCTACAGGTTTTTTACCCTACTAGCTATATAGGCTATTACTATTATGGTAATAGTGTAAATGACATATGTTAGAAATATAGTACTCATTCTCTGCACATTTCTGAAGCATGACTGAGTCAAGCTGAAAAGTGAAGAGCTACTTAAACTAACTATTAAACATTTTGGAATAATTCTACAACTGGACTTGGGGTGAATGTGCGGTACGATGCTCCATGTTTTAGTGTCCAGTCATACCACATACACGTGTATAATAGAAATACTCATGTGCAAGTCTCTCAAAACTGCGTAGGATAACTAGAGTACATTAGTAAATGAAGAGAGCATTTTTTGTTTAAGAGCAGTAAAATAACCTGTGATTTTGTAATGAACACACACAGAATGCAGGATCCACGCTAGTTATAAACTTTCTCCTGCGACAATAAGGAGGGAGAACTGAGGTGTACTCTGTAGCCTGCCCCATATTCCTCTGAACCAGTGGTTCTCCAACATTGTACATGACCTACCACTTCAGAAAATATCAGGCTCTATCAAGTACCACCACTAAGACCAATCTTAAAGTACAGTAGCGTAGGCCTACACTATTCAGCTACGGACAGGAAGGTTTATTCCTAATCAGAAGATTATTTATTGTTGACACAGTTTAGCTCATTACAAATCACTACAAATATTTGGGAGTGATGATCGACAACAGACTGGACTGGAAATCAAACACGAGGCTGTGTACAAGAAGGGATTGGGCAGACTCTATTTCCTGAGGAAGCTGAGATCCTTCAATGTGTGCAGCAAGATGTTGGAGATCTTCTACCAGTCAGTTGTTGCCAGCACCATTTTCTCTGCTGCTGTGTGTTGGGGCAGCAGCATCAGAGCCAGTGTCACCAACAGACTTGATAAAATCATCAAGAAGGCTGGCTCTGTGCTTGGTCTCAGGCTGGAGTCTTTTGAGTCTGTGGTGGAGAGGAGAACATTGAACAAACTGTTAGCCATCATAGACAATGATCAGCACCCTCTTCATCACACAGTGGTCAGACAGCGGTGCACCTTCTCACACAGGCTGCTCCAGCTCCGCTGTCGAAGGGAGCGATAAAAGAAATCTTTCCAGCCACATGCCATCACACTGTACAATAACAGTTCTACTGTTCAGAACAATACAATCGGAATCACATTAGATTATTATATGTTTACATTTGCACTACAATTAGTCTGCTTATTTATACATTTTATTTTTTAAGGTATCTTTTATATTGTATTTCTTTGTTACTGTGTTTATGTGTCTGTGTGTAATGCTGCTGTTACACTGCAATTTTCCCAGCTTGGGATCAATAAAGTATTTCTATTCTATTATATAATATTATTCATGACCGTGACTACGTAACAGGCTGATATGGAAACAAAAATATGACAGGAAATGCTAAACTTATTTTAAATTACATTTCAAGGATCTTAAAAGTATTTTCTTAATATCATTTTAATTATGTAACTAATGTTTCCTTTTTGCTATGTTGGAGATTCCTTCCAGTACCACCAGAGAGAGTGTTAGTACCACCGTTTGAGAACCAGTGTTTTGAACAACAAACCGCAGGCGGTCCGTCGTAGCTACGGAAGTTTCGTAACCTCTTGGTGAATGCAACTGGCTTCGTAAGACTATTGTTTCCGGTCGACCCTCTGAACCAATCAGAGGGCAGAGGGATGCCGCTCGTCCAATCAGCAGCCGCTGCCGCCTTCTCTGCAGTAGGATCCTCCCACCAATGTAGTGTCTCCTATTTTGGCGGCTGTGCGGAAAACATGGCGGAAAATTTGAAAGGTAATTTAAGAGGACTACAAAATGATTTTAAATTCCATTACATGTGTATTTGTTTTTAATAATTGGTATAATATAAGCATAAACCATTTAAAAACCTCAGATGTGAACGCGTACCTGTCTTCGAGCTCGCACAACATGAACGAGAGCAGTCGTATTGTACATTATGGTGACTCTCGAAAGTCAGGTTAACGTTAAATAAAGTAAGCTAGCTAAGTAGCGTTACTTGCCGTTTAATTCAGCACATTTTGTGAGGAAATTCGGCGATTTTGAATTCTGAAAACTTCGACTATGTTTAATAACACGCTATGTATTTCATAAAAAGTGCATTAGTTAAGTTAGTTTCGCGCTTTGTACTTTATGGGAGGCTATGTGGTTAAGCGGGTTAAACTATTGTCCTTAACTTAAAACTTCACGCAGCACTAACGTTACGTTAAATGTTTGAATTAAATCAACGTCGTGTGCTTTTTGGCTTGTGTGTGTGTGATGTTTCCTCGAGGACAAAGACTTGCGCTCCTCTATTGTCATCGACGCTTTTCTTTAAAAAACACGAGGCAGTTATACCTTCCCATTGTATCAGGGCACTTAAAACAATAAAGTGTAACGCTAAAGTTGAACATAAACGTTTTACAAGTCGATTTAATGTTACTTAATGTAGCTTTAAAGCACCACTTGGTTCAGTAAAGGTTGTGCTTTAACGTGCTTCTTCTGACTGTCTCGGTTTCATACTGTTGAGCGGTAAAAAAAAGCGATGTTATCAGATTGAAATGTACGTTGGATGTTATTGCGGTGAAACGCTCTTTACTGGGTAGTTAAAGGGAGTTGCTGTGTCAGATTGCAGCGTGTCCTGCAAGATGTCCTGGGACGAGCTGGAAGCCCTGTGTCGCACAGAGAGACTCTACTGTAAACAGCTCGGGGTGAACAGAGCCAACCTCAACGAGTATGATGTGGAGTTCCTCTGCGACTACAAGAAGACTAAGGTAAACTATCCGTATTATAACACCTGACTGTTTACGATTCACTGCTCATCTGGTTTATATTGCCAGTGTTAAGGTGTATTCCCATAACCTGTACACTTTACATTGTTGTATGTTCAGGGCACTCTCTGAAGTTCCCGTTTATATAGTTGAATCAGATCAGCATCATAGTAAATGTAGCAGGCAGCAGGTTAAGGCTCGAAAATATGGCAAAAATATGATCACAATCTTTTCTTCCGTGTTGATATTTATCACAAAATATATTTTGGTAATGCTGTCTGTTTGAAGAGTATCTTGATAATGACCAAAGCCTGAAGAGACCAGATGGTGCAATAGTTAGTTCAATTAAAACAAGATGATGTAAACATGCTTTATCTGCTCCAGCAAAACAATGCAAGTTTGCGATGTGACTCGAGTATCACTTAAAGCTGTGACTACTATAACATCAAATCCCTTTGGCAGGGCAGAACACATTTCCAATGTTTGCAGAGGTACAGCCAGAACAAATAAAAAGTCAGCATTTGCATGAGAGACCCTGGCACATTCAAGATAAAGAAAGAGTTTAAAAATACTATATTTGTTATAGAGTATTTTACCAATTATTCCATCATAAGTTAAAGATGAAAGACGCTTTTGCTTAATTAAATAGCTTTGTTAAATATACAAAAGAGGAAATAAGACAGCTATCTTAAAATGATCAACTAGTTGGTTTCTTTTTTAGAAAACTCAACATTTTTATTCCTTGAATTGCATACAATAATATTACCTGTCAAAAAACTAAACCCATTTAGTGCATTTAAATGCCTTGTTCAAGCAATTCAAGCAACAATTGATTAGATAAGCAGTCATCTATCTTTCACATAAATTAATCTGAAAAGATTAGAGAGTAAAATCAGCCAAATCCCAAACAAAGGCAAAGTTGGCAACAACAGTGCTGTCATTTGAAAGAGAGAGATTTTGCACAGGGCCCCCAAAAGCTAGGAACAGCCCTGTTAGCTGGTGTGTTCAAACGTTAAAGAAGCTGCTGCGCAACGTGTACCAGTCACTGGGAGAGGCACAGCATGTTTCCAAGGACAAAATGTGATGGAGAGATCTTATTACTGTCCTTTGTATTTTGTATTCTACCATATATTTGAGCTGTTGCAGCGTTTTGACTCTTACTGACTGTAGTTAACGTAACATTAACTAACATTGTTTGCTTTCTTTATGTTAAAAAATCGCAGTATGGGGCGGCCGATGGCACAGCAGTTAGAGCAGTCGCCCCATGTAAAGAGGCTGATGGTCCTCGAGGCAGCGGCTGCAGGTTCGACTCCGACCTGCAGTTCTTTGCTGCATAGCCCCCCCCTCTCATTCACCCCATTCTTTCCAGTCTGTCCTATGTATAATAAAGGCTTGAAAACTGCCCCCAAAAAATAAATAAATAATTGCAGTATTCCAAAACAATACTGGCTCTGACAGGTGTCTGATTTCACAGGTATATGTGATGTGTGTGCATGCTTTGGTCAACCCCTCATCGGTACTGGGAAAATTTGAATTTATGGTTATTTTTTACCACTTGCTACTAGATCGACTTGCCCCATGTGACATTTTACTTGCCCTGGGCAATCAGGCCATCCTTAATGTGTTGATATAGAAAAGGATGCAAGGAAATAAGAACAAATCCAATCTTTGCCCCTAGTTAAAGTTTTTGTGTGTTTCAGGAGGAGGAGTTCTACCTGGTAAAGTGGAGGGGCTTCCCAGAGTCTGATAACACCTGGGAACCTAAGAGGAACCTCAAATGCTCCAAACTGATGAAGCAGTTCCACCAGGACCTGGATCAGGAGCTGAGGCGCCACAAGAGACGCAACATCCCTAAAAAACTGGATAAGGAAGTTGCCTCATTCCTGGTCCAAAAAGCCAAAGTCCGTCAGAGTTTGCAGCGCTGGGAGGCCCATTTGAACCAGACACGCAACCACCCAGGTCGCATTTTTGTTATAAACGAAGTGGACTTTGAGGGCCCTCCAAAACACTTCACCTACATCAACAATTACAAAGTAGGCCCGGGCATCGTGTTAGATGAGATGGCTGTGGGCTGTGAGTGTAAGAACTGTTTCGAGGAGCCAGTCAATGGCTGCTGCCCGGGGGCCTCCCTGCACCGCATGGCCTACAATGACAAGGGCCAGGTCCGGGTCCGAGCGGGACAGCCAATATATGAGTGTAACTCCCAATGTAGCTGTAGCTCCGATTGTCCAAACAGAGTGGTGCAGAAGGGCATCCAGTTCGACCTTTGCATCTTTAAGACAGCGAACGGTCGGGGATGGGGCGTCCGCACACTGCAGCATATCAAGAAGAACACATTCGTGATGGAGTACGTGGGAGAGGTAAGAAGCCGTTTTTTTAAGTCTTTACTTGGCATTACGGCCTCTTTTCTAGAGGGGTGAGGGTGGGCTACAGGGGATGTTCATGGGGAGATAAAAGGTCAACATCAGATGCCGTATACATCTAACTATAAAGCACAGAATCTCTGTGAGTCTGTCTGTCTGAGTTTGTCTGTAATAATGAGTTTCTTAAATGGTCCATCCAGTTTACTTCACACTTGGTGGGTGTATTGCTGACGACCAAGTGACGTGCTTCTTGTCGAAACTGGACACACAGCACATTTAATATTAATAAACTTGATTATATGGTGGGCGTATTGCTGACGACTAAGTGACGTGCTTCTTGTCAAAAGTGGACACAGCACATTTAATTTTAGTGAACTTGATTATATTTAAATGAAAGTTAACTTTATATGACAGCTTTATTTGTAAATTATGAGCATGCTTTGCAAACTTTATTAGAGTAACATTTTTGCAATTCTTCAAATGTCCACATGGACCATAACTCAAGAGTTCCTTCACTAATGACGACACTGTTTCACACAAATGTGTAATAGAATAAAATAACAGATACAAATGAAGTGATGACTTTATATCTCCATGGTCAACTTCATTTTTGCCCCATCATGTTATGCAAGAAGGCTTTAATTGTGAAAGGTCAGAACGAAAGTAATGCGTTCCTGTATGGGGGTGTTGTTTGTTTATTCAATTTCAAGTGTTGCATCTCTACAACAAGATTACAACACAGAGTGAAGTCAACACTCAACAGACTCACAGCACTACTTTATTGATAACTACCAGTAAATTTTAGAGTTGGGCATTTAGGTTTAAAAAAATATTCTTATGTTGTACCAAACATGACTAAGGCTTTTGTTACAGGAATATCCTATCTTTTTTTCCCCTTCAGATCATCACAACAGATGAAGCAGAGAGAAGGGGTCATGTGTATGACCGCCAAGGCTCTACATACCTCTTTGACCTGGACTATGTGGAGGATGTGTACACAGTAGATGCAGCGCACCAAGGCAACATCTCCCACTTTGTCAACCACAGCGTGAGTGTCTTTAAACTGTGTGCAGGATATAATGCATGGGGCTTGGTTGAAAGGTCCTCTCTGTCGGCAGGACCACACTGTGTTCATTGACTGACTTGCAACGCACCTCCATTTTTTAAAGCAAAAACACTATGTAACTATGTTATTTCTTTTGACGTTTGCTACTTCAAAGCATAGTCTGAAAAGCTCCTGATAATTTGTGTTCTTTTTCAGTGTAACCCTAACCTGCAGGTATTTAATGTGTTCATCAACAACATCGATGAGAGGCTCCCGAGAATTGCTTTATTTTCAACACGGGCTATTCGGGCAGGAGAGGAGCTCACCTTTGACTACAAAATGCAAAGTAAGTGGCATTGATTAAACAGATTTATCTTTTAATTTAAAATGAACAGAGAGATGAGTCCAGAATCTGAGCAGTCTCACAGCGTTGGTAAATGACTGAACACGCATATACGGTAGTTATGATATCCATCTCTTCTTACTGTGGTGTGTTAACAAGCAGGTCCCACAACAGCAAAGCAAAGAATGTAAAGATTTTTCCAACTGGTCTTAAGGGTTGATACGACATACTTTTACAGATCGGTATCTTCCAAAATAAAGGCGACCAAATTCTGGGGCTACCCCCCACCCACAAACATTTATTCCCCTGGCCAGATTTAGCGATGGCAGCACAACCGCCAAGATTCACTCTTAAAACTACCAGTGTGTAGTTGAAATCGAAATTAAGCTAAACAAGGACGCCAAAACTAGGGGGGTTGACCGTAGGGAAAGGGCCTGCCTCACACAAATACACACACCTCTGGCCCGATATGGCACCGTCACTGTTGCTCCACACCCCTGACTTATGGAGCACTGTCTTCTGTTTGTTTTAAGTCGATCCAGTTGACACAGAAAGCACCAAAATGGACTCCAGTTTCAGCCTAGCAGGGCTCCCCAGCTCTCCGAAGAAGAGGATTCGAGTGGAGTGCCGGTGCGGATCGGACTCGTGTCGAAAATACCTGTTCTGACAAAGAAACGCCACACTGTCATTTTTGTAAAGATAGGTAAAAAATTGTACAGATTTGTAAATTCATTTTTATTTTCTTGTTTATGAAAGCTGAAATTCACCCTCAACTTTTTTATATGTGAACGTGACAAACTCTATAAGATGAAACCACCATCTGCACACAAAAGCTTCTTGGTTTCCAGTGTTTTCAAGGTGGATGGAAGTACTTCACTGCAATGTTTTCAGATATATTTTTATAAAAATAGATAAGTGAGCATGTATATTGGCCCATCGCTGCGGTAGGGATGGGTAATGTATTTCAAATCTTCTAAAAAATAGTAGGCTTTTGGAAAAACTTTAGGTTTTGATTACAAACGCATGAATAAATTGTCTTTTTTTTATCCCTTTGGTGAGTGACCATGATGGTCGCCCTGTTCTCCATTAATTCCTATTTGTTACCATGAAAACTGATATAAGACGCTCTGGCCCATTTCACACAGATTCTGCAACAGTGAAGGAACACCTCAACCTCAGCTTTTAGTTAATTCACACAGAACAAAGCAAAGGCAGCATAATGCCGCCACACTGTGTGATTTCACACAGTGTGGCATTTCAGGAGGAAAAGCGTCGTCAGCTTCTAGTGTGAGTGAGCTGATCAGCACCGTTAATGAACAATTCGAAGCCAAGCCAACCCACAAACTGTCAACTCTATACTCTCGTAACATAATTGTCAGTAGAGAGAAGGATAGAGACGGACTGCAGCATCGGGGCACCCAGGTGTGTGTTTTTAAGACAGCCCTGCCAGCTTTCCCATTCACACAGACGTCGGTTCAGCATTGCGGCTCTGAGCTTCAAGCTAGGTGGTTCAACAGATCTGTACCCCCATTCTGTCTGTGTGAAAGGGGCAACTGTGTCAGAACTCAGCAGAGAAACCTCTCTGCCCGTACACCAGAAAGTCAGAAAATGCGTTCACGGGGAACTGACTTTTTAATGGCAAAGTGCTAACTTTGCTTTCAGCCTCTCTTGTGAATCTGTACAGTGTCTGTTTTCTGGTCAAATAGATTGTTCTTTTTCAGTGTATATTTAAACATTTTAGTTTTTAGTACTTTAGTGTATGACTTTTTTTTATAGGTGGAGAACAAAAACAATGTAAATAAATGGCTTTAAAGTTAACTGATGCTTTAATGTTTTCATTGTTGTAGTTTTACTCTATTTTATAGCTGCTGGATATGGAGATGGAAGCGTGACGATACGTTTCAAGTTAAAATTTGTAATTGAAAAAGGAAAGGGACATTAAAATTATTCATTCACTTTATCATTAGTGTGAAGGCAATTTGCCCTGTTTTGCGTCTGGTTATCCATTTGGAAAAATCTAAATGACTAACTGCGTCATGCTGCACTAATTTTCGCATCCTTTTGTTGTGTTTGAATTGCAATTAAATCAAAGCAACATTTTATTTATCTTGGGTTCACACTGCTGTAGTTAACTAGATGAATTCATCTGATGTGTGACTTGCTAGATACAGTGAATATTTATTGATAATGAGACATCAATCGTGAAACTGCCACTCACCAGAGAGCCACAGCTGAGATTACACGTGTAGTTAGTTTCCATCTGAAAATTCTTGGCACCGATCCTAGCTGACACACCAAACTAGAGACTCTTCAGCCTAAAGTAATGATGGAAGCTCTTAAAAAGGGTCTGATGTTCCCCCGTCACATACAAAGCAGGGAACATAGGTACATTCCCTCCTTTCTTACTCCTCAGTTTACTATTACAACTACACAGAGCCGAAACAATTATTCGTGTCAAACCAGTTTATAGAAATGTGCCTAATTCACATTTCAAAAGTTTGCTTAAAATTCACTTGATAGTTGAATGGAAACCATTATTTCCTCTAGTTTAGCTAGCTTGATCGCTAGCATCTGGTGCTGCTTGATACCTTGAACAAAAGCTTCACGCTCTTGCTGATGTGACAGGGATTTTATTGAGCCAGTCTTTGAGACAAGAGGCACAGATTAAAGGATAATTCCAGTTTATTATAACTTGGGTTTTATATCTTTGTGATTTTGGCCATCATTTCTATTGGTTACTTATTAGTTTTGGAAACATGGCGGCATTGCTGCAAAAAAAAGTCTGACGGTAAGAAATAAGAGCAGCCCGATGATCAGACAGGAGGGAAACAAACCAACAGTTTATCTAAAACACTTCATTTGGAGGTCAAACTGAATGTGATTGTACCCAACATGTCAGTATTAAGCCCTCATTGAACAGAAAATCTGGGCATGACGACCTCTGTACTTTTCCTTTAAGTTGAAGCAGGAAATGGGACTGTAAACTGTGGTGGATGTTAACATAGATGGTTACTGTTTACCTTTCAACTAACCTGTTGTTTTGTTTCCAACCTGCCTCATCATCTTATTGTGGGGTCACCGTTCACAGATCTCAGCAAAACAAATGTGCTAAGTTTGATATTGAAGTGAAACTGCGAAGTCTTCTGTACGTACAATTCTTGGTTATTTATCATTAGGAGAATTGCAGTTTGAGAATAATTTTTTAATTATTCAATGAAAGATTCAGAAACAGGTCAGTGTATGAACTCACATTCGGCATGTCTGGATGCTTGATCTCAAGGTCTTTTTTATCTTGATAATCCCTAAATATGTACAAAAAAAGTCCAGTCCAAAGAATAATCTACTATATCATGTTTTGCAAAAAGGGACTTTGAGTAAACTTCATTGGTTTGAAAACACATTCAGATCTTTGTGTCAGGGAGTGTGTTAACATGAGTAATACTGAGGAAGCATTTACAGGAGTGATACCTTCAGTATGTATCTGGTCAGTATTTTCCCTCTCACTCTCCTGTTTCATCCATGTAGCCATCCTCTTGCACATACACGCAATCATACTGGCCAATAGAAACACGCACCCATGCATGCGCGCACACACACACACACACCGACACACACGGTAAAAATACGATGATAATACGCTTCTGTTGCATTTCAAAGTTGATTTGCTGTCAATATAATACACACTAAATAGTACAGAGGTCACAGTACATTTACAAAAGATAATTTGCCCGAGGCAACTAAAAAAGCACTGTCAGGCCTCCCCAGCAACTGTGAATCCACACTTTTTTCTGGTTCAGTCAGAAATGAAAATGGAAAGACCAGTCGTTTTTCCTTCATTACTCAGGTTGATATCCGAGAAGAAAACAACTGAGAAAAACAAAAACTCAGAGTGGGGTTCACTCACGTCATCAGTCTGCAATAGAAAAGTCACTTTTACTTCTTGGACTGCCCCCCCTCCCTTTCCCATTTCCCATGATCTGTCCATGACCACAGTTCCTCCAGGTTTGGATGGGAAGAGCAACAAGTCTTCTGAATGTCAGTAGTGTCCACAGTGTTCTGTTTCCTCCTTTTGAATGACTTCAGTGCATACAGAAGAGACACATTTGTCTACTCTTTGTTGCATTGGTTTGATGTTTCTATGGAGTAAGGCCATAATTCTGAAAACAAAAACAAGATTAGCAATTCTCTGTGACATGCTGTTGTTTGGATGTGTCAGATATGCCACGGCAGAGACAAAGGGGCACCTCAAACCCCCAAACACACTATTTGCCCTCAATCTGAAGGACTCTGTTATGTTTTTCAGACATTCACCGACAAATTACAATCTCTGTGCCTCCTTTACGTCATTAATCGTTACAGTTCATTTTCAGAGAAGCAAGAAATATGCACAGTTAATCGATTTCTAGATTTGTGCAAAAATGAAGCAGTAGATGTGCCTTCTACTGCCTTCTACACCTTCAGTCCTCCGTGTGAAGTAGTAAGGATTTATGTCTAATTTCACCTTGGCTATTCTGTACGATCAAACAATGTCAAGTTGTAATTACTCCAGAGTTATCTTGCAATCTTATGAGCTGGTTAATATTTTGTGCCAGCCATCTCAGCTCCATTTTGTGATGTAAACTGCGTAGTTGTACTGTTGACCTCGCAATTGTCCAGACACCCAATACAATGAAAGCTGCTGTAAAACTTAGCACCTCAGGGTTTTTTTTTGTTTTCTCAGTGCTTTGGCAAAGTTTGACCTATTGTGCACTCACACTTGGCATTTTTACCGTGCCCAAGCACGATTCCCGACTAAAGTCTAGTACGTTTGACCAGTGCGAGTGCAACTGTACCGTGACAAGGCACCTGGGCCGGATCTTTTGAAGCGGTGTGAGTGCAGGCCGAGCTTTGCCAGCAGTGGAGGGAGGAGGGGGGACCTATCATGCTTAAGCACAGCACGGATCAATCGGGCAAGGTGTGAGTGCAACCTTAGTGTTTAAGACGTTTTGATGTAAGTGAAAAAACTCATAATGATGATCCTAAAAAGTAATCATTGCTTTTTTTTAAGTGAGACTTTGAATTTACCTTCTAATATTGAATTTAAATGTCGTAGCTGAAATGTGCTGAAATGGGCTTACGTATCATCAACCACCAACTGCCAGGTGGGATTCATTTTCCAGTAGCAACACCAAGGTATGTGATCACACGATCGAGCCCCTGAGAGGCTGTTGTAACACCAAAAGATTTCTGATCGCTCAACTAAGAGCTGACACAAGGTTGATGTGAATGAGGAGAGTCCATACAGTGTTTACTAGCCTCCCCCTTCTTGTTGTGTCCTGCAGCTCCTGTCTGCAGTGGGGGAGAGTCAGGCCTGTGCTTTGGTTGTATAGTCTCACATATGACTGGAGAGTTTGACGCAATTATCAGTGCCCAGTTACATAGTCCTTCTACAGAAGGTTTATTTAGCAGTGCTCTTCAGTAAAAACTGGTTTACAGATGTAATTCATAATTTGTCCTCAGGGAATATCCTAGGGAAATAAAGTCTGTGTCTATTGTCGCTCCTCCTCCAGATAATTTTAATAGTAATAAGAATATTTGGGATTTCAATCAATATTTGATTCATAATGGATGGTTGGAAATCACGACTTTCATTCCCCCCTTTAACGCTTCCTGCTGTGGTGAATAAGTAAATTGATATTTCAGACAGGAATCATCATCTTCTGCAGCGTCACTGATGGGTGCAATCACGTTTAAGTGATTTACAGGAATGAAAACACTAACGGCCAGGTAACACCAGCACATAAAATGACTATATTTCAGAGGGAAATTGGTTCATCTCAATGGATTTGATGGAATCAACAGATCTACCCGTGGAAGACAAGTAAATCCGCACATCTTTTGTGATCTTGGCGTGCAAATTTGATCCACCGATAGATAGAAAACTGTCTAGACATCGCTTAACTTTGAGGGAGTGGAGAGCCCAAAATAGAGAAAACTGTGAAACTGCTTTGGGACAAATCCATTGCAAGTATATTTAACAGTTTCAATGACTGGACGTAGCACTGTCTGATATTTTGTAGTGAATGGTGAATAACACCAGAAGAAAAGCTGTAGCATTCCTTCACAGACCTCAAAGGAGAGATGACCGAAACAAGAAAAATAGCATTGCTGCTTGTACCTTGAGACAAAGACAATGACAAATTAAGTGAATTCAACATAAATTTCAATTCAGTTGTCAACAAATACAAGCATTTATATACATTCACATGTAGATTTCATGCTTCAGAAACACAATCTGTTCTGACCAAGATATCTGAGAGGAGAAAAGGGCAATGAGTGAGACGCTGTGCTCATGTGACATCAGCACCAACACCATCACCGAGAACAGCAGAGGACCGACGGCTGTGGCAGAGGCGTGTCTAGTGGACATCAAAGGTATTGTGTTGTTGGATTTTTAACAACAGAGCATGATCATTTTTGTTCCACTATCTTATATTTTAAGCTTGTTAACATTCATATTCCTAAAATGGCGTAAAGTAAATCAAGTGCATTAGATATCCAAGGGGAAGTGAGTTCCTATCTTTACTATTTGACCATAGCTTATTGGAGATGTTTCTTGCACCACTTTCAAGTGAAATGGTCCAGTAAGGAAGATTTTACCTTGTAACAGAAGCATTTTATGCAACTGGGCACTGTGTTCAGACTCAAAACGCGGACTTCAACAAGTTTCTGTTAGTGAGAAACCTCTGCTTACCTTCAACTGAGCTGACAAGTTCCTCTATTTTGTCTTCAAGTGACACCATTAAAATAACAACAAAATAAATGTTTCAGGAGTAGAATTTCTGCAGTCACCTCAGTGTGTTTGAGTTAACGTCAATGAGTACAAGATTGAGAAATAATAGACACAAATGACTTGTCAACCAAGACGAGACCAAAGAAAACACACTGATGTATTTGCGTTAGACAGAATAAACAGTAAGATTAATTTCCCTCATTCAGTAAAGGGCATTCATAGGAGCACTTATACTTCATTACAAACTTAAACCCTCCCACTGTCCCACTGTCCCCCGAGTCAAAAGGACTGCAGCATGAGATTCGTAAAACTGACTCTTTGAGGCTAACTTTGTTTCCTCTGCTGACTTTACAAAAACAGTGTTCCCCTTATCGTATAAAGACATAACAGAACTGATTTTAAAATCGTTTTTCAGGCCAGAATGTGACATGTTCAAATTTGAACTGATTCCTGACTTCAGAACTGGACAGACTTCATACTTTCGGAGAATTGACTCCAACAACTTAAGATCATCTTCCTCCCTTTAAAATGTATCTACATGGGTAAATAGTGGGAAAAAAATAGACTGTCTTTGGATAGAGTGGTATGTCGGACAATCGAAACCTCAAATACCCGTGGAATTATATTTCTTTAAACAACCTTGTCAAGTACAAAAAATGAAACACTTTTCGGGTGCAGTTAATGGTCTGCCCAGTGGCTTAGGGGTTAAGATGTTGACCATGTATGGCAACGTCCCCGGTTCAAATCTGTTCGGGGGACTTTTGTTGCATCTGTTTCCCTCAAATCCTCTCGTCTCTTCACTGTCGCTTTTCAAATAATATCATCTGGCTTTGATAAATAAATCAGTATGTCAGTGAAATTTAGATTTAGACTAGAAAAGTTGCTCCTTTGTCCTCCTTAGGAATCTTTTTTTGTCATCAAACCAACTTAAACATCCTTTGTATCAATTCAAGACTTTTCAAATTGGCCATATTGACATTCTTTATGAAGCAGCTTATGAAAATTGTTGGTGGCTGTTTGTTTGGCTTAGTTTCCACAATGACTGCATTATTACTTGCATGTTTTGCTATTAAAGTATTTTTTTTTTGTCATTATCAAAAGTCAAAGTCTGACTCCATGTATGCTGTTGTTTTGAGTGAAAAAGGGTTGGTAGATGGAAATGCATGCTTACCATTCCAATGTTTTTACCATTACACTCACTAGTTTGCACCCACTCTTTAAGCTTGTATTGAATCAAACGCTACAATAGCTCAAGCAAACACTCCAACCACACATCTGTTGGCCGCCCCTTGTTTTTTCTCTACGTTCGGATCATCATCTCTGTTTTACATAACACAATAAGGCTCTCGTGGCAGATGAGGTTTAGTCCTGCAGCAGGCTGGTAGGTGGGAAAGGAGCCCTTTCTTCAAGTCTTTGTTAAGGAAGAAACAGACAATAGGGTTGACCCCGGCTTGCGCGAAACTCATCCACACGGTGGTAGAGAGGTACCTGTGTGGTATTGTGCAAGCCTTGACAAACACCCTCCAATAGCAAGCAACTATATAGGGAGACCAGAGCACCAGGAACAGCAAGGTGATCACGTAGAACATCCTGCCAAGCTGCTTCTCCGCTTTGAACTCCTCCATGCCCAACAGGCGCCGGTTCTGGTTGTGCAAGTTCTGCCGGATTCCCAGCAGAGTCGGCGGCATCGGGCCCCTGCCAAATCCCGCAATCCAGTTGGCTGCTGCTTGGCCGGTAGCCCCCGGCCCGTGGAAGGTCCAGTTCTGACTAATGGCCGGCACCATCTGGACCGGCTTCATCTTGCGGTGCTTGTACTCAAAGAGGAGTAACTTCATGTAGACAACATGTGTGGCTAGAATGAGCACAGCCAGCATTAGCATGAAGCCTAGCGTATCATTAGCCTTGAAGTAGCGATGTTCAAAGATGCACTGGTCCTCCTCGCGAATGAATTTGTAGGTGCCCACGTCAAAAACTGGCGGGAAAGCCATTGCCACAGACAGTGTCCACACCATGCATACCACTGCAACACATGTCCAAAATGTCATGCGCTTTGAGTAAAAGCGGTGGTGCGCAATGGCCATGTAGCGTGTTACGCTGATGCAGAACAGCATGAAGGCGGCATGGAAGCAGAAGAGCACTGCCATGAAGGCAACCACCTTGCAGCTCAGCACGCTGTAGGTCCAGGCCGAGCCGTTCTTAATGGACACCAGCACAAAGGGGAAGCAGATGGCTGAGCGAATGGTGTCTGCCAGGCACAGGTCCAGCAGGAAGTAGTAAGGTGCCTTGTGCAGGGACCGGTCCCGCAGTACCAGCAGAGACACCACCAGGTTGCCCACCAGGCTGATGCAGATGATCAGCCCCAGTAGCACCAGTTTGATATAGGTGGAGACAGCCGAGGAAGGACTCTCTGCTACCATACCTCCTGAGGTAGCCACCACTGCTGCCATGGGTCCAGCAGGCCCTTCGCTGCTCTCATTTCCATTCGCCATCCCGAACGCACCCCCACCCATACCAGCTTTTCTTCCAACACCAAAGCCACCACTCCTCCACCGCCTCCTCCGTCTGCTAGATGTTCCTTCGTCCTCGTGGTTGCTTCCTCTCCGCAGTTCACAAGGAACAGGAACACCTCAATCCACATCTCCCCATTTTGAGTAGGGTCCCTTTGTTGGTGTATTATGTCGTCTCACCTGCTGATCCTCTCCAGGAGCCTGAAAATGAGTGGGAAAGACAAAGAACTTCAGTCATCCAGGTAGTACCACACCAGATAAAAAAAAAAAGAAACATTTTTATTGTGTCAATTTTGTGTTTGCCACTCTTCATGACAGCTGAGAACCAGTTTCAGACTGAATTATTAATGCTCATAATTAGGGTTCTCATTTTATTAAGAACTTAAGTGCAAAATGAACATAAAGTGCAAGGATCAGAATGTAAAGCGTTGCCAAAATGACATAAATATTTCCGTAACGCAGTTTGGCCCCTGGTTTTTTAACATCACGGTAGAAGCAATATAGAAAGATAAACACACAATAGACATTTGTATATTGTTTGCATTATGCATATCTTCTTTCTTCTTTTACCTTCTTCTTTATCTCTGTATATCACAATATCTGCTCACTTATGTGAAATCATAAATTATGTAATCGATGTTGATGTTAATCACACTGAACTGTGTGGTCATGTAAAGTTTGATTATAACAACAAAAGAGCAATGTTCAAATGAAATTCCCTCCGGTATTTCAGACAACATTTTGTGTTAAGTTAAGAATGAATGTTCTTGTTATTGTCAATTTAGACAGTTTAATTGGGTATTATGAAAAAAACGTATTTTAAATGAAAGAGAACAGTGGGTATGCTTCTTATTTCTAATTATCATCACAACGTCGCCCTATGTTATTCTGAGCAGCAGGGATGGCATAAAAGCATGACAGTACCCAAACCTATCACAAATTAAATTAACTCAGAATGCAGCTATAAACTTCGAATGCACCTAATTTAATTTGGCATGCAGTGGGGTCCCTCCATATGAGTGATGTTTGTACTGGCAGCAAGCGTCAGTAAGCAAACCAAGCCAAACTGCATTTTAGGTGCAGTTTGATGATCCACAAGCACATTGTTTGAAGCATACTGACCTCTTAAACCATAGCCTCATTTGAGACTGTATCAGTAATGGAGAGGGACAGTCATGGATGCTACTCATGAAAAGCTGGGCTGCACTGCAATAGAAGAGGGGAAGTCAACTCTACGTACATTTGTCAAACCAACCACTAAAACTGGATTATCTGAACGGGTTACTGAATAGCTTCAGAGCCTACACATGTAGCCACAGTACGAACTGTGATTGGTCAGCACAGCTATCACAGGTATGTGTGACTCCAACATACTTAAAAGTAAACTTCCTGTCTGTCCAGTGGATAACAGAAAAAAGAAAAATGATGCAATAACTAGATGCGTGCGCCACTATGTGTAAATAGTTGGATATTTTACCATAATGACCATTCTGAACATTTGTTTTAATATCGATAAGGAAACCTGTTAGAAAACGTGTGATCAACGATATTAACGTCATCCAGCTAAACTTGTGGAGAGATTTGGCAGGAGCGGGAGCTAATCAATCGCACAGAAGTACAGAGAGAGAGAACTCCTTTGGCCACGGCCGAATCTGTGTCGCCCACCACTTCTAGATTTGAGAAGCTAGATTTAAGCTTTCCAGGAGGGGGATCTGAACGAGCCAGCGAATATTTCACATCAAAACTATTCCACTGTACTAGCATCGATATGAATTTGAAACAGTGAAAGGTTTAAATATTCACACCAGCTCATCTACCTTGGCTGGTTCGGGAGAGAGGTCCTTCCTGCGATGCTGCTAAAGCGAGCGAGTGGCAGTAAATGCAGTGTTAGCGAGTTGGTTCTTGGTAATGATGCACGATATATAGTCAAACATATCTGTATCGGTAGATGTAAGTCATTTTTTTTATATATTGACGGTGGTCTAATGAGCAAAACTGGTCCAATGTTGACAGACGATGACTTTTTCCATCTAGCACAGGATTTACACGCTGAAGACGAGGGAAAAGCAATGGCTGTGGTGTGGGCGTATTTCATGGTGATTAAAGATGTGAATTTCTGTATGCACTGAATACTTGCAAACGTGGAGGAGGCCGTGTCAAATCCTTCAACACCACAAATTTGATCACTCATACAAAGAACCGCTATCCAGAAATTCATATACAATATCAGGAGAAAGCTAGCAGGCGGGCATAAACCGCAAACAATACAGCAAGCGCTCGACCAAACAAGGAAAGTTAGCAAGAACAAGCACCAAGGCCAAGACGATCAAGTAAAATAATAGAGATGATTGCTCTTGACGACCAACCATTTTCCATTGGGGGCGACCAAGGATTTCACCAGTTGATAGAGCACTTTAAGCACCGCTACAGACTTCCAAGTTACTGCTACTTTTTCGCAAGTACCTCTCGGCTCCATGTACATCTGTCGACAGTAGATGTCTTTTCTCTGCAGCAGTTACGATGCCGATGAAAAGAGAAATAGATCCTATGTGAGAAAGCAGAAATTCTTCTCTTTGTAAATAACAAACCTCTGCCCCTACTGAAGTAGGCCTAGACTTTATTGCCGGATGGAAAAGTCAGTTTCAGTGTTCAGTACATTTACTACAGCGTCTGTTAAAAATATTGTCACGTTATACTCAAAACATGTTCCTGACATTTTTGTTTTAGCTTTTTCAACGGATTCAATGGAACTTGAACCTGACTTAAATTGTTTTGCACTTTGCAGACTAGGGTCGTCTCTGGTTGCCCGGTTGGAAAACTCTTTAATTCCCTGGGACATTTACTTTTGAGAACATAAAATGTGTGTGTGTGCACAAATATTCTTATATTTTCTTTTATTAAGTTATAATGGACTTGTTATGAACTTTAATAGGCACTACAGTCTACATTTAATTAGTCATAAAACCATGTCAGGATATTTAGTTTTATGATCCTTGGTTAAGGATATAGATCCAAACTTTTTCAGATAAGAGTTAAACTGTTCTTTTATTTAGTCATCCCACATTTGCTACAAGTTGTAAAAGTAGCAGACCACTAACACTGTTAGTTACTTGTGTTTTTCATTGTGGCCCTGTAACTACTTGAGAGGAAATAGTGCTGTAGAACTATGATTTATGTTTTTTTCTAAATATTTTCAAAATAAAAGATACTTCCTTTTCAAATTCAAAAATTGTACATTTTTTTCAGTATGATTACCATAGACCAATTTTTATACAGATCATATCAACATTGGTAAATACATCAGTTGTCGTATCGGCCAAAATGTTCATATCGGTGAGTCTCTCTCTTGTGGCTATCCTGACCGACTGTCGGATGGGGCTCACAGAGCTATGGAGCAACACACAGTGTAACAGGCAGGCGGACACACAGCTCAAACACAATTTGCTAGTGCTTAAGCCCTCCATTAAAATTCTCCAGTGAGACAAGTGTGGTTGCACATGTCGCTCCCATGACTTGTATTTTTACTTTTTCTTTTTAAATATATATTTTAGAACTGTTTAATCAGTCAAAGCTCTTATTGTCAGTTAATGGTTAATCATCATCTCTACTTCAAACCCTCAGAAATATTGGATCAACATGTCCCAACTGTAAGACTGCACTAAGAATACTTGTTATGACTATCGAGAGCGCAGCTATTAAATGTTGAAACATATCAAGAACTATTTGTGTATGTCATTGTCTGAAAACACTGTAATAAGGTTAACGTTATTGTCAAAAAGGTGTATTTCCATGTTAAGGGCTTATGTGCAACATAAATTAAATGCATTTCTAAAAATATTGTGCTTCACAACTGAACTTGAACTAGAATGATGCTCCATGTGTTGTAATGTGGTGTGTGTGTGTGTGTGTGTGTGTGTGTGTGTGTGCATGCCCATCGTAGCGAGGTAAAAGATGGACAATACTTTGTGCATGTGATTTAATAAGACACAAATGCTCGGAGGACCCATGTTGGATTGTGGTGCTGCGGTTGTTGAGGTCCTCCCCACTTTCAGAGTTGGAAATCCAAGTTCAGGGTGCGCTCCAGTTGAAATTTTCCGTTCAAATGGAACGCATGATTAGGCTCTGTATCTGACGCTGGTGAATGTGATTGATAGTGAAGATAACATGAAGCTGAGCTGTAATTAAAAACCTACACTATGGGTATCTGCAAAGTTTGTTCTCATGTGTGGCTGAATTGCTGCCCCTTGTGAAAGTCACCCTAGTTACGGTGCACGTTGTAGGCATGGCAAACCAGAAGGAGGTGATGAGGACACTATACTTGAAAAACTATTTTACAACAGTCTGAAAACATACAAAATGACTACTGAAAAATAATGTTAGCTCAATGTTAAAGGGTTAGTTCAACTACAAAAAGACATTTTCTCATTTCTTGCTAGTAGCATCTGTTACCTCCAGATAGTTTAATTTGTCCAGGTTTTGAACTTTACCTCTGAGATTCCCTTCTAAACCCAAATGATGAAGAGAATGCAATTTAATTTACTGCTCACATCATTGCAAATTGAACAGATCTTTCGAAAACTACCGTCCTGCTAATTAGCAAATGCAAGCATGCTAACACGCCAAACTGAAGAGATGGTGAACATGCTAAGCATTACCTGCAAAATATCAGCGTCTTAGCATTGTCAGAATGAGCATGTTAGCATGATGATGTTAGCATTTCGCTCAAAGCACCACTGTGCGGAAGTACAGTCTCACACAACTGCTAGCGTGCCTGTAGCCTGTTGTCATTTGGGTGAACCGACCCTTCAACATGACAGGAGAGACTGAAATGCGTCTGCCTACGTATGTAAAGAGATGAAAGCAAAACAAGGTGAATATTGGTGTTGCCTTTTCAAGATAGAAACCTCTGAAAATTTATTTTGTAATTAAGGGGTTGATATGTGTCAGTGCAGTCCAAGAATAGCTTCATATCAGCTGTTTTTGAAGATGAAGGAGAGCCTTTGAGGACATTTCATTTTGAAGAAATCACTTGGTGCTTTCAAGAAATCACTTGGTGCTCCTTTCAAGGACAAATTGAATGATGATTTGGAAAACAGCGTGATGAACAACAAAGATGCAAATCGGGATCAAATCTATTGAAGAAATCACACTTTCACCGGCTGTTTTTAAAATCAGGTCCTTTCTGGAGTTGCGGTCCTCGTAGCTCCACAGGCTGGGAGCTGTGGGGAACTGTGAGGGAGGCTGTGTGTCTTGAAGGAGGGGCTTTTACGAAGCTGGAAGTTGGTTGGCGGCGAAAGGCAGAGTCACTGTCAGGAACTGGGTAGCAACAGCAGCCCAATACCTCTGGCTTGATGTCGGAGGGAGGAGGCGACAAAGCTCACTGGATGAGAACAGAGTTGGTCTCTAACAGCCGGGCCCAGCATCAGGCCTCCTCACATGGAGCCTACAGGTTTTATGAGGACTGGAGAGTCACCAGCTGCTCCGGTCCAGCCTTAAGGAGCTTCGGTGGCTTGACAAATCACACAGCACATAGCCTGTATTCCTTTAGGGAAGTGGCCCTGTATGTGTTCTCTAGGGAACACATTACACCAAATGCTATTCGATCACTTTGTTGTCTGTGCTGGATGAGGCGCTATAGATGGTGGAAATCATGTAGCCTATTATTTATCACCAAAAACAGCACAGTGTCAAACTGCTGTGATGCATGCATCAAACACAAGGATTTGCTCTGCATAATGCGACCCCTCATTGGATGATCACCCTGTAGAGGCAGAGGCAGACAAAAGGCAGCAGTCCCAGTGAGCTTTGATAGTCTGGGCCTACATGAGGTGGCTAGAAAAGACAGCAGTAAGAGCTCATTACACTCAATCAAATGGCAGTAGGGATGCAGAGGCAGGCAGCATGACATTTTGCAGACCAGGGACCTGTAAGCAATACAAAATGGTAGTCATGTTGTGCTGCTTACCTGCTGAGGGCTGCTTGTCCTCCACTCTACGCCAGGCAGGCCGTCTGTTGCAGTCCACATGAAATGTAGGCTATACAGCGATCCAGCAGGCTGTTCCCACAGGAAAATGAAGAGCTGGAGACAATTGGTAAATAAGAAAAGGCAGCAGCAGCTCACACGGTGACAGGCTGTGTCAATGCTCCAAATCTTTGTAAAAAAAAAAAGGTGTTTTAGGGAAGCCTGTTGCGGACTCTTAAAAAACAAAGGGTTTAAAGAACCCAAAGCTGCGTTTCCTCTTTTTTCTTGTGCATGTCATGTCTCCGTTTTGTCCACAGAAGCTCGTGCCGGTCGCCAGTAAATCCCCAGTCCGTGTGGCAGCACAGGATGCGGGTTCATCACCATTCACGGAGGGTTTACTGCTGTCAGCCCCTATCTCCAGCCTTGGTGTTTTGTTTTTTATATTTTGAAACCGCAGGCGGTAGTAGCCTCCCCTATAGTAGCATTTGTAAACTCATCTTTCCTTGGAGCCGACAGACACCAGCAGACGCCCTGTGGAGCATCTCCTCCTGCTCGTAGTTTTCGGAAACCCTGTCGATCCGCCGCCGCACTCCCTTTCGCATTGTTCCGCTCAAGCCGACAGGAGCCTCACGTTTGTTCACGAAGAGTCATTTAAGCATGCACCGTACAATGGGAATCTTCTGCTCAGACAACAACCCGTCAGTTAGCCGACGCACCGAGGCCACAAAGACCCGAGCGGGCAGGGCTGCGGGATGACACCGAGGCCGGTCCTCATTCTGTCCCGTCAGCGGCCAGGCGTCTCACAAACAGGCGGATATGAGGGATAACACTGGGGGAAATATCCCGGGTGTGATGCCTGCTCCGAGGCTGTCGCTGGCAGGTGGACGCGCGGCTTTATCCGGAGTAGAGAGGCGGGCGTTGGTGGGCAGGTTTCGGGACTCAGCGCAGCATCCAATCGTCCGAACAGCCAACTGCTGCTGGTGTCGGCAGTGATTTTAATCCCGTCTCAATGGTCCATGGTCAGGGGCGGCCGGAGCTTTTTGGGGGATGTGGGCAGACCCTACCCACCAGAGAGCCCCAATACATTGTTTTGACAGTTAGGGCTGATTAAATCCAGTTTAAATATTACAAAATACATTTAAGATAAATAATAAGGAAAAATGTATACAAAATCAAAGACTTTATAAAATATGGACATAATCTCCACAAGGAGCTCATCACTTTTCAGTTACACTTTACCTTATTGGTCTACTTCCCGTGCATGTGAGTTTAAATAGCCTACATACAGTATATATAATGAATATTGTCGTTGGAGTGAGCCCTAAATATTTCCATTGCCACTGCTTCTAGTTGTCAATAAATAATTTAATTATAGGTTGTTAAGGAGCCGTTGGGTTCAATGTTCCACCTTGACTCGTATCCTATGACTTTGCGCCGAGAACACAGCAGACAGAACATTACCAACAATTAATAAGAAAAGCGAAAAGAAACAATTCATTTTCATTTTTGCTGCAAACGCACAGCATGTAAAAGAAGATTTGAAGTGGAGGACACCACTTACAAATGCTCTTCATAAGTTACCACTAAAATTGTAAGTTCAAGTTGCTTATTTCACTGTAACTGTGTGCGGCTATTAGAATTGTACTGTTGACTGTGCCAACCAGTGGGCGAAAAGTAAGCCAAAACATGAAATACATTCATTCATTCATCATTCATCTTCAACCGCTTATCCCAGGGTCGGGGTCGCGGGGGGGCTGGAGCCGATCCCAGCTGACATCGGGTGTGAGGCGGGGTACACCCTGGATAGAACGCCAGTCTATCGCAGGCCACATAGAGACGCACCGAGACAGACAACCATTCACACCTAAGGGCAATTTTAGGTTATATTTCTTCGTAGCTGTTTGTCTGTTTGTTCATTCAGATTATATGGCCTGGCCTAACGGACATAATATTAGCCTGTTTTGTATTCCCACAGATATTGCCTGCTCAGTGGGACATATATACCTCATTTAAATATGAAATAGCACAAGACGCTATTTGCTTGGCAGCACAGTTAGGGTTGCATTTCACCTTTGTGAGTGCTTTGAGAATAAGACGGTTTCTTTTTATCTTATTTGTGCAGTTTGTGTAATCCTTCTGTGAATTTACAGTATATGCCAGTCTCTGCGGAACAATGCCAGCAAAATACACCAACATAAATGAACATGGATTCTGAGTCTTTCTTAATATTAAGAGGGACAGACAGCCATGGGAAAGAAAAACAAAGGTGCCAAGTCTTCAGGTGAAATAATATTATAAATGTATTCTTCAAGCATATGGGAAATCTAACTGACTGTGTGCATCAAAACACAATCAGTCTGACTTATACATACAGTAAAGCAGCCATGGGTGGCATTCCACCCAACAGGTCTGGTACATAACCACTAGAGGACACTAAAACAATAGAATGGGCCCCATAAATGTATACTTGCCAAAGACATGTGAATCTACCATAAGATATAAAAATATGTGATTAACATTAAGTGAAAATATATACATTCCTGATAATTCCCAACAAATACTAATAAACAATAATATCGGATAAAAAAAGTCTATGCCTCAATATATATGAAACCAACTTCACATAGTATCAACTTATTCAAATAATTTCAATGAAGAAGTAAAAAAAAAGAGGAAAAACAATTGTGCCCTGCCCAGTCGGAGGATCAGGCACCACTTAACCACACCGTAACCCCCTGACACTAGCACCTGTAACACAATAGAAAATAAATAAATAAATAAACAGTAAATAAACAGGCCGACTGTAGAAGAACTTGCCATGGAGGCCATTTCAAAGGAGCATTTGTTACTTCTAGGCTTGGTTGATCCAGGATGCTGCAACTAGTTTACTGACAAGAACTAGGAAAACAGGTCATATTTCTCCTGTATTGGCTTCTCTGCAATGGCTCTGTGTCTAATACAATATAAAATTTATAATACCTCCCTCCTACGAAGCTCTTAGTTACAAACCATCATATCTTAAAGAGCTCATAGTACTCTCTTACCCCACTGTTCCTTGTGGTTATTAGAGTCTCGAGAACCTGCAGCTTCCAAGCTCCTCTCCTGTGGAACCAACCAATCTCAGTTTTGGCTCAGGGGGCAGACACCGTTGTCAATGCACAATCCGGAGCGCGGAAGGTCGACCATCTTTGAAAACTAGCTATGGCTACACAACTTGGATGAACCCGGTGGACAAGAAACAATATGTTATAGTATGCAGAAAGTGTATATGAGAAATGCAGACTTAATGACAAGAAATGACAGACTCTTGCTCAATTTTGAACTATTTTTAATTAAATTTAATGGTTGGTTTGAATTTCTGGATACACTTCTGAAATTTTTTTTAAAGTAACATATTTACTCAATTTAGTGGCATGGTGATGTGGTGGTTAGCACTTTCCCCTCACAGCGAGAGGGTTCCTGGTTCGAATCCCGGCTGGGGCCCATCTGTCTGGATTTTGCATGTTCTCCCTGTGTCTGCTTGTGTTTCCTCCGGGTTCTCCGGTTTCCTCCCAAAGTCCAAACACATGCATGTGTTAAGTTAATTGATGACTCCAAATTGCCCGTTGGTGTGAATTTGAATGGTTGTCTGTCACTATTTGTCTCTATGTGCCCTGTGATAGACTGGCGTCCTGTCCAGGGTGTACCTCACATCCGATGTCAGCTGGGATCGGCTCCAGCTCAATTTATTAATTATTTTGAATCTACCTCCCCTTATGTAACTGTCATGTATTTGTTGTCTTAAATGTACACACCTCTTTGTTTTGTTTAATGTTCAGTCGTAGGGTAACGTATGTAATGTTTTTGTTCAAATTGTGTACTTTATTCAGGATACAACGTTAGTTACTCGCTGAATGAGCTGACGTAGCCTCCACCTTTCATTTTTCCCTTAACTGGCGTCAAGCGTTCTCCCCTCCAGGTATTGTTTCAGTTGAGGATAAAATTTAAATCCCTCCATTCTCCTGATCTAATATTATCTGTTCACTCCTCAATAAAAATGTTTTAGCGTAAATATTGTACTTGAAATACCAGGTCCTATGTGATTTGTCCAAGTGGTGTAGCCGTAGCTAACTGCACATGCGCACCTCAGATCGTACAGGCGCCTCAACATTTAAGAGTAGACTTAAGACCTACCTTTTAGATGAAGCTACAGTTACTTATGCTCTTATATGCGCTCAATGATATTCCATCCATCGTCCCAATCTCCTCACAAGGCAAGGAAGGGAAAGTTTATTTATACACTTGGCGATTCAAAGTGCTTTACAAAAGCATACAAATGCAAAAGAAATAAGACAGAAAATAAGACAATTCATCAAAGAGACTTCAACTTCATGGATGTTAATGTCAAACCATGAAGGGACAACATTTAGGCTTCTGAGTTTTAGAAGTTGCCAGTGATGTATTTAACGTAAGGATTCTTAAAGCAATGATTCGTCAACAAGCAATATCCATACAGTCCTGACGATGCAGATAATAATAAATGTCGTGTTGACTAATGAGGCAGCTGCAGTGGTGCCCCGTGTATTCTAATTGCAATCATGCAGAGTACTCAGATCTGTGTCTGCAGCCCACTGGGCTGGAGTTAGCGGAGGTCAGTGGAACATGTGGCAGCGGTGATGACATGAAAGCTTCACAGTATGGCCTGGATCTCTGCCCACCTCATGGTCAGTTGTGTTTTTGTGCCTTGTGGCTTCATGCCTTAACAGCTGTCCGCTCTGCTGGAAGATTGAGACAGCAACTGCTCTTCTCCTGGAATAAGCGCATGTAGTGTCCTGCACAATCTTTGCATACGTCATTATTTGGTGTGGAACATTTCACAGTTGCCGTCGTAAACATTCCCAGTTTATTTCATGCTGCAGTGTATGTAAATGACATCATCTGACAGGAAATAAACAAGGGCCCAGGCTGTTGCCTAGCAATGGAAAGCAAAGCTCGTCCAAGCCTCGTATTTCTACAGCGCTGTGTACAAAATTGTCATTTTACCCTTTCCTATAGATGAAAAGGTGTCTCACTGAAGACATAAGTGATTGTAAAAGGTTCACAGGTTCAGCCATTGTTTTTTCTTTTGTTCAACGGAGCATTTTGACCTGGAAATAGTATTTTCAAAGGGTGATACGTCAGACTTAAACACCGGATAGGTAATTCCTCACTTGATTGAAGATTATCTCGTTGAACAAATCGTGTACCTAAGCTTTTTTTTTCAAGGGAGCCAGGGGGATGCTAACTTCCAGGCTGTCATATAAAAATACTCTATGTCATCCCTTCAGCACTCTATTAGTATGCTATATTTAACCAACCACCTGACAAGTACTGATGTGACGTTTCCTTTTCAAGGTGAGGTTTAATGGGAAGCCAAGACAGCGTTGCCCCAGGACCTTTAATAAGTACATCATAAGATGGTCGTGAAACAATTTACATATAGTTTCATATATTACATTTAAAGGTCTCATACAGAAAGTCCTATGCACAGTGTTGCAGGGTTTCCCTCAGCGTATTGTAAGCCTGGTGGGCCACCGTGCCTAAGCATCAGGTTTTTTTTTAATAATATATATCTTTAAGTATCTACAGTTACAGTGAGGCAGTCCAAAACTTAGACATAGTCATATTTCCAAATTTCATACTTTCTCATCTTTCAAATCAGTGTTTAGCACTGACTTCATGTAGGGCCCTATGCAATCTGTGCTACAGCTTTTTTGAAATGTTCAATTTCGCAATTCCAACCATGATTCTGTTATCACAGAACTAAAGGTCCCTGCTTAATGCTGCCGTCAGTCACCACCGTCAGAGAAACAGAAACTTATATAACAAGATTTCTGGGGGAAGCCCTTTCATGCCGCCATTTTATAACTATTTCTCCCTTTACATTAAGAATAGGTTTTATCTTAATCTATTACCCATCAGTTCAAGTGTTACAGCTCTGTCCTGCAGTAGAAAGGAGATTTATGGCTCCTGACTGCAGCAGAACTCCCCTCGTCTCCTCTCATGCTCTCAAAGGAAAGAGAGCGGGCACAATTGTTGGACAAGAAGAATACTGACAAACTTACATATATTTAGTCATTATATTATTATTATCTTTGCTGCACATACCTATACAGACATATGTGTGGACCTACTTTTTGTCCCTGGCCCGATTTCGTATTTTTTTACACATTCAAATATTATATATTATATTCATTTGATCAGCTGTCATACTTTGGTTCTTATTTTGTTTCCATAGTATGTGGCAACACGTTCTCACTCCTAGAATGGTAAGATGACAGACTGCCAACAATGTAACATTCATTTTATGTTTGAGTTCTGTTCTGATCCTGCTCAGCATGTTGCATTGCTTCAGTGACATGTGTATGCTTAGTAACAAGCATTTAACATGTGCTAATATGAGGTGTGTATATTCCGAGAACTGGAGATGTGATGCAGTTTTTGCGATCTGTATGTAATGACAGCATTTTGTGTTCAAAGGCAAGAATTTGGTTCAGACGTTTTGCATATTGAAACTTTGCTGTGAAAACTAAGCCAAAGCAATCGGAAAATGCTGCTTAAACAAAAAACAAAATGGAAATCACTCAAAGAGCAAATACCTCCATTAAATTCAATACATTTGTTATTTTTATTCACAGTTTAACCTGCATCTTATGTGTATAGTTGTATTGTATTTCATTTGTAGCTGTGTAATATTGGCAACACATTTCACATACCAAAAGAAGAGATGCACACAAAAAGTGCAGGGACCATCTGATAATGTCCTAAAAAACTGTTTACCCGAGGAGCTTAATAATAATGGTAAAACTTTCTAAAAGAAATCCAGATTCGAAAGGCCTCAGGCTTCCGCTGTGCCTCGGTGGCATTCTGTTAGCGGAGATGACCTTTGACAATACAAAAAATAACCTCAGAACAAGATGTTTACACCTGTAGAATGTCATACAGCATGTTACTGGGCTTCCCCCCCGCTTACTGCTGTTAATGCTTCCTCCTAAAAATGTACTGGTTGTACCATTTGAGGTTGTTTATGTTGAAAATGACTGAGATGAGGAGTTTACGCAGCATAATCATTCTGACATGCAGGAAATAATGTTTCTGAGGAGTTGCAAAAATAAGACATTCATTATAGTTTAAAACAAATACTTTACGGGAAGAAAAACACAGGTGTTTCATCAAAGTTTTATTGAAGCTCCAAATGTGGTGCTTAAGTCACAAGAAAAGACAGTGTTTTAGCTGTTTAAGTGAATTTCCAAGCCTCATTGTAAATGTAGTGTTGTTACTAGTTCATCACTACTGGTGTAAGTGAATTTTGTCACTGATATGTTCTAAATATGCACAGCACACAGACTGTAATACATGCAGAACATGAAAGCCGAGGTGGAAAACTACCGCAATAAGTACAGCTGCCTACAGACTTTACTTACAGGATAATTGTTTAATTGTTTCAAGTTAATTGCTAGGATTTTATAACATGATGGTATCGCTACAAAAAAGTCAGATGGTTCAGGAAACAGGAGCAGTCAGATGATCAAGCAAGTTTTAAAGAAAACTATGGCGAGCTTCAACTTGGTTCTTTATTTTAAAGCTTCATGTAATCAGGTAGTCTCATTGATATGGACACGCAGTGAAATACAGCCAGAACAAGATCAGAAACACTGCTAAAATTAGAACTACATTAATTTAATGGGATGAGACTTTCAAGTCTTAAGGTCTTGATATCAGAATCAGAATCAGAAATACTTTAATAATCCCAGGGGGGGGGGAGATACAGACATGATGGGTTTTTGTTCTATCCTCAATAGAAAGATACATGACACATTATTATTATTATTATTATTATTATTATTATTTATATTCACAGTTGTCCCACGTGAGGTTTAGAAGTCATATTGCTATCTAACCAAATTTCCAGATATCTATAAGAATAAACAGCTTATGTATATAGTAATGAATAATATGCTAATTATATAAAAATAAAATAAAATGAACAGATCAAACTCAGTATACAAACAAAATAAATATTACAATAACAGTAATGACTATGCAACTATATCCTATGGTTCATGTATAAATGGGGGATATAGTGCCTGTCACTAGTAACTCTTATCACTAGTTACAATGCAGTATCAATAAATTACATATACCATGCTTATACAGTATATATCTGTATGTTGTTTCACTGGGAGATTCCCATTACTAACTCCTGCGTGCACATTGGTTGGTTGATTTATTGGTCAAAAGGTTGGGAAGCAAAGGCTATCTTTAGTGTTACACATATTTATTTTATCACAAGTTATTTGGGGATTTTGTGATGCAGCAAAACACCAGAGAGGTGTTATTTAGTCCGCCCTAACTGATATAAATATAAATGGGGTGAACAAAATAATAGAAACACGACTTCAATACAATATAGATTCTGTTTAACTTGTAGTATTCTCATGATGTATCATATATTTCCTACTGCATACCAATATGGCTCATTGGCCATGGTTGTAACTTAATGATAGTAACATTTAGTTACAGCTGTTGTTTGCTTGGTATCTGTGATAATGTTATTGAATATTATTAATTAGTGACATAGTGTCCCACACTGAAACATCCTTGGACAGACAGCATTCTTAACTTACTGCAAACACTTGATGCACAAGTGTTATTTCACTGCCTTTGTTCATGATGTAGCCTAAATAAGCTATTGCTTGTGATGCTAATGTATTAGCACTTGCTAAAATTTAGCCTATAAGCCAAAAGACGGTAGCTAAAACTGTTGTGTAACATTACTGCTGTTAAATGGAACATAGTCTAACGCATACAAAACAATTGCCTGACACATTTTAATAATTTGCTTTTGTGACTCTTCATAGTTTGTTACCTCATATTAGTTGATCTTTACTACCCTACATGTCAGTATAACTAAATATAGTTCTACAGCACCACAATCTACTGCCTCCAAAATGACCGTAAAGCAGACATTAACACCTCTCTAAAACAGTTTCACTAAAAACAAAATAATGTAACCTTCATGAAGGGAGGATTTCATGTAGGACTGTCCTAGACCTAATAAACTGACAAATGATTGTAAAAATAGAGTGGTCCAGTGATGTCTGATGTACGTCAACCTTGGATAAGAGATGTTGAGTTAGCACGACATTTCCAAAAGAAATTCTGAATTAAGGAAAACAAAGAAGAGTCGTTTTATAGTCAGTTTGATAATCGCACACTTCAAGTAATTCCATAAATGAATAAAGGTTTATTACCATATTTAAACCATGGATGGAATACATCAAAGGAAAAACGCTGACAAAAAGCCCGTTTTCTTTGAAATTCTGAATTCACGAGTTTCACTACAAAATGTCAACGGCACTGCTAGAATTTGACTTCTAATGAAACACTCACCCCCACTATGGGCTGAATCAGCTGAGTAAGCCCTAACATCCAACACCTTTGTCAGGGAAGAAGTGAATCATTGGCATATCGACAATATGATTTTCACTCTGATTCACACAAGCATACAGCATCATTTACAGTAGATATGCAGAACCGCGTCAGCGAGAATCAAACCAGAACTGTCACCTCAACATCATGTATTCAGACTTGTTGTGGGATCAGAAAGTGCAGTCATCAAAGGTTTTGTCACAATGTTGATATTCACATGAGAACACAATTCACACAGAACAGAATTTACCGCACTGTACGTGGAAACTGGTGTACTTTGGAGCTGCAGCACTATCTGCACGCAAAAAAATGATGCACTGTTTCCAGTAACGACATCGCTTACATGACATCATGAGAACTTAAAGACCCACTCCAGACACGTTTGAAAGTATCAAGTGTCAAAACTACTCTGGCATAATTAATATTTGGTTTGGTTGGTTTGCATATAGAAAGAAAAAAAACCTCTGGATATGGCGCTGCCGTGTCCATCAAGCATGCAATCGGCCCATCAAGATGACTAGGCGTAGCCATGTTAACCCAAATGTTTGAGTTGGCTTCAGACAGCCAGTGGCGGGGGAGTGGAGCCCCTTGGATGGATCACCAACTCGCAGTAAGGCGAGTGGAGCTCTGCAGGTGTGTGTACAGACAAGGAGCCAAATCAGCGACTGAAATCAGCGACTAGCAGACATATAGGAATAGTTGTGTGGACAACTATGATGGCAGTGTGTTTTCTCTCTGTACTGACAGCTTGCTCTGCACTGGAGGTTTCAGGTTTCTTTTCCGGTTTTGTGTCAAAGTTGTCCCCCTGTCGAATAGTGTTTCACATATTAGACAGTGATTGGTTTATTTACTAGTGACATAACATCTACCCACTAAACACTGGACGTCTGACAGATGTGCAGATCATGTCTTTATTTGGTCCGTCAGTCCATGACCAATTCAAACTAGGTCCACTATTTGGACGTCCAACCAAGACCCAACTTGGACATAATATTGACATCATTTGACCTTTGAACTGGGTACATTTTGTGGACGTCATTTGGACGTCTATGACAGGTGCAGGAAATTAACATGATGTATACTTTATTTTTTCTCAAGATTTTTTATTTTCCTGTTTTTCTTTAACTGGTTTAATTTGAATAATCAAGGCATGTTCATTCCCTGCACCTGTCATAGCTCCAAATTATCTTTTTTTTTTTATTGTTGCCATAGCTGCTGTTTCTGAGCTATGGCTCAGGTGGTAAAGCAAAATTTGAGAACGCTTTCAGATACCTCCCAGTAATCGGTTTGATTCCGGCACCTGGGAACAACTTACTTAATTGTTGGACAGGCCCTATTTATCTGGCAGCTCTCCTGGTTAGATGACAAGCTGCTCTAAGGTGACTGAAACCCTGCGACAGCAGGTTGTCCAGATGAAGGTCAAAGGGGTGACCCTCTCAGCCATTGCAAGAGAGGTTGGCGTTCCAAGTCTGTGATTTCAAGAATATTGAAACTTTACAAGGACTCATATTCATTTAAGTCCCTCAAAAAGGCCAGATTTTGGACTGAAAGCCCACTCTGCAGTGACCAAACCTCTCATCAGCAGAAAGAAAAAAAAGGTGTGACTTGCCTTTGATGAGGATCATGTTGTGTGCTTGAGGAAAACTGGTCCAGAGTGATGAGAGTAGGTTTAATGTATTTGTGTCTGATGGGAAACATTATGTTCGGCATAGGACTGTGGAAAAACTGTACCCAAAGTGTGCCCTCAGAAAACATTGTTTAAATTTTCTCTTCTGACACAGAAGTTACTCTTCTCTAATTCTGCTCACTGTTTTTTTTCCACAAAATAAACGTTTTTGTTGAAGTGCCTTGGTTGTTTAATAAACTGGTACAGCACAGTCGATATTCTATCAAATCTTATCCATAAAATTCTGAACAATAAAAATAACAGTATTTCAGAATAAATCGAGTATTTATAATTTGTTCTCTAATTTTGATCTCCAGTACATGTACAGGGATGTATATATATATATGTATGTATGTATGTATGAATGTATGTATGTCTACTAGCAGGTTTTGAGGTCACTGCAATAGAGTTACCACCATGCAGGAAACAGTCACAAAACATTACAAGTGTATAGTTGAGATCAAAATGAAGGCAGAGTTCAAAGGTTGGTTTGGTCCAAGTAAGGGGGCTGGAGGTAGGAAGGTAAAAAGAAGTGAAGGGGCCACTGAACTAACCACTTTCCTTCCCTGGCCTGATTCGGTGTCACGACTGGTGTGTTCCCGTTGCAAGACGGTATCTTGTTTAATCTGAATTTAAATTTTAAATGTAAATCTTTTAGTAACTATAATGATACACTGGTCACAAAGTCCAGTGCTTTGTACAGCCACCAACCACCCTGACCCTGTTGTGTTCTGTGTGCTACAACAATATTGCACACTGCAATATACTGGAATTTCTTTTGCCAGTGAAGTCAGCAATTATGTTTCACCAAAGTGGGCAAAACCTTTTAATAAACAAATTATTAATTAGCCTTAATAACATCTAATGACACAAAACCAAAATAGGCCCATAGCAAAGTGTAGACACACACACACACACACACACACACACACACACACACACACACACACACACACACACACACACACACACACACACACACACACACACACACACACACACAGTAATTTTCAGTTTTCAGATACCCTCTTGAGACCTATATCAGCCCTGTATTTAAAAATATCAGAAAACGATTCATCTATGTATATATATATATATGTATATTCATTCATCAATCAGCTCTGTGGATTACCTTGAGTAATTTGAACGCTGTTTCCGAGAAAACAAAAAGACTTTTTTTAAAGGTTTGAACACCAAAAAAGCAATTTCCAATTAACCTCTACTGTGTCGAGGTAGGGAGGAAAGTCTCAGTGGAAACTTGAATTGAACATAAACTATAGTTACTTCTAGAAGTAAGTTCAGAAATTAGTGATTGTCGTGAACCGACACTTTAGGGACCATAGCAATAACACTGAAATACAGAATATGAGTGTTGGATTTTTGAATCTGTTTGTGTCGAACACCAGGTTTCAACTCTCTGCAAGTTGATTCGATTACAGAGCTGAATGTTACCCAAAGGATGTCTGAAAGGCATAAGTCTTAATTGATCAAAATAGTGGATTCAATTGAAGATAAATGCATATTTGTTAATTGAAACACAGCAGAGAACTCATTTCCATTAAAAGCAAATTTTGTTTCATTCATGGTTCAAAGAAATCCCATTTGATCTGAAATAGCAACTGCAGTCTGTAACACCCTCATTTGAAAGTCATTTTGAAAAGTACGTACGAACACTTACAACGGATAAATAAATAAAACAATGATAACATAAATAAAGAAATTAAATAAAGAATAAAACAATCAACCCTTTTACAGAAAGTTTGCCATTGTTACTGATGAAAAAACATTTGGACCGAAGGTTAAATGTGTGGAAAAAGTTGTTATTTTTCTGTTTGGGGCCGCCGTGTGACCTTTTGCACAACGACGGTTTGTTTGCTCAGGGTATAAAACAGCTTACTGAACAACAAATATATATTTTTCAGGTCGTCAGAGCAACGTTTGGAAAGTTGTCGTTGCAGCCCTTGTGATTTGCTGAGGACGACTTCCCTCCTTCTCCTGCTCTGGGTATATATATATATTGATTGGATATCTAGCAGCTTTTATGTGCCCTCTGAGACAGTTGTCAGGTGAGTGTGTACCTTTATTCTAGCGTTAATACTAACACATCGCATTAAACATTTTTTACGGATAGAAAGATGTGTAATATTGTGAAATGGAAATAAGTTTTTCTTTCAAACAGCTGATCTGATACTTTAAACTATAAACACAAACAATGATGATAGAAACATGATGGATGGTTTATATTGTATTGCAAAGTACACCTCTTTATTTTTGTTACTTTTTTGTGTTTCCAACCTAAATATTGTAATTGTTCAGTCCTCCTCACACTGAGGTCTGTCTGTTGTACTTTTTCTCAGTTTTTCTCAAGTTTGAGTTGCCGAAAAACATATTTCCTGTGGAAAACCTCCCCCACTGAATCATTTCGAAGTATCTCCCTCGAAGCACCTGAGAAAAGGAAGACAGAGGCAAAGAGGAGGTAAGCACAAATCTTACTGTTTTACACCGCAACTTCAAATCCTCTGACTGGGATCATTACAAAAGTGACTAATGGGAAAATACATAGAAAACGTGTAGGGTTAGAGAATGTGTGAGCCGAACATGCTCAGTGAAAGAATACCTTGGGAATGTGGTCTGTGTGTAGTCGATACACGTCCAAATATTTCAAATCATGAATAAACTAAGAACGCAAACCAAAGTAGTGTTATGTAACAAGGCTTCCAGGGTGAAAGACACAACATGTCTTGTTTGGTTGACCAAAACTTTTTGCTAGTGTTTAAGACTGGGATCTTAGCCCACTATCTTTGGTGATAGATTACGCTTGCTGTATAGTTTCACACACACACACACACACACACACACACACACACACACACACACACACACACACACACACACACACACACACACACACACACACACACACACACACACACACACACACACACACACACACACACACACACACACGTACACACACACACACACACACACACACACACACACACGCGGCAAACATGGTTTAAAAGATGTTTTGATAAAATGTTAAGGGTTAGGGTTAGTAGTAGTGGTTTTGAATGTTTTGATAAATTTCAACCTCACATTTCCTCAAAATAACACAAATATCTTCTTTAAATAACATAGAATATGAACAGGACTGCTGAAACTGACAACTGACAATTATAAAGTCGATCTAGATCCTCAGTAAAGTGAAATTTAAGCTAACTATTTGTAATTAATCTGCAAAATATCTTTTCAGAATCTCTGAATAAATGTAAAACTCATATGCCTCATATTTGATTGTGGTTCTCCAGCTGTACGTCAAATTGTAGCGAGTGCAGGAAACAGTGAAAGGACATCACTTTGTCAGACTTGTCACTCACCAAAAAAGAAGCTAATTAATTCAAAATGTACATTTTATATATATCCCAAAATGTAATTATATTACACATATTTCAGTGCTTAAAATCCATTTTGATGCTGCAGTGACTGTTGGATTGTCTGCTTTGTAAAGTTAGACAGCGTTCAAAAGAGCCTGAATGAAACAAAAAGTGTAACATGGTGAATGTCATGTCTCATCGGTACCTGAAGCAACGCAGCTCCACCAATGCAGCCAGCCCCTTGCATTAGGCTTGCTTGAGATGAGCTGCAGCTTGCCTCGAAAAGTAGAAACATTATGTTCAGTGTAGGACTGTGGAAAAACTGTACCCAAACTGTGCCCTCAGAAAACCTTGTTTAAATTTTCTCTTCTGACACAATGGTTACTCTTCTCTAATTCTGCTCATTATATTACACATATTTCAGTGCTTAAAATCCATTTTAATGCTGCAGTGACTGTTGGATTGTCTGCTTTGTAAAGTTAGACAGCGTTCAGAGGATCTTTATACCTGAATGAAACTAAAAGTGGAAAATGGTGAATGTCATGTCTCATGGGTACCTGAAGCAACGCTGCTCCACCAATGCAGCCAGCCCCTTGCATTAGGCTTGCTTGAGATGAGCTGCAGCTTGCCTCGAAAAGTAGGCGAGAGTAGCCGATTGCAGTTTGGGGAGGTATCAGAAAGCCTGAAGTCAAACAGCTTGTAATCGGCTTCACTCGATTTCCAAATAAGGAAGTAGCTGTAGAAGTGGATGAAATAGAAATCACACTATTTAATTATTGATTTCTTTGAATAAGCTTTAATTTAACCAGTTTTTTTACTATTGAGTTTAGGGCGGTATAAGTATACATGTAACCGTTTCCTGGCTGATTACTTACAGATCACACTTTACAGATCACTTCAATTGCCAAATATCTAATCGTTAAAAGCTACAAATTAGCAACAGATTCATTTGACTTAAGTGTCTGTTCATTCTAAAACTCAATACAGGAAGATTGAATACTGCATGTAAAAGACATACTTGTTACTTTTTCCAAATGATTTTAGTTGGTGGTTTTGACCAGTTTGATTTCATGGAGAATGCGCAAATGGTTTATTTTTTAATGTCAGAAATGTACGTATTGACACATTTGGTACTGCTCGAGTTCTTGTGGATAAGAGTGTAATAGTACGGAGGCCCTAAGCAGTCATACATAACTTACATTTTATTTCCCCCGTTTTCTCATGATAACAAAATAATTACCTCTGTTTTCTTGTGATAGCGAGATCATTTTGATCCGTTTTCTCGTGATGAGATAATTAATTTGAGATCTGGACAATCTGTGTATCAATGTCAGAGGAGCAGGAGAATATTGATCACGATCGCATATCTCTTCAATCAAGGCCTGACACAGGCTGAAGTAACTTCATGCCTTTTTATTACAAATAATGTTCACATTAGTGTGCGTCTAAGAAGACGGTTAGTCAGGGTTCAGCTTTATCAGAGGCGTACATGAGCCTGATGTCCTCATTAACTACAGTTTTTTTTAAAACAAATTTTATTGTTAACAGTATTATATTACAAAAACATAAATACCAGTACTGGGAGGAGTTTTACAATGTGCACATACATATACAGTATAGTATATACAATACCTATCACATTTCATTCATTATCTATCAAATGAATTATCTCGTTATCACCAGAAAATGGTGGAAAATGATCTTGTTATCACGAGAGAATGGATCAAAATGATCTCGTTATCCAGGAAAACAGAGGAAATAAAATGAATGTTATGTATGATCGTTTAAGGCTTCCATAGATTAGTGTGAGTGGTGAGGTAAAACTTTTGCGGAGCAAGTTGGAGAGTTTCATCAGTAGCAAGGGATAAAAACTCACGCATGCAAATACAGAAGCTGATAACAGCTACAGTTGACCCTCATTTTCATTTTTCAACTCCATTACTTCAAGATCACAACAGAATTATCCTGTTTTATCCAGACAACCAATGATGCTGTTCTGCAGTTCCTGTTTCTCTAATATGACTGTAATGAATGATAAAGCTCTCGTGAGGATATCAGCACTATCTTGTGATCTCTTGAGGAAGAAAACTAAAGGTCTGAAGATATCATGACGATAATGATCTGTATAGACCTTTTTTTCTTTTCCTCTTGTCATTTGACATCTTTATATTAGCATATTAATTGGGCTGAGAGCTGACGGGAACAATGAAACCCACTCTGATAGAAATGACGAGAACAGAAAAACAAGATTATTACATTTTGATTGTGAGATAACAAGCCTCTTCCTCTTAAGTCACCTATGCAGACAGCATTAGACGATTAAACAATGATTTAAATGATGATAATGTAAGTCCCCCATTTATTTACTGTGTCACTTTTGGTTGGTTTAGTGTAACCAGGAACTACTACATAATGTATATAATGCCATTATATCAGGCTTTACCAGGGATAGAGCAAGAAAGTCCCGTAATTATTTCTCTGTCCATTTATCAAGATGGAGACAAGCATCCAGTTGTTGCCTCTGTTTGCTTTTTTCAGTTCCATTGTGTGTTTCAGAAAGATTCATCTGAAGTTGGAAAGGCGGAAAATTGTCATTTTAATGAATGTATAATTTAATTAGATATAGGTTTAAAACATATAATGCTAATTCAGTGTAATTTACAAATTTGCACATCATGATTATGAATATATTTTTTGCTCAAGGTCACATTTTTAAATCTTCATGTGTACATATAGCATGTAGAGTTACAATTATAAAGCACAATTTAAGTTTTGGTACTTTGCCCACAGATCTAACACAGACACGTTTGTCAAGACTTAATTCTTTATTAAATTGACTCTTATTTTTATTTTGAGATAATCCCAACATACCACGGTGTGAAGAGACCAATCACTTTATACATATCTTGTACTAAATAAGACAAACCAATCACTTTATAAACATAAAGTAGAGAAGTAGGAAGGTAAAAAGTAGTGAAGGGGCCATTGAACTGACCACTTTCCTTCCCTGGCCTGATTCGGTGTCACGGCCGGTGTGTTCCCGTTGCAAGATGGTCTCTTGTTTAATCTAATTTAAAATTTAAAATGTAAATGTAAATCTTTTAGTAACTATAATGACACACTGGCCACAATGTCCAGTGCTTTGTACATCCACCATCCACCCAGACCACGTTGTGTTCTGTGTGCTACAACAATATAGTACTTATGCTATATTGTATATATAACATCTAATGACATAAATATAACATCTAATGACATAAAGCCAAAATAGGCCTACAGAAAAGTGTAGACACAAACAAACACACACACACACACACACACACACACACACACACACACACACACACACACACACACACACACACACACACACACACACACACACACACACACACACACACACACACACACAAAGAGAGAGAGAGAGAGAGAGACCCTCTTGAGACCTATATCAGCCCAATACTTACAAATACTTAAAACAAATATCAGAAGACTATTCACAATCAGCTCTGTAGATTACTTTGAGTGTATGTTGAAATCTTCTGCAAGTTTCTGTTTAAGTCCCTACACTGTATAAAAAGATGAAAGCGAAGTATTATATAAAATTGAGACAAGGACTTTGACGTCATAGCGGTGGTACACAGGAATTATACCAACCAATGAGATTGCTTGACTCGAGCCTTCTGTTTTCTAAATATTATTTATTTATTAACACTTTAAAAAAAACTGTTACTTTCATCTGACTCAACATTTTCCAACCGTTTTCTCAAAGTTTCTTGAACTTCTTGGTATTTTGAGCAGGTAAAACTCAAGTTTAACCAACTGCATTAAAGTCAGCGTATGACTTGATTAAACTGAGTAAATATGAAGATAATTGTTGTGAAAAGTGAGTTGCATCAACTTTAATAGTCCATATTCATTTTCTTCTTTCTTCTTTTTGTATGTAATGCATCAACTCTAAATGGAATAATTAGTTAGCATTAACACAATTTACATTTTAACAACTAAAATGAAGTTCATAAAAAGCATAATGTTAGCATTCTTTAATTTAGGTTTAATAACCAAATTTATGAACTAATTGTGGTTATTATCGATAACTTCCTGTTCAACAGCAGAGTAAATGTTAACATTGTTGAAACCCAAACATTAATAAGTAATCAAGTGAGAGGTAAAACAGCTGTCCTTCCCTCCACAAAAAAAAGCAGATTGACTTTGTAATTTGTTTAATATCACTTTACAAAATACTTCATTTCTATAAAATGCCAGGTGCCATTAAGGTAGAAAATACAGCTCACTTAAAAATCTTCCCAACTCCTACACGACACTCTTTCTGTAACATACTATAAGCTCTCTACAGCCACACTGACACGTGCATCGAGTGTCCCAAGAAAGTTGCTGTAATCGCAGTTTCCAAAATGCCAAACCTCTGCAAAGTGCAGCTCAATGTCTCATTTAGAAAGGCCATCAAGATCGGAGTAGGCTCCGAAATCAACGTATGATTCATTTGTTTGATTATATTTAGATTTTAGATGTAGGTAGTATGAAGGCTACTATTGAAGTCAAATGGGATGTGAAAACAATATGTTTATTTTAATTTGAATAATTAACCCCTGAGCACTTTGACGGGTTATTTCAGATCAAAGATATGAGAGCGAGAGCGTCTTATATGCTTATTTCAGAGTATCAATGTGATCGGGATGTGTGATTTGAAATATGGGAGCATGTGAGTAATAAACCCACACATTGATAGTAGTAGCAGTATGAGGCATCTGCAACTTTCCACACTATAATGTGGCTGATTTCAGTATCCAAACAGGAAATACTTATTCAAACCCATTCGTGGCCGACGGATGTTGACTCACAGAAATAACCAAATATCTAACATCACACCAAATCACTCTGAGCGTGTAGTGTTGTGACTAAAGTTCTCCTCACTTTGACGAACCCGGCACACAGACTTTGGTGGACTTCTTCTCAGGGAGGTAAAGTGAAGAAGGAAAGCCAGAATGAGAGACGACGGTGAGAAGCCACAAACTTGTTGTGCTCTCACTTTCTACTGAATTCCTGTTTCTGTGGGTGTGCATTTGCATAACACACATGGTGATGGCTGTTTGGTTACATCTTACAGCAGTCTCTAATGTGACAGATAGCTGAAAGAAAGGACTCCCTAACATTTTACATGATGCATTATTTACACAATGGCTCTAATTATTACTTGCTTGATTTATTTCTTAACAGTGATGTGTAACCGTTTTACAGAGGACGCCGTCTGATCACATAGTACTTCTACAGTATGTTTCGTTTTAAAGGGGATTTACCAATGATGTGTTTTGTTGTTTAATTTGGTTCGGTATTGGTTTTGGTCTCTGCAGGTACCAAACCTGGCAACCTCAATGTGAGGAAAAGACCCCAGAAACACACAGCACCTGGATGTTGTTCACCAAGAAATAATTCCTGCACGTAACTCCCACCAAAACTATAAACTGTTAAATATATTGCACATTAACCACACTGTCAAACTTGTTGACACGCTAACTGTCAATCAGCGGATTAGTGAGAAACCATCTGCAGGAATGTGTGTCAAGTCTTGGCTTGCATCATAAAAACATTTCTCGATAGTGCTACTACTGATCAAAAACTCCCTTTAAGGATGAGGAATTTGACAGCTTTGTGCGACTGACTGAGCTGAGTAATACACAGCAAAGTACTACCCCAGGAAAGATAGCATCTGATTTGAAAACACCATCCAGGCATCTTCGACAAACACGAGTCCCAGTGGTTGCAGGTGACATATCACCATGCTGCACAAAAGTGGAGCAGCTTCATCTCCCACTCATTCTGTAGACTGCCTGTGGTGATGCTATCAGTGTGTGTGTGTGTGTGTGTGTGTGTGTGTGTGTGTGTGTGTGTGTGTGTGTGTGTGTGTGTTTGTGTGTGTGTACGTGTGTGTGTGTGCACCTGTGAACAACCACAGCATCTCTATCAGAAGGTCTGCTACAGGAAATGTTTTGACTTTAATCTGTACATGGCTGCAGTGAGTGAGGGATGCCGATTGGCTGGAGCATGTGCATTATTTTCAGATAACCACACAACTCTAATATTGCACTTTAACTTCTGCCTGGAGGGCTACAGCCTCTTCTACATGCATATATATATGTATATGTGTATATAGGCACAGCCAATGTCAAATCATAGCTGTGATGTCCAAAGAAAACGATGCTTATATTGAGAAGACAATGCACACATTAAGAAAAACAACATATTATGTGGGCATGAAATAATAATAATCTCTAATCTCCAGATTAGGGGTGACACAATTTTTACTTAATTTTTTAAAAATGTATTACATTTTTTTAGATTTCAATTTTAAGTCAGAAATCATCTAAAATTAGCTTTCAATTATTATTCTCAAGATCAAAGGCGGCATCTGTTGAGACTATTCCAGTATTTTCGTCTCTCTCCACCCCGCCTACCTGCATGCTTTAAAAAAAAACAACAACCCCAGAGTAGTTTACTGGCCCGTAGCATGCAACTAAAGACACAACTGTAGCTGTAGCTCACCAAAACCTTCACTAAAAGCAAGCTGCACAATTGTACCTCTCTCTGATATGGCTCCCTTTATATGTTTTTTATTCGTGATTAATACATTTCCTAATTCTTTATACAGAAGTTAAAAGCCTGGCTTGACGAGTTGTAAAAAAAAATCCTTTGACTGGTTTCCTTTTCACTTATTTCTAGAAAGGGGCGGCAGACGATCTGGATCAAAATCCATTTATTATCATCTTATCAATACCTACAACTCACAACAACAAAACGTGATTACTGACCTAAAGGCCATTTCAAATTATTGGTTTATTAAACAATCAGGTTTGGGGTAAAATATATATGGTGGTTTTAACGTGACATTTAAAAAATGAACAAAACATTATCCCAAAAAGGATTCATATATTGTAGATCATTTGTAAAAAATGTATTGTATTTTAAACCTAAGCAGCTGCAGTTTAGAGACTTACAGCTTGCAAGTTTCACTTATTAAACTTTAAATATTTGTTTTCCTCAATTGATCTTATAAGCAGTAAACTTTGCGTATGAATGAGTGTGGAAAGGGTGTGTTTTTACTTCCAGAATTAAAAAACCAAGAGAAAAGTTGGTAACACAAAACACAAGTCTTGTAAAACCCATGTAATATTTTCCTAAAAATGTAATAAAACCTGGAAATATCATTTAAAAAATATTCAAAAACAGTAACGAAAGCCAAAAATTTATTAAAATGCCCTGACTGATATTGTAATGCAATTTTTTACCAATAATGTTACATCATGGTAATAATTTATTAGATTTTCAGGTAGGTCCCTTATTTTTAAAAAAAGATGCCCGGGGCGGCCGGTGACTGAGTGGTTAGAGCGTGTAAAGACGCTGAAGGTTCTTGAGGCAGCGGCCGTGGGTTCGACTCCGACCTGCGGAGGACATGCGACCTTTGCTGCATGGCTCCCTCTCTCTCTCTCTCTCACCCCATTTCATATCTATCCTACTGAATAAAGGCTTGAAAACGGCCAAAAAAATAATCTTAAAAAAAGAAAAAAAAGATGCTCTCACACATATTTCACAGTACAATCCTCGATGCAAAGTGATGATGCCATATCCGGACATAAGTCATCATAGGTGTTAAAATCATCCAGAAATGATACAGAAATAAAACCCCAGAATAATCTGTGGGGGTGCAATTGAGAGTCTAAAAAAATAGTCTAAACGTTTCCACTGAAACCCTTTCACCCTAGAAACTCTTTCTGAACGTACAAATTTCAGCTCAAGCGAGGCATAAAGAGACACTTCATTCAATCGGGATCACTGTTGACTAAAGAGACACTCACTTATGTAACATTAGCAATCTTCTCTTTTTGTTTCGGGTATCGGGTTCATTTGTCATTGATGGGATTTATTTTGATGCATTTTAGCCTGATAACAATGTCCCACTTGCTATTTGTTGTAAATTTCAAAATAAAGCCTAGTTTTACAATTTCCAAATAACTCAGGTTTCAAATGTTTTTCTTCAATAGACTAACATGACACTCGTATTATACATTTGTTATACTTTACATTATCCGTCAAAATGATTACGTCATCAGGTTTGAAAAAAACCCACACCTGATAGCTAGACTCGCTATTACATTATTGGTAAAATGTTTCACAAACTCTAATATCTTGGTAACTGTCAGTGTCACAGGGCCACATCTCATATTAGCCATGGGCCGCTTTGCTTAGGAATACATTATTTAGCATCTAAATTCATGTTAAATCACTTCCTCTTTAAATCTGCTTCAGTAAAGTGCTGCTCTGATGACATGTCGTTGGTATCTGTACTATGAATATTTAATAAATGTTTTGGCTCCTCTAATATCTCTATACTGACACTGCAAAATCATATTTTTTTCTTCTGATTTCCAGCAGCAGGACTTCTTTGTATTTTAAAGTGACGTTTGGGTACATTTTTGTGAATGAAACTTCAGACATGCTTTCGCTAAAATTGTACCCCCTCCTTATGACCATCAGGTGGTATATTCATCATGCTGAAATGAGCCATTTATGACAAGTTTAGCAAGTAAAAAGTTCTTGCATTCATTGGTCACATCAACCACATGCTGACATTGGTGTTTTTTTCCTTCCAGTGTTGGAGCAGTATGGAAGGCATTAGGCAGAAACAGCAGAGACCATCAGTACTACGCCAGGTTCCCCAAACAGCTTCCAGACGACAACATGGTATGCAGATATTTCAGTGTCCTGAGCTCCACACAAGCTTCATCATCATTCTACATGACAAACATTTTATGTGTGCTGATATTTTTAGGTCTTTGTAGTTCTGTATTTTCCTTCCAGTCTGCACAAACTATGTTAGCCTTGATATAAAGTTTGCCATGTGGGCTTTAGGGACACTCTTACGTCAGTGCTTGATGTTATTTCTGTTTTCATAACTGAGTAAGGACAGTGGCAGTATTTTTGTTGCATGTATTTACAACAGATAAAAAGTCTACATCGATGGTTTCTTTCCCTAGTTCATCCAGAAAATAGAGCAGCCGTCTCCATTTGCAAGGAAGAGGTGGATGCAGGTTGTCCTTCCCAGTCGTCTTCACCACACATGAGCTCCTCTCCCAGGCAAAGTCATCGCTTCCTCCCCTTGAAGAGAGACGGTCCAAAGCAGAGCTCCATCGAGGCCAGGCTTCAGGATGGGTGACTTTCTCACACTGAATGACAAATGACCAAAAGAATGCAAATGCAAGATGGTTGCCATCTAATTAATTTGTATGCTGTAATGAGGGCTAGTTGTGGCTCAGGATGAAGAGCGGGTGGGTCGATCCACAGCTCCCCATGATGAAGTGTCTTTGGGCAAGACACTGAACTTCATATTGCTCCCTATGGTCGGCCGGCACCTTGCATGGTAGCTTGCTGTCATCAGTGAGCATGTGTGAATAGGTGAATGGCTAAAACCGTAAAGTGCTTTGGATGTCCACTAGGGTATCTGGTAGGGGAGGGGGTATTGCAGGGCTATGAGAGTGGGGCAGGTCTTTGGATAAATGGAGTGAGAGCTATGGCCACAATCGCATCAGGAAGTCAAAAACTATCTCAGTGGGCATTGGGCCCCATCAAGGTTGTGCCTTGTATTTGATCCTGTTTCAGGTGCAGCAGAGACCCAAAGAGTGTCCACTTTGGTGACCGCAGGATTGAGATGGTTCTGTGGCACGAGGGTGAGATGAGTGAAACTGTACTCTGCTAGAAAATGGTGGATAGACTCTGCATCAATAGTAATGTGGGCACTACTAACCCTAACCCCACCTTGAGATGGAAAGAGGAGCCAAGACATCGAGAGGAAGCTCACAGACAACAATTTGTGGTGAAGGGAGTCAGTTGAGGTGCCTCCTGGATGGGGGATTTCCAGGCACTTTGTACGTAGGAGGCCCAGTGGTAGACCCAGAACATGCTGGAGAGATCACAGAGGATGTAACTAGGGAGATGGACACCTTGCTCAGCTTGCTGTCACCGCAACCCAGACTCAGATAAGCAGGGGAAAGTAAATAGTTGATGGAAGGAAGGAAGGACACATGAGTGGCATTGAGTTGTATAATATCTACATCCTCAACCTCCTCCTGGATGACGTAGACCAAGACTAGACAACATATTCCAAATAATGTGCGAGGAACCTCTCGAAAGGGAGGCTTGCTGTGTAATTGCCCACAATCAACTGGCTTCTTTCAACTTGAAAAAACAATGTTGGTTGTACTCCAAGCTCCTCACCCAAGTCCTCTGGAATAGGTGATTTGTGATTGTTGTGCAAAAGGATCCATATGGAAAATGTCTGCTCTTGTGCATGTATTGGAAATACAACTTGTTTAATGGCCGTTGCTTCGATCAGTTATGATAACGCTGTACAAAAACACACATAAGAAACTGCTGAACTCTAGGAATGCGAAGACATCACTAAAATAGGTCTAATTTGGGAACTATTTCTTTTCCCTCCAGCATCCCTGAGGGAGCCAGTGCTCTGTTTGTGAGTGGCCTCTGCCGCTGGCCTGGCTGTGACGTGGTTTCTGAAGATTTCCCTAGTTTCTTAAAGTAAGTAGTACTACTGGCAGTAACTAATGGCATTACAGGAGAATCACTGTTAAAGTTGATATCAGCAACGTAATTAAACAATAACTGAACAAGAATTAAGTGCCTTTTTTGATATAAATATTTCAGGACATATGCTTTGTATCTACCCAGAGTACTGACAGTACTGAATGCACTGCTCAATCCTGGCAGCACAATGTACTGAGGACACTGTGAACATAGAACATTTTAGATGCTGTGCTGTTACAAGGCACATTTTGTACGTCTGTCTGCATAGGGAGGTTGGCAAGTTCGAGCTCCATCAGTACGCTGTCATGAATAAGATCAAAGGGATTCTTGCAGTATAAAAATGAAATATAACAGTTTACCCAAAAATATAAGAATACATTGTGAAAAAATATTTGATACGATGTCATTTACGAAATTTCATAAATATCAAAATATATATCTTGTGTTTGTTATTGTTAAAGATGGATTCTCAAAGGTTTACAAGCAATACAATTTTAATATGTGACTTAAACAGCTTTATATACACCAAGCAATGATGAAAGCAATGATGTGCTAAAGACCTTCAAATAGTTTTTTCCCATTGTGCTGTGCAGAGTGAGCATTATGTGAGCCTCCAAAACATAGATACATTGAACAGAACATAACTCACGTAAAAATTAACACATTAGTGGGATATTGTGTTTCTGAAGCACTATGCCAGAGGTGACAAAACTTGTGTCTTGTATCCTTGACCAGATGGGAGTATAGATGAAAATGTTATGACTTAATTTAAAGTATAACTCTGGGAAAATTGGAACCCATGGTCTTTTCTCAGCATTGTGAAACAGTCTTTTTTTAATAAACTCTGGGTTTGTCTACTACATTGTTGGAACTTTGTTTTATGTTTAGGGTCTCTGCAGATGTTCGGTGCTATTTTGAGCAATATTAGTGAGTAAAAAAGAATGCGTTTGGTGCTCTGGCCTGAGCTAATCAGTGTTAGCCATGTATCGCTGTTAGCTACTGTCCGAGATTTCTCTGTTAATAGGTGATCAGTGAAAAAAAACTGTCTTGATGGCTTATTTGGTATATATTCATGCCGAAAAAGACTTTAGAGTCAAGTTTCACCGGAGTTACACTTTAAGTTAACATAAGGTACCTTTAAGCCTACACAAATGGGGGAAAGGAGTTCAACACAACATCCAACCTGTCCTTGTACTGGACACACAGGCTTTAAGAGCTCCTCATTTGATTTTGGGTTTCGTGGCAAACAAGTGTATTTCCTTAAAAAAACACCCGACCATTGTCCTTTTGTCTGTGTTCTTTGGTTCTAGGCATCTCCATTCTGAACACAGTCATGGGGACAGAAGCGTTGCTCAGTGGAAGGTCCAGCAAGATATTGTTCAGTGCATGGAGAGTCAGGTGGGAACTAGAGAAACCAAGGTCTCATGAATACTTCATGCATAAACACAGTATCTCCTCCACACTACATCATGGCTTTTGACACCTCAGTTACCCTTTAAAGGAGCTGCACTCTAAATATTAAACTGTTCCCCAACTCGTCAGATATTGACGCTGTGTCACGGCCCCCCATCTGGCATAAAAGTTGAACCTGGCTCAACTACAAATCAACATCTTCTGGCAATGAGCTGCATTGGCCAATCAAAAGGCTCATTTCTGTTAGATGTCTTTGTAACACTGGTCAAAAGGGCATTTAAGTTTGCTGCTCCCTCTAATTTGAACCAAATGCAAAACCACCAGAATTTTCAGAAGCTGGTCTCATTGGACACATTTAAAAGACTTGGAAGCCGTCACGTCTGTCTGTAGATGTTTTGAATGTTGAATTATGCTTTGATATCTTAGAAGACTGTTTTAACGTGTTTCCATTTGATTGTTATATGTTATATAGGTTTGTGTGTCTGAAATTGTGTTAGTTGTGCTGCTGCCTGTCTTGGCCAGGACACTCTTTTTCCTGGTTAAGTAAAGGTTAAATAAAAAATAAAATAACAGCCTAAATACTGTATTTCCGTTGACAGCACAATCTTGGGGGTAACACTTAAAATGATTGCAGCTCAAATTATTTTCCAGAGCTGTAAAATCCTGTCTCAGATGAAAACAACAGGCTTAAACAGCTAGTTAGTCCACCTCTAAGAATGTTGGAATGAGAGTTGTTGCTGCAGTATAAACCTCTATGCAGTGTTTTGGCATATGATAAGCATTGTAATGTATCTTTTTTATGCAGGGCTATTTTACGTCTGAATACCTGCTAAATAGAGAATATAAAAAGAGAGAGATGGCAGTAGCAATAGTTGTTTGTACAGTTCAGTTCAAAATAGCAGTATGAACCATTTCCTAAACAGCAGAACCGAGGTTTGACGCTGGTATGACAATATTTCTAACTGTAACTAATGACTTACAAACACTGCAGGTCTTGATTTGTGTAATCAATTATTTAAGCATGATTAGATCTAAATTAAATCATGTGCATTCTCTTGTTTCAGCTCATCCTGGAAAAACAGAAACTCATCGCGATGCAACTTCATCTGCACCTCTCTGAACACAAATACACTGATTTGGTATGTAGGTTCTAATTCTCTTGGCTTTCTTTGGTTCTTTCAGCTTAATTTGCTTGATTAAAAGATTTGCTTAGTGTAGCTCGAAGAATTTTAGACTTGAATGTTTCGCCAAAATTCATGAATGGTTTTCTACGTGGATAGAAAGCAAATGAAACTCTCTGTTCATGTCCACCTCTATCTTTGCATGTTGAAGGCAGCTTCTGAGTGGCCGTACAGCCTTCCTCTGTTCTTGCCCCAGCCGCAGGTAACAGACGGAGACAGAGTGCAACAGTGGGGCATTAAACATCTGGAGGAGTTGTCCCAGCATGGCTACAGAGCTGTTGGTTCTGCCCACCTTCTGCCAGGTAACGCTTTCTATGGAAGTTTACTCATGACAAAATAGTATAGCAACGATAATAACAACAGATGTGAGTGAGGTCATCTCTTGTGGTCTCATGACAGAAAAATACTTCCTGACTTTCAAGGGTCAGTACCTTTCAACTCCAACACTAGCTGGTTGGTTCATAGCCTGGTTCAATCTTTAAACTGGAATTTGTTTTCTGTATTGTCATTTTCATACACATTTCCAGTTTCAAACAATGCCTGAACATTGTACAGTTGCTTTTCATTCAAATCAGATCACATTCACCTTTCTGTGCACTCTCAGAACCTGTTTTATGCCTCAACATTTTCCGTTGAAGTTTCCCACAAACATACTGTCATATTCACAGAAAGATGAATGAATAAACTGATGACATGTCATCATTGTTGTTGTGCAGATCTGGTCCCCAATATTGAGTGTTACAAATACAACAACATCAGGCCTCCGTACACCTACGCCTACTTGATAAGATGGGTGAGTTTCTTTATAAGGAGGCTAATATAAAATGCTCTAATCTCGTTTTTTTTGATTGATGTTTTTTGAAAATCATTGGTTTCACTACACATCCCACTCTTTAGTGTTTAGTGTCTCATGTTTTCAGTAAATTGTACTTAAAGCAACTTTTAAGAACTATGGTAACATCTTTGAATATATTCGGATACATGGCTGGTTTAACCTGGCAAAAAAATACACATGTTGTGTTTCTCACTGTCTGACTGTTTGCAGTCTATCCTGGAGTCTCCAGACAAACAGCGCACTCTGAACGAGATTTACAACTGGTTCACTACCATGTTCTTCTACTTCAGACACAACACTGCTACATGGAAGGTTTGAACGACGCAGATGTGACACTCTGATACCTGGAAAAATATGCATCAAGATGTTGGAGCCTTACAGCAAATGATTTGTTTAACCATCTCTCTACCTATCTATCTCTGTTTCTTCTTAGAAGGCAGTCACACTAGGAATATTTCACAATATACTAAGTTAATTTTACTTGCTCGTGTTATCAACTTCAACAAGTTTTGCCTTGCTGCCACGCCACAAACAGTATCACGTTATAACATGAAAAGTTAGACCAATGTGCTCGTTTGATATCAACCCAAAACTTGCTCTGAAACCTATGTCATAGGTTGTAGAGTGAGCAAGCATACTTAATAATGTCTCATGGGTCCTATGAGACATTAGTAAGTATGGAAAAGTGCACATACTTCAGCCATAATGTCCTATACCTTTATACACTCTGAACCTTCAAAACTGAATAGGTGCGCCACCAATACACAACGTGTTGACAGGTGATAAAAGAAGGCAAAATGGGTTTATTTGGGTTTCAGGATGGGGTTGGTATATTTCTACATATCTTCACCCATTACAAGTAGTATCATAAAAATGGTAATGTGAATCTGAGATTCTCAGTCAGAATTAAGACTTTGCTATTCAGGAGTCAGAAGCTAGTCTTACTTTGATACACTGTTAAATGCCATAGTCTTGCTGCTCTTGTGTTTAAATAATAGTAAGATTTAACATACATATAGAAACAACAAAAGTGTCCATCTATTAGAACATGTTTCACCTTGCCTCTATGACAGTACAATTTTCCTGTTCTAACCAGAATGCAGTGCGGCACAACCTCAGCCTACACAAGTGTTTTGTGCGAGTGGAGGGAGGGAAGGGAGCTGTGTGGACAGTTGACGAACCAGAGTACCAGAGGAGGAAGGGGCAGAAGTATCACAGGTACAAACATCCTCTGAGCAAAACACTCATTGATCCTGCTCTCGATTCAGGATTCAGTATTGGAGTCGCGTGCTGTCCGGGGGCAGATATTTATGCTTAGAAGTGTTGATTCACTCCTGTTACTTCAGCCAAAGCAAGGGGGTTGCATAAAGGCACTGATTTTAACATCTGCCCTGAGTGATCACATCCCAAGGGGACAGCTCTCTCTACGTATGTTAACACCTGGTAGTGGGATGTGTCTTGAGCCTCTCCAGTAGCATGATAAGTATCTCTGCACATAAAGCAAAGCACCAACATGTAGTTAGTGAACCCGGAGTCTGTTAAAAGAGTCTTTTGAAAGACTTACCAAGTGGCCCGGCCCCAGTTTAATGTATATTCATGCCGAAAAAGATCATAGGATGCTTTTATGCCGGAATTACACTTTAACTATGGCTGTGTTGTGGACAAAGCCAGTGAATGAGTACTTAACTCCCTGGACACATTCCCATGCACACTGCTAAAAGATCATGGCCACAAGCGGCCCAGACTGCCTCCCAATGCGATTTGAGTGATCCAATCTCAATGCGTCCTGAGAGCATTCACACGTTAGAGCTGTCCACTCATCTGATCACTCAGGATTGATTTAAGAAACAGGTCTGAACGGTGCTTAAAATGAATTTACGAGTTACAAACATAAAATCGAGGCATGGAGTAGAAAAGGGAAGGAGAGAATGTAGAAGAAGAATGAATGTAGGAAAGGAAAGGATGTATTAAGGAAAGGTTTCGTAGAGAAGAAATGAAGCAGAATCTGATATCTGCCCATAATTGATACAAAAAGAAAGAGTGGTTGTAATGATAGCACAGTTACTGCAGTGCGTTTGTGTGTGGTACAATAATTGTGTGTGTTTTCAGGGACTGTCCTATGAAGTGGCTCACGTCCTACTCCCCCTACTGTCCCGAGGCCCCCTGAACACCAGCAGATGGCAGCACGGACATGCTGGGGTGTGCAGGACTGTATGAAAAAGTGCAGAATCTGTTGAAATACCTGTTATTTTTTTGTATTATTTTCAAATGACTCTTTGAACACGGACATACCATTTGTTACGGCAGTTTTTGTGCTCACTGATTTCTAATCCCAGAAAAAGCGTTGCAAAATAAATGAAGCCAATGTTTGTGGGTGTTCTGTCTTCGGCATGATTCATGAACTGTTAACTTCAGTCAGTTGGTCAGGCATCTGTTGCCCGGGTTTCCATTGGTGCGCTGAACATAAAGTACACAGAGAACATCCTCCTACACTTTTTTAGATCTTTGATCTTGACTTTCACAAAGACGCATGCCGAGCAACAGTCTTAAATAACATGTAGGTGTAACATCAAATGCTATATTCTCATTATTTACACCAAAAAGATGGCATTTAATAAAAACAACAATAAAAAAAACAACCATATGCCCCTAGGATTAAATTTGGAATTAATCAGCCTGACTTGTCATTATTCTTTAAATATTGTTCATCCAGTGTAACTCGAAGATGAATGAAAATCTAGCACATCAATCAAAATGGTCTTTGGATCTTTGGAGTTTATATCCCACAATTTCAGATTCAGATAAGAGAATATCAGATAAAAGATCAGTGTTTACAGCTGAGATGACGGCAGCTATTATTAGTCTTCAGTGGGTGGAAGAAATGAGAGCAGACAGGGTGGTGATGTGCTTTGACTCATTTAAGTTTGCAGACCATGAAGTCAGTCAGGGGAACTTTAGTGTTTGAGATATCTCAGTGTTTATTTAGAAAAGAAGGATGAAAGAAGGATTTGAGGGGATGGAAATTAGTTGTTGAATTGTATTGGGTGCCTGCACACGTGGGGCTAAAGAGAAATACACCAGAAGACAGGATAGCTAAAAGAAGAGGTTTATAATGAGCATTTTATAAGGAAAATGGGAAGGTAGAGAATGAATCAAAGAAGAAAAAATATGTGAACTTTGGCAGAAATGTTTGGATGAGGACAGGGAAAGGCAGAAAAATACTATAAAGTACAAAAGGCAAAGGGTGAGAGAGGCTGGACGGGAATGGGATTGGAAGGAGCAAAGAGACACAATGAGGGAAACTCAGAGTGGAGGAAAACAATGCTATAAATACGGTATATAGATATTAATGTTTATATTATTATAGATATTGTGACTTGCTGCTGCTCATGGAGGAATTGTTGGGTCACTGTAAATCATAAATAAGTCAGAGTGATCTAGACCTACTCTATATGTAAAGTGTCTTGCGACAACTTTGGTTAAAATAGAATAGAAAAGAATAGAATAGCCTTTATTATCATTGTATTGCATGCTAGGAAATTAGAGTGCAATGCCCTAAAAAAGAAAAAAAAGTACAATTTAAAAAACAATTTAAGGACACAATTAAAAGGGGTTTAAAATATTAGAATACAAAAATGAATAAGCTATATACAAGGGGAAAAGAGAGGGAATGGAGAGAAGCTACATACGTGGAAAAGAGGAGAATAGAGCGGAGTGGTTACATTACTGTGGTATTCATAGTAAGATAAATATAAATATTATTTCACATTTGAATGATATTGTACTTGATCATTGCACATTGTAAACGATTTGGCACTATAAATAAAAATGAATTGAAATTGAGTCAATTAAGTAATATATATCTTTTTATCATTTAAATGTATTATTTTTAGAGAATAGTGTAAAACTAAACCATATGTTTTAGAAGAAGAAGAAGAAGAAGAAGCAGAAGAAGCAGAAGAAGAAGAAGAAGAAGAAGAAGAAGAAGAAGAAGAAGAAGAAGAAGAAGAAGAAGAAGAAGAAGAAGAAGAAGAAGAAGAAGAAGAAGAAGAAGAAGAAGAAGAAGAAGAAGAAGAAGAAGAAGAAGAAGAAGAAGAAGAAGAAGAAGAAGAAGAAGAAGAAGAAGAAGAAGAAGCAGAAGCCATAGACATAAAGAGTAGACGCCTCATCGAACGTTGGGCCTATTGGCGCTGACGAGCGGTGGGGCCGCCATCTTGGCCCGGTCGCCCGCTCCACTCAGTGTAAGGACAGGACACGGTTCAGCATATTTTAATATTCACAGTGGGATTAACAGTAATAGAATATTCTGATATATGATATATGTGATGTATGATAGGTGTTTTGCAAACACTATAAATATAAACACAACAATAGAAATCATTTATAGAGTATTAATAGGCTATATTTCATACATGAATACATAAATCTCTCTCTCACTCACTCTCTCTCTCTTTCTCTCTCTCTCTCACACACACACACACACACACACACACACACAAAAACACACGCACACACACACACACTCAGAGAAAATTAAAATACATATAAATCAAGAGTATCAATACAATTAGGTCAGAGAGAGAGAGATGACATTTTGGACACATCTAAATACAAGTCAAACAGACACACTTCCATTCAAAGCACTAAAAAAACCAAGAGCCGAACCCTATATGTTTATAAATATTCAGAAATGATCCATGCTCTGCCAGTCGCATAGTCGTGGTAGTGGAGAGGAGAGGGAGCGAGTGTGTGTGGTATAAAAATATATATAACATTTTGTTAAATCGATCATTTTCACACTGTTTTGTTCTTGCACAGTTAACAATTTGAGTGTAGCTCTCATTGGTAAAGACAGTGATGTTGTAGGAGTACTTTGTATAGTATCTAAAATGACTGTGTCCTTGTTTTTAGGCAAGGTCTAATTATGTGAATGTCTTCTTTATTACATATTTTAATTATGTAGTAATTGTATTTAATGTGCAAACAAAAACACGGGGCATAGTTCAGTAATATCCATTTTAAATTATACAAACCATTTAAGATTTTTCCTTAGTTAAATAAATGTATGATTTTTTCTTTTCAGACTGTTTCAACTTCTGTGGTACAACTGAACTAAAAAAGCCTGGACCCATCAGTTCTGCTTTACAAACATGTGACGTTCGTCCTGCTTTAAGTGGAGATGTGGAGAACCAAGTGAAAATGTGTGGAACATTTTGTTCAGCTGTGAGAATATCGGGCACAGAGTGGAAATACATGTTAAATCTCTAATTCATTCTTTATAATAAAGCCCACATCATGTTGCTCCTGTTTGATGAAACAGTTTAACAGCAAAGGATATTGATCAGATTCTGCCACTTCTCCTTTGATAGTCTAAACTTTAAAAAAAAAAGTGACATGACATGAAAAATTATCTCATAATTCATCTCAATGTCATGTTCAATATTTAAAAAAACAAAACTGAGAATATCTGAGGTGACCTGAGATTAACTGTCTCTGAAGTGTCTTCCTCTCATGAAACCACAGCACATCCTCCGCTGACCTACTGCTGGAAATGTGCAACCATTTACACTAGACCACATGTACGACAACCCCTCTCCTCCCTGCTTCTCCTTTCATATCTACACAGGCTTGCACACACACACACACACACACACACTCACACATCTGGCCGGGGGGTAAATTAACTAACATTCCCACAGAGGCTAATCTCCACGCCTCTACTGTGACAAGATAATAATAATAAAATAAGGGACAGCAGCTCCTCTGGCAGCTAAATATTTATCTACCTGCCACAGCCTGAGGGACTCACTATAACATTCAAAAATGCATGGATTTATGTATAATTGTTTAAAATTGTACTGTACCGTACTGATTATGAATTGTAATATTGTAATATTAGATTAGAGCAGGAATACGCTGCACAGTGCTCTGGTATCTTGTTCCTTCTGCTGCTCAACTCAGAGGCTCAACGAGTCACTCATAGAACTGATCTGGGAGAATGACCGATCCAAGATGGCGGCCGCATTTCTCGCGGCCCAACGTTCGATGCGGCATCTACTCTTTATATGTCTATGGCAGAAGCAGAAGCAGCAGCAGCAGAAAAAGAAGAAGAAGAAGAAGAAGAAGAAGCAGAAGAAGAAGAAGCAGAAGAAGTCCTCCACATAGATATAAAGAGTAGATGCCGCATCGAACGTTGGGCCTATTGGCGCTGACGAGCGGTGGAGCCGCCATCTTGGATCGGTCGCCCGCTCCACTCAGTGTAAGGACAGGACACGGTTCAGCGTATTTTAATATTCATAGCGGGATTAACAGTAATAGAATATTCTGATATATGATATATGTGATGTATGATAGGTGTTTTGCAAACACTATAAATATAAACACAACAAGAGAAATCATTTATAGAGTATTAATAGGCTATATTTCATACATGAATACATACATCTCTCTCTCAGTCTCTCTCTCTCTTTCTCTCTCTCTCTCTCTCTCTCACACACACACACACACACAAACACACGCACGCACACACACAAACACACGCACGCACACACACACACACACACACAAACTCAGAGAAAATTAAAATACATATAAATCAAGAGTATCAATACAATTAGGTCAGAGAGAGAGAGATGACATTTTGGACACATCTAAATACAAGTCAAACAGACACACTTTCATTTAAAGCACTAAAAAAAACAAGAGCCGAACCCTATATGTTAATAAATATTCAGAAATGATCCATGCTCTGCCAGTCGCATAGTCGTGGTAGTGGAGAGGAGAGGGAGGGTCCACATTTGAGCGAGTGTGTGTGGTATACAAATATATATAAAATTTTGTTAAATCGATCATTTTCACACTGTTTTGTTCTTGCACAGTTACCAATTTGAGTGTAGCTCTAATTGGTAAAGACGGTGATGTTGTAGGAGTACTTTGTATAGTATCTAAAATGACTGTGTCCTTTGTTTTTAGGCAAGGTCTAATTATGTGAATGTCTTCTTTATTACATATTTTAATTATGTAGTAATTGTATTTAATGTGCAAACAAAAACACGGGGCATAGTTCAGTAATATCCATTTTAAATTATACAAACCATTTAAGATTTTTCCTTAGTTAAATAAATGTATGATTTTTTCTTTTCATACTGTTTCAACTTCTGTGGTACAACTGAACTAAAAAAGCCTGGACTCATCAGTTCTGGTTTACAAACATGTGACGTTCGTCCTGCTTTCAAGTGGAGATGTGGAGAACCAAGTAAAAATGTATGGAACATTTTGTTCAGCTGTGAGAATATCGGGCACAGAGTGGAAATACATGTTCACGCTTGCCTCGTAAATCTCTAATTCATTCTTTATAATAAAGCCCACATCATGTTGCTCCTGTTTGATGAAACAGTTTAACAGCAAAGGATATTGATCAGATTCTGCCACTTCTCCTTTGATAGTCTAAACTTTAAAAAAAAAAGTGACATGACATGAAAAATTATCTCATAATTCATCTCAATGTCATGTTCAATATTTAAAAAAACAAAACTGAGAATATCTGAGGTGACCTGAGATGAACTGTCTCTGAAGTGTCTTCCTCTCATGAAACCCCAGCACATCCTCCGCTGACCTACTGCTGGAAATGTGCAACCATTTACACTAGACCACATGTACGACAACCCCTCTCCTCCCTGCTTCTCCTTTCATATCTACACAGGCACACACACACACACACACACACACACTCACACACACACACACACAGGCTTGCACACACACATCTGGCCGGGGGTAAATTAACTAACATTCCCACAGAGGCTAATCTCCACGCCTCTACTGTGACAAGATAATAATAATAAAATAAGGGACAGCAGCTCCTCTGGCAGCTAAATATTTATCTACCTGCCACAGCCTGAGGGACTCACTGTAACATTCAAAAATGCATGGATTTATGTATAATTGTTTAAAATTGTACTGTACCGTACTGATTATGAATTGTAATATTGTAATATTAGATTAGAGCAGGAATACGCTGCACAGTGCTCTGGCATCTTGTTCCTTCTGCTGCTCAACTCATAGGCTCAACGAGTCACTCATAGAACTTATCTGGGAGAAGGACCGATCCAAGATGGCGGCCGCATTTCTCGCGGCCCAACGTTCGATGCGGCATCTACTCTTTATATCTATGGTCCTCCAGGCCAGCAGGCCAGCAGGCGGCGGTGACGGCGCAGAATCACTTTCTGCTCCTCTGGTGAACAAGAGCAACACGGAAGCAGCAGGAAGCATTTGTTTTGTGTTTGTTTCCTTAATAAAGATCCTGTACCTGTACACAGGTCTGTGTTTGTGTCTCAGCTGTCTCTGCGGATGAAATGTTGTCGGTCTCGGTGTAAGTGACCCTGTGAACCAGCTGCTGAGAGTCCGAAACAAAGTCTTTAGAGGAAGTGGCAGAATGGCAGACGAAGCTCCCTTTCAGTTTTTACACAGCGAAGTGATACAGTACATTTACAAGTCAGCTGGAAACGGAGAGACGGTAAGAGAGCGTCGACAAGACTGACTTTCCCCCGTCTATAACTGTGGCTATTCATTAGTTGTGCTGTCATTCATTCTTTCATTCAGGAGAATGGGAGAAATATCGCCAAACTGGAGAACATGGGGTTCAGAGTCGGCCAAGGGCTCATAGAGAGGTAACAAGCTCACTGCTGCGCATAGTCTGTGCTGCTGTCATTGTCTCAGTGGGGTTAAAGACACAGGGATGCCTTAGACCTGTAAATCATTGCTATGTGCTGTCTATATGTTGTTCTGGGGATGTGTGGGAAGAGGGTCTATTTGTTTACGTGGGCAGATGGTGTGTTATCTGTATATGATGTCCATGTGTTGTGCCTTTTTAAATGTATGCTGCCATGAAAAGAAAGAATCGACTTGTGTGTAAACGAGTATACCTTTAGGGACAATAAGGAACCGAACCTAACCTAAAATGAGAAGACAGCTTCACTGTTTAATACATTTATGGATTTAATTTACTTTGTTGTTCACTTTTGAAAGGGAACAATAGAAACAGTTGGCAATACAAAACAATAACAGTAAAACAATAATACTTTAAAATTCAATGTTTTTCTTCTTGTCAACAAATCTCATGTGCAGAGCTTAAACCAACAATAATGTATCTGTGTATCAATATATGTGATATATATATTTTGCCATAGAGCTCCATTGTTGTTCAAAAAACTATTAAAAACACATCAATGAGGCACACTTTTGTTCCTTAAGTACCATAAAACACATACACACACACACACACACACACACACACACACACACACACACACACACACACACACACACACACATATATATATACACACACACACACACACACACACACACACACACACACACACACACACACTGGTTTATTTTGACTCAGTCCCCACATACACGCCCTACTGCCCCAATTACTAAGGTGCCAAATGTGGCTTAATCCATCGTTGAAAATAGTTCCCAAATAAATGCGTAATTTCCTGCTGTTTGAGTTGTGTTTTATAAAATACCTAAAGTGACTGGCTGTTTTTAAAAAGAGAGTGAAGGACGTTGAAATATATTGCCACAGACAGGGCTGAAAAGTGGGGCTAACACATTTGGGTCTCATGCGAGAAGAACCATTGCTTCTAGGCTTCAATTGAACCGCTTTTCCTTTTTCCCTAGACTAACAAAAGACACAGCACGGTTCAAAGACGAGCTGGACATCATGAAGTTCGTCTGTAAAGACTTCTGGACCTGTGTGTTCAAGAAACAAATTGACAACCTTCGAACCAATCACCAGGTAACACTGAGTTACTTTAATTAGTAGGTTATCTTCAACATCCTCAGCCCCTGGTTTCATCATGTGTCTGTGAAATGCAAGTATCAGTGCAATTATTATTGATCACATACACACCTAGGTGTGTGTGTTGCTCCTGGTAATGAGGAAGGTATATTTCTCCACCCAGATTTATCCTGCTTCTCCAGTGCATTGAACTGACATCCTTCCCGGCTTGCTTCTCTAACCTTTAGGCCATCACTGCGCTGTGACTGCCTTGTCCTCTGTCACCAGCTGTACTGCTGTATTCTGTGTTGATGTCGGTCGGTGCTCATGCTGTTGTCATGTGTTTCAGGGCATCTATGTTCTCCAGGACAATAAGTTCCGATTATTGAGTCAGCTGTCTGCTGGGAAACAGTATCTGGAACATGCCCCAAAGGTGATTTTCATTACTTATTATGACTTCCTGTTCTATAAGGCTCTCTTCTCCCTCAAACAGAGTTCATTTTTGTGAGGCAGCTGATCCGGCTCCAGACTGACCTTCTGACATTCTTTTTAAATCTAGCAACAGTGCACAGTGTCGGTTGAGAGGCTGGTTGTAACCATATCACCTGCAGGTTATCAGTTATTTTCACTGTATAAAAAATGTAAGTAGCCTCTCTCAACTTGATCCAAACGTCCTCGCCTTTGGGAGTCGCCATCTTGTCAGACCTTGACATCACCTTGTTTCTTCTTACCAAAAAAGGACATGTATGCCACGTTGGGAGGATGGAGATACGTCTGTCTTGCTGAGGCGAAGTGAGGGCCAGTGGCTAGCTGTCACTCAAGAGGCCACAGTCCTAATTATTCATAAACTTTAACCTCCAATAAAATAAAAACTAGCCTGGTAGAAAACAATTCATCCCCCTCAGTGTTGTCATGGAGATATGACCTAAACATACACACTAGAATGTTTTTTGTACCAGGCCTTAAATAGGTTTATTATGCTGTAAAAACGGCCTGTTTAAAATGGGGGTCAATGAGAAATTGCTCTATTGTGAAACCTGCTCCTAGTGGACACTCGGAGAACTGCAGTTCTTTGCACTTCTATATTGGACCAACCAGGAAGTCGCTGTGGTTAGAGCGTGGTTATTTGTTAACCTTTGTAACTTGCAGTTGCAGAGGTGTCCTGATCTAATTTTTGTCTTCCTAATCCTATTATTTTAATATTGAGCATTTGATGTCAAATCACTTTCTTTTATTACATTTCTTGTTTTATTAAACCAGTAAGCCTACATTAAAGTTATATGTGTATGACATCAAGAAAGACGCCTACATCACAGCTCCCCTTTGGTTTCCTATAATATTGTGTATGGTGTCCTGTATTGTTTTATGTAATGTTTGTGTAATCGTGACTTCTGTACAGGACAATCTATTTCTTCTTCTCCAGCATCAGTAAAACACCTTCATATGCAGTTTGACCTCATTTAAAGTCGGTCTGATTCATTGGTGCCACTGGCTGTTTTCTTTTGTGCCCTGAGGTCAATGCGGCCCGTTTACAGTCTTTTAGCAGAGCACTTAGGTGTTTTTTTGACAGCTGCTATACTCAGAGCAAACAAACACCAATCAGGATTTGTATAGATGATACCAGTGCCAATGCCACCATCTGATGTTGATAGATGTTTGTTTCTTTGCAGTATCTGGCCTTCACCTGTGGTCTGGTGAGAGGAGCTCTGTCCAACGTGGGAGTGAAGAGTATTGTGACTGCTGAGGTGGCTGTAATGCCTGCGTGTAAGACCCTCATCACTTTTCCATCATCCTATCAGAGACAAGAAAAATCTTAACTCTAATTCTTTACCTTTTTTCAAGAGCTTTCAGCCACATCTTAGTTATCATCGGCGAGTTGAGTATTTTTTTAATTCCCAGAGACAAACTCCCTCTGCTCAGGAATGCTATGAAACTGTAAGGTATCAAGTGGACCATGAGTTAAGATTTCTTTTGTCATAGACCTTTTCTGTTATCTTTGCTGAGCCCAGGAGGTGTTGTTCAGTGGGAAAAAGTAATTAGTTCTCCTGATGTAATCATTTCTTGCCGTCTGTGTGAACCTCATACAATCAACATTTACTTCATAATTAAAACTGAAAATCTGTCTATTTGCCACTTAAAAGCTAAATGACAAAGTTTTGTTTTGACTAAGACTTAAGTGTGGACTAACACTTGCTTTCTTCTCACTCTGTTCTTTATATCTCTGCAGGTAAATTCCAGATCATGATCCAGAAAATGTAGTCTCTTCTGCCTTCATATATCCTTGAGTTTTCATTAAAGGGAAATGCCGCCCTCCTTCATCAGTAAAATATACCTCTCCCTGCACTTTAGATTACACTTACAATCATCGTTATGACTGGCAAAAAGTCTTCAGATGAAGTGTTTCCTGCTGACACATTGTCACTGATATCATAAATCCACAAACACTTTCCAATGCTACAACGATTACAGCTGAGAATGATTTTAAAGTAATATTATGTCTTTTATATACATAATCTTGAGTTGCTGGCTTAGTGAATGTGATAATTGTCATTAAGTGCTTTTGCGCCCCCTAGTGGCACTAACACAAACTGCACAATGTCCTTTTGAGTGGATCAAGAGTAAACTAACAATTAAAAGAAATGATTAAAATGTATTGAATTATCAATAAGTTTAAGATTTATTTAAGAGTGATTTAATTGTGTTGTCCCAGTCCTTCTAGAGTGATATTCAGAAACCTATTTTATGTTTAAGCAAACATATAGACCAAATATGGGCCCGTCTGAGCAGCATAGACAACACAGGTCATGAGAGAAAGTGTGCCCACAGTCAAAGACAGACAGGGTTTCCTTGGAGAATACTATCCACAGACATGCCTAAATGGGATTTCATAAAGACATTTGCTTCCCTCAAAGTAGGGACACTTACTGTAGCACCAATAATGGCCAGCAATCCTGTTGAAGCATGAAAATGTCCAAACTGTTTGTACGATACTGTAGATGGCTTTTGTTTGTATTAAAGTTGTTCGACTTCAGGTTGAATTCGTTTCAATAAATTCTTGTGTGAAGTGCCTCAATGTCTACATTCCAGGTTACACCACAGCTCATATTCTGTCTCAAAAAATAGAAACCCAGTCAGAAACTACTCTGGCAAATACATCTCAGAACCTACAGTGCATTATGTTGCCGCCGTATGCTTAAGGTAAGGCAAATTTCTTTGTGTAGCTGGGATCGGCTACAGCCCCCCCCCCCCCCCCCCCCGCGACCCCGACAGGGACAAACGGTTGAAGATGAATGAATGAATGAATTCAACAAGGCAATTCAAAGTGCTTCATATAAAACATAAGAATTGGGAGAAATAACACATAAAACATATACATTTAAAAGATTTAAAACTCATAAAAGGTCATTTTTAAAACCGAAAAGCAGCGGCAAATAGAGAAGTATTCAGTCTTGATTTAAAAGAACTGAGAGTTGCAACAGACCTGCAGTTTTCTGGAAGTTTGTTCCACATATATGGGGCATAAAAACTGAACGCTGCCTCTCCATGTTTAGTTTTAACTCTGGGGACACAGAGCAGACCTGTCCCAGAGGATCTGAAAGGTCTGGATGGTTCCTAGCTGAGAAGAAGATCTGAAATGTATTTTGGTCCTAAACCATTCAGTGCTTTGTAAACCAACAAATGTATTTTGAAACCAATTATTTGACAGACAGAAAGCAAGTGTAAAGATCTAAGGACTAGAGTGATATGATCTACTTTACTGGTCTTAGTGAGGACTCGAGCAGCAGCGTTCTGGATTAACTGCAGCTGTCTGATGGACCTTTAGGGAGACCTGTAAAGACACTCTTAACAGCAGTCGAGCCTGCTGAAGCTAAATTAGATAGATTAAGCAATTTTGAATTAATGTTCCTACCACAGTATACACATAATGCCCCATAATGACAAAGCCAATACAGAATTTTGGAAATATTTGCAAACAACTGAAATATCTGAATCATCCCATTGACATAAGTAGGCAAACCCTTTGCTGTGACACTTGAAATTCAGCTGTGGTACCTTCCTCAGCTTGATTGGCATCTGTGGTAGATTCAAGTGATTGGACGTGATTTTGAAAGGCACACACCTGTCTACAAAAGATCTCACAGTTAATGCATATAAGAGCAAAAACCAAGCCAGGAGGTCGAAGGAACTGCCTGCACAGCCCATAGAGATTGCGTTGAGGCATAGATCCAGGGAAGACTACAAAAGATGTCTTGTGATGCTTTGAAGTTCATATATTCTATACATTATATTCCGACCCAAGTCCAACCGCAGACGTCTCTGATGAATGAATCAATCACACTCATGTTCTGTGATAGTGTGCGAGCTATTGAGCCTCTCTTTGACTGCAGACCAGATTTAGCTGCATCTGTCATACCCCAAAGCTCAGACTTTTGTTTTGTTTTTTGGTATCTCAGCCTCCTTTCACAGGCCTTGGAGGAAACTATCGCCTGTGCAATTCCAATGAAACTGCAACACCTTTAAGTCAACGTTATCGAGTTTGGAACCCAATCCATGTTAAGAGTGTTTGTTTTGAGCATTCAGCCTTACCACAATTAAAACTCTGCTTTGAAATACACAGGAAGTTTCTCAAGAAATTGTGAAAGATATCCCTTTTTGTGATTTTTAAATATTTTATTGAGCTTTCAAAAACAAACAATGAAACAATATTTAAGAGCTTTAACCAGATGTACACAAATTCAGTCACATGTATTGTGCTCTGTTGAAATGAGACACCTCTGGCGTTTTAAAAAACAAACTGCAGTTATAGAACACAGTATAATCAATCAGTCAATCAATCGATCAAAAAACAAAGTCTAAAAGATACCAGTGATTATTTTTGTTGTCTTAGATATCATTCATGAATTGTTTTAACACAGTAAAAATCAGATATCATTCTGTAAAAGATGACACTACAATGCGAGTTTCCCTTTCAACAGCCGGTGCAGGCGACAGATTCACAGATCTCACAGGCATCAGCGTGGGCAGCCACAGATGCTGAAAAGGGGAAAAAAAAAAAAACATCAGCAGAAATATCAAAAATTACTAACTGGAGACCATGAATATCAACAGAACATGCTATGCAATTTTGGCAAGATATCTTGCTGTAGAAGTGTTGCATAGGCAGACTGAACGGTAGACATAACCATCTTTGAAAACTCAGTATGCTTCAAACAAAGTGTGGACATTCAGACCCGCTATTAACACATTTGCCTTTAGATGTGGTCAGACAACACGTCAAACTAACTAATTTGTGGAATGGAATTGGGTTATAAAGCCCTCCTTTTATTTCTTGTGTGTGTGTTCAGGTGTGAGTGGGACTCCACACAGAGCTACACTCGTCACAGAGTGGAAAGGTGTAGGTGCCGGATTGTCACCGGGCCAATGATTGCATTTGCAGACTAATCACCTCCCCTTCTCTGATGCACTCCCTGATTGTCCCTGAATCTGTGGGGATATTTTAAAATATTGGGTTACCTGAGAGCTTTATCAAAATTTGGAAGTATATGTTGGAATCAGCTGTGAAAAGTAAAAGTCCTGTATTAAAACCCAAAGAATTCAAAAAAGTATTAACAGCAAACTGTACTGATTTTACCTATTCACTTACTACTATGCATGCCAGTTTTTGACTATGATGTTTTTGGATTATCGCTGCAGTGTACATTACATTTTACTGCCGCTGAAAAAAGGTCGATTTTCCTTTCTACCACTGGAAATCTGACAATTAAAGAATTCTCTTTAAAAAAATGGACTTTACCAAGCCTGGCCAGAGATGCTCCAGCATCCTTCCTCAGACACAGAGGTTTGAAATCTACTGGCAGAGCGGGGTGAGAACACACAGCTGCTGCTTTGGCCTCCACCAGCTGGAGCTCTTGCTCTGCTGATGCATCATCTCCAGTCATCAGAGCCCCCAGTGCCTTCACTGACTCCAGAGAGAAGTGGAAGTCTCCTTCCTAGAAGGAATGTTATCTTGTTAGTTGAAGGTGTGGGCAGATGACGACAGGATGATGGAATTTACATCACACAGACCCTTGCAGCACTTTTCTAGTCTTGCTGACCACACAAAGCACTTCCCACCACATGCCAGCATTCACCTATTCACACATGATATCATGAACAGGTGACAGAGGCTACCATGTAAGGTGCCACCTGCTCAGCAGGAACAAAACTTGGACGTAGATTACAGAGGCCATGGATCGTATCACCGACCTTCTCTTCAATGGCCACTCTATTTCAGTCACAGCCGTCCTTACATGTGGTATGAACTAGTTTTGATTGAGTATACCCCGACCCTTACCCTTTTACATGAGATAAGACAATATCTATAACAATATACAGTATCACTTAACACATACAGGTGGAAGACATCCAGGTACCAACATTTTATTATGTATAGGAAAGGTGGAGGCCTCATTTGAGAAACTAACCTTTAGAATAATTCCTAAAAGTGCTCATCAGAGTCAATGCCAGAGAAAGCCAACCTGAAATACGTTATATGACTTCCTATAACAAGAACATATAATCTAACAGCTGTGACATTTGACCAGATGACATATGTGGTAGACAGAATTCCACAAATTCAATTAAATTCAACTTTATATAATGTATACTGCCAAATCATGACAAAAGTTATCTCAAGACATTTCAGAGAATAGGTCTAAACCAAGCTCCATGACTTATTCATGATTTACAGGGAATTCACAAGGAAACTTCAATGATATTTGAGCAGCTGAGGCTGTGGCCTTCCAGGTTTCAGGTGTTCTTACCCTGACAGTCACAGCGCTGGAGGACTGGCACAAAACCACGAGGAGGACCAACACACAGATGGCGGTTTTCATCTTGCTGCTTTCTCTGATGTGTGATGAACTTCTTGTTCCTTTGTGAGTGTCTCTCAGGCGTGCTTTGCACACAATATTGCTTCAGTCTATTTATAGAGGGTTTGGCTCATACAGACCGTGGGTGAGGCCTAAAGGGTAGTTAATAATAAACAGGCATTGTTTATAATGCCATAAAAGCTGCACTGTTGTCTCGAACTGTGCCAAAAATGACAGGACTAATGATAGGTATTCATTGTTTTATAGGTATGTTGCTGATTATTATGTGTACACTACTCTGCACTGTACTCATGATAAAGTGGCTTCTCATCAATAACAGCTAACTCCCCTTTGACAGGGAAGTAACATAGGTTCAGGCTTCGTAAGGTATGTCGAAAAAAGTTAAAATATGTCAAAATATAACATATCCAAAAAAATGCTTTCATCAGTCATAAGATATGTGTCTGAAGCATTAATAGCATAATTTGTTGAAAAAGTCAACAAATAAGCCCCCCAAATTCATATTATAGTGTCCAAAGTATATAATAAAAGCTTAATATTATAAGGCCATCTCTTGTTAGTCATTTCTATGCAATTTAAATAGGTTTTCATTTTGAAATGTAAAATGTTTAAATCATTAGCTTCTACCTATTACATTCCACAGTAATACATTTGTAAGTTGGTGGTGATTACGGTACGAGCACTAAAATCACAGTGTATTGATAACCACAAATTAAAGTATTCCATGACAATAAAGCATGTTTTTTAGCGTACACTTAATTAACCCTTAAAAACACTGGGGCGGTAGTAGCTCAGTCCATAGGTGACTGGGCTGGGACCCGTAGGGTTGCTGGTTCGGGTCCCTGTGTGGACCATGAATGGAGTGTGGACTGGTGGCTGGAGAGGTGCCAGTTCAACTGCTGGGCACTGCCGAGGTACTGTTGAGCTAGGCACCGAACCCCCAACTGCTCGGGGTGCCGGTCACTGGCAGCCCCCTCGCTCTAACATCTCTCCATTGGTTGCATGTATATAAGTCCTGTCTCAGCATGTGTGTGTATTTCAAACCTGTGTGTGTAATATGAAAAAATAAAAGAGTGAAAATTGAATTTCCCCATTTGCGGGACTATTAAAGGAATTCTTCTTCTTCACTTATACAATATGAGTTTTATTTAGCAAATTACCTTGTAACTCTTTATTGCTCATAGCATGTTCATGTGCTTCACTGGTAAATTTAACTCTTGAAAAACTTGACCACTTGACATTTCAATCCGTTGTGTTTTTCCTCTTTCTAGGTCACATTGTAGGCACTTAAAGGTTGAAGAGAAATACGGTCATACTATCCATTAACCAAACACATCTAAGGAAACATTTATACAGAACTGTCATTAGTTTTACTTTTCTTGTGCTAGTTCAAAGATTCCTTTGAAGATTTTAACAAGACTAAATACTAGGATTGGTATTACACACTTAGGAGTGTTAAATAAATAATATTAAAATACAAGTTCAGATTAATCACAAAAGAAAAAGAAACTGCCATCTGTTTACCATTTAAAGTTTCCCACTATATTTGTCCATGACAGAACACCCCAGTTACTGTGTCAAACTTGTTCTTAGTTGAATTGCTGTATTTATACAGTAAAGTATGGTTTGCCAGCTATCCTCGTCACCCTGTAAGTGTTTAGTCCTGGGGAATCAAACCCAGGGGACACACCTTTCTTGTTGAAGTGGTAAAAGTTAAAGAGCTGTCTGTCCTGTGCCTCCAGTGAGACAGAGGCACTGTTGACTTTAAGCTTGCAAGGGTACGGGCTCTCAAACACCACCCTGAACACCCTGTCCTGCAGGTAATCCAGTCGAATAGTTCGGTACTTGGACGGCACAGCTGTGTCCACCTGAGGTCCAAATTGCTGCATGACCAGCACCCCGTCTGAGTCCACCTTGATCTCATAGAAAGTCATGTTCCTGTAAGTAAAGAAGCCCAAAAATGGAGCTGGGTCGGGTGGCGGTCTGAGAGTTCGTCGAGCATCCCTGAAAGCTCTCTCCACAGCGGGGATTAGATAGCTGTAGGCCTGCTTCACAAGGTCTTGGTCTGCAGGCCGAACCCCTGCCATCAGGACCACCAGTCCCAGTTTAAGCCTTGGCACCAGAGACAGGGTGGCAGCATAACCATCCAGGTCGCCGTCTTTTCTCACCACATCGTAGCCGAACTGCTCGTTGATCTCCCACGGTGTGCCAGTGGAGTTGGCAAAGTAGCCGCTGTGACATCGGAAGACCGGGGTTAGCATAGTGTTCAGGGTGTCCTGGCGGAGCAGGGACTCACCGTAAGCACCTAGAAGAGCCATTATGAGCTTGGCCATGTCAGCTGCTGTGGAATACATCTGGCCTGCAGGTCGGTACCAACCGAGGTCGTATAGAGGAGCCGGCTGGCCATTGCTGTACACACCCACAGCCATCTGCCTCTTAATGTCAGGAGTTAAGTTGAAACCGGTGTCCTCCATGCTGAGCCGTTCCAGAACACTGTTTGATACCCAACTCTCAAAGTCTGAGCCAGTCAACTTCTGGGCCAAGACGTTGGCCAGTAAGGAAAAAGCAACATTGCTGTAGTGGCATCTGAGGGAAAAGATAACAAAAGGATACTTGTTTTATACATAGACTTCAGGCTCCTCTTTCCTATTAGATCATAGGAATGCTCAGAAGTAGTGATGTCTAGATGCAGCTTCATGAACCATTAATTGCATTTGTTGACCCTACTAGATGGCATTCTTGGTTTAAAGAAAAAAGGCTCATAGAATGGGTAATCAGTGTGCTTTTAACCCTTGGACCCAGAAAATAAAGAAAATGGTTCATGAAGCTTCATTTGGCCGTCACTACTCAGCAGGTCTAAAGTTACCATGGTCAAAAAATAGAGCAACACAGGAAGGAAACAGAGTCTTACTTAGTGCCTGGATCTGCCACGAGGACATCATCCTGTAACAAATTAAGGGCTGCCTCTGTGTCTCCACTCCAAAGGAGATTAGTTGAGCGTAATCTTCTGGGTAACCCTGTACAAATATTAGAAAACCTTAGTGAACAAAACTGGTGACTAAATCTGTGGACTATTTGTGTCCATGAATTCATGAATGATTTGTCTGCTCTAACGAAGGAACTGTACTTTGTAGCCATATATGAAAATATATCATAGAAGCTATATTTGTGTATGAACTTAACCCACTACTTAAAATGGCCATTATCCTGTCAATATGTATTAGAAGAGTGCATGCAAGCAAACAAGCAGAAGTACCTATTATAATAGCCAGGTTGTATGGATACAGCCAGAAGAGCTTCACTTGAAAGCTCATTAGTACACTATCTTTGCACTTGTGGTACAGTGTTTTTGTTAGTATTTGAATGGCACTGATGTGGCTCGTTTTAATAGAGTAAATACATCACTAGCATGTTGTTTGGTTGTACTGTATTTGTCAATCACTGAAATGGGTCGGGCAAATCCACATGGAGACATTTAGTCAGTTATTCAGCCGGTTTGTGGATCCCTTTGGACGAAAGACTTCCAAGGTCCCTACAGGATGAATCCTAATAACTGGTTGTCTCTGACTTGCCATAAAACACAATCATTAAGGTCAAACTTATACAGTGAAATATTTCAACATCTACTTGATGGATTGTCACATGATGGATGACTGTGACCCTCTGACTTTTCCTCTAGTGCCATTAGGAGGGTGATTTTTTATGGTTTAAAATTAAATGTCTTCACAACTATGAGATAGATTACCATTCAATTATGTACATACGTTTATGTTTTCCTTAGCATGAATTGTGATACCTGATTCTCATAGATTTGTTTGTGTCCTCAGCAGGACTTCCCCCTCTGTTAATCCCTCCTCTTCATTCTGAGTGCACAGAGCTGATTAGCTCTATATCTGGACACAGCTAATCTAAACACTAGTGTAGTGCCTATTAAAACATGCCTGTTCAGTACTGGCCTATTAATGGCCTCTAGTATTGCAGCTTTCACAAGACATGCCCATTCAAACAACTTCGCATTAAACACTGCGCTTCCTTGGGTCCTGAGCAATACACCTGCCATGATGCAGTTGCGTCCCCTCAATGCTGGAGTAGGCCTATACGCATCATTTGGTAACAGCAAGCTATTTGGTACAAGGGTATTTCCAGAAACGAAAGCATTCAATCCAAAAGTTTCATAGCTGATGCTTGGAACATTCAAGTTTGCTACAATGAAACATGTCTGGTCTCTCTGTCTTCCTCTGTTCTTGAATGTATTGTAGCCAGGTAAGGAGAGCCAGCTGTACCCAGCATGCCATCCAACGGTGTAACATTTAATAGGGGTCCCCTGACCATTGCCACCTGCAACCACAAACATTCTGACAACGCATACATGCTCAACCACACACGACAGAGTTCATCATTACTCAGGTTTCTCTCTTGTAGTCTCAATGTTTTTCACAACCTTTTAAAAGTTGTTTCAGAAGTGGAAAGCCATCATGCTTGGTGCATATTTGTGTTTCTGAATGAATGTGCTGTAGTAATGTAGTAAGTTAACTTGCAAGCTTTATTATTATTATTATATACTAAAATTACATCCCTGTTCTTATAATCCTGCCTGTCAAGCCCTGATTTTCTCTCCACTGCGAACATCAGAGCTATTTTAATCACTGAACAAATCAGAGATAATGGTGTTGGTGTTAGCTGAAACCAGGCTACATAATTATTTGATGTTGGATCCTTTAATGTAGATTAACCAAAGATGGTCGCCACATCATTACAAACATTAAAAAATGGTGTGCATGGTTACCAGAGAGCTGACTGGCCATCCTGCGCAGGGTGAGTGCGGGAGAGTGGCTACCAAGGGTCCTGACTGATGAGGATGCTGGTCCCCCACTTTTCTTTAGCGGGTCCTTAATGGTGAAGTTGTCTGCGTACTTCTCCAGAGGGTCGTCTAGAGAGTCCACCAGGCCGTCCTCCCACAGTTTGTATAGCATCAGTGTGGGGAAGATCTTAGAGAGGCTCGCAATTCTGCAATCACAGTGATTAAAATGAGCGTAACATATCCATGCATACTCCCATTGATTAAATAAATGTATCCTGGTTTAATAATACATATCATTCCCACTGCTGTTGACCAGATCAGATTTAAGCACTTCAATTACTGAGTGGTTCAGTCTCATTGATCACTACTTAATAACATAAAGGTCTAATCCTAATTCTAACTCTAAACCTCAGATCAGGTGCAATCCAATAGAAGAATTAGACTGCAGGTTACATAAGCTGATAATGATTATTGTTGTTCAGATGAAGTTGCTAATATTATGGACTGGCTGAACTTTTAGGACTGGTGTTATTACTATTTGGCAGTTGGGCAAACACCACTTCCTGTTTGCCATATCTCTGTCATATTTTATGTTAATCTCTTCCACGCATGTTCTTCACACTGTGAGCGACTGTAAATCTCACCTGTACACTGTGTACTCAGTGGGTGCAGATGAGGATGGGTCACTTATGTTCTTCTTGCCAAAGTTTCCATTCCACAAAACAGAGTCATTTAAAACCACAATGGCTGATATCGCTGGCAGCTTGGTGGCGTGAACGCTCGACCTGAGGAGAACATCTATCTGTTTGGAGAAACCTCAGTAAGACTAACCATTCCAGGATATACACATGGTGAAACATTTTTATACGAATAAGAAAAATTAGTTTAAAGAGATTCACCTTTTCTAAGGCCACCCTCAGCGAGGTGATGGGATGTTTGAGGGGCACAGGCTCAGGGAAGAGAGGGCACATCACCTCTTCTGTCGCTTGTCTTACCACCGTTTCTGTGGAAAAGAGAAAAAAAAGGTAGACCTATCATGAATGAAACATGTACACACAGCTTCTCTGCCACTGTTGTGAATACATGCACAACGATTGTACAACCAGAGATGCACAGTTTTAGCAAGTCCCAGTTGTGACTGTGGATGACTAATTAAAAATGATGTTGTAGGGTTTTGCAGAAATTGGTCAAATGGTCAATCCTAAAGTCAGAGATTGATTATCTTAGAACAAAGACTTGAAGCAGGGGAAACAAAACATACCTTCCAACAACTCGCATAAAGCATTTGACATTTAAACACGGCATTTTACTTTCAGGAAAAGAGAGGAAATGAGAATAAGAGAGAATGAACTGCATGCTTCCCTCTTTTGTGGTTTTGATTGATGAGCTTTTCTTTCCCATCACAGATCAGTCCAGCTTATGTTTTACATGTTTTCAGTCTGAATAAATCATGCTGATCTGAATCGTGATAGCCTTGCTAGCTTTAGATCACTGTTGTTTGGTTATCCCTTATTTGTAAATCAAATTCTTTCCTCTATAAATGTTCTCTGCCTTTATCCCCCCAAGTAAGCGCTTAATGCAATGGTTCTGCTTTTTAAAGAAGGGCCAGATACACAACTAGAAAGGTCATGACACATCTTCACATAATACATAAGCATGTTAGAGGGTTGGTTCACTTAAATTGTAAAATAAAAAAAACTATCGCTAGTGTATTCCTCTATGCATAAAGTTTTAGTTTTATGTGTCCATGTTCTGAGATATCCGCGACTTCTGCCTTAACCTCAATACAATGGAAGTGAATGGAATTTTGTTTTAGGCTCACAACTGAAACGCTTATAAATACGTTTCACTTCAAGTAAGAGTACATTAGCAACACAATTCATAGGATAGTTTTCTAATTGTGATGACACACTCTGCTGGGCCTGTGTTACTGGTATCTAATGGCTATCTATACTAATACATTATCACAGTAATAATACAGTACATTACCTAATACAATCTTACGCTAGAACAGTATTCTGAAGTTTGTAAAATATATATAAGTGCAGACGTATTACTATTAAGGTGCTAAAACATAATATATACTATTATTGGTAGGTAGGGAATACATTTTATTGTTACAACAACAAATCCAGCATGTACACCCTAGCCGTAAAACAATCATATTGTGCAGTTAATTATTAAGCGCTGTAAATATGTCAACCTGCTTTTATTTTCCCATGGTTTCCAGGCTATAAAGTCTAGTTGTTTCTATTGTGACTCAGTGATTCCTTGTCATGATTCGTTCAGGCACAGTGTGTTTGACACGGACAGTACATCTTGAACACTGAGTCAAATTCACATTTATATCTGCATACGTCACGTATGACTGTTTTTATTTTATCTTGAAACATTCAGCACTGTTCAGCTACACCTTTGCCCCTCCTCCTCCTGTCTGTCAATAGGCTGGTAATCCCGCCGCTAGTATTTCCAGCTTTGTGTAATCCTGCTGCAGCTCCTGTAAACGAGCAATTACACCACTGAGGCTAAGGAAGGCCCAGGTCCAAAATTAGTTCCAGGTTGGTTAGTCTTACTGTATGTCATTTAAAAGTCTATGTGTGGGTTGTCTGAGAGTGCACATCAGTGTTGGCTTAATAAACTTTACCTGTCTTCAACTTTGGCATCCTATACTGCCATATGAAGCAGAAGGTCATAACCAGGGAGAGCAGAAAGAAGACAACCATGCCCAGCATGGTCCATCTCACCTTCATCCTGTCTCCAGGTTACAGGACGCAGTTGCAGCCTAGAATTTAGTAAAAACATTGAAAAATTAGTGAAATTCAGTATAAATGACAAGCATATTTTTCAAGACATCTGACAAAGACTTTCTTTTTTTAAGTTTAGCTGGATAAGACATGTAATGAACATTGTTTTCACAAACAGCAGCTGCAGGAGTCAAGTCATTTAGCTTACCAAATGAGGCAAAACAGGCCTCAGATGTCTCGCATTATCTTTTTGCCATGCTTCATCTTCCTACAGCAAAAATCCAAAGTTTCCTTTCCTGCAGGGGAGACACCAGCAGGACTGCTTGAACTGAACTCTACTGCTCCTGAGCATTCACTGGCTACAAACTGCAACCTACATGCACTTAATCCTGACTGTGATCCCTAGATGAAGGGTTGATTCTCTTCCCACTCTGCCGTGACATCATAATCTGCTGGGAGATTCAGCCGTAGAGCCAAATGTAAGGAGGGTTGTGGGATGGAAACCTGCTAAGCACTCATTCACAACAATCAAATCATCTCACATCCTCTGGAGTTAATTCCACGCTCGCATCACTCATCACTCATCACTCATCCACTGCTGGAAGCTCTCACCATATCAGAAAGATGGGAAGGGTTAAACGTCATGTGGCAAAGAAGATTTACTAGATATGATGGACCGTGGAGAAAAAGTATTGCTTTTTTCATTAAATCTTGAAGAACATTTCAAAAAATGGTGTCATGTAGAAAATGTCATGTGTGCAATTATAGTTGCTATAGTTTGAACCTTTACACGGCGCCCACAGTCGTTGAATATGATTGCTGAGGTGAATATTTCTCTATAACGGCTGGTCCCATGTCTGTAACCTCTGTTGTTGCTGAATTATAAACCTTCATACATATACAAGGTCACTATTCAAAGGTCAGTATTTCAAAGCAGGAGCCACCTAGAAAGAACCTTCTCCTCGGTCTTAGTATTAATCCTGTTTCTGAATCTAATTAATTAATAATGCTCATCTGGTGGCATAACCTCATGTGTAGCCATCCTTTTTTTGGAGCAGACAAACCCAATAATAAAAGTTCCACCACGATTACAGGTGGTCTAAAAGCTGATAGAGACCCCTGCAGAGAGGAAAATTCACAATCCTGTGCTACAGCTGACGAAGCAGTTGTTAAGGACAAGATGAAGCAGACCATCACCTATTGCCAGAAGATGGTTCATGACCCAGTGAATGGGTGTTTCCAAGATTCCTAGACATATTGGGACTGGTATCTTTGACTGCCTTGCCTTGAAACTGTTTTTTTCTGTTCCACGATAGCTGGGTTAGGGCTTTAATATGGTGAAAGTCCATGATGTTTACCATCGAGTCTTGACTTAATCCATCTTGATCTGCAGATTGAGCAGATGTTTGGTGATGCTGCCTCGGCAAAGTTCCTGGAGAAGTGGCCTACTGCCTACAAGCAGAACCCCCTTGAACAAAGGCGTGGCCTCACTCAGACAGGTGGACTTCAAGACCTGGTTGAAAATGCTGAATGCACAACAGTAGAGAAAAATGATATGCTAAAATAAAATAATAGAGTTGTTTTTAAAAAGCAAAATGGGATGACTTTTAGCTTTAAGTAAATTATATTTGTTTACCACTTGTTACTTCACAGTGATATGTCATCCATTTTTGTTCTTGTCCACTGCCAACGTCACCTCATGGCCACCAGAGGCCAGGAAAGCTCTCAGGCAGAAAAGCCACTTTTGCATTTTGCTTTCAAAAACAACTCTATTATTTTATTCTAGCATATCATTTTCCACTTCTGTTGTGCATTCAGCATTTTGAACAAGGTCTTGACGTTCGCCTGGCCTGTGAGGTTACAGTGGAGCTTGAATACATAAAACATAATACATAAAATAAAGTGACAAGATGAGAGGGCAGCTCCCAGGTAAGGCCTACAGTGACGTGGACACCAAGTTACTTGAAGCTGTCCACCCTCTCCAGGGAGGACCCGTTGATGTGTGATTGTTAGCCTTTTGATAGATGTGGCTGTTATGCTTACATTTTCAGTCTGTTAGTGTTAGCCTGTTAGCTCTAATGTTCACTTAACTGCCAACTTTACAGCGAATAACTGTAAATACCCAAGCATTCTTCCTCTCCTTTGTCCTTACTTAAGAATTTCTGTCTATTTTCTTCTTCTTTTTCATACTCCCCTTTCCTCTCTTTAATCATGCTTGGCATTTTAAACTTTTTTACCAAACAATGACCAGTTCTTGACTTTAACAACTAATCTGTTATGAATGACAGGAGAGGATAGGAATAAAAGAAAGAAGTATGACAGAGGCCATTTTCCCCAAGTTCAGTACAAAATGACAAGGAAACAAACCATGTTAAATTCCAACAAACATTTATTTGTGAATTCAATGACAAACAGGAGGCAGTTATAATATCTTGTTTTACAAGCTACATCGGTCGGTAAAAACAAAAATCTCCAACCTTTTTAGAAATCCACTCGGATAAAATTTTCATCATTTTAACCATTTGACGTTTGCTGCCTTTTTTTGTTTCTCATTAGCTTCAAAATGCACCTATGTACAGAAGAAATGCTCAAGTGTGGTCTATAAAGGGAGAAAGCTACATACTTCCACAGTGACCCAATTCAGATCAGCTGCTGACATTCAGCTTTTTCAAAGAAACAAAGGGACAGAGTACAAACCTTTCTTTTTCTTTCAAATTGCAATACAACGGGATACATGTTCTTACTGTGTAGTCATTTTATTTGTCTTTCATTGCATTCTCCTTTTATCCAAGAAACAAGCGTTATTAAAAAAGACAAGAGTCTGTTATATAAAGCGAATATACAAGCAGTCTCTAGGTAATAGTTCAGCTAACATTATGAACAGCTAAGAATTTATTTACATATTCCCAGGATGTAATAATCATATGAATGCAATGGAAACACATGCTGGAAAGATTCATGTGACTTACAGACACACAGAATAATGAGACTCATGGTTTGTGCCATGCAACCTGTTAAGAACTCATCAGAAATTGGCTGGTGATGCAGTGTGACCTGTAAAACTGTCCGTCATTGGCTGCAGTGTCAAGTACTAATAACCTGAGGGCGAGGAGCAAATGTAACACCCGAGAGACAGGTGGAAAGGCTGGAGAGGCAGAGACACAACTGACCGATGACATCAGCGTCAGAAAGAGATTTGAGTGTTATGCTGACTGCAAATTCAAGAAAATACATTCACGCTGCAGTAAATACCAGTAAAAGAGATTATTAAATGACTATCATTGAGTATCAAAGTAATCCTTCTATGTCTTCAAACAAGCTAAAAACATTAAACGTTCCATATTTTCTGCGTCCTCTAATATGACAAACACCCAGCATCGGAACAAGACACATCCACAACCTGAACATGCGCTGGAATTGCCTACGTTATTTCTAAAACACAGGCCTGTGCTCCACTCTGCAATATTGCAGAAAACCAAAGACTTGAGGTTGGCTAAAACCTTTACCCAAAACTTTACCTTGGTGCGAATTTTAAGTGGAGTGAATTGGATGTCAGGTCACACAAAAGTGAAACCAAACTAATTTTTAAGGTATACTGTACTCCTGACACTGTCCCTTATTGGCTTGTAACACCTATTGTCTGCCATAATGTATGTAGTAGAGCAACCAGTGAAGATGAATGTGAACACAAATCATTCTACACAGACGGCAAGACAACAAATTAAGACATTAATCTAGATGTAATTAATCATCATCCAGTTTGTCCTCAGTTGGAGCCAGATATTTGCAGAAAAATAAGTGTTTTAATTAAATCAAGACATCTTTGTGGAGTAAAGGCACAAAGGGACCTTCTCAGTGACAGTGAGACTAAATGACAATAGGACTGAGGCCCTATACGTCATAGATAAGTCTTATGTTGTGTGTTTTGTAATGATGAGTCTCAGAGTAGAGGTAGGCAAACGTTCTTGTAATAAAGAATTTCTGTTACACCCATGTCAGGTAGTCAGGTAAAGATCTACATTAAAATCCCTGCTTACATATTTGTACTGAAATTATGAATGATCAAATGACACGGTAGTTTTAAATCATGCCAAAATGTCTCTAATAACTAACAGTCTATATTGTAGAAAGGAAATATATTCCAGGACTCTGCTTTTATTTTGTATGGGTTGAGTTTTTCCAATAAAAACAAAACAAAAAAAAACATTAAATGTTCATACCCTATTGGAATTGAGTTGCTGTCACATGTTACATGTTTGAATAAGGAATGTGATGGATTAATGGCTGATGATGACTGATTCTGCGGTTTTACAGGGTATGCAAAGTGCAGAAATAGTGCCAAAACTAATATTATGCTATGATATCGGTTCCCTTGTGATTTATACTAGTCATCCTGGTGTGTGGTGGGAGAGACTGTTTTCTAACGGTATACAGATATTTTTGGCAAAGATTCAGCAGCCATAATGGGTTCTCCATTAGGCACCTTATGGACTACAGTGAACAGGAAAATGTATTCAGTTGTTTGTAATTTCTTTCTTACCGTGACACTACAGTACTAATACATGAACTATTTTTAATGTAGATAATATCATGTTGGCTAGCTAGTTAGCTTAGCTATATTAACATTATAATACATACAACATCATGTACTGTAATTTGTGCCACATGTCATGAGAAGCTAGCATTAGCTGCTAGTATCGCCAAAAGTGAGAAATGTATCATTACAAATGTTTCTTTTAATCTCTTGGTGGAAACATGGACGCCTGCAGTAAATGTGTGTTTTCTTAGCTAACTGTACAGGTCTTCAACTTTATTGTGTTGGTATGCTAAAATCCAAGATGTGTTAATTCATTGATATCTGAACTGAGTTTTGATAAAATGTGCCAGACCACTGGACTACGCCACAAAAAATCTTTTAAAAATATCAACTACATTAGCATGTAGTATGTGCAGCAAAGACCAACAGCTAACCATGCTAGTGCCCCACTAATTTAATGGAAAGTAATACTAAAAACTGTGTATGGTGTTTTATTAGTAGGGGCGTAGGGAAAAAATGGTTTTGACATACAGGTCACTGTAGCTGCTTTGCTAACCGACCCTGCGTGTTAGCAAGCTATGTCTTAGTGAGCTGTTTTCAGCGTTCCAACCTTTTCTACTGTTATTAAATACATACTATTTATCATTTATCATCAGGGAAATTCTCCTCAGTGACTACACCAGATGTGGTTTCTACTGTAATGTAACCGCGAAACTTTAAAAGATATTGGCATCGAATGTAGAGGGGAAATGTTGTGTACTCAAGCATATTAGTTTAGCTTTCGGGGATACTTGAAAACATTTGAATGAAGTTATACGATTCAATGTAGTCTTTATCCAATCAGATTTCTTGGCTAAAACTAACTGTTGTATTGTATTTGTGGTCAAGAACCAGACTGTCAATTCCTATGGCGAGTAGCGGTAACCGGTTTCAGACACTTGGTTTTGTACCAGCAGCGAGGGCTGGAGTGGAGACAGACAGCAGCCTTTAGTCTGTGGGTTTTCCTCAACGTGTTATTTAAATACAGGCACTGTTACTGTAATGCCCTATTTTAAACTGCTGAGTCATTAAATGGTATGCAGAGATGGAAGAAACACTCGATTGCAGCTCATACACACAGTAGGAGAGACATGTTTAAATAGATGGTGAGCCCAAGAAAGACTTTACACAAAGTAGCACCATGATAACTAAATAGAAACAACACTAATATATCAGCAAAAACATCCATATAAAATAAAGAAAACAAAAATAATTTACTTTAAAAAATACAATAACCCTTGGTATAAAAAAAAGTTAATAGTGTATCTACTATATCCTACTATACCTGTAAACCATCCTGTCCTTCCACTGTGGTACAGTACTTTATCGTAGCTTTAGTACAGCCTGGTCACAAATTTGTGCATAAAAACAATCTTACCCATTAAAAAAAGGCCTGCTGGGTTTGTTTGTGTGTTTTTATATGGAGTCCAGTTTTGGTGCGAGCTGAATAATAGGTAATCTGACAGGCACTTTGAATATCTGCTGATTGATTACAAAGAGAATGCAATTGCGAACAAAGGAATAGGAGAATGAAATTGAATAAAAAAAATCTTCCAAACATAATAGTTTTCTGTTTACAGTAGTTTTTGTTTTTAATTCACCAATAAGACCATTTGCGTCAGTCCCCATGTAACATATTGTTCAATCTTTTACTTATTTTCCAGTGTGCAGATATCCTACTTCTATTTTTGTATTATTATTTTATATTACTGGATCTGACTGCCACACAGGTCAAAAAGGATATACATTTTGAATTTGAAAATATCGTATTAAATAAATAAAACATCTCGTGAATTAATTTCCCCAAAACTTAAAAACTGTCAGTGCTCTCACTACTCTGGCTGCAAATGGACAGTCACTGCCCTTAGCTTGTTGTTTATCAAGATTAAGTTATATGCTACATTTTCAAAACTCCTATAGATTTCATACAGTAGCTACGCCATCTTTAGTGCTACAACACGAGGACAGTTGTGCGTTAGAGAAGAACGGAGAGAAAGGAGGAAGCATTTAAAATAAATATCCCCTTTACTTGGACCTTGGAATGATGCACAAGAAGTAAATGATGAAATGCAAAAACACACATCTGGGAAAGACTAATAAAAGGAACGCTTTGACTGAATTCTCCCTGGACACTGTAGAGCGTTAACGAGAATGTCTGGACAATAGCAGATGAGCATTTTTAGTTTGGACACACATCATATCTGAACCCCATGAAGCACAGAGGGCAGTGATGCACCGATAGAGCTCATGGATATCAGTCAGTATCATTATTGTAATCAAAATATTTCTTAATTAAATGTAAATCAGTGAATCTCTGTGGAATCTGCAGATGAGCTTTCATCCAATTCAGCCAAAGTAAAAATGTTTTAGGACAGTGTGCTGTAGGACTGTATCCACGTGCCTTCATCATATCATCAACGATCGTAAAAGGGTTAAGGATGAATCTTCTTAAGTGAAGAAATATATCTTTCTGCCAGCTGTAACAGGTTGATGCCAAAGCAACCTTTTTTCCCCCCAATCAGACTCTGGAGGGTAACACGTTTGAAGTTGGTTTTCTTACATCTATAAGGTTTAAGTCATGGCTACAACACCAAAAAAACGTCCCCGTATTTGCGGCCAAAGTCCTTCTGGGAGCACAGAGGACACTTTACTTTTTTGTTGTTTAGGTTTGTTTCTAAACAACGATGGTAGGCGGTCCACTCAAATCAGTTTTCCGATCTCATTTAGACAGCTGGCAGGTCCAAACATCCACCAATGGAGTCAAAGACAGGTAATGTTTGGTTTTGTAGTCTGTTAGTCCTCAAGTTTTTCCTTTTGCGATCCACTGTAATAGGAGGAACACTGAATACTTGTCTGCAACTGAAGCAGATGTGTCATCAAGAGACGGCATTTTCACATCCATGTTGGACTCACTCGCTGGAATGTTATTGTGCTAATTAATCAAAAGGGCATAATTGCATTTCCCAGTAACACATGTGTATTTGACAAGGCTCAGAGAGAAGCCTTGTGAGCTTTCTACCAGATTACTGTGACGGATGGTTCCTCTCCAGTTGTATACTGCGGCCCCGAAGTAACACATGCACTTTCAACGCATATTCAAACGAGGATGATGTCCTTTCTTTCTCCTTGCTTATCTGTGGCAACATGTCCAACAGCAGGGTGGCGGGATAACATCATCATGGTGGAAAATGACCATTTGTAGTACCTGTTATTCTGTTAATAGGGGGTGAATGGTCTAGTAAATCCAGTCCTGACATCATAGTTTCATTTGTCAGACTCTCTTCGGTTTGTAGAGTTGTTGTTGTTTAGTTAAGTTGGCCAGATGTTGGTGTTTGTTTTATGTCCTGCTGGTAGTTTTGTGATGGTTGGATCTGTTGTTGGGTTGGAGTTTCAGTCCTCCCTGTCCTTAGGTGATGTGTGTGCGTGCACGTTTCTATGAATGTGTGTATGTGGCAGTGGGTTAATGGGGCAGTCTGTGCAGTGTGCAAGCGGTGTGTGTGTTATGTTTGGCAGTGCACCCGTGTGGCAGGTTGTAGGTGTGTATGTACATTTTGTGTGTTTTCATGGCAGTGGTGTACAGTGCTTCTGGAGAATCTGTGTCGGTATTGTGTGTCCTTGAAAGTGGCAGTAGAGGTGTCATCACTCGTTGCAGGTGTCCCCCTTCTCCTCGGTTGCCACCGGAGACTCTTGTGGGCGGTGCTTGCACTGGCCCAGTGAATGGCGAGTTGCTGCTCTTGATGGTCGGGCGATGCAGGGAGACTGGGTAGTACAGTCACAGGGTGCATCCTGGGAAAAAGAAAGATGTCTTAATTTCCAAAAAATGCAGGTTTTAATGTTTCTTTTTCACATTATACCTGAATATTCTCATTTTCATGGCAAAAACTAGGAATAACAAACCATACCAGTACTAGATTTAGCTTCTCAACTATAAATTAGGTTTTTGCGGTCCATTTTCAAATGTAATGCATTTTTTCTAGATGTCTGAAACTTGACCTGACCCTATTACTGACCCCTCGGTCACTTGGTGTTAGTTAAAACAAATACGCTGTCAGTTTTCACATACAGTCACTGCTCATTGTTATCATCCATGAGAATTATGGTTGTTTTCATTATATTTGATAGTTATGCCTTGAATTAGGACATTGAAATGATGTGTACCAACTGGAGAAATACAGTAAAAACTGCAAAAAAATTGGCTGAAAACAGCGGGCAAACAGCCAACTAGAGCAATGCACTGTGAGTGAGAGAGTAATTATTGAAATACATCTCGTATGAAGTTCTCTATCCTCCAGCTCATATGGTAGAGTTTAGAATCCATTATCTCTTACACATATTCACCATTTTGTCCATATTTAGAGTCTTTTCTTTTTCTGTGTATTGCAGTATAAATTAAAGTGTAATTCCGGCGAGTTTGCATTCAATGGTCTTTTTCGGCATGAATATACTGTACATCATATAAGCCATCGAGACAGTTTTTTCAAGGAGGAAAGTATAGAACTGAACTCCAGTGTATTCGGTTATCGACTTGTATGGACTGCCTCTCAATGCCTCTCAGCTGACTGCTAAAGCTAATCAATGTTAGCCATGTCTGGCTGTTAGCGACTGTACGAGATTTCTCTGTTTATAGGTGATCAACTAAAGAAAATGTCTCGATGGCTTATTTGATGTATATTCATGCCAAAAAAGAGCGTGGAATGCAAGTATGTCGGAATTACACTTTAACAAGCCAAACAGCAACACACGCAACTGTAGTCATAGTCTAATAACCTCCAAGTGTGTTGTCATTTATTCATTCATTCACTACAGTATGTGCTCCTGAGTCGTTGTGTGGCTTGTCCAGTCTTTGTAAGTTTCAGCCAGTCTTCATTCTGTGTAATCTATAGTGAACACCAAGTCTGCATAAGGCAGCTAAGTCTTTTACAATCAATGATAATGCACTGCTGACAAACATGAACACAGACTTGATAGTGACAGCTTTACGCATCAAATTGATTTTCATATCGCACAGAAATGAATGGAAACTAGCATGCTTTCGATAAAACAATGTTCTACTCAAATAGTAGAAAGAATACATCAAACTTTCTGTTGTAGCTCTTATTTAATGTAAATGGGCTAAAGCAAGCATCCACTGGTATTGTCCTTTTTAAAGTTTAAAATATAAATGCAGTTCCAAAGGCTGCACCTCTGTCCCAGATCCCGCAGCCGCTGCGTTGCTCGTCGTTTCCTTCCCTCCTCCCAGGATATTGACCATCTCGTCCCCGGCTGACTGTCTCATGAACCTCTTATTGACAATCTTGGTCACGTTGTCATTGCTTCCAGCCAGCGCTACAGCTGACACGCACTCTGGCTTCGGCTCATCCACGCCGCTAAAACTCCCCACGACACCCAGACCTCCGAGGCTGCCATTGGAGTCTCTTTGCGCTTTCTCCCCAGGCAGGGTGACTCCTCCCTGGACACGGCTGCTGCAGACATTCCTGAAGAACTCCTGGACCAGGCCTCCGTACCGCTGAGGGCCGGGGTCAGATGCACAGACTGCAACACTGGAGGGTTTCCCAGCGGCAGGAGGATGCCGCGCTGGACTGGCACCCTGACTCGCTCCTAATCGCAAACAGGGATCCAAGGCAGATATTATTATTATTTCCATAAATTGAAGTTTACAGGACTAATTGAATCCAGGAGACATGCTTGCACTGTGAAGTCAAGGACATTCAACAGGAATGGAAACTCTGGTTGTTTTTGAATATTTCTGCATACTGGGGTCCCTGAACAGTCTTGGAATTGCATAAACTGGGTCTTACTGGAAAGTTTGGATTCAATGAGACCAATTGTTTTCATGTGTGATTACTTTAGCGCCCATAGTAACCATTGTATTGTAGCGAGGGCATATTTGAAACTTGACTTCACTGTATAAAATGAGCTGTTGTGACCTCTAGGATAATCACAGCCTCATGACACTTGGGTATTCAGACGATGGATGGCTTTCCCAGGTATAATGACAATAACGGGGTTTTCTGAGCAGTTTACAAAACACAAGTGCTTGCCATTCAATCAACGGAATTCTTGCACAAATCTCAAAATGTGAAAAGCTTTTGATCCCAAATCACAACATGGCTTGTTCTATGGTGTTTCCTAAGGTCTGGTTCTCCTAATGCGGTGTTTATGAAGTATTTTGGACCATTTTATCAATTATCTAGTGGAAAAAAAAACTCTAAGCGAAAAAATCCCTTATACACTTATATCATTTATTTAATAAATTAACATTTATTTCTGATTCATTGAAGGTTCTTTTCAGACCAGACAAAAAAAATAACGGATTGATTCAATGAGTCAGTTTGTGGTCGAATAGATGATCAAATTTGAAAGTTTTCAGTAAAAGTAATTGAATTGTAAATGGAAAATGATTGGCTATGGATAAACCTTTTTTTCAACAGACATTTTGACATTTGGAGAAACCACAGGCGTTACGAGTCTCTGCTCTACTCAAGTGTCAACAATGTAACAATATCAACATCCTGGAACCGAAGCATTCAGCCATCATTTTATCTTTTACACATGTGCTTTTCTACTGTGACATTTGACATGAAGATTGGTTTATTTCCATACAGCATCTTACCTCCGTCACCCCTCCAGAGCGACTCTGTGCTTCCGGAGTGTTCCACCACACTGAAGAGGCTGGACAGGCCGTCGGTGAGGCCGCTCAGGACGGGGCTGTCCCTGGTGGTGGTGGAGCGAGCCCAGGCCGAGCCTCCTCCTCCACTGATGGATCTTTGCTGGAGGCTCCACAGACTCCGGTCCCTGGAGGAGGAATTCCCATCCAGTCTGGAAGTGGAACCTAAAAACAGAACAGTTGCCTGTCTTGTTGTCCTAAACATTAGCGTATACATTGAGGATCTCCAAGGATGTTCAAACAAATGCTCAGAGAACATAATCTAGTTACCAGAAGACACTCTGCGTTGTAGTTTTGGTGATCCATACTTGGGTGAACAGCACGGCCTATCGATGCGGCTGTGAACTTTATCCAGGGATGTTGATATCTGTCGGGTTCGGGCCGAAGCTAGGGAGGAGGTGGTTGTTGACGAGGGCCGAGGAGACCAGGTTTTGGAGTGTAACCCTGTCCCCCTGGGAAGGTTGTCCGTCTGAAGCCCGACGCTGACATACTGAGCAGCAGTCTGCGTGGACCTGGTTGACATGCCCGCTGCCTGGGTGGAGAAATGGAAATGATGGAGGAGGTTTAGTGTGCTGTGAGAAAATGCAGTAAAGAGATTGTTACAGCTACTGAAAAGAGATGATTCAGAATGACGCTCCCCCCTTAAACCTACACCAGGCGACCTTATGTGTCAGTGTTCTGCAAAAATCTCCATCTTAACGATCCATCTCATTTTGAAATCTTTGCGAGTTCATTGGTAGAAATGCTTTGAGCATTTCCAACCTATGTTATCCTATGGTTTATTATTATTACGCACACCTCTTCGGTACGTTTTCAGTCGCCTCTAGACGCTGCATACATTCAGCTACAAAAACCATTTAACTATCAAAATGTTCAGCTTTTTCAGCTCTTTTGTGCTGATTTTCAACTTTTTTTTCTGCCTTTCATACCTTTTCATATATTCAGCTTTTCACATATTTTTTTATAATGCAAATCAATCCTTTAAAACACGTCTCTCTTTGAACCTCATCTTGTTCAACATACTTCCACCTACAGACTTCATTCCAACATTAAACGGTTCGCAAGACTTTGACCTATCCTATTTTAAAATAACTATTCAAAAAAAGTTCTCATGAACAGCCTGATCTTTTTTTTTCCATAAGTCTTCATCAAACAAGTTAACTTAATCTGAAGTCCCATGGGCAAAACATGTTTTTTTTATTTATATAAAGCTAGATCAGAGAACAGAGCAAAGAGGCCAATAGACTATAAAATCAGACTATTTATGATTCAAGAAGAACTACCTGACTGCCAGGTTCCTTGGTGGACTTCCTCTCCAGAGAGGAAGAGCGTATGGCTTGGCGGACACAGTTGGTCATCTCCTTCATGTCATCACTTAAGTTGGCAGAGATCTCCCCGATCTCCAGGCCGTGGAAAGCTGACGCGGAGGTCATCCCATCAACCGAGCTACCAACGGCGGTGGCAACACAGGGCATTGAACTGGCGATACAGCCACTTCTGCTCTCAAGCAGTTCCCTGTGCTGCTTGGACAGTGAGCTCAGCCACTGCTCGTATGAGGACGAAAAGGAAGATGGAAGTTGTTGCTGCTGAACCTCAAGCATTTCCACTGCAGCCACGCCTATGTCAGAGCCACTGACTCCCAGGGATGAACTCTCGTTCTGGGCCTGCTGCAGCTCTTTGGCCTCCTGGTTCCTTCTTCTGTGCTCCATGCGTCGTACAGCAGGAGGGCTGTAGTAAATCCGGATGCCAGTGCGGTCTGGAGCAGTGTAGCTCCTCTGGACCGACTCCAGGTCCACCTCAGATCCCACTAAGCTGCTACAGGAGCCGCTGGGGCCATCCCAGGTTTTACAAGTGTCCCTTACCTCTGGGGTCTGAGATGAGATGAAAGAGTGAGAAGAGAGTGGGGACAAGAGAAAACCAGTGTGAAATGATTATCAGTATACATCTTTACTATGCTCTCTTCAGTCTGAAGAGAGGTAAGGCGGGAGGACAGAAATGATGACATTTGTCATAAAAATCAAATATATCAGCAAACATAATTGATCAATTTCTTAATTCCAGAGATGAGTATAGGATTAGGAGTATAATACATCCAGTCTTCTTTTCATTTGTCCTGAGAAAGGTATACGATTAAAGAAATCAGAGTAAACTGCACATTTTAAACCAGTTAATGTATAACATCACAACACATTAACCTCATTTGTCAGGTAAGTCCAATTCTTCCTGGTGAAGTCACCCAGCTCTGGGATTGCGAACGGGATCCTCTCCTCCCGATCGGCCATTCCGTTGACTTCCGGGCCGTCCACCTCTGATGTGGGTTTGCTTCTTTTTATTGAAAAAGGAGGAAGGTGTTGTATGAGAAGAGAAGCAAAATGCTCTTCTTTTTAGATGACTTATTTACCCGAGTTTTTAAAGCCATTTTGAATATTTTGCAAAAGGAAAGCATTAAAGTGAAATTCCGGCGTAAAGTCATTCCAGGATCTTTTTTGGTCATGAAATAATCGAGGCAATGTAATGTTCATGTATGAACTACTAACGGCGATATCCCGGAGACTCGTGGCTAACATTGTTTAGCTCAGGGCAGCAAGGTGAAGGCCTTAAAACAGCTTTTTTAACCACTAATACTGCTCAAAATAACACCAAACCTCTGCAGTAGCATGAGAAGAGTCATAACAACGTAGTTATTGAACTCAGAGTTTCTGTCTTGTTCTTCAGTTTTATTCCGGAATTTCACTTTAATGAAACTTTCCTAAACTTAAACAAAGTTTATTTAAGAAATGTTTAGATTTCTTCCACATGCTAAGGATTCATTTTAAACTTTTTAAAAAACGTTTTAATAGTTACCTTGGCGATCCTGTTCCATTAGTGATGACTGTGTCTGCAGAGGACTCACCGCCTAATAACTTTGACTGTAAGGACAAAAAAAGACCAGAATGTCACATTTTGCATTTCTATACTTTTGTCTGCATTACAGGACCTCCTGATTTACATATTAAGCACTGAATATAACACATAAATATACCCAACTAGCAGAATAATGTAAAAACCATTCCCCAGTCTATAATATTTACCCGACGACCTCCAGAAATGATCATGCAACCCCCTTGGCTGTCCTGACCCCTCAGCACCACTGTTGTCGACACATTCCTTTCACTGCCATCCACTTCCTCTAGAGCTGCTTTGGCAGGAGGAAGTGGATACTGACTAGAATAATCTATCTGTCACACACGCACGCACGCACGCACGCACGCACGCACGCACGCACGCACGCACGCACGCACGCACACACTGATGCTGAGTCAGTGATCTCACACTCTGAAGCTATCTCCTCTCAGAGGTAGTGAGAGGGGAAAAGGACATCTGCAGATAATGTGCTTAGTTGTGCAGATACACTGAGGGACTTTCACCTGCAACTCACCTCATATATATACAGTGTACTGACTGAAAGATAAAATATGCAATAGTTCAGGGTACTTGTACCTAAGGTGGAACTTCTGCTGCTTCCCTGGGGAGACTTGTTAAGATTGTAGAGTAGCTCAACTTATTTGAAAAAGCGGAAAAAAATATATCCACATATTGATTGAGCTGCGATGTATTTAGAATGTGAGTATGTGAGCAAGTGAAACTGACAGTTAAAGGTAATGGTTTGGTTCCAACAATAGCAATGGGTAAATGTTAAAACTCGTATGGAGTGATGGTTAAACGATAAGTAGCGTTAACGTTAAAGTAACAGATAAATGTAAAGATTCTTATGTGGTAATGTAAAAACAATAGGTAGCTAAAACAGTTGAAATAGTCAAAAGATATAGAACAAGGATGGATTTGCTAAAAGTAAAAAAAACGTTGATGCCCCGGTTTTCCGCCACTTCAGATACAAATGCACAAATTGACACTATTAACAACATCCACTTTTACATAATTAATAGTGTTAAACAATATCCAGCAAAAAAAAAAAAAACAACAACTGTGGGGGCACATCAGACAAAAAAGGCACCACACTACACATCTGTATTTGTATCTCTGAAAGCTCTAACTCTGGCCCAGCAGAGAAAAATCCAGCTGACCTGATGGGGGCACTATAATCAAATGTCAAACGTCTTTGAATGGCCCGCCAGTAATACAAGTGGAGTAGATAGTGCATTAGATTTGCGGGTGATATAGCATGACCCAGACACATTCAAAGAGACTGAGACAGAGTGAATTAAAGTGTGACAAGCTTTGGTCTCCTGCCAAGTTTCCAATATAGGACACGGCTATTTAACGGAGGGAGTGAGACGGGATCCCACTTAACAGACAGGAGGGAGCAAAAGGGGGGAGATGGACAAGAAGGGGAAATAAAGGTGAGTCCGAAGACATATGATGGAGGAGCACTGACCTATTAACCGCGTATCTGGATCTCCATTTCTGTGTGTATTTGTGGAAAAAACGGACTAATGACAGTGATGCAATCCCTCCTCATCCCTCCCAGACATGTTGCAGCAGAGACTGCACGGGTGTATAATCAGTAGATTGGACCGACCATGCTCTCCTGGTTCATATTAAACTGCAGCTGAACCACAGTAAGGCAATAACACCATACTCACGTTATGGCATTAACAGCTGTGGTTACGGTCAGTTTTGGTCTATTATACATTTCTGGGGTTGATATAGTGACGTTTTAACCTCAAAGACATTTTCAGCAGAATGAGAAATCAACTTTGAAATGTCTGGTTTGGTGTCCATCTCAGAATCAAAGAGTGAGAGTTTCGTTTAAAACTGGAAAAAGTAATGGTGTTGCTCAAAATAGCACTGCATTCAAAACAAACAAGCAGCTACATTGGTGTGTACTGTTGAGAATATGTCCAGTTTGACAAATAGATCAATGTGTTTGAAGGCAAAACTACGGCACAACACTTTATAATACTAGGAGAAAAGATTCTACAAAATTCTCTCTTGTCCTATCTGAATTTTTACAAGGTATCTGCTCAGGACACAAACATGTGCATTTAAAGTCCTCCTTGAAGACGTATTTTAAAGTATTTATTAAACTTAACATGTTTTTCCTACAAAAAAAGTAAAAAAAAAAATTGGATTCATACCGAAAGTGTGCAAAGCCTGTAAAGGTGTTAAAAATAATCTTCTTAATTCTTTCCGTTCTGCTTTCTACTGTCATTTATACTCCTTATATTATATGTAGAAGAAGTTTAAGCTGCTTACAAAATATAGACGATTACATCATACTTCTAACATGTACTTAATTCAATCAAATAATAAACATTCACAACAATAATGGAGTATGATATGTCATGCAAGGAGGCTCAGATAAACATGTATAACTCATTGGACCATACTGCATAATCGTTATAAAAATGCAACATGGGTTTGGATTTGACTGAGGTATGAACGATGATGTGGTGAGAGGGAGGACAAACAAATATTATGGCAAACATGTGAAATGAATGAAGAGTCTGTTATTTTGTGCAATGCTGATGTCTGTCTAAACACAGCCTTACAGAATTGTGATAGCTACCTTTGTCCTACTTTTTCTTAAACTTTTACTTTAAATTTGAATACATTTCAGAGAATTCTGGGAAATCAGATGGGACTGGATGTACGGGGTGTACCAAGAACCACGCATTTGATTCAGTGACTCGATATACTTTCGATGTCCTTATCTCAGACATGCACCTCACTCTCAGATTCCATCCAACACACTCCTTATCTCTTCTTCATCTTTGACATTTCTCTCTCTTACACGCACACGCACGCACGCAGACACACACACAAACACACGCAGCCTCTCATCATACCTTCCCCTGTTGTGCAGTGGCCTCTCCCAGTTTTTGCTCCCACTGAGCTCTCTCCTGGCTGAACCTCTCCAGCAGTTCCAGCTTCTCTCTGCCCCAGTTTCTCTCTCCGATCTGAATCTGATTGGCCCACAGGTGGATCACAGCGGAGAGACAAGAAGAAGAGGCAAACATCAGGGGAGGAGGAAAGAAGATGAATCTGGAGGGGCACATCTCCAGAATATGGATTTAAACACCACGGCCATGTCAAGGAAAAAAAACCTCACTTCTTGATCCGACACTAACTGAGAATGCTCTCACTTGGAGTCCTTTTGTTTTAACAGTTTGCGAATAACACAGTTTGCTCTGTCCATGTACACAAAGTCACTGATTTGGCGTATTATATTCCAACCAAAATAGGTCCATTCACTCACATATTTACCTGTTTAGTTAGGTCCATCACAGCTGCGTAGGAGTCGGCCAGGAGGTGCTGGTGTTCTTCACGCTCCCTCTTCAGCGTCACCTTCAGGTCCGGAGGATCCAGTGCATCAGTGGCGGACAGAGCTGCTGCTGTAGCTTTGCCTGCTTTGGTTTCAAACTGAAATAGAAAAAGCAGGAGTCATGATAAATAAATAATAAAATAATAAAATATAAAGTATGGGAGAAATGTCCTCTTTTGGACAATAGTAACATTTAAAAATGTACACAAGCATCAAAATAAAAGTACTCCTGATAAAGCAGAGTGTTCCATTAATGATGTGTGAAGGTATAAGCGGCTTCATAATTTGATGATCATTTGAGAAGCAAAATCTTTATCTGCAAATTAAACTAGTAAAATCCCTTACTATAACTTTATTTAGCACTTTATTTAGTTTAGTTACAAAGTGCTTTACCAAAGAGCAGCAACACAAAACCATATACTTGTAGTAAAAAGTTATAACAGATCAATTACATTGAACTTTTTTACTCCATTACCATGATCTGAAGGCTTTACAGCTGGCTTTTACTGGACTAAAATCTTAGCATTTCATATTTCTCTCGAGTGCAAGTGTGAGTACAACATGGACATACTCAAAGTACAAATTCGTCAAGAATTTGCTCCAGTACAGCCCTTCAGTAAATGTACATAGCACACACAAACACACGATCGCACAAATAATTACCAGTTGTCATGAGTACAACTATGACTCATTCCACTACATAGAGTGCGTCTTATCCTCACAAGTTTTTTTTGTTTAATTACCTCATCGATTTCTGAGGCAACGCCTGGACAGGAGGCTGAGTAAGGTCTCTATGATGGCTTACTGCTGCTCATTGAATGATGTTTATGTTGTGGCGATGATAAGTTAAGGACAGAGCATGGAAAAAGACTACACTCTATATAATTGTCTCTTTTTTCTCCTCTGCTTCTCTCTCCACTCTGACGATCTCTCAGCTATTCTTTCCTTCCTTCTCCCTTTGAACTTCCATCCCTTTCTCACCCTCTCCATCCTTCTAACCTCTTCACCCTCTGTCTACTGCTCTCACTTCTTTTTTTTCCGCTCTCCATAAATCTGCTCTGCTTTGTCACAGAAGCTGTAGGTGGGATCACTTGAAATTTTTATGAGCAGCTCTGCTTTCCCTTTCCCTCTATTCCCTCAACGCACACCCTAGACTCATCAATCCTCTCTCAGTCTGGCTCAGTGGCACTGCCATCCGTATATGGTGCTAATGGAACTGTCTGGTGGCCAATCACAGCGTAACACACGCACACTTATCCCAGCTCCCGTCTCCCATGGCAACAGAGCGCTGCTCGTTAATGATAAACGCGGCCTAACGAGCCCTAACGCGTTTAGACGGAGGCGATTTCTCTGGATGGCGGGTGTTTATTTGTGGATGAGAGACATCTGGTTCACGAGTCGCCACTCACCATTTATCAAGTTTACCTTCTTTTATTTATGAATATAACAGCATTGGCTTATTAATCACGTTTTACTACAATAATCCCAAAGGGGAATTCAGGGTCTGGTGAGTAGAACAATCTGTTTAAGTATTTAAAAAACACAGTCAGGCATTGATGAAATGTTTGCCTTCACATTTGTCACATTTATGATGTGGGTTTTCCTCAAGTAACAGAAGTCATTTACTTTTCATTGTCACAAAGCTGGGAGCTACTAACAACGCTGAGGCAACAAACACCAATGTGGAGAGAGGGAGATCAAGAGGAATTTGCTAATTTCACGATCAGATCCAGTGTTACTACTATACCAATAAGAGAGTTTACGAAAATAACTATTCCCGCTACATGTTTCAGCGACTGTGATCTTCCTGGAGATTTCACAAAAACAGAAACAAGAACAAAGTCTAAATAAGGAATAATGAAATCTGATTTTATGTATATGTGACGGCCCCGGGCTGTCAGTGCTCTAAGCTGCCTGTATCTCTGTGTGCATTTCTCTTCCCCCAAGAGTGGCTGTAGTTGTGGGGAAGAGCCTGGAAATCAGGAACACCTGCGGCCGTGGTTTCTGGTGTCGATAAGAGACGGCTGGCCAGTCTGTTCGGTCTCTCTCTCCCTGCCACCAGCCTGAAGCGGGACCCGAGCCAATATGGCCTTTTCCTTTTGTTTTGTTATAGTTATGGTTCTTTTCGCACTTATTTCTTATACTTTGTAAATAAATTCACATTTATTATTGATCCTCTGTCCTCCGTTTGGTCGTTTTTTTGTGATCACTGAGCCGGGCCATAACAATGTGAATCTGCTTGAGACGAATAACTATATATACAAAACATTACGATTCAGACAGTTATAATAGTTTGGAAATATTGGAGATAGATACCATACTGAAGTTTGCTGTTGGGGCAAGTGATCTGGTAAGAATCAGAAATTGTTTATGCACTAACACTGGTTAGTGTAATGGCAATCCACAGGGAGCAATTTTTGGGCAGCACATCATTTGCCTGCTGCAGATTTTTATAACAAGACAACAACAAAGTGGATCCTGTCTGTTCATGTACACAGTACATCATTAGAGCCATCAGCTGTTAATTAGAGTGAACAGCAACCACAACAATCCAGAGAGACAGAATGTGTGCTAGGTTTATAAATAAAAACATAGCCTGGATTTTATATAATGCATACAAATGTTAAATATAACAAAGCTTCGTCACCTGCCGTGTATCTAAAACTGTCCCGTCTCGACGCCAATGTCGCCTTTTTCTATCAGTGGCTGTTAATGAACGTTTTCTAATATGTGTAAACAATCATTAAAATATTAAGAGCTGCATTTAGCACACAGAAGCTTAAGTATTTTGCTAATCAGTTATTTATATTCTCAATTTACCTCACATAGGGACTCAAACGCTTTATCATTTTGATAGCATGTCTACTACAGTACAATAAAGGAGAAGAAGAATAAAGAAAAGAAGTACTAAAAAATGCAGTTCACCGAGTGGCCACTAGGGGCAGGCTTCATGATAGAGCAATTTCTCATTGACCCCCTAGGTAAATAGGCCATTTTTAAAGCATAATTAAACCTGTTTAAGGCCTGGTACAAAAAAAACATTCTAGTCTGTATGTTTAGGTCATATTTACCTGACAACACTGAGGGGATTAATTTTTTTGTACCATGCTAGTTTTTATTTTATTGGTGGTTCAGATGTATGAGTGACAGGTAGCCTCTGGCCCTCACTTCACCTTTGAGACCATTTGTGTGGTGGTGTTACCAAAAGTGACAAGATGGTTTGCTCTTTGATCAACTGTACCAACAGATGGTCTATGAACACAACTTGTTAGCGCCGGTATGTTAATAAAATAGCCGCACTATTGACGGCACATACACGAGATCCTAATCTGAGGGCATGGATTTTCACTCCCATCCCGTCCCACTCCCGGAAAAAAAAAATCCTGCTCCCGTTACAAAATAAAAAAATATGGAAAAAATCTCAACATTGACTCTAACGCCCATTTATCTAATAGCATGTGTTAGCCTAGCTCCTGGGCGGTTGTGCTAATGTTGCTAACTCGGTATACGTCAGCCAAATGGACTTATCTCCCTTCCCCCAACGTCACATCAATGCCCTTTAGAGGCATTATCCATTTTATGTGCTATCTATGCTTTAACCACAAACACTTTAAGTCATTTCCAGACAGTCGTGTGTAAAACCAATGTTTGTTGCAAACCCGTTTGAGTTGCACATTGACGTCTCTGTTGTCTGAAAAGAAAAACCCCGTCTGTCCTCTGCCCAGCCCTTTACCTTCATCCTCCCTTCATGAATTCAACAGCTGTGATGAGCGAGTGATCAAAGCTTCCAGCTGCCCACGACAGGTGTTCATAACATGTCCTACAGTCAGGATGAATGATTGATTAAGGGGGAGACTGTGTTGTACTGCTTTCATGGCTCTGGATGTCGTTTCTACCTCACCGACGGTGTTTGTTTACCAGGCTGAACGGCGAAGATAATTTCCTGTCAAGTCATTTGACAGGTAGGACAGTGTTTGAAATTGAGTTGACTTGTTCCACAAGGCAACAGCTGGTGAAGCCTCTGCAACCTGCCAGGGTGCTCTGGCATCAATGTGGTTTGGCGGTCTGGGGAATGTCCCCACACTGCATACTTTACAGTGTGCGTAGTTGGCAGGGAAGAGATTGGTTCCAGCTGTTGCATGCAGGCAAGGGTAACACCAGTGATAAAGTGTAAAACAGTAAAACATAATAAAATATGTAACTCATATATTTGTGTGTGCATGGACATCCAGCACATTTGCACAGCTCAACATGATGAATCGGTTCGTCCTTACATTTAATCTCATAAAAAAACTGCCACCACGTCACATTTTCTTTTGAAAAGAAGAGCATTTTATCTCTTTGTAACACCGCACGCATCTCCTATTGGCTGCCAAAAAGGAGACGCTAAACCGACCAGAAGACAAATGATCTGGCACCACAGCGCCCGGTCCGATTCTCTCTGATCGTGACGGTGATTTATGACTCTTTTCGGCGTGGGAGTGTCTCTGTGTTTATCTTTGTGTTTCAGTATTGGTGTGGACCTAGACACATTCTTCATAATGAGGGCATTTACTATTTCACAAAGTGCCATTTCAGTTTTAGAATTTGGATTCAAGATTAGGATTAGCATTAGCATTAGGCTAAAAGACTCCGGTTAAGGACTGAAGGTATATAATCTGCCCATATACTGAATCACCACTTTGCATTGAATGATTCCCCTTGAACATTCCTTATGTTTTCCTTGTTGTTATTCTGTGTTATTGTTTTTCCTCATCTCAGGTCATCATTTCATTCTATTTACTATGAGATATGATTGGTTTAAAAAAAAAAAATGTTCTGACTCATGTATGCATTTACATCAATCATTTAAAATCTAATGGTGATATATGTTTTTGTTGAACCTAATATTTGCCCCCCTTTGGGAATAGTTGTTGTTGTCATGGCGGCTGTATACACGGCTGAGAGAGGCGACTCCTGAAGAGGTCAGTGTAAATGTTGCACTAGCATCGGTTATATCAGAGCTGGAGACACTTCATTAAAAGAAGAGGAGAGAATGGCACTCAAGGCTTTGCTTGATGGAAAAAATGTCAGCAGCCCGTGATAAACGGTTCATCCAATCACCTGGCAGGTATGTTTTTTAAAGTGCCTGCCCTTTTCCAAATAGTTTCTGCTGACAGCTTCTCAGATGGTTCTGTGTAACAAACCACTTCACCAGTCAGGTTAGCAGACTGGGGCTATAATAAAAAATGCCTCCTAATGTATAATTACTACAGTGTTTAACAGTCATTTTTGAGTGAAAAGTAGCTATTGTGCTACGCTGTCACATATACATCTATTTATGATAAAATGTAATTTACTGTCTTTCTACTAGTCAGTGACTTCCTACGTTTCCCAGACTGCCTTTCAACAAACCCAATGGAACAGGAGTGAACTTGTTATATTCAGTAAATTAAGAATAACAAGGCAAAAAAAAGGCAACACATTTCTTGATGCTGCAATGCATTCTGGTTCATTTCCTGAATTTCCTTATAGATTACTTTGCCACTTTTAAACAGTGTCTTTCTTACCTTGCCTCCAGATTTACAAAAAAATACAAAACACACAAGTGTATACTGTACTTTTTCTCTTGGGGTGGCTCTTTGCTTTTGAGGTTTTAAGGGTTAGGGTTAAATTGGGTAAGGGCGTGGTTGCTAAGGATTGCGTAATTTACTTTACTTAATTAAAACAATGACAATGCATGTATAATTTAAACAACCACTTAAATGTAAAACATGTTTTTGCAAAGTGACACCCTACAAATGTGGTGCAGGTTAGCTAATGACTAAAGGTAGACCTGGAGGTATGGTCCTGCCTCAGAATCTAAAGTATGAAAAATATATTTTGGACAGATGGCTTATAACGGTAGAGAGAAGAACAATATACACTCAGGGAACAAAGGTAAGATCACATGAAAAGGATTTTTTAATTGCCATATTTAACAGGCGCCTTAGCTTCCTCTCCCTCTCTTTTATCTCTGTCTCACTTTTAACTCCCTCTCTTCTCTCTCCGTCTCAATTACCGGGCAGTAGCACACAGGCTGTTTTCTATCCCACAGGCTGTTAATTAACACTTATACAATTACTGCCTCTGCTGCTGTTATGAGACTGACATAGGGACAATGAGGGAGGATAAACCATTAAAACCATTACACACAGCCTATAGATTAGATAAGACAGACAGACAGACAGACAGAGAGAGAGGGGATTAAAAGCTCAGGTGGACCAACAAACCACTTGACAGTTCGAGAAGTAGAAAATTACCAACAAAAAATGCGATTAATTTCAAGAACCACTTGTCAAGACAAATATTGGCTAATTCAGAGCAGAAACACCACACATTATTACCAGTCAGGGCTACTATAACTGTCCAGTCACAGGCTTCCAAACAAAAGTCACCTAGATTCACAAGTAACTTTTGCAAACTTTTCTGAAGTCGACGGAGGATGTGCCCATGCATGTGTTACGGGAACCATTTTACCTAATCTTCCCACCGTATTGATTTTTCTTCTTCTCCTGAATTCGTTTAGCTCAGCTTGACTCTCCTAGCATCTGAGTTTTGGAGTTTCTAATGGCTTTCGAATGTCCTCATCTATTTCATTACACTCAAAATTGCAGAGCAACCCAAATAAACTAGGTCAACCTATTCGCTTAAAGGTACTCTACTTTAAATACTGATTAAAAATGGGGTTGGGGTTGAGCCTCTACACGGCTCTCACCCCTATATGTGAAATAGCAACTTTTATTCACGGCCACATGCGCTAACATGCATGTGTGGCTGCATGTGCTATCACAACAAACAGAGAAACTAAGATTACAACACACGCAGAGGGAGAGGGACTTCATTCTCTCCTCAGGACGACATTACTCCACTATTTCTTAACATAGAAAATATCTATTAGGAGCTATATTAATGCTCTGAATATCAAGTACAGTGCCTTTAATGGACAACACAGGAACCTCATCTCATTATACAGAAAAGATTGTTAATTTAGCAAAATATTTGGGCTGGGTTTTATATTCTGAGTAACATAAAAAAAACTTGTTGACTGGTTTCAAGTAATGTTAAAATGCATCACTACTACCTTTTAAAGGTGTGTTGTCCCAATAACAACTGGACAGTAGCAGAGGACTTTTAATTTGAAGGGCCACTGTTAAATGATTACCAATAGACATTTCCACCACAAATTGATGCATAAAAAATGCATCAAATTAAAATAATTAAGTGTTTGATGCTGAACGTTTTCTGAGGACGCCCACTTAATATGTGTCACCCACAATATTGAAAGGAAATCTGTGCCCTTGGTCCTGCCTACTTCAAACCAACAAGGGGAGCATACGGCACTGACAGAAACCTTTCATGTGAAATAATCTGAACTTTTCTGACATTGGCAGAACATGTCGTGTTCACATAGCAGCATATTACTAATACCTCAAACATTTTGCCTTGTCCTTCTTTTCTGAATTTACAGAAATACCTCTTACCAGCGTGATGAGGCTCTTAAGTTCGGTCCTCTCCACCTCCCATGATGCCTTGGCCTTTGCAAACTGCTGGGTGAGTTCTTGGGAGCCTTGTCTCTCCTGTCGCAACTCTCCACTTAGATCTTGCAGCGCCACCTTCAGGTCTGCCAAGGTGCTGCTCACAGCGCTGGACTACAGGGAAAGATACGCGTGTAAGAGTGTGTGTGGGTGTGCCAACTGTGTGATTGTGTGTGTGTTACTCTAACTACCTTGATAGTTGGGCTGAGCGGTTGTTCTTCTGCAGCAGCCCTCTTGTCAGTCTGCTGGGCGGGGCTCGTCAGGTTCTCCTCCTCCAACAGCAGGTAGAGGTCCTTCAGGCTGTTCATCTAAAAAACACAATGACAGAGCAGGATCACCTGTCAATCATTTGTCTCAGCCTTCAATATTTTATCACACACACTCTGTGGCATCAATAATCAATAATAAAATTCCCATTAAGCTACTAAAATAGTCTAAATTTTATACAATACAAAACACATTTTATTTCAAATTTTATGTTAAATTAAGTCACCTTTCCTTCTGTTATTTGTTTTCTGCAGGACACCAGAATGATGATTTTAGATTCACAGCCTAACTGCTAAATAAATAAATACATATCTTTGTCAGAATAAGGACACATGTCATCAATGTGGAGATTTTCCTTTCCCTCATACCTCTAAGATGTCTTTCCACTCTGCGTCCTTCCTGCAGCCCAGCCTCCACTGTTTGAGGAAGCAGCGTAGTTTGAGGCTGAGCAGTAACAGGGCCTTTTTGAGGTGCTGAGACTCCTGGACCAGCAGAGTCCTCTCCTGGCTCCATAACTTCTGGTGAAGCCGAGCCTGGAGGCCCAAACTCTGCAACTGGAAGTCCCGACGGAGCAGAGCCTTCTGGTGCTCTTCCTGGAGCTGAGAAGGAGAAGACAGTTTGAGGCAGGACAATCAGGAGGACTTAAGGCCAAAACATCAAATACACCATCAGGTAACTTTAGCTTCACTGCAAAATAAGTCGGTTCTTGCGTATATTTCTGTAAAAGGTGGTGTTTCAATGTGTCTTTGTGAGGTTGAGAGTGTTTATTTTATCAGGTTGTGTGTCTTGACAGTATTCAGAGCTGTAGACAGACCTGTGTGAGTTGGAGGGTGGTTTCTCTCTGAGCATGCCTGTCCTTGTCCAGCTCTCCCTGAGTTCCAAGAGCCGAGTCCTCCGTCAACCAAACCTGGAGGTCACCGGACTGGACGTACTGGAAGGAAGAAAGAGGGAGACGATGAAAGGATAAGTGGGGGGAAAAAGATAAGGAAGGAGGGGGGTGGAGTGAAAGAAAAAACAAGAATTGATGGAGAGAATGAAAAAAGGAAAGGAGCAGTGGATGGAGAAAATGGGTAGGTAGGGAACAAGGAGGGGAGCAGGGGGAGATGAAAGGAAAGAATAAGAAGCAGTGATGGGAGGAGAAGTGGTGAGGGAAGGAAGTAAGGAAATGAAGAAGGGAAAAACAGCCGAGTGTGAGAAGCACATAACATGGCAGTTTTGTGCTAGAACACCTTTTAAATCACACTTCAACTGTGGTGTGGCACGCTACACACACACACACACACAAACACACCACACACACACAAACACACACACACCTCATGTACTCTCCCATGCCTCATTTGGCTGCAGAGTGAGTGCGATCCATCGACCCACCACTGTACCATTAATGTCCTCTTTCACCCTCCACTGGGCTCAGCCTCTGCCACCCTCCACACTTTACACCCCCCGGCCGCAGGCAGCCTCCACTGTCAGCCAGAAAAACTAGTCTGACTTCTGCTCCAACGTGATTCACTCTTGTGAAAAAGTGGCAGCTGCTTGTGCAAAATGTGCAACATTAAAGACTGTAGCAACACGGGAAGAGCCAAAGAAAATATTACATTTTTTATATATATATAATTTTTTTTTCCAGCTGAGACTCAGATGAAAAGATCGATTCAATGCATGTTTGTGTAGTAACTATGGATTTATACAGACAGGAGTTGATTAGCTTAGCTTAGCTTATCTTAGTATTAGGGCTAGAAGATAGCCTGGCTTTTTCCTCTCTCAATCTTATCTTAAGATCACTAATTAACATGTCTTGAAATAAAAAGGAAATGTCAAACGTTGTAGTTCTGGTTTCAGTATTCCTTGGCGACACGCAGCCAGGCAAGGTGGTTTTGATAGCAAGTTACTGCCCCCGGAGAGAAATACAGTCACATAAAACCACAACTTTGGAGGCACTGGTAGGTGTGCTTTCGAATTTTGGACAGAGCCAGGCCAGCTTTCAGCTCGACTTCTTGCTCTTGCTTCCTATTTTACAGACAGATTTAGGAATGGAATCAATGGAATACGCATATTCCCCGATGTCTCAAAGCTGCGAAGGCATCACGCCACATCCCACAGGTGAGAGCTGCCAATCTCCTGACTTCATAAAGGCGTCACTGTTCGGCTTTGAAAGGAACTATGAGAGGTGAGGTCCCAGTTGCTCACCTGCACATATATCTTACAGCCAAAGTGGCTGCTAGAAACAACGTAATTAAATTTTTACGGACTACAACTTTTACACCGGAGCTGGAGTCAGGATGTGGTTAGCCCAGCCTAGCAATAAGAATGGAGGCAGGGGAAACAAACTCCACCATTGAACATTGCAGAGAATGAGTGGCAGTAGTATAGCGCTGAACAGTGAATGAAAACACTAGGTTTACATGCTGCTATGTCTCTGCTCTGCTTTGATCTGTTCATGTTACACACAACTGTCTCTCTATAATATCCGACTCCCTTGTTATCTTTCTTTTCCATTCTATTTAAGTCCCCCCCCCCCCCCATCCATCCTCTCAGGCCTGGATAAAGATGCAGACACACAAACACCAATCCTGGTTACTATGGAGACACACCAGCAAAAGGTCAGCCAAACAAAGGCCTTTTCTTCCTGTCAAATCCCACAGCTGACGATGAAGTCACTGTTTGTGTTTGTTTACAGCACTGTGTTGCTAGCATGAGTTGGTCACCGCTGTACATTGAGTGTTTGCTCAGGAAGAAGTGAGGTGAGTATACGCACAAATGTTCATTAGAGGCCCATTTTTGGCGCATAATTAGGGGTTGTATCAGTTTCAGTAACATGAATCTAAATAAAGAATTCTTTCAATTTTTAAAAAATTTGGATGAAGATGCATACTGAATGAAATGCAGAGTAGGGTGAAAAATTGTCAGGAATCACCATGAGAGACCCCATACACATACAAATTTTGAATTTACATTTGGATTAAAACTGGTTGATACCAGTTATGACTCAGCAAAGTTAAGAGCTTCACCAGGTGTCTCCCTCTCCCCTCCCAAACAAAGAAGAGTTGAATCCCATTCAATTGTCTTTCCCGGCTGTTGGGAGAAGATAACAGAAACCGGGGTGTATTCATCTCGTATTGTGCCTAACTTTAGTGGATCGTAACATATTGGATTTGGAATTGATGTGCAGATGCGCCACCTCAAAATGAGACCAAAAATTTCTTTGGATCTTATTTTTTAAGCCACGACAAAGGCCCAGAAGGCTTGTTTTTAGCCCTGCTGATTACCAAAAATGCTTGTTGCTGTGTAACTGAGGCAATGTTGATCACTTTTGGCCCCTACCGACTGGTTAAGAGGAGTGTGCAGTCAGCTGTCAATGATTGTATGAAAACAGAGCAGTCAATAAAATAGGATTTAAAAAAAATTTGACCCTGCAACCATGAGAGCTCCTGTGCAAAAAACATATTAGGCTAAAAGTTGTGGATGGACAGACAGATACACACATGCACGCTCACATGACCAAATGCATGATCACCACAGGCTTACTAATAAAAAGCTTTGTAGTTCGTTTTTTTTGGACAGGCTGTTAAAGGAGCAGACTGCATCTTTTGTCTGATGCCCTGAAGGCCTTTTTAGACTGTAACCAGTAAAAAGCTTCAGTGTTTGACAGAGTGAGAAATTTCACATTCGAACTTTGGCTTTAGGCTCCAGTGTGTATATGTGCGCCTGTCATTATGTGAATAGTTGTGCTTTTGAGCGACTCACCAGTGCATCATCTGCCTCCTTCTCTCCCTGTTCCAGCTGGCTGTCTTCCTGCTTTTGCGTCTCATTGCTGTCCGATTGGCTGTTCTCCTCAGTTTGACCTTTCACCTCCGGCTCTGATTGGTCCCTATAATCAGGCTGCTGCATGCATGCATGGGCAGGTTAATGAAAAAAAAACAAAGAGACAAAAAAAAAAATCACAGAGGACAGAGGGAGGGACAGGGAAGGAGGAGACGATGTGGAACAAAAAACAAAAAGTAGGGGAGTGATGGAATCAAAAGAAAAACAAGACAAACAAACACAACAATAAGAATAAAAAAGCAATTCAACCAAAATGGCGTCCACCCATATGACAACATTGAAAAAAAAAATGAAAAATGAAAAACAAAAAAGAAACAGTTGAGTATGGATCTCACAAGACAAAGAAAAGGATGTAGAGGAAAAATAGCTTGGTCAGAGAGGAGAAGGAGAGAGTGGAGAAAAGAAAGAAAAGGAGAATGGAGGGTAGAATGAACGGCTGAGGGGGGAGGAAACAGGAAACAGAAGAGGACATAGAAGCAGGGGAAGAAAAGAGAGAACGAGGGAGAAACAGCAATAGGAGATAGAGGAGGAAAGGGAGAGGGAAACGGGAGAAATAAGAAGGAGTAAGGCGGTTAGGATGGAAAGTTAGAGCAACAAGAAAAGAATAGGAAGAAACAAGCACAGATGGGGAAGGACAGCAAGAACAAAGGAGAAGAAGAAGTAACAGTGGTAGCAAGGGAAGGTATGTGAGGTGAGCAAGGAGGAGTCGGAGGAAAGTAGTAGAAGGTGAAAGTAGTGAGGCAGTTACGGAGATGATGAAGAGGAGGAGGAGGCGTGAGGAGTGGGAGAAAGGAGGTTTAAAGGGAGGGAAAAGGGGGGAGATGAAAGTGAAGTGCGGAAATCGTCGGTTATGGTGCCCGTGCAGAGAGAAAGAGGGAAGGAGGAAGGGATGAAGGGTAGGGGGAGGGAGGAAGGAAAAGGGAGGAGAGATCGGAGGAGTGTTGGGTCTCAGAATTGGCCTCTAATGGAGTCTAAACATTAGAATGTATTCCCTTGAAACTGTATCATTTCATCACAGCCTCTTCCAGGTAGGCCAATAAGATACATTGATTAATTCTATTAGACGCAGAGTTGCTAATTGTCTGTCATCACCATGAGTGACCCCTTATACATACTACAAATAGCCATTTGATAGAATAGAATAGAATAGAATAGAATAGAAATGCTTTATTGATCCCAAGCTGGGAAATTGCAGTGATCCATTAAGAATATGAGAAAAGTGCACTCAGTAAAGTGCAGATGTTCGTCAGATGTGTCCCCCATTAGAAGAGAATACACAGATTTTTATACATGACGAGTTTCTCTTACTGTAAAGGCAGTACACCGAAATTGCGAAAGTATCCATCTTAAGTAGATTCAGTCGACCATTGAGTCCTGAAAATCTTATAGTTTTTTAAATAAGTGGATAAAACCACCAGTTTGCTAACAATTCTTTAAATAGAAAAGTATTCTCAGATCATCAGATTTGTGCTATGTTCTTTAACACGTTCCTGACAGTTGAAGGCAGGGAAATAACATGCTGTTTGTTTGCACTGGACCGTTTACCTGCATGCAACCAAGGCACGCTCAAAAATGATTGGTCAACACATCTTGGACTAAAAAGGGAAACTCTTGTCCCGTCGCCTACAGGTTCTACATTCCTATGCAGAATCTGTTAATTGTGATCAGTGGAAATGTGATTTATGAAGTTTGGAAGTCTCTCTGGACAACTCTTTTAATCCTAATCCCAGAACCATTTAACCGCCATTGTTTTCTTTGCTTACAAATAATGGATTTTAATGACTGTGATTATTTCAGTTCTGTTTTCAGACTCAAGATTTTGTGTTTTAGCAATGAAATCATAGAGTCAGTGCAGTCTTGTGTTTCTACTAATATTTCTCCTCTTATAATAAAAACCCCAGACTGTCATTTTAAAAATACATTACTCACAGTATCTGCTGTCAGGAACAACTTCATAGCAGAACAAACCAAATATTTAAACCAAAATCATATTAATTGTGCTTTTAGACTGTTCAGAGTTTATTATTTGCTAGTAAACCGTATTACATTATGCTATAGAATCCACCTCATTAAATCCTTATATGAACGATTATGATGTAACATTCAGTTACACCATAGATGTGAGTAAATTAATGATTATAAATGTACAGTAACTTTGAATGAAAATAGGGATAAAGCTTCACCACACTAGATGTACACCCAGATTGTATGGTGAACTGGTTTTATGATATGCTGATGAAAATATACATATATATAAATAAACAGTGCTTTATGCTCTTAATTACCCTACTGTGTCCATGCATACAAACAGGCTCCATTTGAGGCCTAAAGTAGCATCCAAATACCAGGTTAGGAAGCAATTTAACATGCAGAGGACATGGGTGGCATTGTGCAGAGAGGTTTACACTGGCAGCTCAAATCTGAATTCAACAAATACACCCCTACAGGAAGGGCAGGTTTTGTTTTTCCTAATTTACATTTATGGTTGCACAATCACAGCAACAGGTTAATTTAAAATAAGAACTGGACAAACATAATAATTATAAAGAGATCTAGATGAATCTCAGTTAACATCTAGGCACATCAGATTTGAGGGTGCTGTGTAAATCCCTTCTCCGCAGTGAGGAGAAACTAAAGCAGCATGTTTGGAAGGGACTGGGAGGGTTATTCAGCCAAACTAATGGTAAGGTACTGGAGCAAACACAGAACTGAAAAATAGAAAAAAAAACTAGTGACGACAGAAAATATAAACCCAACAAAAGTAAAAGCTTAAAAAAAGAGAGACTAATAAATGAAAGAGACAGAGTGACAAGGAGTGAAAAGGAGGAGTGTGTTTCTCGATTTTTACCTTCTCCACAGCAGTGTTCAGTTCATCCTGCTCGACTCCAGAGCAGGGGAGGGAGGCGCAGCGTGAGGCCAGAGGAGACGCTCCGTCCACTTGTGGTTCCCTACCACCTGCTGGGGGTTTCCCCAGGTCGTCTACCCGCTCTACAAAGGCCTGTAGCTGGGTGTGTAGGGCCTGGAGCCTGCTAGTCAGAGCACCAACCAGAGGCCGGTCCGCCAGGTCAGACAGCTCTAAAATCTGGGGAAAAAACAATTAACAGACTTTATTACACAGTCGGTTGATACTGGCTGTATGAGGGAACGGCTCGGGCTGATGAATAATGGAGTTATGGGGCTCCACTGCAGGTGGCTGAACAATCAGCGCAAGAAAAAGTGCCAGAGCAAAAGAGAAAACATTTGTCACTGAGGCTGAGTTCTTCACTCCTGTAAGTTTTTTCTCTTTTATTTGAACAAAAGAAATAAAAAGATCCGTTGTTGCCTTTTAAATGTTGTTAAATTGGAGTTTATAGTGACTTAGTATATATTTTATTAACAGGTACAGCCAGACTGACATATTGGCCTATCGCAGGTATTTCAGTATCAATTGGTATCGGCGTATGTTTTCCAACACGTGCCAATATAACCTCATGCCAACTTTTTTTACAAGACATATAGTGCAGAAAACTATGCTAGAAATGCGTCATATAATTATTTATTTTAATAAAGAAGAATTTGCCTAAATTGTCCGCAATTGACTCTTATTGAACATACAGTACTATTTAGTTTATTATTTTAGATTTATTTATTCTTTATTTTAATTGTCAAGAATTGACTGATACTTAACAAGAACGTTTATTTAGCTATTTATTTTTATTTTTCATTTATTCTTTATTTTCTCCCTAACTCATTCATTAAACAGCTTTTGTGCTGTACTGTTGAAAGGATTGTTTTTTCTTATTTAACACATTTCATTTCTTTATTCATGCATATATATTTCATTTATACATTCTAATATTTTATAAAGTAATATACAGCACGTACATCTTTAGTAGATTTCATGAAAAAAAGATTAAAATGGCCACACGTTAAATACTCCGGTTTCATGAACTTCCTGAAAAGCTGACTCACTGAAAATGAAAAGGTTTCATCCGACAGTATCGTGGAAGAACAACACACCAACCAGAGGACATGTACCTGGCTGTGAGGCTGAGGTTTCTCCAGGTCACACGGCTCTGCTGCCTCGTTGCTGCACACCTTGTGATAGATGGAGGGGGAGGACGCGAGGCAGTTAGACTCGGGGGAGGTCAGGAGCTGTATCGCCGTGGAAACCAAGCGAGCCTGGTCCCTCATGGCCAGCAAGGCATCATGGTCCTTCTGCCCCAGGTACCCAGGGAGCAAGGTTGTTGCGTCAGCGTTGTCCTCGATCTTCTTTTTCCTCTCCTTGATCTCCAGGGCGTCGTTCTCACCCCCTACTGGCTCTTTGCGGTGGGGCGGGCTGATGCAAAAACAGGGAGAGCATTATTAGCACTTCTCATGCATGTTAGCCTAAAAGTTGGGATATAAAGTTCATTTTTTGACCTTAAAGTACTCAGGGGAAAACTTTGACTACCTTGGAAGGCACTCAGCTGAGTCTCCAGCCTCTGCGTCAGTCTCCAGAGCAAGCCGAAGTGAGGAGGAAGAGGAGGAAGGAGCATGGTAGGAGGCCAGATCACAGCGCTGCAGGTTGGACAGAAGCACTCGGTTCTCATACTGCAGCTTCTTCACCTTCCCGCTCAGTTCTCCAATCTGAAGCCTCGCCAGTCTGATCTCCTCCTCCTGGGCCGGGGCGTCTGTGCTGATAAGCACCGCCCCTTCCTGTATGGAGTGCACCGGGCTGTCGTTGAGCAACCCGTCCGTCAGCGACGCCAGCGAGTTGGACGACAGCGTGGATGTTGGTGGCGGGAGATCAGATTTATAGCGGTTAATCTCATTCATCAGCAGTTTGTTCTGTTCCTCCATCTCAATTAGAGACCTCCTCAGCAGCTCTGCCTCCTCCTCCACAAACTGCAGGTGTCTCTGGAGCTCCATGACGTTTTCAGATGAGGCCCCTCCCCCAAGAACCATGGCTCCTCCTCCTAGACCAAGACCGACCCCCAGACCACCACCAACACCAGAAAGCTCCTGTGGACCATCTATGGGGATGGAAACAACAGCCATTTTCACACAGAAATCCCACAATATAATAGCGGCGTAATGAATGAATAAATTGTTTATTTACATTGAACCAAACAAAGATGGCAGTGATAAGGTTGACTATTGTAAATATATTTCTGTAAGTTATCGATCTGCTACTCGGAACACTGCTTTGCCACTTTTTGACCCTCCTGTGGGTCTACTTGCGAATCACTACTGCGTATCATTCAATAAGATGTCTGTTCAGCACTGTTACAGGAGCTCTGTGGCTATCTCAGCTGGGGGCTTAAAGGCACAACAACTCTGCTCCTCCAGTCTGTCTATGTACCTTACACAAAGCCCTGCATTGAACAGGCGGTGCGAAAGGGACGAAAGAGAGGTCAAGCAGTTGAGAAGGCAACAGAGGAATAAATGAAATGTATGAAAGTATATGAAATAATAATTTCAGATGAATCGTGCAAATAGAAATATCTAAAGCATGTCTGAAAGGAGAAGAAGCAAAAATGATCTTCAAAGTGTAGTTCAACATTTTGGGAAATACACTTATTTTCTCTCTGACAGTACGCTTAATAAGAAGCTGGAGCCAGCAGCCGGTTAGCTTAACTTAGCTTAGCTTAGCTTCGCATAAAGTATGTAACAGTCACACAAAAGCCAGTGTAAAAACGTAATTTTGTGGTTTTACACGTTACTTCCTGGAGTCACTGCTTGTTGCCTAGTGACCCCATTGTGACTCCACCTCCAAAGGAGTTCACGTGTCAGAGAAGTGAATTATGAAAATGTGTAACAGGACGACGAGATGAATTTAAAAACTACCTTGTGGTCCCTTCATGTCGTCCATCTCAGCTCGGAGGCCCCTGTTCTCCACCTCCAGCTCCACAATGCGTCGACTCAGGAGGTTGGCCTCCTCCTCCACCAGCTTCAGGTGGACTCGGATCTCCGCCTCGCGGGTGTGGGGGGAATCAGCAACCTGAGCGGGAAACAAATTCTAAAAGAGTAAGGAGAGGAGAAGCACTTCCTTCCTCACCTCCCATCTGCTCATTCACATGCTCTATCAGCTGTTGACCTTTAAGACTGTTAGCATGAATTATTTTGGTACTTATACTTGTTTCTACCCTATAATTATTAAACTTATTTTAAGTTTTCCAACATTTAAGTTTCCAACAGGTTGTAAAGGACAAACTGTCATATTGAGAACATTATCAATAGTAGTAAAAATATTCTCAGCATTAACAGTACTGGATATTAAATTCTCATCATTAACATAGGGGACTGGAAAGTCAATATAACAGCTGATAATAGTGTAGTGAAAATCATTGGCTGCAATCTGTTGGTTTCAGCATTAATCACTGAAATGGCTCAAAAGTGAGTTGGATTTAATGAGTGTTTTGCCCGTTTATAAAACAATACAACTGCACCTCTGTAGAGTCTTTCCCAGGCTCTTGTGGGTTTTTAATGGATACAAAGGGTGGGGATACTTGACAAAACCATGAGCACCAAAATAGCCTATAGTGGCACTGTTTTGCAGCTCTCAGACAAACATTAAGATATAGAGAGTTAACTGGTAAGAAAAGATGGAACCTCAGGGTTTATATTTTCCTTAAGGTGTTGTGAGGAAACCATTCTGTGGGCTGTATCACACTTTAAATATGAAATCAAAGTCCTCATCCCGCTCCCTCCTCTTCCGTTGTGCAGTGGGTTGTTCACACATCACTACTACTACTACTACTGCTAATTTGCTCATTAATCATCTGATGACGATAAAGTCAAATCTGACACACTTCTTCCTCCTGTATAAAATGGCTCAAAAGTCAGTATCTAGTTCCTTCCGTCCTCCTCTCACCTCCTCCACGGTGAGCGAGGCGTTGACGTCTCCGTACAGCGACCTGAACTTGGCCAACTCCTCCTTCATGGCCTCGCTGTCTTTCACCAGCTTGGTGAGCTTCTTGCACATCAGGGCTGATTCCTCTTTGGCAAAGTGGAGCTGACACTTCAGATCTGAACTGTCCTCCTGCGGTGACGGGACAGAACGAGAAGAGAGCACTGAGGTGAAATTGATACAAAAACTGCTGCATCACAGAGAGGCTGACATGCACGCACATCTGTTATCATGCAATGTGCAGTTGCCATTTTAGTCAATTACTTTAATAATTGAAAGGCATTTCAATAATTGATTTTCAAGGTGTTTTATAAAATTGAACAAACATCGGGTTCAAGTCAGTGTCATTTATTGTGTAATTCATCCTCTTGGGCTTTTGAACCTTTTTTGGTAAGAGTTGCAATGAAAAATAATCAATACATTAACAAATGATGACAATCAGCTCAGTTGTCTCAAATGAAATAAAATGAATGGGTAAACAATATTCCAGTTATGTAATAACTCAAAGTACAAGAATGACATAAAAGGATTAAACAGAGAGACACTGACAGGCAAAGACACAAAGAACAGACAAGACAAAAGACACACAAAGGAAAGAGGGTTATAGAGATGGACAGAGAACCTGACACGGGCGGAAACACACACAGAAAGTTAAAGCTGCAGACAAATGGATAAAAGCTTGACGCTAGTACAAATGCACTAAAACACACACAATTCACAAGAGCCGGCTTTAAATCCTTACGGACAACTGGACAACATTAGCGGTTTAGAGCGTGGTGATTTTATCATTAAATTAAGTTGAGTATTTTTAAAACCATGAGGTTTGGACATCACTTATAACGTGCATTAAACCGCTTGCTTGTGTGTCATTTGAACACAAGCCACAATCCATCACAGTCCTGCAACTCAGTGAGATGAATTGGTTTTACATTCTATTTAAAATCGCCTTGAACTTGAAAAATAATGACAAAGAGCTATTTGACTAGCTTGCGGCTTTCAACTACCAAATGGGGAGGTCAGAGTCATGCTGTGTTTGTTCCCCCTGAGGCTTTTACATAAAACCCCACACATAACAGAGAAACTCCAGAAAACACTCATTAGTGGTTTGCCTCGGACGTCATACAGGATATGAAATGACTGTTTACCAACTAACTGGGATACAAAATACAGAACTAAGTGAAGCTCATAAATGACTGTGCAGATTACTATTAATCTACAATGCACACTATGCACAGTAGTGAGCAATATAATTGCAACTTTGCCTCTTTATACCTACAATGATCGATATTTTTGGATATAGCAGGACTGTGTCATTTTGCAAGTAAAAAAAAGTTAACGTTATTATCTTCTTTAAACAACCTACACCATGGTGCAAGGACTACAACCTCAGCGGGAGTAGCTTTCAACTGATCTTGCGTGATGATGTTCGGCAACCTCTGTACTCTCATTTAGCCACATTAGCTTAACTGCCTTTTTAAAGACACACAAGCTTCAAAATTCACAAGTGAGGTATTTACTGCCTTTCTTATGAAAAACAAAACAACAACATGAAAACCTCTTAAGCTTATGTGAACCAAAAACCGTATTACAGATACCCACGAAAAAAACATTGACTTTGAGACAAGGGAACAGGAAGTGCAAACAAGCCGACTCATTTATGTAATTTCAGACTCATTACTCTTTGGTAAAGGCCAGAACATACAACAGTAGCACAAGTAGAGAAGACCGTCAGTGAAGTGACTCAGTAACATCAAATTGTATATTGTCATGTAAATACTGAATCAAATGACTCAGATGACAATGGGGTCACTCATTGGATCACACTCTGTCTGACATTTTAGTTTGTTTAGTTATTTTTTGGTTTTATGGGTTTATTTACTGTATGGTTCAGGCTTTGCTCTCATAAACCATTTTTTCCCACTAGTTTTTAGCAAAAACAACTCTATACCCTACTCTATATACTCTCTACCCCATTGTACACTTCCTGCCCAGAAAGACAAGAGCAGACATACAAAGATAGCGACTATCTGGATTAGCATAGTGGAGTATTTAACGGCTCGAGAGAGTCTATACTGGACTTTCATTCATTATGTGGCCAGAAAAATGACTCCAGATAAATGCTGATGTGGTACAGTACTATGTCTGGGTGTGTGTTTCGCACACTTTCCAAACCAACTTTAGAAGGGCTGTGTTTCTGTCAGCTGATTGTGGTGTTTTTCTGCCCCCGTAGTGGTCATAAACCCCCATTATAGATATATATTCATCTAGTCAATTTTCAATCCAAATATATTTATAGTGTCAAATCATAACAGAAGTTATCCCTTGACACATTTCATATAATATAATGTATGTCTCTCATCTTACTCCCATCACAAACTCAGTTGTAACTGCTGACCTTGGGTGACCCTTTGCACCTCATTCCTCAGGAGCAGATCTGGGGCCGTATTTGTTTTACGGCCTGTGGAGCATTTCCAACCACATTAAGCAAGGCGAGAGCCAGCGAATTTACAGCCATTTATGGTATGTGGCTTGGAGAGAAAGCCTGGGTTCGCATTAGCAGACCGAGATACATGGTGGTGAGAGCATTAACTTCACCGCAAACACCTTCTGTGGTGATATATCAGTCCTGTGGGTTTTTAAACTGTATCTTGATGTACTATAAAACCTGATCTCATGTCCTTCTAATTCCTGTATTGGCTTTTTTCACAGAGAAGGAAAACTTTTTCCCTTTCAGCTATGCTGGAATTACCTTATTGTCCTGAATATAGGACGACCCTGATTGTAAGACGACCCTCCTTTTTAAGAATCCAATTTAATATCCAATTTCAAACCAACCGTTCAAATGACCAAAACAGAATGAGTCTTTCTTCTCAAGCCAGAGATAGTCCCCTTCAGGAACCCATTAAACACGAAGCATGATCAGCCAGTTTCAAAATAACTCTTGGTCTACAAAAACATAACCAGGTGATACCTCCTGCATCTAAGAGACCAGCTACATACTGTAAAAATCTCTGACAACCAGCCTCTTGTGTTTCTTGGCTGCTGTTTGACTCTGCAGTGTAAACCCCCATTCTATGAAAATGGCATCATAACTCCTCCTCAGTTGTTGGCTGACTTGGCCGACTTTTGAGCCACTTTTTTCAGGGCGATCCCTGTGTTTCTCCATGTTTCAGGCCCCTGTCATGGTAAGCTAAGCTAGTTGTCTCTGTAACAGTGTCGCTGTAAACTATGTTGTGATTTAAAACCTGTCATGAAAGGAACTATTTTTAGAGATGTTTGGCGCTATGTGCTGTTGCGACTGTATACTGACATGTAACGCTCTCACTGTGACTCAGTGACTGTGCATTGATTGTAAAAAAAAAAAAATGGATGTAGCCTCTCGAGGTCCGTTCTCTCAACTTGATCCAATCGTACTCGCCTACGGGAGTCGCCATCTTGTCAGACATTGACTCTGCCTTATTTCCTTTTACAAAAAAAGGGCATTGATGTGAGGTCGGGGGGAGGGAGATACGTCCATCTGGCTGACATATACCTCCGAAGAGAAGCTGTCCCACAAGAGGTCGTGCCCTCTAATTTATTATACAACAAATAAAATAAAAATTAGCCTGCTACAGGCGGATTTCTAGGAAAAAAAACACTATCTTATATTCGGGGCAATACGGCATGTTAGTGATTTGGAAGAAAAAGAAGGGAGGGAGACTTTGGAAGAATGAAGTTAAGGAAAAAGTAATTTTGGGGAGAGAAGAGAGGCAGAATAAAGATGGGTTGGGCATTAAAAGTGTGGTGACAAGGCCTGATCTGTAATCCAAGCATGAACAAAAACTGGGTATGTATTAAGTCACACTTGAGTTTCTAGAAAGTATTGTGACCTAGTAGCCTGGCATCACCAGACTAATCCACAAATGTGTGTTAGTCTGGTACCTCTCAGTTCATTTCATTCCTCTTTCAATCTCTCTGAAGTGGGAAAGCTGCACATATTCTAAAGCACGACTTGAAAGTTTGCTAGGATGCAATTAAAACCTGCAGGACAAGATGGAAAACAGAAAAGAGAGAGATGGGGAGGAATAAAGGAAATGCTGATTTATCAACTTCAAACTGCACACGGTTTGTTTGGACAGATAGAGTGTGAACCCCAGAGGAAATAGGTCACAGACAACAGACAGCCACATAAAGAGCACAGTCATGACTGTGAGGCAGGAACACACTTAACGGATCAAACATGATAGACTTCCACAGCCTGGTTTTAAAAAAAACAAACCCACATAAATGTTGATGTGAAACGTTTCTGTTACCCTCTAGCTTCTGTATGACATGCACTGGGATTTCAAGAGATAGCAAGTTCTCCAGGAGTCAGGTGAAGTATAGTATAACACGCGTCAAACTCTGCCTAGGGTGGATATCGGATCTGACTGTTGGGTCAAACACACATCAGACTTTCACTCCGGAGATTGCGGTTTGTGTCCCGTTCCATATGATAGTAAAACGTAACTCAAACCACAATCTTTTCCTTAACCTAACCAAGTAGTTTTTTTGCCTAAACGTAAGAATAAGGAAGAAGGAAAAAATAAAAGTTACGAAAGTGTAACCCTGGTTCTATAAGCACAGGCTGAGCCCTCTCCTCCAATATCAACGCATTAACCCATTGGATTTTTGCATAAACGTAGCCAGCCAATCAGGATGTGCCTACTTGAATAAGTGCTGACCCCACAGTATAAGGCAGTACAAACCACTCTCTGCCCCTAGATAGACGGCTTCACCTGTACTTAAAGAACTAGGGTTACAATATCGTAACCTATGTTCTATCTCTCACAGGCTGAATAAACGCCCTGTAGCGACATTACATTGACCCAGACCCACTGATCCTGAATGGCTAAAGTCGCTGTGGCACACTTACTTCTTTATAACAAGAAGAAGCGCACCTCAGGGTCAAAAGGCAAACAATATTGGATGGCTATGTTTATGAAAAGAATTCAGTGGGTGAATGTGTGCCTGATATTGAAGGAGAGTGTTACCTATAGAGTCCAGTAGAGGGCAGACTCCCTGTGGTCTTATGTCACCTACAGTACATGCAATAACATTTCTGCAGAGAGAACAGCTCAAGCAGTACTGACATATTATAAAATACTATGAAATTATTATGAAATGTATTATGTATTTTTCATATTTTTAGCTGTTATCTTCATCTACATCCCAAAAGCCTGCTGTTGTAATAATATTAATTTTACAACTGAGGTTATTGTCGTATTAAAAGTAATATTTGTATGTTTCTCTAATGTTTCTCTCTTCTTCCCTTCATCATGTTCTGCAGGTGTTTCAACACCACTCACTCAGCAATTTGTTATTCATGATTTTAGGTACCTGTGTGTGTGTGTGTGTGTGTGTGTCTGTGTGTGGTTCTGTGTGTGCTGGATAAATGTGACTCTCTCTCCAGGCTTAAGTGTCTTTAAGGTTTCGATGCTGAAACTTCACTTTGCGTCTCTTATCGATTTGTTGGACGAGCTTGAGTTAAACATACTCTAGTGGTGTGTGTGTGTGTGTGTGAGTGTGTGTGTGTGGGGGGGGGTGTGTATGTGTGTGTGTGTGTGTGTTACCTGTGGACAGAGCTTCTTGTCAGGTTTGTTGTTGGGCCGTGCTCCTCTTTTCTTCTGGGAGTTCTGCAACAGAGACACAAACAGTGTCATTAGTAAGAAGTGACACATAAACTGCGAACTGTTTCAATAAGATGACACTGAGGGATTGAAGGATGGCCTACAGTGGAACAGAAGGGAGGGATTTAGACATGTCATCATCACATACACTCATGGTTGTACACACCTCTTTTCAACATTTTCTTTCTCTAGGCCACGCTTTAAAACTTTCCATACAAGCAAACATTAGCTGCTCAAACTTATTTTTCAACCCCAAATGTAGTAGAGTTAGTGTAAAAACGACACGCTCTTATGATTTTGTTTTCATACACTGCCTCAAGAGATATTCAAGAGCATTGACCGTTATAAGTTGTTAAGAGTGTTGCAAAACATAACTGACCACTAACCACCGTATGTTTTCAACTTCATATATATAAAACATTTGGGTGACTTTTTCACACCTACACTCATTCACTACTCCAGTACAATCCAATTAAGACGAATCAAGCCAACACTAAAGAACTGCAGTTTGCAGGAGTTGTGACAGCTCACACCAGTTTACCAAGATGACCTCTGATTGTACCTTGTTAAAGGAAGTGTTTGATTTTTTGCTTTCTTGAGAGTTAGATGAGAAGATTGATACCACTCTCATATCTACGAGGGCTACCCTGACTCTGTGCAAAATTGTATAATATCAGCCTGTCAGCATCTCTTAAACACACTGATTGACATGTTATATCTTGTTTGTGTAAGGTACAAAAACTGACTTTATATATAAATAAATATAAAAATATATATTTGGAAGAATGGTATCAATCTTCTCATCTAGCTCTCGGCAAGGGAGCCAATTGCCATGGTGATGTTGGTCATCCCCAAAGTGTTCTTGACCACACACTGACACACTGATAAAAATGCAGAACTACAGCTGTGAGGTGGTAGTAAATGTTTAGGAACAAAGAGAAAGAAAGAAAAAGATAGAGAGAGAGAGACATAAAGGGCTAAATGAAGAGTGAGAGAAAAACATAAGCATAGATATAAAATCTAATGACATGAAAACCAGGCCGCATGCTGCACTCACACAATCTCACACACACATACTGTTCATCCAAGTGTCCGTCCAGTGCATTAGACTCTCATAAATCAGCATAATTCCCGCTTTTTAGAGCCAAGACCAATCTCTCTCACACACACACACACACACACACACACACACACACACACACACACACACACACACACACACACACACACACACACACACACACACACACACACACACACACACACACACACACACACACACACACACACACACACACACACACACACACACACACACACACACACACACACACACACACACACACACACACACACACACACACTGTAAGGACAGACGCTGCAGTGCAAGCAGCTAAGCTCATCTGGCTCAGTCCGTTTCCATGGAAACAAGCTACTCTCCGCAAGGAACCACCGACAACAAAAGAAAGAAATGGAGGGAGGAAAAAGGTGAGAAAGGAGGACAGAAAAATAAGAAGAAACAATACGATTGTCATTCCTTTTTCATTTAGATTTTACCAAAATGTAAACCTTATGTTTCTTAATATTTGAAAGGAATTGTTAAAATACTGTAACCTTTGAGCACTCTCATAGTATCCAGGTGGAGTTGCAGCATCAGCATGAAGGGGATTTGCTTATTTGTCTGATGTTTATTTCCACAGCTCTGTCAGTCTTTCACCCCCCCCCCCCCCCCCCTCTTACTGACCTTTTAATTTTTCCTGTCCTGCTGTCCTGTTACCCCTCTCTTCTCTTCGTTCCCTGCTCTAAATCCCTCTGTGTCCCCAAACACACTTTAACATCAGTTTATTGGGGTGCAAACTCTCTATGAGTGGCTCTAAATTCACTGATCAATAAGCCTGCCTGATAATGGAACCATGGATTCCGGCTGGAGGTTGAACAGATGTCGGGACTATTGGACCAGGCTTTCAGCTGAGCAGCGTTCGGTTGCGGGGTGGAGAGGAAATCTTTACTGGACTTTTAAGAGGAGGCTAATGATGCTAGATATCACACCGGAATAAAAATAGACTCCGTGCGAAAGACATTTTTGAGACTGAGTGACTTGGGAGGGTGAGTGATGTAAGAATAAAAGAGACACTCTTACATCACAAATCCTTATTAGTGAGCCAGCAGTCTGACATTTTAAAACCTTTTTATACCTGTGCGTTCACCTGTTTATTATTATTTTGGAAATGTTGAAATAACGGCAGGGATCATATAGATACAAAAAATACATACATTTATTATTTGTATTTATTTTAAAAGGCTTTTTTCCACAGCAGCAATTTGGACAGGTGTTACTGATAGCATTAACCATGGCTCTGTTCTATTCAAGTGTCCCAGTAAGTTCAATTCAATTCAATTTTATTTATAGTGCCAAATGATAACAAAAGTTATCTCAGGACACTTTACAGACTAGGTATTGACCACACTCTATGACTTATTTATGATTTACATAGACCCAACAATTCCCCCGTAGAGTTAGTCATGACACTGTGGACTTTTTTCTGTTGTCATTATTAGCCGTAATCGTAACGTTTAAAGATAGGTCCGACATATCTGATTTCTGCTGTGCTTATTTAATGTACATGCTTATGCTTTGCTTGTGACTTTGATAAGCCAAATATATTGTTATGAACAGCGAAATGTCACCACCACTCGGACTGACGGCTAGTTTTGGGTGGTTTAATTTTCTTTAGTCTGTGGGCCATTAGTGAAAGTGTTGTTATTAATGAGATATAAAGCATTAGTGAAAGTGTTGTTATTAATGAGATATAAAGCATTAGTGAAAGTGTTGTTATTAATGAGATATGAAGCATTAGTGAAAGTGTTGTTATTAATGAGATATAAAGCATTAGTGAAAGTGTTGTTATTAATGAGATATGAAGCATTAGTGAAAGTGTTGTTATTAATGAGATATGAAGCATGTTCCCCGCACCATTAAATTATATGTTCAGGACGGAGGGATTTTCTCCCTAAAAGTTACTGTGAAACTTTTGGGTCTATAGCAGCATAAACTGGGGATTAAATACCTGAACATCCTGTACCACAAAAGGATGAGTCAGGCTTAACTTCCCTGAACTGATAATCATCAGCCGGAAATGTGTCAGAGTTGCCTTCACTTGCAAGTTGCATCAGCAGGCCAACGGCTGCACGGACTGTCAGTTTAACAGCTCAACTGAGGAACCGCTGCCCGAAGCTAAAAAGGATGATTTGTTTCTCGAAAGTTTTTGTTAAAGCAATCCTAATTCTCACTTTTACAAACGTATGATTGAAGATGTCCATTATTCATTATGTAAAAGACACATACACCGTGACCAGAGCCTGGTTCTCATGTTCCTGAGCCCTCCGATCTACGGTTACACTAAGATAAGATGGCAGGTTGACTTCCATGTTATCAGATAATTTAACAGCTTCTAGTTATGCCCTCTGCTTTTCCAGTGGCAGCAAAAGTTTTGTAACATTTCACTGTATATCAGGGCAATTTCATTGTTGGTTAAGGGGAAAAGCTGGTTATTGAGAAAATAGTGGGAAAAGGATGGCAAAGACAGAGAGAAGTAGATGAAATGATATATTTCTCTATCTCTTAAGTAGGGTGTGTTCAAGTGCAACTTGTCAGCACATGGTTGTCGCTTGGGATAAACGCGTCAGCTAAATAAATGTAATGTAATGACTTTTCTAAGACATAAATACAGGCCAGGCCCTCCTTTTTGCCCGGCGGATCAAGGGAAACTGATCAGGACAGAGGGGGAAAGAGTACAAGATGGTCGATGACGGAGAGAAAAGACATGGAGAAAGATAAGGACAACGATGACAGAGCGAGAAAAATGGGAGAGTGAAAAAGAGGGATGTTGTCATTCCCCCGTTATGGATGAGGAGACACATCAGTGTGAACTCTCCTCCTTCATATCTAATCTCATCTCCAGCTCAACCAGCTGTGACACGCAGAACAGGGCGGGATCAAACACACTGAGAGACCTGATGAAAGAGTTAGGAAAGTCTGGAAGAGGAGAGGGAAAAATGTTGAAACTGTGCCCAGAGACGGACAGGGGAGTGTAGGAAATAAAACAAACCAATGTTGAAACTCTGGGTATGGAAATGATATGAGCTCTGTGAGGTTATGAGACTGTGCACCAGGAGCGAATGAACACACTGAAAACAATGTTGAAACTTAGATTAAGACAGGAAAGCAAACAGCAAATAGTCTTAGAAACATGACCGAAGTGCAACTGTATATAGACACAGAGAAATTAAAGTGTGCGCTGTCTATTGTTGCACTGTAAGCAATATTAGAAGGGTGCCGCGGTATCCAACCGATAAAAACGATACCTCTTCACCTTTTATTAGTATCGGCCCTTTATGAACTTTCTGCAACAGTGGGGCAGCGTGTCTCATCACTGCCTGCAGCCAGAGTGGTCGTGGTTTTATAGTGACATGTCACTCACAGAGACAGACAGACATGGCTGAAAGTGGCTAGAGTGCTCCTGTCGACCGTCCTCGGCTTGTTGAAAAAGCAAATGCACGGAGCGAAATATTTTAGTATTTCGCTTACATTGCCGACAGTAAGGGCAAGCCCACAGACACCACAAAGCCCGTCTCACCACCGACCAACCTGGAGAAACATCGAGCTGAAAGACATTAGGGACTTCAAAGAGTTCAGACTATGGTTCAGGGAGCTGCAGGTTAACGATACAAAACATAAATATCCATCCAAATAACGTTTAGTCAAGCGAGTGTTAATTTTGTGACAAGCAAACTTTTTCCACCCTCAGAGTTGCACGCGGCAGTCAGGGGTAAAGCAAACTGTTTAACCGTCCAATGTGGTTCACACATGTATGCAAACAGTTCACACTGGAAACATTTACTTTACCAGAACATGTGCTGGATAACCTTAAAATTGCCAAAGAATTTTCCAGATAATGACAAACATGTTCTTGTTTTCATATGTCCATGTTCTGTGACAAATCTCTTTTATTTTTTTAAACAGCTGCATAATCATTTCATTGTTGTTATGACAAGTTAAGTAGCTATAGGCCTGTGAATGTTCTCATTTGTTCAGGTCATCGTTTGTCTTTCCTAGACAAATAACCAAGTCCATTTGCTTCTGACTGAAATTGCTTTGGGGATAAGTAGCTATATTTTGACATTTTAGGTTTAAATGTTTTAATTGATAAAAAGAAATAAATAGTTTTTAAGTTCCACATTCTGTCATGTAATATTTTATTACATTACTTTTGATGATTAGTTTTACGCCTGGGTATCGTTTCAGTATCGGTATCGAAAATATTTTAGGCAGGTACCGTACCTATTTTGGTATCGTGACAACACTAGTGCTGTCATCTCATGAGGCAGCGATACACTGTACACAATATCCCAGACTGCTGGATTGTTGTGTCTTGACGACAGACCGGAGCAGAGTACTGTATGTTTGTACAGTGTGCTGATATGGTTTCTGAATGGAGATGGTTTTAACAGCCTACTCAGGTTACGGCCCGTCACACAGGTTAACTGACAATAGATGAGATTGCTCTCTGAGAATTGGATAGAGTGAGTGAGGAAGCAGCGGAAATCAGATTTACTCTCAGTGTACAGACCTGAGCGCTGCACAGCGGAGAGCACAAGCACTTAACTGATATTTGACTTCTTCTTTACCGTTCCCAAGCAAGGACATATTTCAGTTTTTTATTGTCTCATAAAGCACTTTCTTACGTAATTCCTGTTTGTGGTTTAGAGTAAACAGACTTTTCTACCAGCAAATAACCAATTTGGACACTTCAACGAGACACATGGCTGCTGCAGGGCTCAAACTTGTGACTCAGGTTTCAAAATTCCCAGAGTAAGATGAGAGCAGGGGTTCTCATAGTGTGAGTCGTGCCTCCCCAGGGCGGCTCCCAACAGCTTCAGGAGAGGCTCAAAGAATGGAAGTGAAAAATCGCCAATGTTTATGTATTAGGTGTAGTCTGATGTTATGTTGAACAGGGGTAGAAGGGTATCTTGGCTTATTTGTTGAGTGTCTTTGGGATCAAATATCATAATCATGATTCCATAGGTGTCCAGGAATTTAATAAAACCAGCTCAATTACCTTATCTGGCCCTGTTTAGCTTCAACAACGCACTCATTTAGATTTTTGTAGTGAAATTATGAGGCGTCTTATTGAGAACTCCTCATTTCAACTTCGAGAATCAGCTGCTCTTCATCCACTGCAGCGCTTTCAACGTGGATGAAGAGCAGCTTATTCTTGATGTTGAAATGAGGAGTTATCAATAAGGCGTGTCCGGCCGAAGATCGGCTCAAAACGGCACAAACAGTTCGGACATTCCACTGGGAAATAGAGAACGTGGAACACAGAGCTGGAGCTAGGAGGTTGTGAGTTTAGTATGTAAGGATCTTTTTCTTTTTATCTGTACAAAACAGAAATATAAAGTTTTTAGTTACATGCTGAAACTCAACTTCCAAGGCATACATTTATAACAGAAAACATATGGCTGGTTCATTTTTTGGTGGTGATAATATCTCGTTAGCCTTGGAAATACACAAAGGTGGCATATAAGGTGACATAAAAACTGGTTTCCCAACTTCAGGCAGGTTATCCAAACACTTGGTTTTGAACACAGCTGTGATGCCACCATGCATTTTTGTGGGCTACAGAATTACAGTAATATAAGTAAAATAGCAACCAAAGTTACTGGTTATATCATATTTCCAAAGCTCTGTAAGCAACAGGACAGAACTCAACATACTGCAAATTCAAATGATTAAGTCACGAACAACAAAAGTGTGGCGCTGAAATTCTACAGCTAACATTTTCCTCTGAGGGCAGAAATGAGATCAGATGTGTAAAAATGCGTGTTTGCTTGTGTGTGTACTGTAACACAGCGAGCGGATTATAACATCATATTTATCCTTATTCACACAGACTTTAGTGAATTCCAAGGATGCAAAAGCAGCATTAAGCAGCTCTCTCCACTGTCTGCTGCAGAGGAAAGCAGGTTAGAGCACAACTGAGGAGAGCAGCTAAGACGAAAGCAACACCAGTGTTTCCCAAATCCCCAGTGAGTCTGCTCGGCTCATTACGACACACTCACGCTGTTTTCCAAACTCTGCAGGGTTACTCACACACTTTAACACATTTTTTGCAAACATCCTAACACTCTGCTAGTGCTGCGTTGGGAAATAAACAGCTGATTTACCGTCGCCGCTTCAAGTATGAAACCACTCTGTCTGCTGCTGTGTTAAGACCCGATTGAGGATGAGAAATTAAATAAATCTTTGCCTTCCAGTTGTTCGTTAAAAACTTCACCAGCAGTTTTTATGCATTAGTCCATTTATTACAAATCAAGCTTTACGCCACCTCAACCATATCGCAAATAATGTTTGTCATTTCAGTTGAAAGATTCGTAAGTCTGTCAGCATACTTTGAGTCGCGTAAACAGTTAGAGTGAACGTCATTTTCATTACGTTATCATAACGAGGTATGCTGCATAGTGCAGATTATTATACACTATTACTGTTATAATGATTTGCTGTTCCTCTGCACGGCTTCTGTACTGTGCTGAGGATGCTTTTTATTTTGTTGTCGCTGTTGCTGCATGATGGCTTATTGTCTTCTGTCTACCTCACTGGTTGCAAAACATCTCACCAAAGGACTGCAGTTGAGCCAGCTGGCACAGTTACAAAAATGCTGATTAATATGCATTATCCTTTTAAATAAATTAATCAAATGCAGTACAGGCAATATAGTAACATATCTGCGAATACTTCATACTAGAAGTGCACAAGTGAATGAAAAACAGTGGCTGTCTGGCTGATCACAGTGTCTGACCCTGTGAGGGGATTTTCACACGCTCACATAGAAAAAAAACATCAAGCATAGAAAAGAGGGAGAAAAAACAAGAAAGGAAGTAATAATAATGTCATAGTGGTTAGGGATGGACAAGCTTTTCCAAAATCATCAAAGTGTTCAGCTCATTAACACCGGAAAAACTGATGGGCTCCTAGATTACAAATGAAGGCCAACTAGCTGTCCATTAAAGGTGTGAATATGATTTAAACTGTTATTTCGCTGCAGGGTCTCACTCAGAACACCGCCTCGAAGAAAAATCATGACAGGAACATCTGGGACACTAAATCACTTTAGCATGTAGTTGACGTCAGCTTGGATTTTCTGTTCAACTGTAAAACAAAGCCCTCTTTTTCTCCTTTACATACACCCGCAGTTACTGTCCCTGTGTTACTGCAGGGAAGGTTGGGAAAAAGAGATGGACATGAAAAATGTTTTGATTGAAATAGCTCTAGGAATACACTTTGAAGCTGGGGCCTTTCTGTGTGGAGTTTGCATGTTCTCCCCGTGTCTGCGTGGGTTTTCTCCGGGTTCTCCGGTTTCCTCCCACAGTCCAAAGACATGCATGTGTTAGGTTAATTGATGACTCTAAAATTGCCCGTAGGTGTGAATGGTTGTCTGTCTCTGTGCCTCTCTATGAAACCTGCGATAGACTAGCGTCCTGTCAAGGGTGTACCCCGCCTAACACCCGATGTCAGCTGGGATCCAGCCCCCCGCGGCCCCGACAGGGACAGGCGGTTGGAGATGAATGAACGAATGATGCGTCGCAGTGAGGAAGAATAAATGAGTGACTTCATCGAGAGACGTGGAGGAGAAACAGATATGCTGTCTGAAAAAGATTAATCTAACCGTTTCTCTCCAGTGGCTCAGGCAGTCGGGGGGTTGAGGTTGTGACCCCAGCAGACTTATACAAACCCTGCCCTGGTGTCTGTGTGAGTGGAGCAATGGAAACTATATCACACCGCGGTGCTCAGAGTATCTCACAAGGAAAAGCCATCATGTCAGTATTGATCCTGTTCAGATCAGATCAGTGCTTTCTGCCATGTTTGTTGGTTTCAGTTTGGATTCTTATGCTGCAAATGCTATGCCGCGGGACAACATTAAGCATTAATTGATTCCTTTGGATACCGACAAAATAATATATTGTGTAAACGTTAACGTAAGATAACACTGTCATGTCAGGGGCAATACATTTTTTTCATATCATATATTTTTTTTAAATATCATATTTTATTTTAATTCAAGAAAACAAATAATCATATAATCCTTCAATGGAAAAAAATATGGTTAATACAATTCCAAATTAATTTTAAGGCTGCATGGAAGACAACAATCAACCTAAAATGTATAATAGATACATGGGAATAAAGCAGTTAATGGCTTAAAACATCACCACCAACATATCATATTTTCTCTATTCTATGAGAAACAAAATGTGACAAAGGTTCTTTGACTACTTCGACAGCATTACGTCTAACAGCACTTCACCAGAACTTGACCTTTTCTTTAGTTTACTGCGGTAGCTTTACCACGACCGAGTGCGCACACACCTTTCCATGGCCTCTCCTGATATGGCTTTTCCTGTCAAAACGGAGTTAATCAATCTGCCAAAGGCTTAATGAAAATCCTACGATGCCTGATATAAATGATCCACAGCTGCGCGGTGAATCTGCCGCCCTTTCCTGGTAGATCACCTGAAGCTAGAGCTGACACGCATTACACTCCTGCAGTTACTATCCAGCTGTATACCATCATTACGGTTTTATTATTCATTTGCATGTTATTGTCTGAGCCTCGCTTGTCTTTGATCTTTCCACCATGTCTGCTGGTGTGTTTTTAGTCGTGCAAATGAACGCTGACCTGATGTCACATAACAGTCATCGAGCTCCCATCCGTGTGAATCAGCGTAGCCAAAGCCAAGAGGGAGAATGGTCACTTAACATTGCATTAGCATAGCAACAAAGTGCTGCAAGGCTGATAGAGGACAGCTACTGTGTGACACTCTGCTGCAGAGAAGCTTCACACGCAAACATATTGAAGTGCACGAGAAACCAGTCTTTCTATCTGTCATCCTGGCTTGACTTTTGTTCTTTCCTCTATCTCCCTCTTTTTTCTCTCCTCCGATAATTAATCATGGCAACAACAGGCTTTTTGAGACATAACCAGTCGCCACTGTTTACTTTGGCTCTTCGCACACAAACACACTCGGAAATATGCAAAGAAAGAAAGGATCAAGGAGGCGGAGGGAGAAAAAGACAGAAGGAGGAGAAGACCAGAGGAAGAAGTAAGGAAGGAGGGGAAGGAGGGGCAGTTCTTTGTTACTAGAACTACTGCTCACTTCCAGCCACTTCCATTAGAAGAAGCGTGTGTGTCTGCCAGTTCGTGTGCGTGTCTCCACACACTCTGCTTATTAAGGCAGTGTGTTAGTAGGTGACCTTGCACAAATGAACACCCCCTCAAGCACAACCTGAATGCTTTACATTGATCTGAATTATTCATGTGTGGATTATGTGTGTGTGTTTTGTTTATATGTGTGTTTAGCTGTGTGTATATGGTTGTTTGTGCAAGGAAGAAATGTGTAATATATACCGTATATGTATGTGTGTGTGTGTGTGTGAGTGTGAGGGTGCCCAGACACCCAGTGCTACTCTCACCTCCTCCCCCTATCCCTCCTCAGGGTCCTATTGCCCCCAAACATTCATTCAAGTGCTAATTGTCTCATTCTATATGTAAACCAGCTGATTTCTGTTTGATTTGCAAGCTGGTGAATATTTGAATTAAAAACTGATCAGTCAACTGATTTGATGATTCGATGCCAACCGCAAGCCTCCGGAGCCAAAGGTGTTTTCTTCATTTTCATATCATTTATTGTATATGAACAACAACAACAATGTCAGAGAAACACTGAATATGGAGCTTACAAATGTTTGCCATTTATAATGATTCATCAATTATCCAAATTGTTACAAATACATTTTGCATCGACTTGATTAACTGACTGATTGTTTCAGCTCTATAGTAAAGCACTGACAAACAAACAGGGCTCAGGGCAAGAATGTATTTTTAAAAAAGGGGATTTCAGGATTCTTGCTTCAGTTCTGTGGGTGCAACTTCTCTTCCGCACATTATTTTCACGTTCCTGAGCTGAATATGCAGCCTGATCCCAACCAAAAGAACCTGCTCTATGACACGGCTCTGATGTAGGAGGCAGAGCATTTGGACACTTGACAAATACAGAGACATCAGTTTAATGAAGCGATTTAAAGACAGTGTGTATACATGAGGTGAGGAGACGGGGGTGGGGGAAAATAGATAAATGGACTGAGAGACAAAGGAGGGGCTCGACGTCTGGAGAATTTAATATTTGATTATCGGACCTCCTCTTCTCCGAGGAGAAGCCCCCGCAAGCAAAGGATGCAGCATCCATTTACACCCCGCCCCGCCTCCTGACAAAACGCTTCAACAACCACAGACCGTGATATGTTGCCGTGGCGACGGCTTTTGCAGCCTGTCGCCACGGCACCCTGTTGGCAACACATTAATGAAAAAGACAGAAAGAGGAAGAGGAGGAAGGAAGGGAGGATAAATACATGAGGGGGAGAGGGAGGATGGAAGGACGGATGAATGATAGGAGGGTCAGGGGTGGAGAGGTGGAGAGAATGTGAGAAAAAAAGATGGAAGGAGAGCAGAGAGACAAGGAGGAGGTAAAGGAAGGAAGGGAGGTGGTTGGATGGAGTGAGAAACAAATCAAAAACAAAGACAACACAGGATGCACAGATCCTTAAAATGCTCTCGACACGAGGCAGCTTCACCGCCTCAAAACAAAGCCCATGTCGCCATGACTCATTACGGTGAAGCTCCTCTATTCCTCCTCTTCATTTGTTTGCATTTAGAAAGCTCTTTATTATTATTATTATGAGACCAGATAATTAAATCAGTTGCACGCTGTCTGTAAGTATCAAAATCAATATATATCAATAACCCAACAGCAAGCAACAAAACATCTCTGTGCATTTTAAATATCACGTCTGTGTAACTGAGACATACTGATGTTGGACTGAGACAGTAGAGACTACGGGAAAATAAGGAAAGTGTTGCAACAAAACACTTGTGTGCACGCTCGTATATGCAGGTTCAATAGCAATATGATGATGTTTGGCATTCCTCGCGACACAAAATGCTGCTAATGTTATTGCAGCCTGTAACATATTTTCCTGCCACGCTTCTTTTTCTCTCATTCTTTTTTCTTTTCTCGCTTTCTCCGTGCAGAACAAAACCCAATACCCCTCTGCGCATATTATGGGATATGTTGCAGCCTAATTCTAATGCAAAGCACTGTGAGTCTATCATAAACATGAAGAATTGTGTAATATCCCTGCTATAATTTGTAAACATGGTTTCTCCCAAATGGGGCTCCATATTATTATATTTGTGAATATGTGCACAGAGAAAAGACTGCAAAGATGATTCATGGGTTTGTGAGTCCTACATCCTGTTTCTGGAAAAGTTCAAAACGATATTGACTTTAAAAATGAATTGACTACTCAAGTAACACATGTCCACAAGTCTCACTAAAGTCACTGTATCCTGTATATACACTGTATTTATATATCTTAAGTGTTATTACCTTAGAAATAAGATGAGAGTAGAATGTACGTTCACCTGCTTGCAGTGATCATTGGACTATGGAGTACTTCATGGTTTCTTATATGTATGTGAGAATAATTTTGTTTAAGTTAGAAATAAAAGGTGAACATTATTTTAAGTTTAGCAATATGGAGCAAAGTGATAGAAGTCGTGTCATTATATCCCAGAGTCCCTCTCACCTGACTGTGCAGACTTTAAAAAGTCACACTGAATCTAAACTTCACCCAATAGTGAGTAAACAACCTCACATTGCACCCAGTGATTTCCAACCTCTCCATCGATCTCGACAAAAGGCTAATGGCACAGACGACCCTTCTGGTTTCCAACAGCCGTGATCCGTTATCTACTGCACTCACTATTCCGTCCTTCACGCTTTAATAAAATGGACACTGTAGAGAAACAGCATATTATGACTGATAATCATCAACATTTCACAGTGAACAATAGTGTACTTCTCTCGTCAATGAAAATTTATTGCCATTATTGTATCATTTCATATTCAATGAAAATGATGGACTGGACAGCTCTGCTGTTGGACTGTCATTTGTCTTTCCATTTACATCTCCCTTCTCTTCCTCCTTCTCCTTTGTAGCTCAGGTTGTGAGTTCAAGCCTCAGGAGATGTAGTCTAATCATTGATGCTCAGTCATTGTACTGGGTGGATTGGAAAGATTGCCTTCTTCTTGGCCCTCACTCACAGCTACTATAATTACAGCTGAACCGGCTCTACCAGTCTTCAAAGCAAATAGATTCACATCATTACTGTGTCTTTCTCTTGCCTGGTTAAACAAGGGTTAACTTCATCTTCCCCTCCCTCCTCCTTGTCTTACTTGCAGGCACCTGAGCTGCCAGCAACTGTTACCACAGCGTCACAGAGAGACACCATATGTCAATGAGAACACAGAGACTTACACAACACAAGCTTCTCCACCAACACAGAGAGGGTCCATCTGGTGTGTGTGACAGAGGGTGTCCCTGCAAACCACAACACAGCACCCTGTTACAGCCTATAAATAGGGAGCATCGTGCAGTAACACCTCCCTGTGCTCTCCCTCCCATTTTAGACGGAAAGTTGCTTCTAATGAGGTGAAGCCTGAAATTAACCTTTAGTTCATATTCGCCAGAAAGTCCTGAGAGCTGTGGTGACGAAGAAGGAAGTCAAGCTGAGATTTGCCTGACTTCATTTGTTTTTAAGGGGGAAAAAAATCACAAAATCCATGCATGCACGCACACACGCACGCACACACACATACGAAGATGACCTGTGTGTTTGGGTGTGTTATTCCACGCAATAATTCAGTGATGATGAACAGGTGAAGGTGAACAGGTGAAGTGTCATGTAAAATATTAAATCCTGAGTACGTGCACTTTATGTGTGAGAGCACAGCCCAGCATTCATTTGAAGTACTTAAAAAAAGATAACAATTATATGAGGGCTACTTCACATACATGATTTCCAGTACCACAGTATACGCCAGTTGAAGGAAACCTTTGTGTATGTTATGAAAGCAGACTAAGAGCTATTAAGCTCTTTGTGCCTTGAATAAAAAGAGCCTGTTTGAGCTCACTGACAGCAGAACAGAGCACGCCTCAGATGGACATGGCAGGGTTCTGGTGACCTTTAGGTGAGTCTGACAGTTCAAACGCATGGACAAAGATCAAACACAGGCACCACACACAAAGTTAGATATGGATAAGTGCTTCACATTAGTCGTTCAACTCAGTAATCTTTTGATGGACGTACGATTACGGTGCTGTCTGCAGAGATTATTGGCTACCTTTGGCGACCTCTGGCATTGTTGGAGCTTTTTCTTTTTAAAAAGATGTTTTTTGGGCGGTTTTCAAGCTTTTTTTTTTAGATAAGACATCGGCAGGTCGGAGTTGAACCCGCTGCTTCGAGGACCCTCAGCCTCCTTACATGGGGAGCGACTTCTCTAACCCTGCTGTTTTTGTTTCCAGTTATTGGATGAGAGGAGCGATACTACTTTGATGTCTGTTCGCTAAATATAAAATTAGAGCCGTCTGGCGAATAACTTAGCATAAAACACGGGGGGAAACAGCTAGCCTGGCCTTATTACCGGAATAAAACATTCATCCTTATATTTCTGTTATAATTTCAGAGTCTCATTTCCCAACACAGAGTTGTTGATGTTATCAAAGTTAATTGACATCCTTTAAACTAAGGAAAAAAATCAACATTGTTAAGGGGGTTTGACCAGAGACTATGGATTAGATTTGCGGAAGCCCTAAGCGTTTTGATTGACTCTGGAATATTCTGACACCAAAATGGCTTTTTTCAGATGGACGGTCCAGGAGAAAATTAACTTTGTTTCTGCCTCAGGGACAAAGTCTTGTGAGATCTGTGATCACAGCTAAGCTAACGTCAACTAACGTTCACAGACGCCTCAGATTAATACGTTTTGCAATGCTAATAATAGCTGTTAACTGTGTCAATATCTAATGTCAGCAAAAGAACATATAAATAAATTATCTACCTACACCTTTAATCCATCCATGTGACGTCACAACAATTTCAAATGAGGCCACGCCCACTTAGGAGCCAAGAAGCTGAGACCATTTAATTCCATTGGCGTAACCTGAGATGTGGAATCTTTGGCTAGTTGATTTACAAGTGGCATTAATAATCTTGCAGTATGAATCTTTCTAAGGACGGTAGAGGCAGTGAAAGGCTATTGGAGAAAAAACAACACATTTCTCCTCTTAAGTAAAGACGAAAGAGGGGGTTAACAGCCTTGTTATCGTGGCATTTATTGTAAATGATGGTCTTAATTTACAGATGCATTGCTACAAACAAGATAGAGGCGACCAATCACCCTCTGTTAATTACAGAAGTCAAATGTTTGGGAAGTTTACCGATGTTGAGAAGATTAAACATGTAATACCTTTCTGAAGCATGTCTTTACTCGGACAAATATGTGCCTGATGTGTGACACATTTACCCATCATGCAGCTGAGACGTATCCCAAAGTGTCAGAGATTTACCATGTTTGTCCAGAGACATTAAACCCACCGTTCCTCTCACAGCCTTTCTGTTTGTTCCCTCTTTTTCTAATCCGTCATGTCGTCCTTCCATCAGAGTGCTGTGATCCTGGCATTCAGTGACAGGACATCAAACAGGATATGACACAGATTGGAGCGTTGATCTTGCTCTCTGAGGAAAAAGACGTGACCTCATCTTGTCTCCAATTATAAGTCAGTTTATGGGAAAAGCTGCTCTTCTCGGTCTATACGGAAGGCTCTGCACATATACAGGGCTCTGAAAATGTGAATGCGGTGCATGTTTAGAATTAAGAAAGTTCACTTTAAAGTCAAATGTGTTTTCTTCTTCTTCCCTTATTCTGGCCCAAAGTTATGCTATAGATATTCATATTAAAAGTGTGATATTGTTTATAGTAAATGTGCACAACTGTACGGTTTTGATAGAAGGTCTGTATGAATACAGTCAGCATATTATATCCCACTATTCCATTGTTAATAATTAGTAGTATATGCTGAATATACTATGTTTGAATACCCAATCTGTTCTTGTGCTGCTGTGGTCTAGTTTCCCCATTAAGATAAATAACTCTTAAAGTACATTTTCTTTCTTTTTTTCTTTCACTTTTCTTTTCTTCTTGGCCTGTTTCTTTTTCTCTCACTTTAGACAGAGTATCTCTGGAGTATCCACAGAGTCCCAGAGAAAAAGCCTCAACGATCCCAGTGTGAATTTGTGAGGATGTTTGACGTGCAGTTGATAATTACATCAAGGAAAGGAGTGGAAACTGAGGAAAGCAAATGTTCTCCACATGGCACGGTTTGGCCTGATTTGACCCAGTTAAAAGCTGCTGTGGCCTGATTATTGTGGCTAACATGACTCACGCAGATGCTAATGCAGGCACACAACAAACACGCAAATGAACACAGTCATGAATGTGTTCATATATTAGCCTCGAGTTGGATGAGCTTAATGTGCTTTTAACAGGCCTGCCTATCGACCTGCAACCTGGCTGGAGTTATTACGAAAGAGTGGGAGACGCTGAGACCAGACAACATCCCCTGTCACAGATAAACAACTCCGATGTGGAAGATCATCATGTCATGTCGTTGTGTTTTTATTGTGTGGTTGTTACTGTCTGCACAGCACATTTTCCCCATCGGACAATAAAGTTTACAGCTGCATAAATAACAAGCAGATGAGGCAATAAGAGACACGGATGTAGTGGTCTGTTTATAGCATTAAAATGAAAACCTGATTATTATTTCTCTATAACGTAGAATAAATACATTTGATTACATTAAAAAAATGTAACTTCTTTTGGCCACTTGGGGCAGCAAACAAGCTGGAAACGTCTTAAAGCTGTTATGGTTACGTGTTAGCAAACTGTTTTTTTTAAACTAGCACTGAAACATCTAGTAGACACAGAGCCACTAAGTTGCAACCATAAAACCAAAACAACGAGCTGAAAAACGCTAAAATGCTTTGAAGATAAGTATCTTCTTTCACATTACAGAAACTGTCGTCATTATATCTATTGTTAATAGAAAAACACTGGTTTAATTACAGATAGGAAACTGTTTTACACTCAAAGTGAAGCTAACCAGCTACATCAGGACTTGTGGGCACACTGCTGTCAGAGTTGTTCATTGCTGACGCTGTCATCTGCGATTTGAAGCATGTAGCCAGGGACTACACATCACAACTTGAGATTAAATAGTTAGGGCAAAAAACAGCATGAAAACGATGTGAATCTGAATAATGAAGGGAAACAAAATGGCAAATTCAACCAGTGAGAACATACCAGCGGGAACACTAATACATTAATTTGTCATGTGCAATAACTAGAGCAGTTCTAACTTTGGAGGATAACTTTGTGTTCATTTAAGATCCATTTTTTCCCCAGAAAGGCGCCGATAGAGAGAATATTGTTTCACGGCCTAAATAACTTATCATAATAAAAAACAATTCAAGGTTGCACCAGTGACAGTCTTAACCTCCAGAACCTTCCATTCACGTATATTTATTGGACAGTGTGTCTTCTGCAATAAATTACTCTGGTGAAGCCGAGATTCAACACACACACACACACACACACACACACACACACACACACACACACACACACACACACACACACACACACACACACACACACACACACACACACACACACACACACACACACACACACACACACACACACACACACACACACACACACACACACACACACACACACACACACCACTCCTTTCTACTTCACTGCTCCGATCAGATCAGTGTTGGGGCCATCTCGGAGGTAGCCATTAATTTTTGACCCCAGTTTGACAGAATAACACAAACCCACTTTACTTGAACCCTCTGAGAACCCGGGAGGGAAAATACCAGAGTGAGATAACTGAGAGAGGGAAATCACCACCAAAAGCTTATAAATCCTGACTCCAGCTGGCTTCTCCACACCTAACAGCCAATTTAACAGGCAGCCAACTATCATTCTGACATCTACTTCTGTTCAATAAAGCTCAAACGGCCTGTGAAAATACCAAGGGTGAATTTTGTGTCAACGACAGAGTTTCTTTACTACTCTAACGATACTTGACCCACATTATAAGATATTTTTTCTTAATGCAATTGCAAAGTACCTCCTCAGTCTGCCAGCAGGAGATAACATCAGAATTACATTAAAGGACTTCATTACCCAGAAGTTCCATCACACTTACAATTATTCCTTATGGAGGCAAGGGTTGAGCCTTTGAATTAAAACTATGTTTTCGCATTAGTTTCTGCAGTTTTTAGTGAGTAGCTTCTATGCGGTGAAATTCCTTGCTAGCTTGCTAGCCTAAATTGTAGCCCAATGATTTTCTACTGTTGCTGACCCCGACACACTAGCAAACCAAAAAAAGCTACATGTAGCGCTGGTCAGTTGAAGTAATTCTCAGGATTGTACATCACTTTATTCAATAGCATTTTATTGAAGGGGGGACGGGGCTCTCCAACAAGAGGCGGTTGCTAACTGCTAGCTGTCAGCTAGCAAGCAAGTGGTGCACAATTCTCATAACTGACTTCTCTTTTGGGGAACAGTTTATCCAACAGTGTAGAGTTGGATACAGGGAGGTTTAACATACAGCTTCCTACATTTTTGACTCAAATTTGCTATTTGTCAACACAACAAATGCACGGGTCACCAAAATAAGTTGGCTACATGCAGATGTCCTTCCCCCCAGTAAGTGAATCCACTGATTGAAAGAATTCTACTGCACTGAATTGATTTGTCCTGTTTGAAAGGCTGGTGTGATCAGGTATTTAAGTCAAATATAACTTTCCTCTGGCAAAATAACTCAGGCGTTACTTAATCTGACTGAATCACTTTTTGGTCATGCAAACAAACGACCTTACCCTAATCGAATGTGAATCAATATGAGTTGGAGTTTACAGACTGTATTGGTTCATTGTTTCCCCCTTTTTGTTAAAATATGTCAACATTTTTACTAGAATCTTATGCACTTTGGCTGTGACACACATATTTCTCTGATCTGTCGTGTATCCTCTAAATGCAAAGAAACAGTAGTTAAATATGTGAGGAACCTACAACAATGGATGTTTAATAGTGGAGTTTCATTCTAATTATGATCACATAAGGTTTAAGTCCGGGCTTGTACTGCTGCCATGGGCGAGGTTTGTGGTAATTATGAGATATCCTATTCAAGGGAACATCCAGAGCGTATGCTGGAAGTAGGAAGTCAGGACATTCATAACAGAATTATTATTAAGTGGGTGAGTAATCAATTTCCCAATAGGCTTTAGTCTATTGCCCACATTTTAAGAGCAGCATGTTCACACAGCTGTCTCCCTGAGACAGTGAAAGTGCTTCAGTGCAGCGGATTCAGAATGTGTACAGGTTAATGATCTGGAACAGTGTGGATATTGAACATTTAACCAGTGATGGCCTGGCCTTGTGCATCGCAGTAATGTTGTAGTTCCCGCCATTATGTGTCCTAGCAGGTAACCCTGACGACAGTGCACCGAGGGTAAAGATCGTTGGGTGTAAGCAGCTGAATGCAGTTGTCCTTTAAGGGCGCACTCACACTGTCGTTCTGTCCCGGGCCAAAACCGTTTTTTCAGCTAAAGCCTAGTACCTTTAAGCAGTGTGAGTGCACCCGCTCCGCGCATAACTGCGGCCCGCTTGAAAGAGGTGGGCTTTAGCAGAGCCGTTTGCACATGTACGAGCACGAGCGTGCGCACGTGTACGAGCACGAGCACGAGCCCTACGGTGTTTACTGCAGATTTGGTCGGATGAAAATATTTAAAAACAGTCGACAAGACGCACAAAAACTCTGAGGTCTACGGAAAGATTTGTAAACAAAGCCACACACACACGCGATCAATGCGTGTGACGTGGTACGGCGTGATGACATATGGACAGCAAGAAGCATTGGCCGAGGCCCTGGCAGTGTGAGTACAAACGGGGCTGGGGCGCGGGGGGAGCGGGATGGGGGACAAGTACCCTAAAGCCCGGGTCGCGGTGCGGAAGGACAGTGTGAGTGCGCCCTAAGGGGAGATGTGTCGTGGACAAACCTTCAGTAAACTGACCTTAACAATAGGACCTTAACAATAATTTTTTTCTTTTGACATTAAAGCTAAAGCAGGATATGCCACATCCTGGAATGAGAGGGAGCTGTTTGACACAATTCCAGTCTGTAAAATGCCGCCAATGAGCTCATGGTTGCCAACCCGATAGATTCTTCTATCAGGTAAACCCACAGTGCGGCTGTGGTCTCCTGATTAACGTCTGCGCTCTGTAATGGTCCACTGGTGTCCTCTACCATCATACAAAAGGACGGAGATAAATCTCTCTCACTGTAGGATTACAGAGTCATCCACACCACTGAGCATGTCCATCCACCACACCTCACACACACCTCTCTCTTCTTTCTTATTTCCTATCACCACATTTATGCCTTTCATTTTCCCCTCTACCCTCCAAGTTCACCTACTTGTCTCACCTCTCTCTCTGTACCGGTGTTTTTCCATGTGGCTCTGACGCCACATCTTTAATTTATCTTACAGTCTCCCTTTAATACATTGATTTTGACTCAGTCTCCCTTCCATCATTGCTGTAACACTATCATAATTGTGATAGGACAATAAGACAACTTGTAGCCTCTGCAAAGTTATTTTCTCTCTCATTACTTTTTCTTCTCCTCCTTTAACACAGGGACCCTTTAAGGCACTTTTCTCTTCAGGCAGTTGCACAATCGGTCCCACCACCACCACCACCACATGAAATAATCCCTCTATTTCTATCTATTCCAACCAGTCAGTCAGTGTGTGATTACATTAGAGCTTCTCTTCTCTGCTCAGTGGAGCTCCAGACACCCACAGCTCCATTCTGCCCCATTAACCAGCCAGTGATTGTTGCAATGGATGACTGGTTAAGGCTCATTGCTTTGCTACAAGTGAATTAACACGTCCTCCAATATTTCCAATAGCCAGTGACTTCGGGCATAATGAACTAAAAAACTAATAACATGACTAAAATACTAGGTATGTTAAAAAGCAAAGGTTCATCAAGCTGTTTGGGTATCTCGTCATTGATCATTTTACATTTCTTACTGTGTCACTCAAAGCACAGGACAAGTCGCCCTTGTGCTCTGTAAACGTCATGCCAGCTGGGCTGTTTGCACTATCTGTATTTAAAACTCTACAGAACCTGACCTTAGGGGCACTCTTCCAGACAGGAGCCGTTTGTGCAGGTGTCTTGAAGAGGGTTTTTCCTCGCAAGGAAATTATTTGGAATTAACTCACACAGAGAAGCCGATCTTATCGTTTCTTCATCTGTCTTGATAGACCATTATTGACTAAACACTGTGCACCATTTTTCATTATATAGTGGTAGAAAGTTATGTAAATTCTAAATTCTGTCTCAAGGTCTTCATACCACGTTTTCCCAGAGCTTTAAATCCTTTTACATCTTCACCAGTGGAAGAAGTTCACTCAGTTGTCATGGAGATCTTTTTCATCGTCTGCATTAACACCTGTCACTTTTCAGTGCACGCTTTGTGTTGCATTATTTACTAGCTCCTTTAAAATATACTCACTTAATAATGTCAAACCTGCATCACAGGTTGAATACATGTGGAACACAAGCTGCAAAGCTGTGATGACAATTTTTATGGCTGAAAAAATAATTTTCTTTATGGACACTGTGGGAGTCAAACGATTGACAGGCGGTAGAGCGTTAATACAGCACTTATATGAAAACACTTTAGAAAAAAATAAATGCTTTGATGGATTATCTGGGGTACTTTTCTAGTCCGTGGAGACCATTTGAGATAACTGAAAGCCATAAATAATATTCCTTAATCTGTTTGGAGGGAAATGTCAATAAGCTGACAAAGTAATAACAAGTTCTGTTAAAGTGGTACTATTTAAAACACAATCTAATAAAAATCAAAATGACTTCATATTTGTGTACTTGTACATGCACAAATGTTATATTTGTGTCCCCATTATCGGACAGTAGGATGTCGTTGCATATATTACAGCACAATCCTGAATGTCTAAAATCCAGCTAAATGAATTCCTTGAATCCCTTTATCATCATTTCTCAAAAGAGGTTCAGAACTTCTTTATCAAATCAAAGCTAATCTGAAGCCAAAAAAGGCATTTGAGATGGTGATGAATGTCTCTTTATTTAATCATCATTGATCCATATCTGGCTAAGATTTAAACTCTTTTCAAACCAAACCTGACGCACTGCCTCACGCAGGCAGACAGAACAACAGACAAAAACGCTTGTGTCAGCTCTTCCTCCTGATCCGAACAGAAAAGATCGTCGTGGTCGTTCAGCATCCTTTATATAACAGGGTCAACGGTGTAATCAAAGGAGCATAGAGAGAGAAAAGGAGGAGGGCAGAGAGATAATGTGCTTTTGTTCCGGTCCATCCATCCCAGTTACGTAACTCATCGGTTAGGGAAGAGGAGACATGGATTAGAGAAATAAAGATAGAACTGATTTATATAAAACAGACATTTGACTATTTGGATATCCGTTCATTGTGTATAGGTTTTGTTTTACCAATTTCGGGATAAAATAAGGCCTTCAATCAAAGTGAAAAACACGTATTGCAGCACAGTGTTTCTATTTCAGCTCAGTGTGAGAGTCTTTACTACGTTTTGCAGTGACTCAGCAGTCTGCTAACTTCTTGCGCTCCCACCAATAGTAGCTGCTCTGTTTTAACAATGTTAGGCTTAAGAAACAAGCAGCAGGCTGAATGCACAGTGTTGTTCTGAGCAGAGGAAGTCCGCTCATTTTCTGCATCATAAACAAATACAATATTGCAGCGCTGTACCGTCCATCTCGGCAGGAGAAACATGTAATGCTGCTGAGTAATACTGAAGCTTGAGAAATTGGTATTTCTGATATTCCTACTGTGAACATAGATACTAAAATCAATACTCTGTCAGAGGCTCATAGAAACTGTACCAAAACTATAGTTATGTGACCAGTTTCAGCCAACAAAAGGAGAAAAACAAGGAAAAGACCATAGTTTGGTGGTTAGTACCTACCACACCGCCCGCTTTTAATACATTTAATAACATAAATACGTGGAATACACACTAATTACTGTGCATTACTTTTCATTGTGTGAAAAACGTATGAGAACAGCCTGACCTGTACTGATTTATGAAACTGTTATCTGAATATTTCAGGTTGGATGAATCTACAATCCGTTTTAAGTGTAAATTTTGTCATAATATGATTGGGAAAATGTGTCTTAGTTTTGGCTGAAGTGAAACTCCACTTCCTATTTCCTACTGAAAAGAATGTACTGGTTATGATGTCTCATAAAATTACAAATAGAAAGAGGAGGAGATGGAAACAAGGTGATGGGAGAAAAGAAGTAAAGTTGCAAAAAGGAATGGAAAGAAAAAAACAAACAGAATGACAGGAAAAAGAGCGAAGAGTGAGCGAAACAGAGGAGGAACTTAACAACCATCCTGTCAAAAACAAGACACATCAGCTCTGATCCACTCTAATGAGCCCAACCCAATGGAAGTACAGGACTGTGAATTATGCAACACCGGCTTACAACTATGAAACAGGGACACTGAAATACTATGAACACGTGAGAAATGAGGTCGTCCTCATCGTCACGCAACTCTTGCCCTTACAACAGGCTCGGGGCAGCAGTTAAATCTTTTGTTTGCAACATTTGCACTTGTTTCCCCGCCAAAAAAGACTAAAAATTCTGATGTTTCCAAAAAAAGATTAATGTAAAACACACTAAAGATTCACGTCTAACACAGCTGTCTTCAATAACAGTACAGCTGAAAAAAATTTCAGCTTGTATTTTGAAGAGTGAAGCAGGCAATGTCCACTGTGTTTCTAATACTTGCCTTAAATTTGTCTAAAATTTGTATATTGAAAGTGACAAAACAACTACAAAAAAACAAATGAACTAGCATTTCATGGTCCCCTGTCACCTTCTACCTACAGTTTTCTTTTTCCCAAATTAATACGGTTGAAAGCTCCGGAGAAAGCCAGTAAGTGAACCTTGGGTTTTGAAAATTTTATCACAGTTTTATAATCCCATGGTTGTGAATTAATCTCCATAGCAAAACTAATAAATCAGCTCCTGTATGTCGTAAACCTGCTTGTTAAATTTCATGTCTTTGCTGCTACTTAAAGAAAAAACGAGGCAATAAATCAGAATATAACAAATACAGATATCTGATAAATCCTTAAAGAAAACTTGTAAATTCCCTTAAAAGTCAAATTTTTCAAATTTGTCCAATCAAGATTATGCTTAAACAAAATGCATCTGACTTAAGAGCATAATCTTTCTCCAGACTACAGTACAGAGCTCCACTTTCTCTTTCTCTGCCAGCCTTACAGCTGCTCTGGGACATCACAGTAGCACTGTAACCATAGCAACACGCAGCATCGGCAATGTAGCTTTAGTAACCACTGTGCAGCCAGACTATAGCATCAGCGGGAGGTGCCAGCTACTCATTTTCCACGTCTGCACTTCCACATCACAACAAGAGCCGGCAGCGCAGTGATGATGTCACACAGCCTCGCTTCGGGACCAGGAAGAAGGGCGACAGAGAGAAGGAATCAGGAGGGGAAGAAGAAAGGAAGTATAAGAAAAAAAGGAGGGAAGAGAAAAGAGAGAAGGAGGTTGGCGATAGGAAAGGCTATACGAAGAAAATACATGTGTATTCTACAAATGACCTTCCGCAGCGCATGTTTATCTCCTCACTGTCAACACACAGAATCTGAGATTGATTTTGTTCAATTTTAATGTATAAGATTCTTATTTTGGTCATTTTCTTTCAATCAAACAGTGTAGGTGAAGGCTTTCCCCTGGATTTTCCTGCAGGTCTTTTCCTTCTTTGCTAATGTCCAACAAGCTCCACCAAAGAAGGAAATTTAAAACATTTTTACAGTTGCATCTAAAGTCAAAAACTGTTCTTTGAGCAGAGAAGGAATCCACCCCCGGTATATGACAACCGGTACCCATGTAAGTTGACCTTGAGTTAGCATTACTTTGTCATTTCCTGTGTGTCAGAGGATCTTTACTTTGGAAGAACTACAGCACCATAGTTCAGAGTGACAACAGTGTTTCTATTTTAATAATAGAAAGAAGTCCTCATCCTAGAGCACGGCTATAAAGGTTATTTTCTCCATGTGACGGTTTTATTTCTCCAAACTCTTTCTTGTGGTTCAACTTAGCCGTAGAAAATAATGAGCTCACTATGAAACGATTGTTTATTTTTGCAGTGGAAAAAGGAGAATGAACCCTCAGTAGCTTGTGATTCAAGCCTTTGTAGAATATTTGCCCTCCAGCTATAACCCTCTCTCAACATTATCAAAAGACAGCTCTAGTTTAAAATGCACATGTTTTTAGGATTCAAGAGTTTCTTCAGTGGTTTCTGAAGGTGTTTCATAGAGTAGTAACAGAGGAGTTGCAGCATTTCCCTCAATAGAAGTTAAAATGTAAAAAATCTCAACTGGCTTTTCAAGGTTTTCAAACAGCCATGCTGATATTAGACCAGGCAGAGAGGAAACACTGGGAATTCTGTACACAGCTTAACGCCTTACACCTGTAATGTAGTTAGAGCTGTCCGGTACTGCGAGGGAATATTAATGAATGACCACTTCCAGGCTGCTCCATGGATCATCCTCAAAGCTTAAAACTCTGTGCATCATAAATCACTGCGATATCAGTCTGTTGTCTCATCTAATTGCAAAGACAAGGTCGTCTGCAGCGCTTTAACAAGGAAATAAAGGGCAGCCTAAAACATGGCCTGTTTCGTGACCATGACGACGACATTCGACCTGAATGTGGAGAATTTCAGCTCACATACCTGTCCAAAACTGGAAGCACCAAGAAAGAGTTTGACTTGGAAACAGGGGATTTAACTGATTTTAACATCATTTCAACACCAACAGGAACTCAAGGGATATGACATTATGAAATGGTACAGAAACTTTACTCCACAAAAAAGAACAGATTTAAAGCTGCACACTGCCACAGCATGGCCTTTTCACTTAGCCAAGTGTGAAGCCATTAAATCCAAAGGCACTCTATCCTTTTAAAACATTTAAATGCCCGTATTGATTTGAGCTCAACTGCCTCCAGCCTCTTCGGTTTATCTGCTCCAGAGTGAGAAACCAGCAGAGAAACCACAGACGCTGAAGACCGGAGCTGCTGCACAAATGAACAATTATTCTAGGGGGTTTAATTCATGTGACACCGGCAAAATTAAAAATGTCACAGTGAAATGGGGTTGACGTTTGTGCTCATAGAAATCATAGTAACTGTTGTGTAATGTTTTCCAGACGGCTCAAATGTGAATAAAAGCAGTCACATTACCAGTAATGTTCCTTACATATTAATTGTAGTGTGCAACCAATAATGAGGGACCAGGAGAGCCTCTGAAAAGAGACTGCTGTGAGTAACATGATTAGCCACGCTATCCGTGTGGCTATATATGACGGCGACGGTCTGTTGGCCTGTTCCCCACAGCGATTGGATGTGTTACCATGCATTTTGGTACAAATATCCATGGTCCCCAAATAATTAACTGACTTTACAGCCAAAATAAAGTCAGAATTTGGATTTGCTAGTTTCAGTTTCTACCACACTTTGTGTTTAACTGTAATAAGAAAATGTTAGCATGCTAGCATTTGAAGCTAAATGAACCATGTTTTGACACAAATATCCTCGGACCTTTATTCAACAACAACTTTTCATGAACTTAAAGCTTCCTTCAACACACTGTTGTCTGTTTCCACTGCCGTTTAAAAACTCATCAACATTAGGCAAATTAGCCATATGAAAACGCAACATGACGGAACAAGGGGTGCTGGTGGTCCCGGCGGTAAACACACTGCAGCCTGCGTGCCGTCTGTTTCATCTAAAACCACACTGAAAAAAATCTTAGATTTGTCTCACTGCACCAACATTTACTGCTGCATAATTTACTGCTGCACTTGGATGTAATGAACAAAGGAAAATAAAAAATAAGAGCATCTGACTCCACAGTAAATCATCTGTTGAGTGCTTATGGTTATTTATCTGTGCTTTAGACCGTTACCGCGCTGAAACAAACAGAAAATGTTTCATATCTCATTCACAACACTTTGCCATGCTTTCTCTCTCTCCTTGCTTGCCCGTGACGAAATAAATAACTAAATAAAAATAAATAAATGTTGGATGTGTTATTGACTTTAGCTGTGAAGATCCTCCCCCTGAGTTACCGGCTGAGTCAGACTTGTGTATGACAGCAGAATTTTTTGTACAAATTTTTTATTTACGAATACGAAAGGTTAGAATCACGGATGCATCTTTTGATCATGGACACATCTTTTTGACAGCTGTCTTACTCCATAGCTGAGCAGCTCACCACTGACATCAGGACGAATCATTCATTTATATTTCATGAGCCAAGAGGCAAAGTCTGATGCAACACACATGGGCTAACACACACCCACAGAGGAAAGTAAAGCACAATCAAAACGGGATCTATACGGCCCTGAGTGTAAGACAATCAATAGATACAATACAATACACAATAAGATACATACACTGTGTGTCCTGTTTGTGTGTGTGTGTGTGTGTGTGTGTGTGTGTGTGTGTGTGTGTGTGTGTGTGTGTGTGTGTGTGTGTTTCTCCAGACACAATGGTTCCCAACAGAGACCAGAGTGGAACCCTTTTAGCAAACCCCATTTTGTCCCCCATACAATAGGTGAGATAATCTGCACTCCAGCCAGCTTTTTAACCACTGCAGACCTTTTAATGGGTGTGAAACTGAGAGAGAAAGAGAGAGAGAGAGCGAGCATCCCTCCTCCCCTCTGTCGTCCATCTGTTCTTTTCTGTCACTCTGTTTGTGTACAATATGGTCCTCCACCAACCGTCTCTGGTCTGGAGTCTGTTCATCGGTTGTGTTGTGTTCTTTTCTTTCTTTATCCTCCTATCCCTCTTTTTCTATCCCCATAAAATCCATTTGGTCCTGTTTGGACCAAGCCCCCACGACAGCGACTTTCTGGTTGATCCAATACAGAAGTGCCAAAAACTGCAGTTCTCTGAGTGGCCACTAGGAGCAGTTTGCAATTTCTCAGTGACCCCCATGTAAAACAGGCCGTTTTCACAGCATAATTAGACCTATTTGAGGCATGTTACAAAAAAAATTCTAATCTGTATGTGTAGGTCATATCTCCATGACAACAGTGAGGGGGGTGAATTTTTTTGTACCAGGCTAGTTTAATAAGTGACAGCCACCCACTGCCCCTAACTTCTCCTCGGAGGTATATGTCAGCCAATAGACGTGCCTCCCCAACGTCAAATCAATGCCCTTTTTTCGTCAGAGGAAATGAGGCGTAGTCAAAGTCTGATAAGATGGCAACTGTGAGGCGAGTACGATAGGATCAAGTTGAGAGAACGGATCTCGACGGGTATGCTACGTTATACAGTCTATGGTTTGGACATACACATGTACCGCCTAAAGGTTCCCATCCATCACTGAGTGTATCTACTCTCCATCTAACCTCCATCCATCTTCCCTTTAAATCTCTCCTTCACAACCTGCTCCTTATCTATACAGAGCAAATGTGGAGAAATATCACATGTCAAGGCAATCGAAGGTAATGGGAATGCTGAGCTCACACTCAAGTGGAAATTCGGTTAAGTTGCCATGGTAAAGCCATTCCTGCTCAGGTTAATCCCATCTTGATTACAGGACAAATTGTTTTTTTTTCATTTCATAGTGGGGTTATAAAAAATGCCTGTCAGAAATATGAGAAACGAAGGAGCAAGAGAAGAACCACTGCTGTTATATCAATATAAGAATCAACCAAAAACTAACTTCTATAGCAGACTGTACACCTTCACATTCTCTTGTGGGTTTTTCATTGGTTACTCGGAGAAAATATGACTTTTTACAGTCTACGACATATTTGTATTCAAACATGTCGATTAAACGTTAGACCATTTCTACTGACCTGTTCTGTACTTTTTCATCAACTTTAGTCATGATTGAAAGGAAAGGATTTCTACCTTTTGTTATTCACAGACTTCACTCAAGGCAACAGTGGAACAGTCTGAGCTTTCAATCTTCCACCTGCTACAGAGAAAATGTAGGAGCAATTACGTTTGACATTTTCCGACGTGTGAGTTGCACTACTTTTTTCCTACTGCAAAATTATAATCACACTCAAGCCGAATCACTCCATGAATCTGCAGGGGATTTTAACGACCCCTTTTCAAAACCAGTTGAACATTCAAGAATGCACAGAAGTCAACCTACGAGCAGTTTTCCTCTCAGCTCCTAACGAGGTGACATTTCAGAAGATTGGGTTTACACCTGAGAAGAGCCATGCAGCAGCTGTTAGGAGTCATTTTCTGTTAAGCACTCAAATGAAGTGTCCTGCAGTCAAAGGTTAGCATTTATTGGGTATTTCACCACAGCTTTTAATGGCAAGCTTTCTATGAGTACGAGCACATCCATCCTTTTCCTGTTTCTCTCTCTCTCTTTCTCTTCTTATTGCCGAGCAGAAAAAACTCCAAACTATCAGCACTTCCTTCCATTCATCCTCCCGTATGATCTATTAACTCTGAATATAAGCCATTTACTTTTGTTAAAAAAAAAGGCCACCATTCTCTGGTTCAAGCTCCCCAAAAGTGAAGATTTATTAATTTTCTCAGTTTTATATGATAGTAAATTGAATATCTCTGGTGAAGTCATCTTGTGTGGACAATGTCGTTGTGCTGTTCTTCTCCCCGCAGGGTTTCCATTAGGGCTGAGCAATGTATCAGTATTATATGGATATCGTTAAATGAGATAAGACATCGTAATATGTGTTTAATGTTGTCTTCTCCTGGTTTTGACAGTGGCATTACAGTAAAGTGATGTAATATGAGTTCTATTATTTGCCTTTAGCCACTTCAGTAAAGATCACTATATCTGTTGATTATTTATCAAGAATATCATTATGTAAAGATTTTTTTTGCAAAAAAGCACCACTTGCAATATCGTTGCAATATCAATAGTGAGGTTTTTGGTTTCTCCATATCCGTGAATGGTGTCTCTTCCTCTCCAAATCCTTCCACGTATCCTCCCTCCCTAGCTTTCTGCGTTCTCTCTTTTTCCCCCTTTCCCTCTTGTGGTATTACAGTGTTATTACTCCCCAGCTACTTCACAGTCTCCCCGTCTTCATCAGTGACTCGAACAGTTCACAGCCCTTCAGTACATGGGGGGCATCTCAGACACACTCCTGTTTCAGCTACTGAAGCATGAAATTACCTCTGCATCCCCCTCCGGGCCCTTAAAAGATGCCCAACAGGTCAAAAATGTATTAACACAAATATTAGCAGTAAGAGAGGGAACATGAGGCAAACTCAGTGTTAATCATAAAAGTGTTCTTCTTCTGTGTTTGTAAGAGATTGTTGAAAAATGAATAGTAGATATATTTGATGGCGGGCAAATGATATGAGAGGCTGCACAGTTGAGTGCGGATCTTGATACTGAATCGACAGCGGCAACAGTGCAGGCTAGTTCTGGGCGCTATGAGCAAAGATTTCTATCACAGTACTGTTTTAAGATTCTGGCGGTTTCACAGTATATACTTTTTTGCATTATTACGGGGTTAGAGTGGCTTATTCTACTGTCCGGAGTACATAGAATATAAAAGCATTCGTTGGTGTAATTTTGTCAATGTGCAGTTATTAATGTGATCAACTCTTTATGTGGTGGTGTTTTGTAACCTGCCTCCGCCAGATGGATTGATTCGCATTTGCTCTGCATATCCATCTAGGAGCTCTCGTTTGGAGACCTTTTGGGAAGTGGCGAAAATAATGGTTGCTGATTTGATTAACCATTTGTCTATCACCAACATACGAGCCAAATCAACCAATCAGATCAACAAAGTGTATGACGTGCTAACAGCCTCGGAGCAGAGCTCAAAAAGTAACCAACATGTCAGTAAATGATATTTGCCGTTTTTCTAAGGCACAATTTGAGGTGTCCAAGAGAAAAAAGTGTCAGCGAACGGCTTGCTCGATAGCTGCGCTCATCTCATCCGCGGAAGCCGCCATGTTGTTTGTACTGAAAAGTCGCTTTCTGTGCGTCACACTTTGCCTCAAAACCAACACTGATTGGTTCGTTCGCTGGTCAAAAGTCTCCAAAATTTCTCCGCGGAATGTTACCAGACTGATCTGCAAGTAAAATACAATGGAGCTTGCAAGATCAGGATGGTCTTGCGAGGCTAAGTCTTTTGCCCTGCTAAAGAGAGTCAGCTGTGGGTTATTATTGTTGTGTTAAAGGTTATAGTATTAGTAAGAAGGGTATGCAGTTAATAGTCCCATCTCAATACACTCACAGTCTGCCCCTGACCGTAGAGCTCTTCACCGCAAACAATGTTATATACTTTGCTGCCTATTGAAGAGTTACAGCAATTGTTTCAGCTTAGCACCAGTATGGCGGTATTGGAAAGTTCATATTACACAGGAAATTAAAACCGGTTCATGCCTGTGCCTTGTGTTGGGTTGAGACTGTCCTGTACAGACAAATGGCAGTGTTGGTTGTTTGTTTGTTTGTCGAGCTCAAAATGGCCTATATGTATAATCAGTATATGCATTTTATCACATTTATTATTTGAATTCAAACTTGAAACCTTTCTAATGGAAGTATGTTTAAAAAGTCCATAAATACCATAAATAGGCAAATGTACACAGTATTAAAACCAAACATTTTCATAGCACAGTATACCATGTCCTTGTACTGCTCTCTCTCTCTCCCTCTTTGCGTGTGACTATAAGTCCTTGACATCCCCAAAGGACTCTGCTCTCCCATGCATTACATTGCTTGTGTGTGTGTGTGTGTGTGTGTGTGTGTGTATGTGTGTGTGTGTGGGTGTGTGTGTGTGTGTGTGTGTGTGTGTGTGTGTGTGTGTGTGTGTGTGTGTGTGTGTGTGTGTGTGTGTGTGTGTGTGTGTGTGTGTGTTTGTGTGTGTGTGTGTGTGTGTGTGTGTGTGTGTGTGTGTGTGTGTGTGTGTGTGTGTGTGTGTGTGTTCTATAATATGTATGTACCTCATCGTATTATCAGGTACAACGAACAGCTCCGTGCATGTCTCCTGTCGACCCAGAAATGCTTCCGTTAAGATTCTCTTTGTCTTTCCCTGAATTCCCTTTTTTCCTCCCTTCCCCATGACATTTGTTTCTTATTCATTTTCTTTTTTCTCAATACACCTCCTGTCCTTTTCCATCACTATCCTCATGCCGTTTATCTTTATTTTTCTCCTTTTAGGTTTTATTCTCATACAATTTTCTGTTCACAAGCTCTCATCATCTTATTTTATTTCCCCCTCCCTTACTCTTTTTTCTTTGAATATTAATCTGTCACTCTCACTCTAGATCGACTCCCTCTCCTGATTCCTCATTTGTCACTCATTTTAGTCTAGCCTGTATCTTTTCTTCTCTCCCTCCATATCACATCCCCTTTACTCTCAATCTCTCTTTTATTCCCGCTCCACGCTTTGCTTATCCTCTCTTATTCTCTCCAGAATCTTGTTCTTTCTTTTCATCTCTCTCTCATCTTTTTTTCTCTTTGCTTCTCTCAATCAACCTGTTTGTTATATGTCCTATAATAATTTAATTGCACCACGCGGTTATCTGGTTATTGCAGCTGTAACGGGAAACCCCCAAACAAACTAAGTTTTCTGCATCTGACTGTCTTCTTCTAGGGCACAAATCACCCAGTTCCTGGTGTGGTGTGGGGTGTATTTCCCGCTCCGTTCTTCTAAGACCATCTTTACTCTAATCAATCACTCTGACCCAGATAAGGCTAAGTTTAAACCGAGGCTGCTTTGATGCTTTGACCCACTTAACAGCACTTGTGTCCATATACTGCTGTCTTTGTTGGCCTGAGATTGAACGCGGGGGAAATAACATGGTTGTCATGACCTGCATGCTGCAGAAAAAAAGTTATAAGAGGGGGAAACAGTGACGTGGACGATGTATAATTGATACTTATCTGCCATGCATGACAGTAAATTGAATCTTTGGCATTTGGACAAGCAAAACTGAGGCATCACTTTGGACATCACTGAAGACATCACTTTGGACTTGGAGAAACAGTGAAAGGTATACATTTCCCTTATTTATTACATTTTATTGATTAAGTAATTAATTAAAATTAAATAATCACACTGCAGCAGTCAGTGTGTCCTAGTGCACTGCAACGGATAATATTCTTCTTCTGCCATTCCTTTAATTAGATGTAAGAGATTTTTCAACCCATTGAGTTAGACTGATGTACTGCTGAGTTTGTAAATAACAGAAGTGTGAAACCAAGCAAAAACGGCTATGGGTTCAACGGGTTAATTGAGGCCTTAAATATAAACAGCCTGGTTTTACCCTTAGATTGTCATACTAACTTTACAGCTCCACTGACCTTCCATTAACCCTGGATTACCCTCTATCTCTCTCCTTCTCTTTCTTTCTCTCTCTCTCTCTCCTCTACTGTGCTGAAGGACGTCACAATTGCATGTACATAAACTCAAAGGCTGCAAGCTTTACACGCATGCATACAGGAATAAACACCAAAGCTCAATTTAGGCATGGGCACAAACACACACTGTAGGCTGACCTGCATGTGAGTGAACGCCCTGTCTTCGCTTTCAGAAAGAACACACACACACACACACACGCACACGCACACACACACGCACACACACACACACTTAAAAATGCACACTGCAAAGTCTCCGTACCCTTGCCCCATATCCCTTAACTCACTACAAACAATAGGCAGCACTTCCTGAAACTCAGAAATAACAGGGAACAGTTTCCTTCTGCAGTAACTGGGGAATATGAGAGAGAGAGAGAGAGAGAGAGAGACAGAGAGACAAAGAGAGAGAGAGAGAGAGAGAGAGAGAGAGAGAGAGAGAGAGAGAGAGAGAGAGAGAGAGAGAGAGAGAGAGAGAGAGAGAGAGAGAGAGAGAGAGAGAGAGAGAGAGAGCACTGAGTCCAAGTCCATGTCCTAAACAGAGAGAAAGGTACTATGTCCAAAATCACTCCCATGTTTTCTCATGCACTATACCTTAATACTCAATGGTTTACTCTATTACTAAGCTGTAAATTGAAATTTTGGATACAACTTAATTATCTTTTTATGTTTTATTCTAGAAGGAGTTGAACTATTCAGCTGCCTGTCCATCGTATGCAAATGAATGCATGCTGTCAATTTTTTACAAATATTAGTTGCGCTTTTTATGGCTGATGTTAGACAGTGATGTCATGGGTTGCTCATCAGGACAGGGAAATCAACATGCCAGTCTCCTGTGGACCCTGTCAGGGTTTTCCAAATGTAAACATCAGAGTTAACACTGAGGAAAAGGTGAAGAAGATGGTTTTCAGCTACGATCTATGGCTACAATCCCGACTACATGGACAAGCAAGACCATCTCTATGTGTGAATTTCCGCCTCAACATCAGAGGACGCACTGCGTGGAGGAACGCCGTTTGATATTCATGGTTCTTCTCTGCAGAGCATCCTACTAGCCAGGGTGCAGAGGTTGGATGGTGAGCTGGGCAGCTTCAGTGCTCGCGTTGGGAGCTGGGGTGTCCAATGGAGGGGCCACATTCTGCTTTATGATGACTCAAGCACAAGTTGAAGGAGCTGATGGGATTACATTTCAAAGAAATTGAAATTATTAAGATTAAGTTGAATGACTGGGAGCTTTTGTACCACAAGCGATAGTTTTGTAAAAAGTAGTTAGTTATAGATCGTAAACGCTGTTATTTCCATCCAGCGTGGGACTTTTGAATGTGCTATATATAGCGCAAGTTTCCATCCACCTGTTTTAATGTGTGTTTTCAATCAATGTATAAAAAAATCTAAATGGAAATTTGAAGTGTTTTCAAGTTGTCACAGCACAGATGCCAGATTTCGCTCTTGCTGGTTTGCTTGTGTGTTGTGTGGCCAATATAATTATATAATCATCATATTACAATGATACTATTCCCATGGGCACATACTGTAGGAAGTAGCTTTAGAGAGGACTGGCCGTACCATAACTCACTTAAGAAATTCCCATTCCTGACAGAGCCAGAGAGTCAAGTATTTTCCTGATAAGTGCATTATGGGAAGACTGCGTGATAGCCAGAGAGAAAGAAAGCATAAAAATGTCCATTTTCTAAATGTATATGTACCAAAGACCTCTATGTCTCACACACAAACACACACACACACACACACACACACACACACACACACACACACACACACACACACACACACACACACACACACACACACACACACACACACACACACACACACACACACACACACACACACACACACACACACACACACACACACACACACACACACACACACACACACACACACACACACACACACACACACACACACACACACACACACACACACACACACACACCACCTTTTGAATGACCTTCAAGGGAAACATGGGAATTAAACACATGCATAGAGTTGGATAGAGAGAGTAGTATACAGTGGGCCTTGATGGGAGAAAAACAAAGAACAGAGGCTGAAAAATAAAGAGAAGAAAACAGCGAGAAAAGGAGCGACAGAATGAGAAAAAAGAATCAGTGAGCGATACTATTTTTCCCTTCGCCCTCAAGTCACCGAGGATTTCTTTTTTCAAATTAAGGCTCTTATCTCCTCGACTGCCAGCCCTCCTACTGAGAACCCACATGGTACTGTCCCGCTCTCCACTACCTCTTTTCTCTCTCTTTTTTTTCTCTCTCTCTCTCTCACTATCTTTCTCTCTCTCTCATACTGTATAATTTTCTTCTTTTCAGTGCTTCCCCTCTTTGTTCTCTGTTAATTTCCCCCTCTTCACTCCCTCTATCTAAGTAGAATACTTCATGTTCAACCAACCAACCGTCCATCCCACTTTGTATCTCTCCATTTCACATCCCTCCATCTGTCTAGTCCTCCTTCTTTTAATCTGTCCACCTCTCTACACTCCTTTGTGTTTGGTCACCTTGAGGCAGTGTGGCCACAGCTGAAATAAAAGCTTTGTTGGTCAATGTCTTGGAACAAAGGAGCACCAGGATTCAGGCTGGGAACACAGCGGCAACGTGCAGTACAACAGCTTGCCACAGTGTGAGGATCTAAAAGTGAAGGTGTAATATTTTTTTTCATGTTCAATTATGTAGATTATAGGCCAAGGGGTGTATGCTGTACCTCATGATAAAGAACTAAATGAAGAAAGAAATGTGCCATTTTCAGATCTTAAAAAGACAAAAAGAGGATCATCCCCACAGTTCTGCTCATACAATATACTCCAAATGTATTAAGTATTGTATTTAATAGCAATGAAATTGTGTGTGAATTATTTAATGTGGTTGCACCAAGAGTGATTCAAAATATGTAATTTTTTTAGCAGATGATACAGTACGCTACTGCAATAAAAACAGCAAATATGGTCTGTCATTTGAACCTCCCTGTAAACTCAAGGGAGATCTTTCTCTCAGTATCATCTAATAATCTAATATTTATGACTAAGAAGCAACAATCAAAGTTCAAGTTTGGAAAATACAGTTGTACGTATTATTTATTAAGAGTTTCACAATCTACTTCACGGGGACTGTGTGGGTTGGGTTTGATCAAATGTACAATATCTATATGTACAGTGGGTAAGGAAAGTACTTAGACCCCCCCCCCCCTTATATCCGTCCAACCCCCTATCTATCCATCCTTACAAGGTTGATGTCCTTGCATCATTCTGCTCATGATCACCTCATGAGCACGTCAACCTACCCTCATTATTCTCCTCTTTGCCCCACCATTCCTCCTTCTATCCATCACATTTTCATTCATGAGGGGATGGAGAAAGACAACAGAACAGTCGAACCTGAGTGAAACAGGAACACACAAAAACATCAGTGACACTGAAATTGCAGCTGGGATTGTTTGTCTATTTACACCACACACTGTAAATAACACGGCCGAGACCAAAAAGAAAAAAACAATACCTGCAGACTAACAAAACCAGCTTACTCTTTTGTTCTGCCTGCAAATGTTTCTCTTGTTTCATAGCAGACTGCTAAAAGACTTCAACCTTCAAATCCTGTGAAAATCAAACTCAGCTTCATTATTTCCCCGCCGTCCCTTCTCCCTCCATACCTTCAATCAATCCTTCCCTCTTGCCTCACCTCCAGATGACAAAACACCTGAAAAAGACGCACCCTATTCCTCCCTTCTAGTTCAGAAAACCATTTCTCTTCTACAGTTCTTAACCGACACCCCTCTCCCTCCTCCCTTCATCAAATGTGACCTTGCCTCCTTCAAAAGGTCAAACAGCTGGAATGGATCGATGGTTTTGGATAGGGCTGCAGCGGAGGAGAAGAGAGAGAGAGACGAAGAAAAAAAATGAAGAGGTATGAGTGAGGGAGGGAGTGAAGGCTTTGGTATGGAGGAGGGAGGGGGGCAGCAGGAGGAGGAGACGGAAGAGAGGAGATTTTGAAAGAGAGGAGGGAGACGGGATAAAGAAATCCCTGCATCAGCATTCCTCTGGGTCTCTGTGGGAGCAGCGGGGGAGAAGGGAGGGAGAAAGGTGATAATAAATGGGGGGAGAAAGAGATGGAGGGAGTGAGGGAGGAGGAGTTGGTATGTGAGGGAGGGAGAGAGGTGGGAAGGATGAGGAAAAAGGAGAATAGCAGATAAATTTAGAAGAGAAGAGAGGGAACACTTCCATTTCCCTTGTTTCAATTAACTGCATTGATTGTGTTTTTACCTGCTTGCTGGTAAACAATAGGTATGTGTGTGTTTATGTGTGTGTTTGTCACAGTGTGCTAAATATACAGATACTCCAGCAGACAATGTGTTACAGGCGCTGTACTCAATATTCAGAACATTAATATAGCAGAAAACAAATATTTGCTATGTAAAGATACAGTGAATCAATGGTGTCCTCTGTGTGTGTTGTAATTTGAGTGTCTATGTTGTGTGTTGTGATAGACAGACCGGCTGTGCGTGCATACTGGTGTATTGTGATGAGAGATGTGGAGGCTTTTTTTAAAAACGTATTTCGAGTGCAGCTCCTCTAAGATAACACCAAATATAATGGTACAGTGGCTTAGCCAACACTGCGTACATACAACATACACAACAATCTGTGTTCCAATCTATGACAGTACCGTTACTGTGTAGACTAACACTTGCTCACAAGGCGTCTATATGACAACACACCTCTCACACACTTCTGACGAAAACAGACACACATCTATTTTTAAAAATCCACCTGTCTAGGAGGAGGCATAACAGCTGACATTTTACTCAAGTGATATGCAACTTAAAAAGATCTGGCCTGCTTTTTTTAGTCTATTCTTTTGTCATTTTACACATGCACTGGGGTGATTTGCGTCACTATTTCTTAAATAGTAAATGGCACGATCTACTTTTGACTTCGCTTGGTGTCGCCAAGATGGCGGCAGCCGCAGCAGGCACACATCATGGATGTATTAAAATAACCTGAGGACGCACCAGTCTGAAGGTGAAATGAGAACACACCAGACACAAACAGTGTGAAAATATTGCACGAGAGAGATGAAATGCACAAATAGCTCAACTAAAATGATGCAGCTGATTTGCAACCTCGCCAAAACAAGTGAGAGAACAAATGATATTTAAGACGTCGATTGGCGTTTTCATGGCAAAAGATATGAGGCCGCTTTTCGTACTTGACTATAAAGAATTTCCACCTCTGTCTCTGTGAAAGGTTCATCAACAGGAACAGTGTGAAAGTGCGGCGATCTCAGCTTCTGCCTGAAAATGGAGATATGATGATATTACTTAAAAACATGTATATTCCAAGCTAGGAACACAGGACAAGCCTTAGTTTGTCTTTTCAATCATTGCTTTGCTCTATAAAATAAAATATATGTTATATGTAGATTCACTTTTACATAGAAAAGTTTGCATAGTTTATACCCTACCTCAGGAATAATAATTATTTATATTGAAATAAGGAAAGAAAAGTGAAAATATATTTATATATATTTTATCATATTGTGAACCCAGTAGACTACCTATCGTATCAACTCATGAGTTCATTGTATCGTTACTTCCTCTACTTAAAGGACTGAAGCATTTCTGATGAAAATCAATTAATCTCTAGTTTCTAATCGAGATTCTTTTTCGGTTTGTGTGCGTCATGCATTAAAACTGTGAGGTTTGCAGAAACGAATCACTCTCTAGGTCCAAGTAAAATATTGACGGCCTGCAGCAGCAGAATAAAGGTCTAGCCCTAATCCGCATCGCTCTGCTTTGTATAGAATATCGATATCAGTACAGACTGGAGCCTGCAGCCGCCACCAGGACACAATCAATAATTCACAAACCTCCTTTACACCTGTGAATCACCAAAAGCCTTCATTGTCTGTGTGTTCTTCAGCCTCTCTGCCTTTATATCCACTTTGTCTGTCTTTTTTAAACACACATTTCTTTACCGTGTGACCCTCCAGGTCTCTATCTAAAAGGTCTCTTCCTTGTTTTTCTCATCTCTTCTTGATTTTTTCCAGTTTCTGTGGTGTACTTGAATTCTTTTGTTTATGCTGTGTGATCAAAAGGTGAGACACAGATGAGTGAGACATTCCTGTGTGGATGAGCACACACACAAACACGGTTCCCTGAATCGTACCAGCTATGTGAAGAATCCCCTTGACATGTAAGCATAACATAACACAGACCCAAACACAGCTTACGAAACCATGTTATTCAGACTGCTAGCAAACACCCAGAGAACCCCTCGGTACGGTCAGTCATATGGTCAGTCGACAGTGATTGAAGGCGAGGATTGACACGGAATCATCAGTAAAAGAATGATGAGCAACTGTGTTGGAAAATATTCAACTCCCAAGGAGCTTATTAAGAAACATCAAAGCCCCAAAATTCTGTTGCATCCACTGCTAAAAGCAAGCACAAGCTAACAATCACAGTTTGTGGAAAATGTACTTCTTCTGCATTGCTGTGGCGGCTGATGATCATAGTATTTAAATCCATCCACCAGACCAAACCCATGCTAAAATAATCAACACTGATTGACTTAACATAAATCTAAAGTATTGTCAAATGATCCAGGAGAATCCTGAGTTTCTATGTTGAGGAACACTGAGGATGTCATTTCACAAAACAACATCTTTGAAGTGGGACCGTGCAAATGCAAAAAAAGTGATCAACGTGTTCTCATGAACAGCTCTGTTCCAAAGTCTATGAAAAGTTATGCACAGAAATTTGTACGAAAAAACAAGCTGACGGACTGTAGGACCAGACCAATGTGATGTGACTGCTTTTAGCCAACAAAAGGTGAGTGTTAGGGTTAGGCATGAAAAACACTTGGTTAGGACTAGAAAAGAGGCCATGGTTTACTACAGACAGGAATTTAATCCAAGTCCCCTGGCTTAAAGTCCTGTGTTTTAGGTCCTGTATCATCTGTAAACTGGGACCTTTGTTTGAGTGTATTTCCAAAGTTTTGATCGAATTGTTTTGTCTGGCTTGTTGGTCTGATGGACCCTTTACAATTTGCATACAGAGCAAAGAGGGGTGTGGAGGATGCAACGTAACACTTCTAAACTAAGTTCATAAACACCTGAATACCCCATCATTTTATGTGCACATACTGTTTGCAGATTTCTTATTTTCCTTTATTACTGCCCGGGCAGATCGATTGATATTCCTTACTGAGAGTCATCAGCGTCCAGACTGGGCTACCACAAGGCTGTGTACCCTCATCTTTGCTGTTCACATTGTTTAACAATGACAGTAATAGTCATCAGGGAAACTGTACTCTGTAAGACCTTTTAAACAACGATGAGCCCAGTTGCTGTCCTGTACGGTTGTTCATATTCTTTTTATATATTGCTACGCGCTTTGTACAAAGCAAATTCCCCTCAGGGCATCAGCAATTTCATGTATTCAGAGAAAACTATGAACACAGCAGTATGGTATCTGCAGACTTACTGGTTCAGTCACTACCAAAAGCTCATGACTATAGAGGGTTGTTGGAACCAATATTTAATGGAGAATTCAGTTTTCACCAATCTGTCTCACACTCCATTTTCCAGTCGTTATTGAACAAGAAAGACAACCAAATGAGTACTTTAGGCAAATGGAGTGCCTATCTACTGTACTGCCGTAAAGTCTACATGGGGATACACAGAGCGTCCCTCCCAGTGATCTTCCCAGCCATCCACAAACAGCAAACTAGCAATTGTATCAAGAAAACACTCAGTCCAGCCAGACCGGAGCAGACAGACCCAGATCTCCTGCCAAGCGAGCCAGCCATCCCAGCAACCCTGACCCACATGAGTGGCCTGGCCCTGGGCCAAGGCCATGAGTACCAGCCTAACAAACACAGAGGAAGAGAGACAAAAAGCTGTCGCAAAAGAGAGATAAAAGGGCTAGTGATGCGGCATCGTTTTATGCTTTTCACTCAGATTGGATTGTTTAGAAGGGAGCCAGTGGAGTGGTGCATCTTGCCTAAAGCACGACAAATCCAAGTCCCATATCACTTTATTTTTTCCATTTATTTTCCTTACATTCGGGTTGCGCCAGCTCCATTTTGTTTATTTTCACTTCAGCTGGCCCTGACATCCAATCTCATTCTCTCTTTTCATTGCGGTGCTTTATTGGCAATAGTTGGTATAACAAAAAAGTCCCTGGAGTGGCAGCAGAGTGGCAGAAATGAAGTCAACACTAGATGAGAGCAGAGACAGGCTCTCCTGAGGCTCACAGGCAAACTGAGCCCAGTAAACACTGTTTTCTTCAGAAGGCCAAAAGGACAACAGGCTAAATAAGGATCTGCATGGACCTCAATGTTTAGCTGAAATTTCTAAGTTGGTCCAAACTCAAACAGACACTTTAATCTGAATTTAGACCTTAATCCTCTCCATAAAAAAGAGTTCATTGTGAGGTTTATTACAGCTTGCTGGCCGACAAACTCCCAAAATCCTAAAAATAACTAAAAACAATACCAACCACCTCTACATCAAGAGAAGCCTTTCAGCTACATTACAAAAAAACACATATTTATGAACAGCCATGCTTACAAACAGCATTCATCCAAGACAACTGGCCCTGCTGAGGCCAACAGCCTCTCTGGGCTCCATACAGAAGAGTAATGAGATTTAGATCCTACCTTGTCAATCTCCTGCTGCAGGACCTGTTTGGCGACCTCCAGGTCCTGCAGTCGGACCCTCAGCTCTTCGTTCTCCTGGTCCAGGCGACTCCTCTTCTTTTCCACACTGTCCAGCTGGCTGTGGAGACGGATGGACACGTCCTTCGCCACCTGAGAGGGTGAAAAGGGAAGGATGGAGGAAATTTAGCTCAAAGCGTGTTACAATCACTCCTGCCAACTTTGTGAATGAATAAATGAATATCCTGCCAAGCGGTTTACATACAGCATGTGGGAAAAAGAGAAATAAAAGGTAGAAGACTTCATTCATAAGCTTTTGTTTTATGCAAGTTGGTAAGTCCTGAAAGACATAATTGTTTTAATTAAAGGAATAGACGCATAAAAAGCATGTAACAAGAGACACACACTTGGACACAATGGCCTAAACTGAAATATCCACACACACATTCACAAACCCATGAGAAGAAGGAATGAAGATGTCTCATATTTTCCCCAAATTAAAGTACATAAGGTGGAGTTTACAGTAAACCTGTCTTCATTTGCCAGAGCTGACTACAATAACCTTTAATCTGTCATCATGTTAGATGATTACTTTTCCCGTTGCTAATCTCTGTTCAGGTAAAAGAGAGAAAACCTTGGCTCAATTTTATTTCATTTTCAAGCATCAGAACTGTTCTATCAGGGTCATATCTATCACCAGGAACTTTTTCTTTTAATCTTATAAAGCCAAAAGATAATTAACCCCACCCCAGAAGGAACTGATCTTTTATACATAATGTGATCTCATGAAAGTCTGATCATTTTCCCCCCGAGGGGATTTTTTCATTAAAAGTTTCTAATGTCGCAGAGTCGAGCTGGGACAAAGTCAACTCCCTGGTGTCTGAAAGCGCACAACAGACAAAAAGCAACAGTAAAAAACTCCTGATAACCGCATTATGGTTTAATGGAGCTCATGCTGTTATAATGTTATAAAGCTGTAAAATAGGATGACTTTATTATGAGGCAACAGCACTTTTGTGATATTGTTTGCTTTAGTCATTGCTGATTTGAATTTTTAGTCCATTACATGGTACATGAAGTGAGTCGTTGTATAACAGAAATATAGTCAACACTCTACATCCAGCTTTAATGTCCTGATGACAAACAGATGACAGCACACACAGCTCAATATTGAGCCATGGTGGTCATTTCTGTAATTCATGATCCTCGTTATAGTCTTCAGACCAGCAATGGACCATTTGGATAGGCCCCAATTAAAATGCCCTTAAGCCTCACACAATGCAAATACAGTTAGACATCATGCAATTTAAATAAAGGCTTTGCAGAATTTTCAAATACACTATTTTCAGAAAAAGTGTCCGACAACTGCAAGACCAACACGTCCTCATATGCGACAGACTTGGGTGATTGCCACTGACTCCCAAAATGACATATACAGCTCTATTTAATGTTGTGAAACAGGCGCAGGCTGACAGTTTTAATCATGTGGCAGATAAAATAGGTAATTTGCTTAAATAAATGTCAAATAAAACTTTAAAATGATTGCTTTGGCTCTATTGGAAGGAACTATGTGGGTTTTTACTCTAAAAGGCAGTATTAGATTTGGTTAAATTAAACTTTAATGATTCCCACAGAGCGGAGTAAATGGACATGTCCAGTTTTAGAGAAAAATGTGTTAAATAAACTCAGTAACTCATAAATGTACTGAAACCCCATTAACCTCCATACTGATGTAATCTAGCGGGAGAAGGTCTTTAGTATCTGATAATTTAAGTTTGGTTGATAGATCTCTCAAAGCGAGAGCTGTGTCCGGATCCTCGGCAGTAAGTTGGATTCGTTCCCAGTGGGGGTTGGCCTCCACCATGGTTGCGCTTTGTCACCAATCCTGTTTGGGATTTTCTTGGACAGGATCTCGAGGCTTAGTTGTGGTGGGGAGGGGTTGCAGTTTGGTGGGCTAAGGATCTCGTTTCTGCTTTTTGCAGATGATGTGGTCCTGATGGCATCATCAGTCAGTGACCTTCAGCACTCACTGGATCGGTTCGCAGCAGAGTGTGAAACGACTGGGATGGGGATCAGCAATGAGTCCTTACCCCAGGTGAAGAAGTTCAAGTACCTCTGGATCTTGTTCACAATGAGGAGACGATGAAGCATGAGTTTGGCCGGAGGATCCGAGCAGCGGGGGCGGTGTTGCAGTCGCTTTACTGCACCGTCGTGACGAAAAGAGAGCTGAGCTGGAGGGCAAAGCTCTCCATCTACCGGTCAATCTTCGTTCCTACCCTCACCTATGGTCATGAAAGCTGGGTCATGACCGAAAGAACAAGGTCCCGGGTACAAGTGGCCGAAATGTGTTTTCTCAGGAGGGTGGCTGGAGTCTCCCTTAGAGATAGGGTGAGAAGTTCAGCCATCTGTGAGGAACTCGGAGTACAGCCACTGCTTTGCATTGAAAGGAGCCAGTTGAGGTGGTTTGGGCATCTAGTAAGGATGCCCCCTGGGCGTCTCCCTAGGGAGGTGTTCCAGGCACGTCCAGCTGGGTGGAGGCCTCTTGGAAGACCCAGGACCAGGTGGAGAGATTATACATCTACACAGGCCTGGGAACGCCTCGGGATCCCCCAGTTAGAGCTGGTTAATGTGGCCCGGGAAAGGGAAGTTGGGGGTCCCCTGCTAGAACTGCAGCCCCAGCAACTCGACCCCGGATAAGCGTTTGAAGATGAGTGAATGAGTGAGTGACAGATTTCACTTAAGGTTAGGCTTTATTGATCCGTTATTCACAATAAGTTTATAAATATTTTATACTTGGATTTGGTCCCTCTTAAAAACGAACATACGCAAAAAGCAAAAATACCTCAAGGATCTAATTATCAATTTTGCATCTGGATTTGCTTGTGTTTTTCTATTAACATTATCCTCATTAATATTTTTATATTATACAGTAAGTTCTGTTTGAAGTGTGGAAGGAAGTCTGCAGCTCTGCTGAGATTTATCTCATTGTGGCCGAACATAATTAATAGTGATTCACACTCACACTGCTCTTCTGCAAAATCTCTCAGAAACAATTTGTAATTGTGTGCATCGTGAGTGAGTGTGTGTGTGTGTGTGTCTGAATCTGTGTGTGTGTGTGTGTGTGTGTGTGTGTGTGTGTGTGTGTGTGTGTGTGTGTGTGTGTGCGCGCGCCTGTGTTTGAACCAGTGCCAGTGTGCAGCTGAGTCCCACAATGCCCCTCTGTACTGCCCACTCTCACTGTGTGTGTGTGTGTGTGTGTGTGTGTGTGTGTGTGTGTGTGTGTGTGTGTGTGTGTGTGTGTGTGTGTGTGTGTGTGTGTGTGTGTGTGTGTGTGTGTGTGTGTGTGTGTGTGTGTGTGTGTGTGTGTGTGTGTGTGTGTGTGTGTATTCTTCTCTCTCTCTCTCCTGTGTTTTTGCCATTCAGATTATCTTGTTTCAATAGCTCTCTTGACAATTTCTGTTACAATCTTTCTCTTTTCTTATTGTTATTCACTTCACCAATTTCTATCTAATTCCTAGTTTTATACAATTGTCACACATCTTTGGATAATGTTATACCCGTTTTAATTTTTGTTGCAGTCCTCTGATTTACAATGCAACTCAATGGAAACACAGCCTTTCAATGTGCTGCTCTTCTTTCTAATGCTAACATTGTAGTAGATACAAATGCTGAGTGCAGTATTTTGGATGTTAGCATAGACCAAAGTAATGTAATGTCCGACCAATTTGAAAACCTCAAAACGTCATCCAATATGTCTTCATTTAGACGGATTGTTACCACAGTGTATTTTGTCATTTAATTTGCAGGAAGTCCACTTATAGAAAAAACTCTTTAATCAGCATGTTTCTATGAACAATATGATGAAGCTGCTCCTAGCAATCATTACTGCATCTTATGTGTCGACTCAAAATGACTTTGGCTGGATGGATTTGTAAATTTTGGGTCCATAGTGCTGACTGAGCGAACAGAGTCTCTGCTCACTTAAATGACACAAATGCAAATATAGCTTTTCTTGAATGTTCTTTTTTGATTGGACGCAAAGTGTGCCAATACAAAAACATGAAACTCAATAGATTTAATTAATGATCTTCTAGCCATGTATTAAGTGACAGCTGTGCAATTTTGACTGTGGCTACTTTACTGTAGAAAACATATTTATTACATATCAGTTTGTTCTCTCGAAAGCATCACCAAAGCAATTTCAGTCAAAAGCAACTGCCCTTGGTTCATTGTTTAGGAAGACGTTTCACCTCTCATCCAAGAGGCTTCATCAGTTCATGTACTCATCTGACCAGACTGGGACTGGTCCAACTAACTGGTGTGAGATCCAGGTATTTAACCTCTCACAAGGCCGATGATGTCACTGGAACCCTTTGTGCTCCAAGTGCCAACGACCGTCGTTAGAGTGACAGTCATTAGTGGGAAGTAGGTTTTGACTTTGTTAGTGCTCTATTGAGTCTTGACGACAGTCGTTGGAGTCACAGGAGGCCATTTGTGAACAGTTGTTCTTTGAGGTTAGATTGTTGAATCTCCTGGGAAGGGCTGAAAGGGCAGCATTGTAAATTGGGGATAAGTGGTGTCTGAGATCTCCTCCTCTGTTTAGCGATGGTTTCTCTACTTTTGCATAGATGGCTTCTTTTACTCCTCTTTCAAACCATCTGTCCTCTCTGTCCAAGATTTGGACATTACTGTCATCAAAGGAGTGGGCTTTCTCCTTGAGCTGTAAGTGGACAGCGGAGTCCAGGCCTGAGGAGTTAGCTCTCCTGTGTTGGGCCATGCGTTTATGCAGTGGTTGTTTTGTTTCTCCAATGTAGAGATCTTTGCATTCCTCATTGCATTGGACAGCATACACCAGATTGCTTTTGTGGGTGTGTGGTGTTCTGTCCTTGGGATGTACTAGTCTCTGTCTGAGTGTGTTACTGGGTTTGAAATACAAAGGGATGCAGTGTTTGTTGAAGATCCTCCTGAGTTTCTCTGATTCCCCAGCCACATACGGAATGACTATGTTGTTTCTCTTGTTTTCTTTTTCTTTCTCAACCACTTTGGTTTTCTTTCTGGAAGCAGCTGCCGTTTTCACAAAGGTCTAGCTGGGGTAGCCACAAGTTGTGAGGGCGACTCTCAGGTGCTTTCGTTCTTCCCCTTGAGCCTGTGAGCTAGTGGGTATGTTATCAGCTCTGTGCTGCAGTGTTCTGATAACTCCAAGCTTGTGTTCCAAAGGGTGGTTGGAGTCAAACAGTAGATATTGATCTGTGTGAGTGGGTTTTCCGTATACCCCAATGTGGAGGCTCCTGTCATTCTCTATATGGATGTCACAGTCTAAGAAAGGCAAACT